>NC_083317.1:132515430-133715430 GCF_963455315.2 Globicephala melas | reverse complement strand
AATCTGATGTGTGGTCAAGGTTGAAGATCACTGATGGTAGCCCAGTATCCTGTGTGACCTCAAGTCAGTTACTTAGCTTTTCCAGGCCCAATTTTCTTATCTGGTAAATGTCAACGCCCTCCAGCCAAAGACCATCAGGAGTACATTGTAGTTGAAAGTGGATTTAATGACCTGCGGCAATGCTGGAAATAGCCATCCCATGGAGCCTCGAGGCTTTTCAGAAAGGGGCGGTTAGGAGGGGGCTGTTGCAGGATTTGAACTTGTGTTAGGTGATTTGGGAGATAATTCAAAGGCAGGTGGTTTTGCTCTGACTGGGTGCTGTGAGCAGGAACAATTCTGCTAAACCTTAATAATTTTTATCCCTCAGAGGTGAGAGAAACAAAACAGAATAAAAGCTGTAATTGGTGAAGAAGTCACTTGTATTAGATGGGAGTTGGGGCGTTTGGTCATTTTTATGGTCTGGACTGTGTTCCTGCTCTGTTTGTGCTCAGACACAATTTCAGTGATCATGTTTTTGTCCTGCACCATCACAGAGTAGATTTGTTGGCTGTTGGCATGTATGAGATTGTCTGTGTCCAACATGTAATAGATATAAAAATTATTTATTTATTTAAAAATTTTTGGCTGTGTTGGGTCTTCATTGCTGTGCACGGCTTTCTCTAGCTGTGGTGAACGGGGTGCGTGGGCTTCTCATTGTCATGGCTTCTCTTGTTGTGGACCACGACCTTTAGGCACGCAGGCTTCAGTAGTTCTGGCACATGGGCTCACTAGTTGTGGCTTGTGGGCTCTAGAGCTCAGGCTCAGTAGTTGTGGTGCGTGGTCTTAGTTGCTCTGCGGCATGTGAGATCTTCCCAGGGTGCGAACACAGGGTGCGAACCTGTGGCAGGCAGATTCTTAGCCACTGGGCCACCAGGGAAGCCCCTATAAAAATTATTAATGAAATGTGTTATTCTTTTTTTTTGGTACTGTGTCTTAAAATTCTAGTGTGTGTTTTATGTTTACATTATATCTCAATTTAGACACATTTCAAGTTTTCAAGAGTCACATGTAGCCAGTACTTTGGAAAGTACAACCTTAGAGAACTGTTTTTAAGATTAAATTAGGTAACTGAGTAATTAGCCCTAGGCCTGGCTCAATAAATCTCAGCAATTATTGTCATCACTGATGCAATAATGGCAGAAATGATAGGCACCTTATCTAGGATAAGGCTGGAATGAATCTTTCAGAAACAGCAAAGTATTAATTAATGCCTAGAAGAGTCTGGAGAGACCTTTGTGCTACCAGGGTGTAATGGTTCCATAAATACCCATTAGATTAAACTTGTTAATTGTGTTGCTCAAATCTTCTATGTCCTTGTTGATTTTGGTCTGCTTCTTTTATCAGTTTATTTTAACATACCCGATAAAGATACGTTAACATTTTCTACTCTAATCATTGATTTGTGATTTTTTCCCTTGAAATTTTATTTTTATATGCTTTATATATTTTGAAGTTAAATTGTTAGGAGCATACCATTTCATGATATAGCAATCCATTCTTATTTCCTTTTGGCCTGTTTTTATTTTGTCATTTCCTACCATGTTGAATAAAATTTATAATTTTAGTCATCTCTTTGAGCATCCTAAAGACATTAATTTTAAGATCTTTGTTGAACTGTTTATAACTTTCAAGTGGAGAGAATTCATTCTGATTGTTGGTTGTTTTGGCTCTTTCTTAGCGTTTGATTTCTTTTTATGGTAAAAACAACATTTTGAAAAAGAATTTTGTTTTTGAATGGGAGATATTTTGTTTATTTACCCATAAAAATGTATTTTCTTTTTCTCTTTTTGCCTCATTGCTCATCTATCTTCATCTGATGGTTTTTTAGTTGCTTCTACCTGGCTCCTGGACCCTTAGTCCAGAAGGATTTCAAAAGATCCTGATCTCTGGTAATAACGAAGACTTTGCAAATCCAGTTACTGAGCCAGCAGGAACTTGGTTTATCTCTGGGTAATAACATTTATTAATTGATTGATTGGCTCAGTTTGGATTTTAATCTAAAAACAACAGAAATCATTGCAGGGTTATAAACAGGAAGGGCAATATATATATATATATATATATTTTAAATAGAAATATAGTTGATATATAATGTCATAATAATTTCAGGTGTATAGCCTAGTGTTTCAGTATTTTTACAGATTATAATCCATTAAAGGTTATTATAAGATAATGGCTATATCTATTTATATATTAAAAATAAATAAAATAGCTTATCTATTTTATACCTAGTAGTTTTTATCTCTTAATCCCATACCCCTAAATTGCCCCTCCACACTACCCTCTCCCTTCTGGTAACCACTAGTTTGTTTTCTATAACTGTAAGTCTGTTTCTGTTTTGCATATACATTCATTTGTATTATTTTTTAGATTCGACCATATAAATATCATACAGTATTTGTCTTTCTCTGACTTATTTCACTAAGCATAATATTTTCTATGTCCAACCACATTGCTGAAAATATAATTTTTTATGGCTGAGTAATATTCCATTGTGTGTGTGTGTGTGTGTGTGTGTGTGTGTGTGTGTGTGTGCGCGCTTAGGCCAGTAAGTGACACAGACAAAAGTTTTTTTTTTTCCCCTTGTCTTCATTTGGTGAGGATATTGGGATGGTGTAGCTCTTCCTCTGGCTTTGGTCTCCCCTCTTTAATCAAGCATTTTGGCCCCTTTAACTTCACTGCCACAATTTTTTTTCTCATCCATGTCTTAAGAGGCTTGTGCTTCAGTTTGTTCTCTGCTTTACATAGTTTTCCTTTTCTGGTTTACTTGTTGTGGAGCCTGGCTATGTCTATTTACATATCTTGTCCATCACTGTTAGGTTTTGGAGCAGAGGGGGTGCAAAAAATTGTGATCTCATTTTGCTTTGCGGACGAGAGGTCCCAACTTGCCATTTTTATGACTCTTTGTTATGTATTCCTATGAGTGTGTAAGCTCTTTGGGGCTTTGAGGGACACATCTTGGTCTCCCAAGAATAACATTTTTGTCCAGGACATGGGAGAGGCTCCTCTATAAATGTGGGTTTAAGTAAGTATGTAGACTTGCTAAGTGCCAACCTTCTCTTGCAGCCCCATGTCTCGAGAATCTATCATCATAGTTTTATTTTTTAATACTTCTCCTCAGAGAGGTAATATATGCTCGTTTATTTCTTATCTTACAGATATGACTTTCTTCAGTTCTATACTTGTGCATTAAAAAAAAAGACCAAGCCAGTCTCAAATGAAAGCCTCACCAACCTAAAAGCTTACATAAATGGTTGAAGAAGGGAAATTAGTAAGTAAGCTGTGTAATCCTCTTCCTCTCCAACTCCTATATTTCCTTTCAAGCCTCACCTCAAGTTTCCTGGAGATCTTTCCTAATCAACCTCTCTGCCAATCCTTCTCCGACTTAGCATTTCTTGCACAGCGACTGTATCATTCTGTTGTGTGTAGTCCTATGGTGATTTAGAATAGCTTGTTTCATTTGTGAAAGTTCTGAGGCCAATTTTGAAGTAGTTTTTCTTGGTCCCATTTTATTACAAATGCAATTTCATTGCATTCCTCATTTTCTATTCCTACACTTTCATACATGACTTTCTCTCAACCACAATTAATAAAAAATTTTTTTAATTCAATTTATAATTGAGGCATAGTATGTATATGTACACAAATTTTAAGCAAACAACTCAATAAATGTTTACATATAAACATACAGTCACGTAGCCATTACTGAGATCCAGGTATAAAAATGTCTCCAATACCACACCTGACTCCTGTGAGCCCCACCCACTCAGTACCTCTATGGTAGTTTTGTCTACCTTTTTTATTTTATTTTATTTTCTTAATTATTTATTTGGCTGTGTCAGGTCTTGGTTGTGGCACGCAGGATCTTTGTTGCGGCATGAGGGATCTTTCGTTCCATGCCAAAGTGCACAGGCTCAGTAGTTGCAGCGCATGGGCTCTCTAGTTGTGGCACGCAGGCTCTAGAGCTTGCAGGCTCAGTAGTTGCGGCACGCAGGCTTAGTTGCCCCGCAGAATGTGGGATCTTAATTCCCCGACCAGGGATCAAACCCACATCCCCTGCATTGGAAGGCAGATTCTTAACCACTGGACCACCAGAGAAGTCCCAGTTTTGCCTATTCTTGAACTTTATATAAATGGGACCATAACTGTGTATATTCGTTTTTCTTTTCTTTTAGTATTTTTAAATTGTGGACATATATATATTTTTTTATAAATTTATTTTATTTTATTTTTATTTTTGGCTGCATTGGGTCTTCGTTGCTTCACATGGGCTTTCTCTAGTTGCACTGAGTGGGGGCTACTCTTCATTGCAGTGCACAGGCTTCTCACTATGGTGGCTTCTCTTGTTGTGAAGCATGGGCTCTAGGCACATGGGCTTCAGTAGTGTGGCGTGCAGGCTCAGTAGCTGTGGCTCGTGGGCTCTAGAGCACAGGCTCAGCAGTTGTGGCGCACAGGCTTAGTTGCTCTGTGGCATGTGGGATCTTCCTCGACCAGGGATCGAAACCATGTCCCCTGCATTGGCAGGCAGATTCTTAACCACTGTGCCACCAGGGAAGTCCCAACTGTGTGTATTCTTAAAACAAAAACAAAAACAACAAAAAACCACTTTTTATTTGGAAATAATTTCAAAGTTACAGAGAAGTTGCAATAATAGTTCAAAGAACATCCATGTACCTTTTACCTAGATTCACCTATTGCTAACATTTTGCACCCATTTGCTTTATTATCTATCTACCTATTTTATATAAATATTTTCTCCTGAGTCTTTTCCTGAACTTTTGAGAGTAAGTTGCACTCCCTGTGACTCTTTTCCTCTGGATACTTCAGTGTGCATGTTCTAGAAATAAGAATTTCTCTTACATAACCACAGTAGGGTTGTCAATTTAAGTAAATTTAACATTGATACAATACTTTAATCTAAAGTTCATGTCCCAGGGGAGGGATAAATTAGGAGTTTGGGATTAACATATACATACTACTGTATATAAAATAGACAACCAACAAGGACCTACTGTATAGCATAGGGAACTATACTCAATATTTTGTAATAACCTATGGGGAGAAGAATCTGGAAAAGAATATACATATATATAGATATACAGATATGTATAATTGAATCACTTTGCTGTACACCTGAAACTAACAACATTGTAAATCAACAATACTTCAATAAAAAAATATATAAAGTCCATGTTCCAATTTTAGCAATAATGTACTTCCTAGCATCCCTCCCCACCTCCAATACAGGATCTAGTTTAGGATCAGGTATTACATTTGGTTGTCATGTCTCTTTAATCTCTTTTAATCTGGTATCTATACCCAGTCTTTTTTTTTTGTATGCATTTGACATTTTTTGAAAGCGTTCATTCCCTTTTTCTTTGGGCGGAATTGCCTGACATTCCTTAATGACTAAATTCAGATTATACATTCCAGTTGGGATATGATAGAAGTGATATTTTGTCTCAAAGTATTATATCTGGTTTCATGATATTCATCTGTCCCATATTGGTGCTATTAATTTTGATCACCTGGTAATTACTGTATAGTTAGTGTTTTCCCCTTTTAACTAGTAAGAAATCCATGGGAAGACACTTTATTTTTTTTTCCATTATGATTTGTCACAGGATATGGAATACAGTTCCTGTGCTATACAGTAGGACCTTGTTGTTATCCATTCTATATATAATAGTTTGCATCTGCTAACCCCTAACTCCCAATTCGTCTCCCTGCCCTCCCAGCAACCAAAAGTCTGTTCTCTATGTCTATGAGTCTGTTTCTGTTTCATAGGTAAGTTCATTTGGGTCATACTTTAGATTCCACATATAAGTGATATGATGTTTGTCTTTCTCTGTCTGACTCACTTCGCTTAGTATGATAATCTCCAGGTCCATTCCATGTTGCTGCAAATGGCATTATTTCATTCTTTATATGGCAATATTCCAGTGTGTGTGTGTGTGTGTGTGTGTGTGATGTGTGTGTGTGTGTGTGTATATATATATATATATACCACATCTTTATCCATTCATCTGTTGATGGACATTTAGGTTGCTTCCATGTGTGGGGAGATACTTTAATACCATGCAAATATCCTGCTTACCATCAAAATCTGTCCCTCCCTCCCCCTTGATTTAGTATCCACTGATGATTCTTGTCTGTACCATGATGGCTGCAGAACAATGATTTTCCAACTCTAGCACCCCTTCCACATTTGTCAGCTGGGCAGCCAACATTCCATTGAAAGCCATTGTCCTCCCTTCTCTCCCACTTATTTATATGTATTATTGTATGGAGTTATGGATTCCTGTGTTTCAAATATCTTGAAATTTAAAAACTGACTACTTGTAAAAGCATCTTTCTGTACTTGTTCTATTGTTTTTTTAGATCTACTTATTCGTGTGCCAGTACCACATGGGCTTTGTTCATTCTTTAAGCAGTGTTTATGGTTTAGAGTTTGGAAAGATAAATCTTTCCCCATTTACTTATTATCTTTAGAATTTCTTTTGAGATTTCCTCTATCTTATTATTCTGGATGAATTTGAGAACCATTTTTACAGAATTATACCCTCATGCGTATTTTCTGTTCACTGCCTTCCCTCAACTCTGGAGGGAGTATGATGGAACGGCCCTGGACTTTTAGGTACAATTTAGAAATAACAGGCAATTTTATGAAATGTAGTCTTTTCACCAGGAACAAGTCTGCCCTCCATTTATTCAAGTTTTAATCTGACCATTAACATCTAGAAGCATAGGGTACATAAATGTGTGATTTGCCCTGTGGGCCTCTCAAATGGTTTCAGACCTTTACAAGAATGTCACTATGGTACTTGGAGTCAACCAAGAGAAAGGCAAATAGAATAACCAAGGAAATTGAAAGACAGAAAAAAAAAAAAGAAGATGCTCCAGTACGTTCATTTCATTCACTTACCAAATAAGCCTTCTGGAGGTTCTGCCTGTCACCTGCCGAGCACTATGCTGGTCAGCAGGACGCAGAGGGGAAGCCAGACCAGAGGAAAGAATAAGGTCAAATGAATAGAAGGAAAAACAAAATCATCAATATGCTCATTCCATTCTCTTCTCGTGTGTGCCTCTTGGAGGCCTTCCCATGCCACCTGTGAAACCTGCCCCTGGGAGTTCACAGAAGACTAAAGCTGATGTCTAATGAAGTAAGCAAGGAATGATCGAGAATCTTCCCATCAAATTTCAAAACTTTTGACCACCATGCAGCCTCTTAGAGCTTGAAGAAAGGGGTTTTTAGGATAGCTAATAGGAAGTCCTGCTTAACACAGCAGGTAATAAAGTGCTGGCTGGACAATTACTAGTAGTTTGATAATGAGTTTTGATTAAATGTAATATGATTAATTCATCATGTGTTAACTTACAGCCTAGGGGACTGCACACGCATGGGGCAGAAAGAAGAAAGGAGAGTTTATATGTATATCAGACCTTTGCTTTTTTACATTTTATTGAGAAAAATATAACTTAAAATCTGGAAACTTTTCCTGAGAGCTTCACTCTTTACCTCCTGCACCAGGGGACAGAGCTGCCTAGTGCAGACACTTCCAGTGGTGTCACTTGGCAGCATTTAGATCCCAGTTTTCTGGGCTCCACAATTAAGATCATGGGCTCCACTGTCAATGACAGTGAATGGGTCTAAGAAGTGCTCATCAAGTCTCTTTAGCTTTTATCAGCTTCTCAGCACCGTTTAGGAGACTGTCAGCTCTTGGGATGTGGCCCAAATCACTTGCCATGCTGTCAGGCCACGCCTGAGCCCCCAGAGCAAGCATCGTGCCCCTGCTGGGAGAGCAGCCACTGTCACCACCCTGCAGTGATTCCAGGCCTGGGCCCTCCCTGCGGTTTAGGAGATGCTTTCAGGCCATAGCTCATTTCTCCCTCCTCTTCTCCCTTCGTCCTTCCTTCCATCCCTTCTCTCCATCCCCTCCACAGGTATCTGGGAAACACTTCTTCAAGTGTTCTCCTAACTCCTGAATTTAAGTCTTTAGTAAACAAGAATTTAACAATTATTTATTATGTCCCTCTTGTTCTGGATAAATGGAAGGGAATAAATTCCTTTCCGTATTTAAGTAAATTAAAGTGGAACTCAAGACTCACAGTTAAGTTTCAAATCTGCCACTCAGAAAATCCTCCAGGGGACCTCCTTCCCTTCCTACCTCTCCGCTTTCCTTCCTTCCCTGTGAGAGGTGGTGTGACTTATTATAAAAGCACATACACTGTAGGACCATATATACCTGGAAATACAGACCTAAATATTCCTTGCAGGCAACACAGATAGGAAAGATGGAGTGAGGAGAGATGATTACACCAGAAATGAGACTAAGAATAGTTGGTTCACTTTTACTTTGCTTTCAAGGAGGCAGGTAGGATTAAATACCTTTCTTTATCTGAGTCAATGAATCATACTCTTTTTCAGAGGAAAGACAGCTCTTCCTGACATTACTCCCTGAGAGGATTGAGTTGTGCAGCCCCTGGTATAAGGAACATGGACAGTGTCCTCAGCAGTAAGGGCTGTGACAACACCAGCCCTCTCTTGCCCTCACAGAAATGGTTTACTGGAGACAGACACAGCTATGGTGTCAATGTTAATACCATTCCCCTCCTGCCAGCCGAATCACCACCTCCTACCAGGCAGGCCATGTGGAGTCAGCCTCCTTCCTCCCTTGCCATGTTACAGCTCACTCTTCCCAGGGCTGTGGACTGGTCCTGATGAAGATACTTGAACCCATCCAATACCCACAAGCTAGAGTCATATGTGCTTTTGCATTCCTTCCTGCTTTCCACATAATGGCCTAATAATTTTACCCAGGGCATTAGCTCTTCTCTGAGATCCTGGGAATTCCAAGATGGTATTAAGGGTCTTTGCTTGGCTCACTGGGGTGACAAATCCAGTCCTAGGAGTGGAGACAGAAAAGGGAAATAAGGGAAGGGTGAGCATTGACCCCTCAGGAACTTGTTAAAGGAAAGAAAAACAGCGATATCCTCAGTTGGAAGCAGGGGAGGAATTACTGGTAAGTGGAGGAGGAAGCCTGTGCACACCTCTCAGGGAGAGCCCAGCTACTCTTGTCTTAAATAGAGGAGATTTTGAACACATGTAACTTGGTACAGTCTTTCTGAGGGGCAATTAGGTATTCCATATCCTTTGATCCAGTCATTTCCTTTTCAGTAATTTACTTAAGAATAATTAATGATGTCCACAAAGGTTTAGCTATAAAGATGCCCATCATAGCCTGTTTCCAACTGAAAAACCAACCCCCCTAAACTTTAAGACACTGAAGGATATATTACCAACGGAAAAAGACTATGAAACAGCATGTACAGTATAATCCTATAGAAACATACACATGCATAGGCACAGAAGTTCTAGAAGATGTTAACAGTCTTAGTAACTCTACAAGGTGGGATCATGAAGTGTTTTTCTTTTTTTTCTAAACTTATATAATAAACAAATATTACTTTTATAATACAGTTTATTTTTAAGTTTTAAAAATCAGTTACTCCTTTTCTTTCATGTTCTCTTAAAATCCAACTGGATGATTGACCCATAATGATTTTTCCCTAATTTTTATTTATTCAGTCATTGGGTTCTCTGAATGTCTCTCTAATTTCAGTGAGACTAGGAAACATCCCTGGCTCAATGTAGAATCAACAAACAAACAGTTCAGGAGGTAACAAAGAGGAATCACGCCCTCTCACTGTGGCCAGACCAATAATTAAACACAGAGATGAGCAAATAAGAAATGGTGGGATCTCCATGCCTGGGAGCACCAAGGTCCTAAAAAGCTCAGGCACTTTTCTGACTGATGGTGAAATAGAAGGGTCACTAGACAATGTCTCAAAGTTGGCATGATCGTTGACCTTCTGTGTTTGATAATTAGGTCAGCCTAACTTACCACATAAATAGAAGAAATGACTAATCCACAGACATTCTTCATAGGCCTCCCATCCATGAAGAGGCACAGAGTCCAAGAGTGACTACCTGTCTTGTCCAATGCTCCTTCCCACCTCATTAGATGGAGAGAAAATTGAGACAACGTCCTTAAAAAGATGCAAGAGTTCACTATTCTATTACATTTTGAATCAATGCTTATTTTTAAAGAAGTTGGTTCAGCAGTTTTAGCTGGTATGACTTCTTTGATATTCTGGAAACTGAGGATTTTTTTAAGTCTCCTACTGTTTTACTGCCTAAATCTATTTGCAAGTCTAATCAATATCTACTAGTCATGCTTAAGACCCTTGCTCAGGTTAAAACAATAACTATGGAGTTGTCCAACAGGGTAATATAACTATTTAGACTTGTAACGTGGAGTGAAGGGCAGATGTTTTCATCCTTACTTTCTATTCACCACTATTAGCACCTGACCCCTCAAATACATACTTGGTCCTCTTGCTCTGGATGGGAAGCTGAGTTAGCCCTGCCAATAGAGCAGTTTCACTTGGTTGTAAATACAAGTGACATCAACCAGAGTTCCCCAGTCTGGTGGTAGGTGATCCCACACCCAAGGCCAGCCCTTCCTCTCACACTCACTCCCATCCAGTTCTCATCAGGCCTGGCTCTGGCAAACCAGTCTTCTTTCCACTCCCTTCCCATCTCAGGTGATGGGAGAAGAGGTGAGAAGTGGTGAATTTAAGGGACATGACACCCACCTTTTCTTCTGCAGACTTGGGAGAAACTGCCTCCCAGAAAATTGTCTAAACCACATCTACAGATGTGCCCTGGGGAAGGGGGCTCCTGTTTCCCCACAGCTGAAGAGAGGGCTCTCTACCAGAACAGTTAGGAAGCTGGGGCCCTGCCCAGAATGTGTGACCAGGAGTCTAGAGGGGCACGACCTTCAGTTCTCACCCAGCTTGGCCATTCACTGGATATTTGACTTGGAGATGTCACATAATCTCTGAGTTGCAATTTCCTCATCTGTAGAGATGATAACCAACTGACTCACAGGGTGGTTGAGGATTAAATGAGAGACTGTGGGTAAAACATCTGACAGTTGGGGGGGTTTCAATAACTGTCATGCGGTTATTACCTTTAAGTCCTGAGGGAGAGGGGCCCTGATGAGGCCTGAGAGGGAGACTCAATGATCAGTAAGTCAGCTTCACCCCCACTAGAGACCCTACAGCTCCACAGCAGCTTCTCTAGGTTCTTCTAAAGCATTCAGCCAGGAGAAGAACAGTCTTCATCTATCCCAATTTGCATCCAAAGAAACTAAGTTAATAGATAAAGTTTTCTCCACTTTCCATTTTTCCTCTCAGTAGTTTCCCCTAAACCTCTGATACTTGCTGCACGTGCAGGACAAGTGAAAAAAAATACAATTGCAAATATTACAACAACAATAACAAACTTTGAAAACTTCAGAGGAGCTAAAATTGAGTTTGTTTCACTTGTGATCTTATCATGGAGATACTAAAGCAACATATTTCTAAGGCAACTTAGAGCAATTTTTAATACATGTTTGTACATGAGGCTAAATCACAGTTCATAATAGAGGAAACCAAATATATCAATCTTTTAGGGAGATCTTCAAAGATAATTCTGACTCCCAAGTTGTTGTAGAGAGGACACAGGAAAGTCAGGGACCCAATTTTGGTAAAAGGTCTGCCAGCCACTTGTTTGGTGAGAACTGACCGAGTCCCAGGCCTCTTATTCTGCCCATTTCCTCAGTGATCACACAGGCTGATTACTTCTTCCTTTTTTTTTTTTTTTTTGACCATGCGGCATGAGGGATCTTAATTCCCCAATCAGGGATCAAACCCTTGCCCCCTGCAGTGGAATCACAGAGCCTTACGCACTGGACTGCCAGGGAAGTCCCAGGCTGATTACATCTAACATTTGTGTAGTTTTACAAGATGTGAAGCATTTTCCCAGGGGGCACTCTCACAAGGACATAAAAACACTTTATAATATAAAGTAGTACTATGCACATATACACATTATTATTACAATTTAATAAAATTTTCTCCCATGTGAATTGCTCTAGGGAGGTTCCCAAATAACTGACCCAGGTGCCCTACATGACTTGCCCATCTGTACACCATGCTGTTTCAGGCCAGTGGTTCTGAACCTTCACTGAGCTTTAAGAAACACTGACATCTGGGAACCAGCTCCAGAGATTCTGAGGATACTGGACTTAGGTTTTAAAAGCAACCTGCATGGTTCTAAGTTAACAGCAGCAGGCTGGCTGTTATTGGCAGCTGGTAAAACTCTCTGTTGGAGGAGGGAAGGGGCCCCCTCCTTACAATCACCAGTACTCCTTTGTGAGATAAAGCATCACGTTCATTGTTTCTACAGTTAGCAGAAAAAAAAGGACAGTCAGCCAACAGTTCTTTTGTCATCTTTGCTTCATCATCTCAACATACCATTTTAGATAAGGACATTTATGTTGGATGCCCAACGAATATTATTATTCATTCTGACAGAGTCCCATTAATATCTTTGTTAGGACTTTTGTGATGCAGTTACTTCCTTCTCAAATAAAGCAAATTCAATGCAGTGCCGAACTTGATGGATATCTTATCCTTTCTCTTTAAAAACAACAACAAATTTTTTAAATGCCCTGACACATACTCGATGCTCATAAAAAGTCTGCTTTAAGAGAATCAAGATCACAACTGTCACTTTCACTCTTCCTGTCAAATGTCAGGAAGGAAAAATTAGGTGTCTCCATGCCAAAAAGATTCTTTGGCAAGCAGAGTTAAAGTCACTTATTTGCTTTTATGGTGTTATGGGTTGCATTCATTGAGATTAATTTGGCTCATCTAACTTGAGCAGGTCACCTCATTAATCTAAAAAGAATGAAAAACAATGCATGGCAGGGACTGCTGTAAGTTCTTTGGAAACAACATTTAAAAGCAGAAAAGCAAATAATGGGATGGAGGCTGGCAACCATGCACACGAAGGACTCTGGCTGTTTTCCGGAGGGGACGATGACACTTCAATTGGGTCCTCTCACTTCAGGGAATCCTGGGCAGTCGCTAGAGGCAGGATGTTGATGGCAGCTGTCTTGTACTGCATGCTTTGTTGTTTCTGGGGCTCAGTTCCCACTAGTCCTCAGGAATTACGACTGGAAGCTGGCAGATGTGACTTTATAGCAGATACAGCAATAACACTGGAAACTGAAGGAGAAATGTCTCTGGTTACAATGAAGTCAACTTGATAGAAAATTTCTGAAAGCAGGGGAAACTTCTTCCATCATTAGTCAAGTAACTCTTCTGTGAAGAACCAGTTCCTGTACAGAAGACAGGTAGCCACCAAGTGACATGTGACAAGGAAGCTCCTAAAGACGTTTGCCCAAGGGGGCCTCATAGCACGAGACCTACTTCTGTCTGTCCGTGTTTACATGCTCTGGGGACAACATTTCAGTAACACTGGTATCAGCAATGTGCCCCACATCATCACAAGAACACTCCATTATGAAACAATTTATAGAAGCAAGATAAGCACCACCAGCCCATTCTCCTGCCATACTTCCTGCAAGAGTAGGGGGAACTTCCAAAGCAGTGACCTTCAGCCAATGTGGGCACTAATGGGCATTTTTTTTAAAGTGTATTTTATTGTATAGTTGATTTACAATGTTGTGTTAATTTCTGCTGTACAAAAACATGATTCAGATATATATATATATATATATATATATACTCTTTTCCATTATGGTTTATCACAGGGTAATGAATGTAGTTCCTTGTGCTATACTGTAGGACCTTGTTGTTTAACCATTCTGTATATACTAGTTTGCATCTGCTAATCCCAAACTCCCAATCCAGCCCTCCCATGCAGCTCCTCTCCCTTGGCAACCACAGTCTGTTCTCTATGTCTGTGAGTCTGTTTCTGTTTCGTAGATAAGTTCGTTTGTGTTACATTTTAGATTCCACATATAAGTGATATCATGTGATATTTGTTTTTCTGCCTGACTTACTTCACTTAGTATGATAATCTCTAGGTCCATCCATGTTGCTGCAAATGGCATTATTTCATTCTTTTTTATGGCTGAGTAATATTCCATTGTGTGTGTGTGTGTGTGTGTAAAACATATTCTTTATCCATTCATCTGTTGATGGATATTTAGGTTGTTTCCATATCTTGGCTATTGTGAATAGTGCTAAAGCAGGTATGTCTTGACCAGTTGGCCTTACTGAGGCCTACAGAATTTATATGAGGCCCAATACTTACCTATTTTATAACTAATAGCTAATACCAACTAAGACTGGAAGAAATGTCTAAACTGAATGAAGGTTGTTTACAAAAATTTCCTCATTTCAAGACAAAATCTAAAACAGTGGATCAAGTTCAAGCCCATTTGAACTCCATGCCTTTCCATCTGCCAACACAGCTCAGGAGTCAGCCACTAGTATTGCATGGGCTCCAAACAGAAAGGTGAGTGACCCATGTCCAGACCATGTACTGCTTATCCATTGTAGGCAGAGTTCCATTTTCCTCGAGTTAAATATTTGATGACAAGAGCTGGAGCCAGAAAGTGACCTAAGATTCTTAGCAAATCACAGGTGTTTTGCTTAGTGCCTGTTGGACCAGGCAGACTTTGGCTTTTGTACCCTGTAAGCATAGAGAAGGCATCCTCCTTTCCCACCTGGCTCAGTAGAAGTCAGGTCACTTCTTCTGGGCCACTGAAAAAGTCTGCGGGAACGGGGTCCTGATCCTCTTCAAAAATAGGGAGCTGTACAAGGTGCTGGTGGTGGGGAGCGGGGGTGAAGTGGATTGTCTGCTCCCTGTCTGGCTCTAAGTGACAGGGCTCACACTTGTGATCCTAAAAGGTGATCAGAAAATTTCTCCTTCAAACTCAAATGCAGACACACAGTCCATCTGCAGATGTAATGGGAAAGAACCTTTGTATTGTATTGTAAGTTAATCACTAAAGGGATGTTGCCTATAAGCTTAAATTATACATAATGGCCCATCTTTGGGAACCCTGCCTCCCAGGTAATGAGCATTAAGCTAAAATACCTTTGCTTAGGGTACCCTGTTGGAGAGAGGAAAGACTTGTTGGACTTTTACTCAATTTGTGAACTGGTTTGTTTGCTTCTTTGGATGCTAGCATTTATATGTGCCATTTGTGTTTTGTCTTGAATTTCTGTCTTTAAAAATGGGGAATGTTTTAAATATCCCTTAAAGAAAGTCCTCTGAGGTAGGGTGTGGATAAGTGATCTGATTACAGCCATGAACGCACGAGTGAGAAGAAGATAATATTTTACTGTAAAAATGTGTGGCCACTGTACCTGTCCAGATCTCCACAGGGGGTTTAGTCAGGGTTATCTTGGCACCCTGTGCACCGTGCACTGCTACCCTTGCTGTGTTAATTACATCATTTATGGTCTCTTGTGTCATTGTATATGTAAAATTCCAAGACCAAACTTGAGGGTTTATTTAGGATTTACTCTTTGTCCTCTGAGTTTTTCACTTCATTTTGTTTGGTATTGTTTCTTCATTTACAGTCAAATTTTGTGATATTTAAAACTTTTACTGATGTCAAATGGAGAAAAGGAATGGGGTGGGGAATGGCATGTCTGTGAGACATTCCTAGGGAGAAGAGAAAAAGATTCCACTTGGTTCCTAAAATCGCCAAAACCCTCAGCCCAGAATTCTCCCTGTTTGGTTGATGTCAAGGCAAAAAGTCATCCTTTAAAGGTTAGAGATGATCAATTACTATTTATGGCTATTCTGTGAAGAAGCAGGGAAGAATGATGAAATCCTTTATGAGCAAGCATTTGCGCTATTATATCAAGGAAAATAAGAAAAGGAAGAGAATGAGAGTGAGAATATGTTGCTTCAAATCTTAACTCCTCCATTCTTTTTTAATGGCTGAGTAATATTCTACTGTGTGTGTTTATATATATATATATATATATATATATATATATATATATATAAAACACATCTTTATCCATTCACCTGTCAATGGACGCTTAGGTTGCTTCCATGTCTTGGCTATTGTAAATAGTGCTGCAGTGAACATTGGGGTGCATGTATCTTTTCGAATTAGAGTTTTGTCCAGATATATGCCAAGGAGTGGGATTGCAGCACCATTTGCAGCACCATGGATGGACCTAGAGATTATCATACTAAGTGAAGTAAGTCAGGGAAAGACAAATATCATATGATATCACTTATATGTGGAATCCAAGAAGAAATGATACAAATGAACTTATATTCAAAACAGAAATAGACCCAAAGACATAGAAAACAAACTTATGGTCACCAAAAGGGAAAGGAGGGGGAGGGATAAATTAGGAGTTTGGGATTAACATATACACACTACTATATACAAAATAGATAAACAACAAGGTTCTACTGTATAGCACAGGGAAGTATACTCAATATTTTCTGATAACCTATAAGAGAAAAGAATCTGAAAAAGAATATATATATATATATATGTATATACAGTATAACTGAATCACTTTGCTATACACCTGAAAGTAACAAAACACTGTAAATCAACTATATTTCAGACTTCCCTGGTGGTGCAGTGGTTAAGAATTCACCTGCCAATGCAGGGAACATGGGTTCAAGCCCTGGTCTGGGAAGATCCCACATGCCACGGAGCAACTAAGCCTGTGCGCCACAACTACTGAGCCTGCACTCTAGAGCCCACGAGCCACAACTACTGAGCCCGTGTGCCACAACTACTGAAGCCTGTGCGACTAGACCCTGTGCTCTGCAACAAGAGAAGCCACCGCAATGAGAAGCCCACACACCACCATGAAGAGTTGCCCCTGCTCTCCGCAACTAGAGAAAAGCCTGTGTGCAGCAATGAAGACCCAAAGCGGCCAAATAAATAAATAAATACAATTTTAAAAAATCTATTATACTTCAATTTAAAAGTCTAATTCTGGGGGGAAGATAAAAAACCTTAACTCCTCCAGCTGTTATGCCAATATATCCACCCCTTCCACTACTTTCCCTTCCTATCCAACCCCAATTCCTGACACTGGGGCTCAGAACTGCCCCTCCTTATAGGGATCAATTAGAAAATCCTGTGTTAGTTCCTGGGGCACAGGGATTTGGTCTAGTACCACCATCTAAGACCTGACAGGGCACCCAGTTTGGGCCCCTCCCAGGGCAGGGCAATTTCCCTTACACCTTTATCTCATGTGGGGACTAAATGCAAATGATCAGTCAGCTGTGTTTCTCAGACTTCTTTAACTGGAAAGATTGCAACCCTCCTTCATAAGGAGGGTCCTCTATAACTGAAGCCCACTTGGTATCACCCACAGCTGAACTAAAATGGGACCCCGATGAGGGAGGAATGCCCTTATTTATAATACTACTTATTAGTGCATCTGGGCAGGGCTTTGAAAAGGGGAACCAAAGCAAAATAGTTCAAACCAAATTCAAGAAATTCAGCAAAAAAACAAATCCCTCTTAATTTTTGGAAAAGATGTATCAAGCCTACAGACATTATACTAATGTAGATCCTGAGGCCCCTGAAAATATTAGAAGGATAAATTTGATCTATTTTGGGCAAAGTGTCTCAGATATTGGGAGGAAGTTGTGAAGATTAGATGGTGCATTTGGAATGAATCCTTCTCAATGGGTAGATGTTGTTTTTAAAGTGTTCAACAGGGAACAGCAACAGAAGAATGAAGATGTAAAACAAAATGCCACTTTTTTGGCACTGGATTCCTGAAAGGGGAGTAAATGGAAGAGAGGTAAGCCCCTACTGGGGGAGAAACAATGAGCTTTCACCCTTAAGTTTTTCTTCAGAACAGCTTGACATCAGAGTTCCACGAGAACATCTTTAACCCTACAGATGGTGCTCATGAAAACCCCAGGAGACAGAGTTCTCTTCCCCTGCCCCCCATCCCAGGTCTATGAAAAGGTAAGACCAGAGTGTGTGCTAACAGCACCCCAGGGAAGGCCAAAAACACATGGCCAATAGACATCCCCTTAAAAAGGGACGCTGGGACACGTAACCTAAAGCAATATCCTCTGAGGTAAGAGGATCACTTCTCCCACAGACTGACTTGTCAAAATACCATCCAGTATATTCAGAAAAGGACAAAGAGAGGGTCGAGGAGTAGGGTTTCACTTGGATCGCACCTTGCCTGGCTGGAAATGTAGTGCACAATTGTTTTAATTCCTAAGGTGAGCTTGGACCCTGTGCTGCAGCACATTCATATTAGTACCCATTACAGGAGAGATGCCACCTTACAATGGATTCAAATATATATAATGGGGCATAACCTATAGAAGACCATACAGTGAGTCACTCAGAATTGCATGATTCGTGCTAAAAACAACCCAAAGACTGCTGTTGGACCTTCCCAGATTGGGGCCCAACACAAAGGAATCTGTGCCACCAATGACTGGACACAAATGCCTTGAGCTACAGGAAATTTCAGATACCTGCTAGTGTTTGTGGACACTTTTTTTCAGGATGGGTGGAAGCAATCCCACCTGGACAGAAAAAGTCTCTGAAGAGGATTGCCTGGGTCTTGGACAAACTGAAAGCTGAATATGAGTGTGGTACCACCATCGATATCTCCCTGTGGGAATCCGAGACCATAAGTACTACATGACTATTACTGATGCCTCAGGACACAGAGACTTTATCAAAAACATGCTTCCAGGTACATCCCAGTCTGACCGTGATGTCCTCATTGTTGCTGCTGATGCTGGTGGATTTGAAGCAGGTATCTCCAAGAATGGGCAGACCCATGAGCATGCCCTTCTGGCTTACACTCTTGGTGTGAAACAACTAAGTGTTGCTATTAAATTGATTCCACTGAGCCACCCTACAGCCAGAAGAGGTATGAGTAAATTGTTAAGGAAGTCAGCACTTACATTAAGAAAATTGGCTACAACCCCAACACAGGAGCATTGGTGCCAATTTCTGGCTGGAATGGTGACAACATGCTGGAGCCAAGTGCTAACATGCCTTGGTTCAAGGGATGGAAATTCACCCAAAAGATGGCAATGCCAGTGGAACCATGCTGCTCTGGATTGCATCCTGCCACCAACTCATCCAACTGACTAGTCTTTGAGTCTGCCCCTCCAGGACATCTATAATATTGGTGGTATTGGTACTGTCCCTGTGGGTTGAGTGGAGACTGTTTTCAAACCTATCGTGGTGGTCACCTTTGCTCCAGTCAATGTTACAACTGAAGTAAAGTCTGTTGAAATGTACCATGAAGCTTTTGTGAAGGCCTTTCTGGGGACAGTGTGGGCTTCAATGTCAAGAACATGTCTGTCAAAGATGTTCGTTGTGGCCATGTGGCTGGTGACAGAAAAATTGACCCACCGATGGAAGCAGCTGGCTTCATACCTCAAGTGATTATCTTGAACCATCCAGGCCAAATCAGTGCTAGATATGAACCTGTCCTGGACTGTCACACAGCTCACATTGCTTGCAAGTTTGCTGAGCTGAAGACTGATCATTATTCTGGGAAAAAGCTGGAAGATGGGCCCAAGTTCGTTTTTATTTTATATTTGTTATTTTTTAAATTTTTGGCTGCACTGGGGCTTCGTTGCTGCGTGCAGGCTTTCTCTAGTTGCAGCGAGTGGGGGCTACTCTTCACTGCAGTGCACAGGCTTCTCATTGGGGTGGCTCCTCTTGTTGCAGAGCACGGGCTCTAGGTGTGCAGGCTTCAGTAGTTGCAGTGTATGGGCTCAAGTTGTGGCGTACAGGCTTAGTTGCTCTGTGGCATGTGGGATCTTCCCAGACCAGGGATTGAACCCATGACCCCTGCACTGGCAGGTGGATTCTTAACCACTGTGCCACCAGGGAAGTCCTGGCACCAAATTTTTGATCTGGTGATGCTGCTATTGTTGATACGGTTCCTAGCAAGCCCTCATGTGTTGAGAGTTTCTCTATCCTCCTCTGGGTTGTTTTACTGTTCATGGCATGAGACAGACAGTTGCTGTGTCATTAAAGTGGTGGAAAAGAAGGCAGCTGGAGCTGGCAAGGTCACCAAGTCTGTCCAGAAAACTCAGAGGCTAAATGAATATTATCTCCAATACCTGCCACTCCAGTCTTAATCTGCCCAGGCAGGAGAATCTATAAATCTATAAATGCTCTGAAAGACCTAGCAGTTGCCAGTTATGCTAAAACTTTGGGCATTATACTAAACCCTGTTCTTGAGTTTGACTCCAACAGGTCTGCCTATTGAACTTAAGTAAATGGTAATTTCATTATGGCCGGAGACGGGTCAACCTATTTAATTTTTTCCAAATAAACAGCACAGGAACTTAGTATATGTATTGGGAACTGGAACTGAACCCCAACCCCAAGTTCAATTACAAATTAGACAACAAAGTGCTAAGGAGTTTCATCAGGTTCAAATGGTTGTAGATAAAAAAGGAAAAAGGATTTTACTGCTAAAGATTCTAAAGAATATTCATTGCCCCTGTTCAGCAGGAAGTAGCCAGAGCAGTCTTTGTCCCTTTCCCCACAAGACTGTGGAATGGACATTGGCAATGGGGAATTGTAATAGGGAAGAACCTTTGTATTCTATTACAAGTTAATCACTAAAGGGATGTCGCCTACAAGCTTAAAGTATATGCACTTCCCATCTCTGGGAACCCTGCCTCCCAGGTAATGAGCATTAAGCTAATATACCTTTGTTTAGCTCACAGGAAACATCTGGACCAGGCCCACCTGTGAATTAACACATCCCCTCTGGAGGCTGGCTGGAACCAGGAAATGTTTGACTTTACTCCCTCTGATTTTATTATATAAGAAACTTGAATTCTAACTCAGACAAGATGGTTCTTTGGGATATGAGTCCACCATCTTCTTGGTCTGCTGGCTTTCCTTGCCCCAACAGCTTGTTTCTTGATTTACTGGCCTGTCGTGGGGTGAGCAGCACAAGCTTGGACTTGGTAACACAAACTCTAGAGGAAGATGGTGATGGGTCTGGGGCAGGCTCTCTAGTGGAGAGGACTCCCTGCCTTCTTCAAAACACCATATGTCCTGGCTCCCCTTCTGTCATCTGGCTACTTTCAGATATGATTCCTGCACTGTGTAAAGCATCCTTGCTGCGTAATGATTCCCCCCATCAATGGCTTCTGGGCAATTAAACACAGTTTTTCATGCAGAAGAGGTTGGGGACTCCTGATACAAACCTCTGCAAATACCTTATTCAGAAACAAGAGTTTATGTTCTCCCAGCAATAACTGTTCATTTGTTTTGCAAGGTAATAGCTGCTTCCCATAACTTCAGCAACCTTGACATACCTATAAGTTCACTAAAATCTTTTGGTCAAATGCAGCTAATTAAAGCAGAATTGATGCATACGGTATTCAGAATTTCAAAGTTAAATACACATAAATAGTCCCTAATCATAGTATGGGGCAAACCTAACTAATGGGTACCATTTTAAGTTTTGGTTATTCTTGAATTTACACATTCATATCAATTTTAGAATCAGTTTCAACAGTTCTATGGTAAGTCCTGTTGAGATTTTAAAAATATGATTGCTGAATTCTTTACAATATTGAATCTTTTCATTCACAACTTAAAAAATGGAGAAGACTATCTTGGTTATCTTTTATGTCCTTCAATAACATCTTATCTTCTCCAATAAGACCTTAGAATATTTGTCAGGCTTTTTTTCCTCGGTAACCTTTTAAAAAATTGCTGTTGTGGATGGTATCCACTTTCCTCCCATAGAATTTCCCAATATTGCTATTATATGTTTGTATATTGATGCTGTATTCAGTCACCAGAACCATTAAAGTCACAAGTCTTTAATTAAAAGAGATGAAGTATAAATGAAAACTTTAAAAGAGATGTGGCTACAGTTGGATTTAAAATTAAGAATAAGAAATGCAATGTTGGCCGGAAAATACTGTTAGGTTTTTGTGTGATTTCCTGATAACTAATGGATTTGTTATTAAAAGGTCTAACACTGTGGCTATTAAGTCTCTTGGGTGGCCATGTGAATCAAGTCTCAGAAGATACCTGGAGTTTAAAAAGTTAGACTCTGTGAATCCTCAGGAATCTGGTCCAGAGGAAATCCAGTAGTTAAATGAGGCCTGCTTATACTTAACATTTTTAAGCTTAATTATCCGTTATAAGTAGCCATTAGTAAACATTTTCATTCCATACAATGAAGAGAAACCCAGGAGCTATTAACATTTTGAGTAATAAGTGATTAATAAGTTTGTTGAGGGACTTCCCTGGTGGCACAGTGGTTAAGAATCTGCCTGCCAAGCAAAGGAAACCATAAACAAGACCAAAAGACAACCCTCAGAATGGGAGAAAATATTTGCAAATGAAGCAACGGACAAAGGATTAATCTCCAAAATTTATAAGCAGCTCATGCAGCTCAATAATAAAAAAACAAACAACCCAATCCAAAAATGGGCAGAACACCTAAATAGACATTTCTCCAAAGAAGATATACAGACTGCCAACAAACACATGAAAGAATGCTCAACATCACTAATCATTAGAGAAATGCAAATCAAAAGTACAATGAGATATCATCTCACACCAGTCAGAATGGCCATCATCAAAAAATCTAGAAACAATAAATGCTGGAGAGGGTGTGGAGAAAAGGGAACCCTCTTGCACTGTTGGTGGGAATGTAAATTGATACAGCCACTGTGGAGAACAATATGGAGGTTCCTTAAAAAACTACAAATAGAACTACCATATGACCCAGCAATCCCACTACTGGGCATATACCCTGAGAAAACCATAATTCAAAAAGAGTCATGCACCACAATGTTCATTGAAGCTCTATTTACAATAGCCCCAAGATGGAAACAACCTAAGTGTCCATCATCGGATGAATGGATAAAGAAGATGTGGCACATATATACAATGGAATATTACTCAGCCATAAAAAGAAACGAAATTGAGCTATTTGTAATGAGGTGGATAGACCTAGAGTCCATCATACAGAGTGAAGTTAAGTCAGAAAGAGAGAGACAAATACTGTATGCTAACACATATATATGGAATTTAAGAAAAAAAAATGTCATGAAGAACCTAGGGGTAAAACAGGAATAAAGACACAGACCTACTAGAGAATGGACTTGAGGATATGGGGAGGGGGAAGGGTAAGCTGTGACAAAGTGAGAGAGAGGCATGGACATATATACACTACCAAACGTAAGGTAGATAGCTAGTGGGAAGCAGCCCCATAGTACAGGGAGATCAGCTCAGTGCTTTGTGACCGCCTGGAGGGGTGGGACAGGGAGGGTGGGAGGGAGGGAGACGCAAGAGGGAAGAGATATGGGAACATATGTATATATATATATAACTGATTCATTTTGTTGTAAAGCAGAAACTAACACACCATTGTAAAGCAATTATACTCCAATAAAGATGTTAAAAAAAAAAAAAAAGAATCTGCCGGCCAATGCGGGAGACACGGGTTCAAGCCCTGGTCTGGGAAGATCCCACATGCCGCAGAGCAACTAAGCCCGTGTACCGCAATTACTGAGCCTGCACTCTAGAGCCCGCATGCCAAACTACTGAAGCCTGCGCGCCTAGAGCCCATTCTCCGCAACAAGAGAAGCCACAGCAATGAGAAGCCTGCTCACCACAACAAAGAGTAGCCCCCGCTTGCTGCAACCAGAGAAAGCCCGTGTGCCACAATGGAGACTCAACTCAGACAAAAAAAAAAAAAAAGTTTGTTGAATGTACACCCAGGCCATTTCAAATCCCTTTTGGAAGGCATCAAGGAAAAATAATTACAGGACTTCCCCAGCGCTCCAGTGGTTATGACTCTGAGCTTCCACTGCAGGGGGCAGACTGGATCCCTGGTCAGGGAACTAAGATCCCGCATGCTGCAGGGCATGGCTGAAAAAAAAGGAAAAATAATTACACCTGTCTTATAGTTGAGTGATCTAACTAAAAAATAACTATACCTCCCAAGAGAAGTGTAAATAAGACCCATAATTTATGATCTTATTGTGTCAGGCCTTTAACTATGACATAAACATTTCTATAATCTAGATAAAAATCTCAATTCCTTTTTCTTTTTAGGACTCAGGAAATAGTTTCTTTTACCTAAATAGGTAACACCATAGTCCCCATATGATTTGACACTGTTCCACAACCACCCTTTCACAAAGACAGACAAGTCTTTAGTAAAAGAAGCTAAATTTATAAACATTTAAGATAACTTGAGAAATACATAGTAAAAAAAGGACAAAGCCCACAAATTACAAAGATTTTACTAATATGCAAACTGCCGGTCCATCTAAATTTGGCATATTCAATCTACTTAACGGGTTTGCTTAATGTGGTAATTTTTTAAATGAAATTCAGTTGGAGGATGAATGATAAATTTATGCCCTTGACAAAGATAACCAGTGTGGTATGTTGTTACTAAGAAAAGAAAACATAATTCCTGGTTATATTATTGTTCTGGCTCATCAGAATTCACAGGACATGTGGGAGTCTGTCACGTCCAGGTCAGGCAAACGTAATAGAAGGTGCCCCAGGATGACACAAGTCTTCATCAAACAAATCTTCTGGTAGCTCCTCTTCATCTCCATCAGGGAAGTATGTTGGGAATGGTAGATTTTTACAGAAATCCTTATATGCAGGCAATTTAGAATCTTTGATCTGGGGGGAGGAAGCAAAGGTCTTATTAATAAGTGATACCAATTAAGTTATTTAAAGATATTCTGGTTTACTTATTCATAATCAAAGAACAGCTCTTCCTTTTTCTTTGTTTTTTGTTCTTTAATTTTCTAATGTGAATAAAACAGCTGTTATACACTGAGTTCCTTTTACTTTATATATGTATTTTTATTCCAATAAACTAATTCAATGACAGAAATATAACCTTCCTCAAGTTAATCAGCTATCTCATGAGATTAAAATTACTCTGGTTATATTTTATCCATAAACAGAACTGCCCAACAGAATAAATTATATTCTACAATTACTACATAAATATCAATTATACCCAAATTGATTTTTCAAATATAAATAACTGATATAAACTATATACCTAAAAGGTATTACTATCTACATCTCAATGATTAATTTTATTATCTACTTACATTTTTATTATTCTATATTCTACCATAAATTTTTGAGCTTGGGTTAAAAAATATAAAATTTACCTAGTACTTTTGTTAGCCTTAATTCTAAGAGCACATAACCCAAAATATCAAGTTTTGTTAAGGAAATTAGCTTGTATTTAACAAGTAGTGTTCTCTTTGAGAAGCTAAGGACAGAATAGTATTTAACAGAAACAATAATAAACCCAGAAGTCTTGAAAACAGCTGTATTAGCTCTTTATATTCTAAAAATATTCTAATTACATTTGTAAATTCATTAACTGAGGAATAGTACAGATATTGATATGATCTAAAATGTTGGGTTATATTTTTGGAAAACACTGGGTTCTTTAAAGCTTCTGACTCACTCTACAGCCTTCATTCAGAGAGAAGTAAAAAAACAATTACACGTAATTACACAAACAGATTAAGATAAGGCACACTCATTTTGGCAATAAGAAATGAATAATATGGTTGAAGTAAGTACACAGCTGCTAGGAATAGCTAAGTACAGAAAAACACTTATATTAATTTTTCTCATTAAAATTGTTCCAAGGAATTATCAGTAAGTTGCCCAGAAGAAAATATACTTGTTTAACCTTTTTTTCCAATCCACTAATCTTGAGGTGAACTTTAACTTGGGGGAAAAAAGTCAAATTCTTACCAATTCAATTGTCTCAGAATTTGTAACTGAAAATAAAACCCAAGCAGATAAACAACAAAACGAACAACAAAACTTTCTGTGCAAATTTGATAACTGTGAAAATTTAGTTATAAATTGCCTAAATGGTGAATTCTCAGGTACTTTCAAATTTTTATAGATCTATTATACCCAAGAAACAGCAAGGTGATTCAGTTATACATATATACATATTCTTTTACATATTCTTTCCCATTATAGGTTATCAGAAGATATTGAGTATAGTTCCCTTTGCTATACAGTAGGTCTTTGTTGGTTATCTGTTTTATATATAGTACTTTGTATCTGCTAGTCCCAAACTCCTAATTTATCCCTCCGTCACCCCTTTCCCCTTTGGTAACCATAAGTTTGTTTTCTATGTTTGTGAGTCTATTTCTGTTTTGTAAATAAGTTCATTTGTATCATTTTTTAGATTCCACATATAAGCGATATCATATAATATCTTTTATCTGGCTTTCTTCACTTAATATGATAATCTCTAGTCCATCCATGTTGCTGCAAATGGCATTATTTCCTTTTTTATGGCTGAGTAGTATTTCATTGTATAAATGTACCATGGCTTCTTTATCCATTCCTCTGTTGATGGACATTTAGGTTGTTTCCATCTCTTGGCTACTGTAAATAGTGCTGCGATGAACATTGGGGTGCATGTATCTTTTTAAATTATCGTTTCCTCTAGATATATACCCAGGAGTGGGATCGCTGGACCATATGGTAACTCTGCTTTTAGTTTTAAAAAGTCTCCATACTGTTTTCCATAGTAGCTGCACCAATTCACATTCCCACCAACAGTGTAGGAGGGTTCCCTTTTCTCCACACCTACTCCAGCACTTAGTATTGGTAGACATTTTGATGATGGCCATTCTGACTGGTGTGAGGTGATGCCTCATTATAGTTTTTTCTGATTTGCATTTCCCTACTAATTAGCGACGTTGGGCATTATTTTTCATATGCCTTTTGGCCACATGTATGTCTTCTTCCGAGAAATGTCTACTTAGACATTAAATGTCTTTTGCCCGTTTTTTGATTTGGTTGTTTGGTTTTTTTTGATATTGAGCTGTATGAGCTGTTTGTACATTTGGAAATTAATCTCTTGTTGGTAGCATCGTTTTGCAAATATTTTCTCCCATCCTGCAGGTTGTCTTTCCATTTTATGGTTTCCTTTTCTGTGCAAACGCATTTAAGTTTAATTAGATCCCATTTGTTTATTTTTGTTTTTATTTCCATTACTCTAGGAGATGGATCAAAAAAGATATTGCTGCAATTTATGTCAAAGAGTGTTCTGCCTGTTTATTCCTCTAGGAGTTTTATAGTATCTGGTCTTATATTTAGGTCTTTAATCCAGTTTGAATTTATTTTTGTATTTGGTGCTAGAGAATGTTTTAATCTTGTACACAGAGCTGTCCAGTTTTACCAGCATTACATATTGAAAAGACTGCCTTTTCTCTATTGTATATTCTTGACTCCTTTGATGTAGACTGACCATATGTGTGCACAGCTTTGTTTTTGGGATTTCTATCTAGTTCCATTGATCTACATGTCTGTTTTTGTGCCAGTACCATACTGTTTTGCTTACTGTAGCTCTGTAGTCAGGGAGCCTGATTCCTCTAGCTCCATTCTTCCTTCTTACGATTGCTTTGGCTGTTTGGGGTCCTTTGTGTTTCCATACAAATTTTAAAATTTCTTGTTCTACTTCTGTGAAAAATGCCATTGGAAATTTGATAGGAAATGCATTGAATCTATAGATTGCCTTGGATAGTATGGTCATTTTAACAATATAGATTCTTCCAATCCAAGAACATCATATATCTTTCCATCTGTTTGTGTCTTCTTTAATTTCCTTCATCAGCGTCTCATAATGTTCAGAGTACAGGTTTTTTTGCCTCCTTAGGTAGGTTTGTTCCTAAGTATTTTATTGTTTTTGATGTGATTGTAAATGGGATTGTTTCCTTTACTTTCTGATTTTTGTTGTTAGTGTATAGAAGTGCAACAGACTTCTATGTATTAATTTGTACCCTGCAACTTTACAGAATTCATTGATGAGCTCTAGTAGTTTTCTGATAGCATCTTCATGATTTTCTATGTATAGTATCACGTCATCTACAAAAGTGACAATTTAATTACTTCTTTTCCAATCTGGATTCCTTTTATTTCTTTTTCTTCTCTGATTGCTGTGGCTAGGAATTACAAAACTATGTTGAATAAAAGTGGCAAAAGTGGGCAACTGTCTTGTGCCTGATCTTAGAGGAAATGCTTTCAACTTTTTGCTGTTGATTATGATGTTAGCTGTGGGCTCATCACATATGGCCTTTATTATACTGAGGTAGGTTGCCTCTATGCCCACTTTCTGGAGTTTTTTTAATCATAAATGGATGTTGAATTTTATCAAAAGCTTTTTCTGCATCTATTGAGATGACCATATAATTTTATTCTTCAACTTGTTAATGTGGTGTATCACACAAATTGATTTGCAGATACTGAAAATTCATTATACCCCTGTGATAAATCCCACTTGATCATGGTGTATGATCCTTTTAATGTATTGTTGGATTCGGTTGGCTAGATTTTCTTTTTTATTTGGTTTGATTTTGTTGAGGATTTTTGCATCTATGATCATCAGTGATATTGGCCTGTACTTTTCTTTTTTTGTGATATCTTTGGTTCTGGTATCAAGGTGATGGTGGTCTCATAGAATGAGTTCAGAAGTGTTCCTTCCTCTGCAATTTTTTGAAATCATTTCAGAAGGACAGGTGTTAACTCTTCTCTAAATGTTTGGTAGAATTTGCCTGAAGCCATCTGGTCGTGGACTTTTGTTTGTTGGGAGTTTTAAAATTACTGATTCAATTCCAGTACTGGTAACTCGTCTGTTCATATTTTCTATTTCTTCCTGGTTCAGTCTTGAGAGATCGCACGTTTTTAAGAATTTGTCCATTTCTTCAGGGTTGTCCATTTTATGGCTATATAGTTGCTCATAGCAGCCTCTTATGATCCTTTGTACTTCTGTGGTATTGGCTGTAACTTCTGCTTTTTCGTTTCTGATTTTACTGATTTGGGCCCTCCTTTTTTTTCATAATGAGCCTGGCTAAAGGTTTACCAATTTTATCTTTTCAAAGAATCAGCTTTTATTTCATTGATCTTTTCTATTGATTTTTTTAAAGTGTCTATTTCATTTATTTCTGCTCTGATCTTCATTTCTTTCTTTCTTTCTGCTAACTTTAGGTTTCAACTGTTCTTTCTCTAGTTGCTTTAGGTGTAAGGTTATGTTGTTTATTTGATGTTTTTCTTGTTTCCTGAGGTAAGATTGTACTGCTATAGACTTCCCTCTTAGAACTGCTTTTGCTGTGTCCAATAGGTTTTGGATCATTGTGTTTTCGTTTTCATGATTTTCTAAGTATTTTTTGATTTACTCTTTGATTTTTTCAGTGATCCATTGGTTGTTTAGTGGCATACTGTTTAACTTCCACGTGTTTGTGTTTTTTGCAGTTTTTTTTCTTGTGGCTGTTTTCTTTCTTTCTTTTTCTTGGGCTGCATCGGGTGGCTTGTGGGATATTAGTTCCCTGACAAGGGATTAAACATGCACCCTTGGCAGTGAAAGCACGGAGTCCTAACCACTGGACCACCAGGGAATTCCCTGGTTGTCTTCTAAACTCACAGAGTTGTGGTCTGAAAAGATGCTTGATTCAATTTCAATTTTCTTAAATTTACTACAGCTTGCTTTGTGGCCCAACATATGATCAATCCTGGAGAATGTTCCATGTGCACTTGAAATGTGTATTCTGCTTTCAGATGGAAGGTTCTATACATATCAATTGAGCCCATCTGGTCTAATGTGTCATTTAAGGCTTGTGTTTCCCTTAGTGATTTTCTGTCTGGACGATCTGTCCATTGATTTAAGTGGGGCGTTAAAGTCCCCCATTATTATTACTGTCAATTTCTACTTTTATGTCTATTAACATCTGCCTTATATGTTGAGGTATTCCTATGTTGGGTGCATATATATTTACAATTGTTATATCTCTTCTTGGATTGATCCCTTGATCATTATGTGGTGTCCTTCTCTCTTGTAACCGTCTTTATTTTAAAGTCTATTTTGTCTGATATGAGTATTCCTACTCCAGCTTTCTTTTGATTTGCATTTGCAATGGAATATCTTTTTCCATCCCTACTTTGTGTGTCTCTAGATCTGAAGTGGGTCTCTTGTAGACAGCACGTATACGGGTCTAGTTTTTGTATCTATTTAGCCAGTCTATGCCTTCTGATTGGAGTATTTGATCCGCTTACATTTAAGGTAATTATCAATATACATGTTCTTATTGCCATTTTGTTATTGGATTTCTGTAGGTCTTTTGTCCCTTTCTTCTTAGTTCTCTGCTCTTGTGATTTGATGTCTATCTGTGTTACGTTTGGATTCCTTTTTCTTTATTGTGTGTATATGTATTATAGATTTTTGGTTTGTGGTTACTATGTTTTAGTATAGCAGTGTGTGTGTTTATATATATAAATATATATGATTGTTTTAAGTTGCTGATCTCATTTCAACTGCATTTTAAATACCCCACATTTGTACTCTCCTCCCTTCACGATTACTGTTTTTGATCTATTTCTTTTTTTCCTTTAATTAATTAATTATTTTGGGGGGCTGCGTTGGGTCTTTGTTGCTGTGCACAGCCTTTCTCCAGTTGCAGCGAGTAAGGGCTACTCTTGGTTGCAGTGCATGGGCTTCTCATTGTGGTGGCTTCTCTTGTTGTGGAGCACGGGTTCTAGGCACATGGGCTCTAGAGCGCAGGCTCGGTAGTTGTGGTGCACGGACTTAGTTGCTCCACGGCATGTGGGATCTTCCCGGACCAGGGCTTGAACCCGTGTCCCTTGTACTGACAGGCAGATTCTTAACCACTGTACCACCAGGGAGGTCCCTGATATCATATTTCACATCTAATTGTTTTATGTATCCCTTAACTGTGTATTGTGGATACAGATGATTTTACTACTTTTGTCTTTTAACCTCCCTACTAGTTTGTGTGTGGACAATTTACCTTTATAATGTTTGCCTTTACCAGTGAGCTTTTCCATTTCATAATTTTCTTGTTTCTAGTTGCAGCCTTTTCTTTTCCCCTTAGAAAAGTTCCTTTAGCATTTGTTGTAAAACTGGTTTGGTGGTGAATTCTTTTATCTTTTGCTTGTCTGTAAAGTTTTTGATTTCTCCATCAAATCTGAATGAGGACCTTGCTGGGTATTCATGGCTGTAGATTTTTTCATCACTTTAAATACATCATGCCATTCCCTTCTGGCCTACAGAGTTTCTGCTCAAAAATCAGCTGACCATCTTATGGGAGTTCCCTTGTACATTATTTATACCTTTTCCCTTGCTGCTTTTCATATTTTCTCTATCTTTAAGTATTGTCAATTTGATTACTATGTGTCTTGGTGTGTTTCTCTTTGGGTTAATCCTCTATGGGACTCTGCGCTTCCTGGACTTGGGTGATTGTTTCCTTCCCCAGGTTAGGGAAGTTTTCAGTTATTATCTCTTCAAGCATTTTCTCAGGCCCTTTCTCTCTCCTTTTTCTAGAATCCCTACAATGGGAATGTTAGTGTGCCTGATGTCCCAAAGTTCTCTTAAACTGTCCTAATTTCTTCTCATTCTTTTTTATTCTGTTACACGGCAGTGATTTCTACTACTATGCCTTCCAGTTCACTGCTCTATTCTTCTGCCTCATTTATTCTGCTACTGGTTCTTTCTAGTGTATTTTTCATTTCAGTTATTATATTCATCTCTGTTTGGTTGCTCTTTATATTTTCTGACTTTGTTAAAAACTTCTAATTTCTTGCTCTGTGCATCCATTCTTTTCCCAAATTCCTGGATCATCTTTACAATCATTACTCTGAACTCCTCGAGTACACTGCTTACCTCCACTTCACTTCACTGTTCTTCAGGGATTTTATCTTGTTCCTTCGTCTGAAACATATTCCTCTGCCGCCTCAGTCTGTCTAAATTTCTACTTGTATTTTTATGTGTGTGGTAGGTTAATTACATTTCTCAACCTTGGAGAAGTGGGATGTCCTGTATGTCCCAGCAGTACACTTCCCTCTCATCCCTGAAGGATCAGGGACCAGTCTGTTTGCAGACCCAGTTCCACAGGCTGTGTGATCGTAGTTTTCTTGCTTCTGGTGTCTGCCCCTGGCTGGATGGGGCTGCTCTAGAGGCTTGTGCAGGCTTCCTGACAGGAGGGGCTGGTGCCAGCCCACTGGTTGGTGGAGCTGATTCCTCACCCTCTGGTGGGCAGGGCCGTGTCAAAGGGTGTGTCCAAAGACAGCTGTGGGCTCAGGAAGTCTTTAGGCAGCCTGTCTGCTGACAGATGCAGCTGTGTTCCTGCCCACTTGGTTGTTTGCTTGAGGTGTCCCAGCACTGGAGCCTACAGGCTGTTGGGTGGGGCCAGGTTTTGGTGCTAATGACCCAAGCAAGATGTCAGCCGCCAGCAAGAGTTCATGAAGATGAATACTCCCTAATACATCTGCCACTGGTTTTTATGTCCTAAGGGTGAGCCACAGCTGCCCCCTACCTTCCCAGGAGACCCTCCAAGACCAGCAGGTAGGTCTGGCACAGGCTCCTATGAAATTACTGCTTTTGCCCGGGTTCCAGGTGCATGAGATTCTGCATGTGCCCTTTATGAGTGAGGTCTCTGCTTCCCCCAGTCCTGTGGAGCTCCTGCTATCAAGTCCCACTGGCCTTCAAAGCCAAATGCTCTGGGAGCTCCTCTTCCTGATGCCAGGCCGCCAGCTGGGGAGGCTGACGTCAGGCTCAGAACTCTCACTCCTGTGGGAGAAGTTCTGTGATATAATCATTCTCCAGTTTTTGTGTCGCCAGGTAGTAAAGGATTTGATTACATCACAAGTGCACCCCTCCTATAATCTCATTGTGGTTTCTTTTTTATATCATGTAGAATATCTTTTTTGGTAGTTTCCAGCTTTTTCTTTAATTGATGATTGTTCAGCAGTTAGTTGTGATTTTGGTGTGCTCATAAGAGAAGGTGGGCTCAAGGTCCCTCTTCTCCACCATCTTGTCCCGAATTTGCTGGTACATGTTTTTGTGCACTGAATCTTATCCCTGGCTTTATTATTTCCCTGCCTTCAGGACTCCCTCTCATTCTTTTTATATTTATGTATATCGGCAAACCAGTTCAAACACTTTTTAGGGAAGCTGGAGGTAGGACACACACACACAAAAAACAGGCAAATCTGAAAATAAACTTAAATTATAAATTAGGATATAGGGACAAGCACACACAAATATTACAGTACACTATGCTGTAAATAACAGTTCTTTAGGCTCTCTTAGTACATTAGTGAATCCAAAGAACAAAAAGCTTACATTAATTAAACAGGTTGGTTATCCCTAAGACTATCTTACTAACTTTAGAATGAATGACAGGCAGCCCTGTACTCTGTACTCTGATGGAATCAAAAGCTCCTGTGCAGTGAGTGGGTGCCAGTAAGGCTGCCTGTCCAGCAGGACGAGCCTCAACCTCCAATGGCAAGGGGCTTATTCACCTGCTATGGGATCACTGGGAAGAATGGACAAAGTGGGGTGACTGTTTTCAGAAGATTTACCAAACTTTTGGCATTTAAAACATAAGCCCACAAAAAACTCCCCCAAACCCACACCTTAATGTTTGGGACAGACATTTAAGGTTATAAAAGACCGTTAAAAGGCACTATATTTCAAAGATTTTTTTTTCAAGATGAGTTCTTTTATCAAAATCTGTTTGTTGGAAATATATTCACCTAGTGTGTTAACAGTTCAAAGTGTCTAGACATTTCTCTGATGGTATAGTTTCTCAAAATGTATTTGGACTCCTCTTTTGGAATTGCCTTCAGTGTACCTTCTGAATATCTTCAGTGATAGCAAGCCACCATCCATTAAATGGATTGAGTTTCTGGAGGCAATCTTTATTGAAGTGCGTGGAAAAATCTGAGTAATAAGTGTTGTTGATTATAAACTATTTATAACAGCCAGATCAGAACCCTGCACATATGGTTTTTCAAGGCAGTTCACCTGTTCATCCCTGCTGGAGTCAAGGAAGATGCTGAGGTGAACCTGAGGAGTCACAGCAACAGTGAGGCTCAGCTGGAAGCCAGCCTAGAACTGTATACAGCAAATGGGGAGAAAAGGAGGATTTGACAATGTTTAAAACTTCATCTGCTATCCAGTATAATTTATTATGAAAAATGATCATTTTCCTTTTTTCTTTTTTATTAGGTTGTTATATTTATAACAATGTAATAAATCTGGAGGTAGGAATACACTGAATTATGAGGCCAAAATGTTAGGAAAAGCACAATGACAATGTGCTGGCTTCAAGTACCTGTTACTATGTACATGACTTGGGTCACCAGGGGCCTGAAAACTTACTTAAACCTAAAAAACTGCAAACTTAAAAAAAAAAAAAAAATACCAAAAAATCCTGCAAGAATTAATCAAATGCATTTTTTCTTTAAAAAAAAAAATGAGAATACTCTAGTCAAAAAAGTGAGGAGTTCCAGAAAGGGAATTTTAATTACTGTAAGACTGAAACAAATATTGTACCTTATGCTAGTAACGGAACCTACTTTAAGAGATGAAAAGAAGGGGCTTCCCTGGTGGCGCAATGGTTGAGAGTCCGCCTGCCGATGCAGGGGACACAGGTTCGTGCCCCGGTCCGGGAGGATCCCATATGCCGTGGGGTGGCTGGGCCCGTGGGCCATGGCTGCTGAGCCTGCGCGTCCAGAGCCTGTGCTCCGCAGTGGGAGAGGCCACAGCAGTGAGAAGCCCGCATACCACAAAAAAAAAAAAAAAAAAAAAAGAATACATAGAAAAAGACAGGTTTTTTGAAAAATCTGAGGGTTAAGTTTCAGCCTAATTTTGTTGTTATTGTTGGAAGAGTAATGAAGAATCTATTTTGGGGAACTGCTGGTATCACTTCAACTACAAATTTATTTTCAGAATGGAAAATTCAAAAGTGATGTCTCATTTTGTATTATGTTGACTTAAATCCCACGTCGAATATTTATTTTGTATTTTATTTGATGGAAATAAATCTCTGAGAGCTTAAGAATGTTTTTTCAAGTCTATCTTGTATAACATGTTTTCTTCTCTTCATGTTTTGAACATAAAAATGTATTTTTAAGGAAAACAGAGCAATGCTAGTAATAATAATAATAATAATAAATCTTTCCTTAAAATGTCCACCTCAAACCACCTTTCTTGTTGATTCTCATTTCTCATTTTATTTCCACCACATATACTTCTGGTTCCCATGTCAAAGTACTCTTAAAAAATGAAAAAGTTATTTTTTGGAAGGATAGAGATATATTGATATTTTTGCAAGTAGTTTTGCTAATATCCTTTTGTATTTCTAAAGAACCTCTTACTGGACCTACCCTTTGTGCAGGTTTATGGTTTTAGAGACATAGGCTATAGGTTATTTTGTGCAATTTTCTCACTCAGGTGCTATTAAAAAGCAGAAAAAATAGCAAAGAACATGTCGAGAAACAGCTACTTATTTTCAAGACACATTTATGGGTGAGAGGAGAACTTATGGCACACATCCACATCTCTGAACAAGGGAAAATAAAGAGAGTTATACATACCTTTACTAAGCAATTTTTGTGTCCAGGTACAGAGCCATTTACATAGATTATATTGTGCTTTGTGTTTATTCTCCACACCTGAAGTGGAAATAAAATCAAACCTTAAGAGTTAAAAATATTAGAATATACTTATATCAATACAAACAAAAGCTGAGGCTATAAGTAGCCTGTAAAGAAATAATCATGTTAGCACCTCAAAATATTGAATGAGAATAAAAATTTCAAATCCTATGGATGACTTGTACTGTAATACTACAACAGATATGTCTCATGTAAGTGGTAGAAAACTCTCATTTTAAGTATAAATGTGACTGAACGATCAAGACTACTTCGATATTTCAATATTCTCCTGGCACCATTAAGAATAACACATGAAAATTCAATTTTATTTTATTCTTAGTTAACATGAGCTTGCTGCAACTAGAAACTGGGAAGCCGCAACCTCTCTGGGTCTAATTTTTTTAAAAAGTGTGCTGAGCAGATGGCCTTCAAACAGATCTTCATGTGGGAAAAACATTTACACAAATGAGAGAACAGTCAAGAAATGGTATTGAAAAAGTATTTGGGGGTAAAATCAAGTTTGACCCATAGCTCACGGCTAAACGTTAAATACTAGGGCAACTGAAATCTCTCTCCTGTCACACATATGCATACATGAAAAGAAAATGCACAAAGACAGATACAAATGGTTGTCTATGGCAAGTATAAATGTAACAGAAGAGGGGAAAAAAAACCCTTAGATTTAATTATATAAAATTTTAAAAACTTCTGCTGGTTAAAATTTATAAATAAAATACATCTAGAATACAGAATGAAAGAATATGTACCAAAATGTTACCAGTGGTTGTCTTTGGGGGTTGTTCTTTTGAATGACCTATTTTCTTTTTTGTACTTTCTATACTTTTCACACATATAGACAGATTAGTTGTTTTAATAAAAATATAATTACATGGCACCTATTATGTACAACTCATTTTCACTTAGATATTACATATGTTCCTCAAGTTAGCAGTGAATTTAACTCCCCGCCCCTTTTAAATATATAATTATTTTACAAAAATGGATATATACCACATGCTTTTTTAGTACTCTATTTTCCTATTTTGATTGTCTCCTATTTTGTCTTCCTCTCTCCTATTCCTCACCCACATCCACCCACACATTTGACATTTAATCGAAAGCAATATGATATATAACCATCTACTCTTCTCTGTGCTTACATGGCATGGTGACATATACATGTAGGGAGTTTCTGTTTACTCTTTTGTAAGAGTATTATACGTAATGCTCTGAATCTCTATTTTTTCATGCAACAACACTGTGGAAATCTTCCAGGTCAAATAGTAGACAATTAACTTTTTCTTTTTAATGAGTGCATTTTTCATGGCTTGCATGTTAAATGAACATATATGACAACTCCAACACACACACACACACACACACACACACACACACAGAGTACACGTTTCCCCCACCCCTCAATAATTGTAAAACCTATTAGAACCACCATACGCAGACACACGTTAAATATGTATGCTGGTGCGTTTGCCTTTAGGCACTAATTTAACCACTCCTATAAAAAGCCACTCCAGAAACTTACTTTCAGTCCAAATGCTGTCCTATCTATGTTCCCCAATTGCCCAGGCATTTTGGTTCCAGGCCAGACTCTGGCAACATCCTAAAGGAGAGAAACAAAAGTAGCACTTTTAAGCAGTATTCTCAATTTCGAACAGTACCAATCAAACCAAAATGCAAATAAGATATGTCATTAAAATGTTTTATTTTTTCCTCCATTTTGCTAGCCCCCAGTAAAGAACTAAACATGGATTTAGTCACATTTACCCCTAGAGAATTCCCTTTCTAAATTAGATTAGAACAAAAAAATATAGACTAAGAACATATTTAGGAGAAAAATTCAGTAACAAGAGAGCAGCAACTGAGCCAATAATGGCTGAGAAGGACATAAAAACATGTCACACCACCATTCAAAGAAAAAATGGACTGCCTGGCCTGTTTTCACAAATCTTCTGTATTAACTGACTTGGACTCCATCCAGTCCACAGCTGCTGGAATGGTCCTACTCTCCCACCCTGGCTTTTGATGTTACTATCCTTCTGCAAAGTGACTAAAGGAGAGAGTTAGTTACCACCAATAGTGAGAAACTTAGCTTCCATTATCAATATATTCACTTATCTGGTCAATCCTATAATTCACAGAAAATTATCTCAGAATGGCTAACTAACACTCAACACATGCACATAGTACATTTTAAATTTAGACTCTGGGTATACAGCCAACAACTATGTGTTCACAAGTTACTTGAGTTATTAGTCCACTCTAGTCCCCCACTTCAGTGAGGTTCTGTTACTCATTTGAAATAGTTATGTTCATTTTCTAATTATATTCCATTATGGATTCCCCCCCATTTTTATTTTACTTTGAATTTGTAAAACATTAACATGGTTCCAAAGTAAAAAGTATTAACAAAAAAGTATATCTAGTTAAGTGCCACTCCTGAGCCCTTCCATACTCTTCCCACCCAAGAGTAAGAATCCCCCAGGCTCTTTATGATACACCTCTGGGAGACATATTCAGTAGGACTAAATTAGCAGTACAAATCTCCTTCTCTCCTTCCTATGCTCTTATTGTCTATTTCTCCATTTTTTCTCTATTACTTTCCCCTTCATCATTATATTGTCCTTGACAACTTTTCCCAATGGTCTCTTCTAAGGCAAAAACAAATCTGTGAAGGAAGCAGTGTGGGAAGATGGCAGGGCATTCTGATCCCTGATCACTTACAGCTGACTTCAGAGTGTAGGATGGGAGACAGAGATGGGAAAGAAAGTAGGCAGACAAGTACTGAGAACACTGGCCGTAAGTACGTAGGATATAACCAAATGATTCAAGTCTGGCTCTGGAAAGAAAGGCCAGGACCCATAAATGTGTGACTTTTATTAGGACCCACCTGGAGTAAGATTCAAATAATGTGACTTGATCCCAAGGACAGACTAAAGCACCATATACACAAAAGCTGAATCTTTAGTACTAAAAAGAGGATCACTAAGTTATACTTACACCAGTTGAAATAGCTCCAGGCCTTCTGTGGGTTTTTGTTTGACCGTGAGTAGCTGGCTGGCCTTTAAATCCCCATCTTTTCATGACACCTTGGAAACCTTTACCAATACTGAACAAGATAAACATTAGAATTTACATAATGAACAGAGGATAAAATACCCCCAACTGTATACTTTGATAGTACCTTAGAGTTTTTAGCTAAGTTCCTTATCCAAATAACTAGAAAAGGCCATACAAGCAAAACTACAAATGAACATGCCTTTATCTCTGTCCTGGTTTGCACCCCTTCCTGGAGTCTCATTCTACATAAAATGATTAGTTCAAGATTGTGAGACAACAGCAAGCTAAGCAGTTCTATCATCCTAATCCTATGACACAACACAGTAAAAGTGGGACATTTTATAAGCTCAAAGTACTTGTAAGCAATGCAGCAGGCCACCATTAAGACCCCCACCTTCTGTAAAGCAACTATACTCCAATAAAAATTAAAAACAAAAAAAACCCCTGAAAAAACCCACCTCCTGGTACACATGCCCCTGTGTGATCAATCACCTCCCCTTGAGTCTGTGTGGACCTAGCAACTCACCTCTTAAGGAATAAACTATGGCAGAAGAGATGAGATGTCACCTCTGACTCTTGGTTACAAAGACACTGGCTTCCATCTCTGCACTCTCGGTTCTGAAGGAAGCCAGCTGCTATCCTATGGAGAGTTATGCAGCAAAGACCTCTCTAGCCAGCAACTGTGGACCTGACGCTCACCAGTGGCCATGTTAATGAGTTTGTAGGCACTTCTTCCCAAGTTGAACCCTGAGATGACCACGGCCTTGACTGTTGCCTCGGCTGCAGCTTCGTGAGAGACCCTGAGCCAGAGGCACCCAGCTAAGCTGTACTGGGAGTTACGACCACAGAAACTGTGAGGTAATAAATGTTTGTTGTTTTAGGCTGTTGTATTTTAGGGTAATGTGCTAGGCAGCAATATACAATACAACACAAAATAAAACAGTAATAATGCTCTAAATGCTGAACAAGTTTAGAAGATGGATCTTGGTTTCAAGGTTTGAATCAGAAGCCAATGGAGAAATAAAATCAGAGAAAAAATCTAATATTTCAATTTTTAAACAAAACCATTCTATTTTCAAATTCTGCTAACTAGAGAAACATTATGCAGTGTAGGTAGAAACAACACTAAGGTTCAAGCAGCATTAGAGTTTATCTCTGTCAAATATATCAGGACAAATGATACAAGGAAAGGGCGAGAATGAATTGTAAGACTCTACCAGCCTTAGTTTTATAGACTCTTAAGATGAACACTTTTTCCACCTTTCATTAGATAATATGTCAACATATTTTTCATGCTGTGTTCCCTTAATTTAATAAAGCTAGCTATTATTAAATAAATAGTGCCCAGTTCAGGACATTTACAAAAAGGACCAATAACAAAAGATTTTGAAAACTATGTAATTTCCACAAGGACTTTGCTATGCATTTAACAAAGAATTATCAGAGAGTAATGGATTGAAGTAAGCCCACATGACTAAGATGGTTTGTTTTAGATAACTCAAGAAACCAGCATAAAAATAATATGAATATGTATAGAATATAACAGTCGAATAATATCATATCACATGTCAAAAGTTATTTGTATATGAATAATTTAAATGTAGCTTTTTTCACATTAATCAACTGAACACATCACATGGAGTACACTGACCAGCACACCTTGTTTTATTATGCTCCGCAGATACAGTGGTTTTTACAGTTTGAAAGGTTTGTGGTAACCTTGTGTGATCAGATAATGATTAGCACTTTTTGGCCATGAAGTTGTTTTTTTTTTTAAATTTTTATTGGAGTATAGTTGCTTTACAATGTTGTGTTAGTTTCTGCTGTACAGCAAAGGAAATCAGATATACATATACATATATCCACTCTTTAAAATTTCCTTCCCATTTAGGTCACCACCTACTCAAGAGCATTGAGTAGAGTTCCCTGTGCTATACAGTAGGTTCTTATTAGTTACCTATTATATATATAGTAGTGCATATATGTCAGTCCTAAACTCCCAATTCATCCCACCCTACCCTTCCCCCCTTGGTAACCGCAAGTTTGTTTTCTACATCTGTGACTCTATTTCTGCTTTGCAAACAAGTTCATCTGTACCATTTTTCTAGATTCCACATATAAGTGATATTATACGATATATGTCTTTCTCTTTCTGACTTACTTCACTCTGTATGACAATCTCTAGGTCCATCCATGTCGCTGAAAATGGCATTATATTTCGTTCATTTTTAAGCCATGAAGTATTTTTAAATTAAGGCACATACATTGTTTTTTTAGATATAATGCTATTGTACAGGCTACAGTACAGTGTTAAACATAACTTCTATATGCACTAGGAAACCAAAAGCTTGACTCGCTTTACTGCCGTTGTCTGGAACCAAACTGCAGTATCTCCGAGGCGTGCCTGTACATAATTGATTTTTTGCCTCCAAAATTCAAAATAATGCTTATGCTTGATCAAAGAGCTAAAACAGAAATTTAACATATATTCATTGAAAAGTCACTATAAACTTTGCAAGGTTAACATCTAAGAAGGCAAACTATGATAATCAAATATTTTACTGAAATTTTGCTTCAGAAACTTAACAAATATTTCTACTTAACGCTGAATTTTAGAATATATTGATATTTGAAAAATAAATGCTTTGCAATTTAAAAATAAAAAAGAAGTACCTAAAGAGTCATTTGAACTTATGATATTGTTTGGCAAATAACATTTTAAAAAATGTTTTATAAATTTATTTCATTTATTTTATTTTTGGCTGCACTGGGTCTTCGTTGCTGCACGTGGGCTTTCTCCAGTTGTGGCGAGTGGGGGCTACTCTTCGTAGTGGTGCATAGGCTTCTCATTGTGGTGGCTTCTCTTGTTGCAGAGCAGGGTCTCTAGGTGCGCGGGCTTCAGTTGTTTTACAGCGCAGGCTCAACAGTTGTGGTGCATGGGCTTAGTTGCTCCACAGCATGTGGGATCTTCCCAGATCAGGGCTCGAACCCATGCCCCCTTCATTGGCAGGTGGATTCTTACCCAATGCACCACCAGGGAAGCCCTGGCAAATAACACTTTAAAGAAAACAAGGGAACGGACTGGCAATGCCAAATCTAAAATGAGCATGTTTTCAAAATATGGCATTCTAACACTGGTCATTCTTGGTAGAAAGTTTGTTGGTAACTTGAGTTCTCAAACTGATTCATCTCCTGCTTAAAGAGAGAGCATGCATGTGTGCACCAGTAAAAAACACTCCAGGTAAATTACAGGAAGATAATTCAGCTCATTTTACCAGCAAATGATTACAAAATCAAAGTGGTATCCTGAAACTGCTAATTACTGTCAGCCAATTACAGACTGTTTTTCCATCTAGTTCTAGAACACATCATGTTGTTATACTGTGTACTACAGGAGCCTCTTCAATAAATAACATTTAAACAAAAGGGTAAGACACACATGATGTGACAAATCACTGGCTGAATTGAGACTACGGAGAACAGAGGGCACCTGTTGCTCCACGGAGGGGGCACAGGTGTCTATTCTGTTGTTTCTCTCAGTTGTCGCCCAACTGGAGAACAAAAACAAAACAAAAAGCAAGATATGAATGAATCTACACTTAGCAAACCCACGCAGAGTTCAAACATAAGGTTTTCACAAGTCACATAAAATAATACCTTCACTTTACTAAATAGGATATAAAACACATAACGTACTTCATCTCTCCCACCCCTTTTCTGCTGCAGTTTTTAATGACAGCAGAAAAAAAACAAATAAAGGAAAATTCATATCAGCTAAGAACACAATGTTAGAAGTTCCAGATTTAGTGAAACATATCTGAAAATTAGGAAAACATAAAAAATTTATTTTATTTAGAGCATTCATACTTGCTAAAACCAAAACTTCCTCAAAAAATCTCAGAGATGCGATTTAAATTTAGGCTTTATTGCCCTTGTTTCTGGGTATATTTCCTCACTATACTTTAAGTTCATGAAGTGCAGGGATTGTGCAGCATCTAACCCTAGTGCCCTACCTAGAGAACTCAGACTAATTTTGTTACTGGCTATAACTGTGTCTTAGGAAGAGAGATGATTATTTCCTTTATTTTGTCCTGTAGTTTCCAAATGCTGTATAATGGGCTTGTTTTTTATAAAAGTTTATGAAGATTATATTAAGAAAAGGCAAGGAGGGGCTTAAAGGTTTGACTGTAAGAATCTTGCAGAATAGAATGCATAATTTAGTGTTTCCAACTGCATTCTATAAATCTCTAGAGAATACTATGAATTTCATTTCCCTGTCACATTGACAAATGCCTAAATGTCTACCAGCAGACACAAAGGTTTTAATACAAACCCATCATGTATTTCCCCACTTTGTGGGAAACTGCCTTTGACTGTATGGTTCTGGATACACTTTTATATGCAGATAAAACAAAATGTCCATGAGGTGAGGAGTGCTCTCGAGTCCATCCATTCTAAGTCCTCAAGGAAATTCCTTCAAAATTCTCATCACTGAGTTTTGCCCTTGCCATTGAAGATCCCTGTAAATGCTGGGAGTCAATTTCTACTCAACTCAGTGTTGCTGTCTAAACCTATTCCATCAGTGATATAAAACAGCTACTGAGCACACAGGTAAGTCATGGTGGAATCTTCCAGTTGCTTTGTGTCCCCTCACATACAGTTAAAAGCTGGCATGGAAGATCTGTATGGCTGTTACTCTCCAGGATGAATTTGTGACAGCATGACCTGAACTGCAGGTATTCTGTTTATGTCTAAAAACTATAAAGCTCCCATCAATATCTGGGAACATTTTTACCAACAACTGACTGCTAAGAGTGGACCGCTCACAGCTTTCTGACATCAAATCTAGCTCATTCAATAGTACGAAGAGCCAAATGTGCAGTGATTTCTTTGAGTCCTCTTACAGAGGGAGCATTTTCCAGCTGTTCTAAGTAAACCCAGAACACCACGTTTGCTGTCCTGAGTTCAGTCTGCTCTTCTCAAAGAAGAAAACTCAAAAACTCAAATAATTCTGCAATATCATGGAAAGACACAACAGTTTTATGAGTACTACTTCTTCATTAATATAGAAAACAGTGAGTTATGCCACTTGGAAAACTGAGGGATTATTTTTTGGAAATAGATTTTTAGAATTGAAAGGAAACTTAGAATATGTGGAATCTAAAAAAGAAATGATACAAGTGAACATTTACAAAACAGAAACAGACTCACAGACCTAGAACACAAATTTATGGTTACCAGAGAGGAAAAGGGTGGGGAGGGATAAATTAGCCGTTTGGGATTAGCAGATACAAACTACAAAATATAAAATAAATAACCAACAAGGACCTACTGTATAGCTCAGGGAACTATATTCAATATCCTGTAATAAACCATAATGGAAAAGAACATGATAAAGGATATGTAATGTATAACTCAATCACTTTGCTGTACACCTGAAACTAACACGATATTGTAAATCAACTGTACTTAAGAAAACAAAAACCTACATTAAAAAAAAAAAAAGGAACCTTAGAAACCATTTACTCCCAAACCCTTATGTTAAAGATAATGAAATCCACATCCAGAGAGGTTAAGCCACTTGCCCAAGGTCAAATGCCTGGTAAATGAAAGTATCTGGTCATGCTTTTAACCCAGGTCATACTGCCTCTTGAGAAATAGAGTAAAGCAAAAATAAAGTAGCATATCAGAGACGCATGGAGTTATTTCAAGGGCATCCTCATTACACTGTAAATTCCTGATGTAGCAGGTATTATGTATTCTTAAAATTACCTAGAGTGTTTTTTTTTGTTTTTTTTGTTTTTTTTTTTGGTACGCGGGCCTCTCTCTCACTGTTGTGGCCTCTCCCGTTGGGGAGCACAGGCTCCAGACGTGCAGGCTCAGCGGCTATGGCTCACAGGCCCAGCTGCTCCGTGGCACGTGGGATCTTCCTAGACCGGGGCACGAACCCGTGTCCCCTGCACCGGCAGGCGGACTCTCAACCACTGCGCCACCAGGGAAGCCCACCTAGAGTGTTTTGTAAAGCTACTACTTTGCTATACAAAACAGTCTAAAGTAAGAGGCAACAATTTGATGTATTAGAAAATACCACAATCTAATTCCTAATGACTTAATATTGTTAATTCATTTAAAAAGATATTTCCTATTGAGGAAAACAGATTTTTCCTTTAAAATTTTGAAACAAATGAAAAAACAGTAATATCACCGATAGCAATAGCAGCCAATAGTCCTGAGCATTCACTACGTCCCAGATCTTGAGCTAAGAGCCGTCTGTGCATTATCTCATTCAGTCTTTAAAACATGGCTATGAGGTAGGTGCTGTAATTAGTCTTGTGTTAAACATGAGGCGACTGAGAGGTTAAGAAAGCTGTTTAGGTCACAGAGCTGCTGAGAAGTAGATCCATGCTTTCCCTAGACCACCGCTGATGAGACATTCATTTTGACTTGACTGAAGAGGGATTATTTTTTAGAGACTACTTCCCTCTACAGTTTACTCATTTTGAAAACTGTATGCTTAAAAATTTACTGCTTTGAATAGTAAATAAAGTAACTTATTAAAAATGAATAAAATTGCAAATGTGCAGGGCTGGAGAGCAATTGTTCCCTGAAGGCAGCATCCACCTTCTTTCCCTCCGAGTTCCCAGCAAACACCCACCAGTCAGAATAACAAGCTAGTGGGGAAGGCTTCCGACCATGTGCAGGCAACCTTCTCTGAACAGTGTGCAGGACTGCTCACACAGCCCAGAGTCTTTGCTTTGTTAAGAACCTACCTGGCTTTTTAATCACCTTAAGGCTCTGATGGACAATATTTCTGTACACATTTTGATATTTTAATGAAAGAACCCAAATTAACTCTCCCCAACTCCTTTCAGTTTTACTACCATGGATAACATTATCAAAGTAAGCACCTATTTTTCTATTTTGAGGCCAAAAGGTAATGAGGATTTAAAGCACACTGTTAACTTCAAAAAAAGTAAGATTACGCCAGAAATTGCTATTAAAGTAATATGATTGTGCCTGAAAATATACGGGTTGTTTTCATTAGCCCAGACTCATAGAGTTTTAGATTATCTTTCACTCAGAAAGAAGTAGCTGAATGAGCTGTTTTCTGATTTCAATCTGGGATTCAAGAAATTACTTTAGGCTTGCCACTGTCATGAATTCAAAGTTCAGTAAGACACCTGGCAGGAAAGTGCCCCCATGCCCACCGTTATGGATGCATCACCACCTGTGTCCTTCAAGTCCTTTGAGACAGGGACCTAACATTTTCTCCTAAACACTGCAGAATGCATTTTTACAGTTTTATTTTTATCTTACTTTAATTTTTTTCTGATTTCGTTCCCTAAAAAAGGAAAAATTCTACAAGTTAAAATAAGCACTGCTAGGATTCAACAGAAAACAATGGACTAAACATCCTATGTTGAGGGTAGAATCAACAGTCATACTTTATCTCACCCACTCTTTATATATTATCTAGAGAGGTTTCCTCCTCAAAACTGAGAAAGAAAGGGAAAATGTTAGGCCCCCAAACCCATCATCTATTAGAAGTTATGGTGGAATATAATTACAGAATAAGAATATAATCTTTAAAAGGGTCCTAGTATAGGAAGTGGGTAGTGGTGGTGGTGTGGGGAACGTATCAATATATGTGCTACACTTTAAATTTTATTTAGAATAAATTACATAAAACTGACATATTTCAAAGATTGAGCCTTATTACCTATTTATAGCATAATGAAAACTGTGAAAAATTATTCTGCTAGAATGGTTTTATATATTAGATGTAAAGATCTTTCCCATATAATCTAAATTTGGATACTCAGACCTTTTAGATAAAAAACTATTTCTGGTTTAAAAGTAAAAATTAAAAAGAACTCTAGTAAATATATATTAACCTCACACTCTAATGCAACAATGGTAAATTTACTTATTTATATAGAAAATTATATCCAAATTCAGCACAGGTAAATACAATGTATCTTTCAGTGTAAGCAGATTTCCCAATGCAATCATTGAAAGAGGAACATTTTAAAAATTTAAGGAAGCCTTCAAGAGGGTGCTACTGTTGGTTACTGGTCGCTAAAAAGAAAATGTCTGCAGACAATTTCATTCTTCAAGTAGAAAGATTCTATTAACATTGTATTTTCTTAAATTAGTACTTTTCCATTTTAATTTTTCTTATTTAGTTATTTCTAAAGTATATTTAATCCAGCAATTAAAATTGAAGGTATAAGGTAAAAAACTTGAAATATAAGTATAGATTTAACCATTAAATATCACTATTACAACATGAGAAAAATGAACAATTTCAATTAAGAAAAATGTCTCAAACAAATTCATCTCTAATGGAAAGGAGATGATGAAGCCAGTTACTAAGGAGACCAGTTTTCAGTTTCATGCTAACTAAAATGTGGGTAATACAAAGGCCTGCTTTTACTGGCAATGTTATTTGAAACTGGATTAATTAGACTTGCCTGCTTTAAAACAGATGTTCATGTTATAATTTGAGTAGAGTTGAGAAAAGGCAGGCACTGGGACTCTGTGCTGGGTAAAGGAGCAGCAGGAAAAGAAGGTCCACTGGTGAGTTCCTGACTATTCTCCAGTCCAGTGATTCTCAGAGTGTGGTCCCTGGACTAGCAACATCCACACAACCTGGGAACTTGTTAGAAATGCAAATTCTCAGGTACTACCCCAGATCTAATGAATCTGAAGATTGGTGGGGGAGTGGAGGTAGGGGAGATTGTGAAGCCCACTGAAGTGTGGGAAATGATGCTCCAGGCTGTGAACCCATGTCCCTCATCTGACCTAACCATGTCACTGCACCATTTTTTCTCTAGTGTTTGCACCTGTAACAGGATTAATAATAAAGACAATGGAGCCCAGAAGTTTCAAAATTTTAAAACAGGGGCTGAAAATGGAGGACAAGGTAGAAAATCTCTGGCTGTAAGTGAGCCATACCAAGAGACTGCAAGAACTCAGAGCCTATGTCCAAAAGATAATGGTTCCATTTACAGTTAACAAGGAAAAAAAACATTCTCATTGGCTGTGAGGGCTAAAACACCAAGCCGGGGGAACTGTCCAAAAAATGAGAAGCATCAGGGAAAGGATGTAAAAGAATTTAAAAAGGAAAAAGAAAAGCAAGCAAATTCATGTGTGCGTGCACGTACACATGCACAGGAAAGTCAACAGCAAAGAGACAGCTTCCACCAGGACTGGGTGTAGCTGAGACCTAATAAGCCTGCACCCAGGAGGAATCCAAAACATCTCCACATGAGGACAGAGCTCTGTAAATTCGGAAGCACTTACAAGCATCCTGAGGCCGTAATAACATGCCAGCTCCAAGAGCTGCAGCCATTGGCAACATTTAGTGAAAGGTCAAAGTCTGTTTCATTTTGATCTCAAGTAATACCCCGAAAAGGTACGCACACCAGAGTACAGTGCACATGCTACACAAAGTCAAACAGAAAACGGTACTGCAACCCACACAACAATGAGGGTTTTCTCAAATGCAGGCGCCCCTTTTCCAGAGTTGAATGTCAACTACTCTAAATCCCAGGGTTAGAGACTCTCCCAGCTCTCATCAGCCATCTAGTCCTGAGGCTGGCACATGGCTGTACACACTCTTGTTTTCTAGGTACACGATCTTAAAACACAAAACAAAACCAACACACTCTCCTTCCACTTTACACTCACAAGGAGAAGCCTGAAGTTTTAAAAATAGCTTTTAGGAAGCCAAGGAAACCCAACAGTAGCATATGAAATGAAAGCATCTAGTGAACACAGGCACTGAAAGGGTTAGGCTCCAACCCAAGCTAGTCACAAACACTGCCACAGAGCATCTGCTAACAAAGGAATCCGACTTTGCAGGGCTTCCTGAATATCTCATTTACCCTGTAAAATATGTAACGGAATGCACACCTTATTAACTGTGTGTAAATTAACAAATTACCGTGAGGCATTTTATCATACGTAATAATTCAGGCATTTAAAAAGTAAAACCATCTGATTCACAACACACACGTCTCCCCACTTACTCAAACCAAAGCTTTACAGCTCCAATATTTTGACTTCTTCACAAGGGTAGGCAGGACAAACGTTTCCAAAAGACCAATAATTTCAGACGCCCCAGCAAGTAGGAATGAGTTCGCAACAATCAGGAAGCAGGGAGAAAAAGAGGAAGGTTCACAGTCTCTTTAAAGAGGCCCCACTTTCCTCTACTCCACCGCCAACCTAGCCCACTCCACTTCGAAAGAGCTAATCAAAAGTTAAGGCCCCTGGGCTTCCCTGGTGGCGCAGTGGTTGAGAATCTGCCTGCCAATGCAGGGGACATGGGTTCAAGCCCTGGTCTGGGAAGATCCCACATGCCGTGGAGCAACTAGGCCTGTGAGCCACAACTACTGAGCCTGCGCCCCTGGAGCCTGTGCTCCACAACAAGAGAGGCCGCGATAGTGAGAGGCCCGCACACGGCGATGAAGAGTGGCCCCCGCTTGCCGCAACTAGAGAAAGCCCTCGCACAGAAACGAAGACCCAACACAGCCAAAAATAAATAAATATTAAAAAGTTAAGGTCCCTAGGACCTGTGTGCAATGGCCCGTATTTAAAAGTAGGCAGTAATAATGTGGAAGTGAAGAAATATCTGACCGCATTTAAGAAACCGATGCTGGATTTATCTGGTTTCCTTGGATGTAAGAAGCTGCTCTGTCTCAGTCACTGTGACTCTAAGGTTAACCCAGAGCACCAGTGGGCCACTGTTCATTTTCAAAGAGTTCTCAGTCAGAATATTCCAAAAACAAAACAGACACATAAATCAGTGAAACTACCATCTATGCTGATAGAACACGAAACAAGAATGGACAAGAGCTGGGAAACTGCCTGGTGGTCCAGTGGTTAGGAATGGGCACTTTCACTGCCGTGGGCCGGGGTTTGATCTCTGGTTGGGGAACTAAGATCCTGCCAGCCACATAGACAAGAGCTGATATCTGGAGTTAAGCTTAGCTTAGATCATGTGGATTCTAACAACTGATACTGAACAATTTATTTCTATTTTTTTTAATTTTAATTTTTTTATTTTGGGCTGAGTTGGGTCTTCATTGCTGCGTGCCAGCTTTCTCTAGTTGCAGCTAGTGGGGGCTACTCTTCATCGCGGTGCGTGGGCTTCTCATTGCAGTGCCTTCTCTTGTGGCAGAGCATGGGCTCTAGGTGCGCGGGCTTCAGTAGTTGTGGCACACAGGCTTAGTAGTTGTGGCTCGCGGGCTCTAAAGCACAGGCTCCGTAGTTGCGGCGCACGGGCTTAGTTGCTCCACAGCATGTGGGATCTTCCTAGACCAGGGCTCGAACCCGTATCCCCTGAATTGGCAGGCGGATTCTTAACCATTGAGCCACGAGGGAAGTCCCTGAACAATTTCTTCTTCTTTTTTTTTTTAACTTCTTTATTAGAGTATAATTGCTTTTCAATGGCGTGTTAGTTTCTGCTTTATAACAAAGTGAATCAGTTATACATATACATATGTTCCCATATCTCTTCCCTCTTGTGTCTCCCTCCCTATCCCACCCCTCCAGGTGGTCACAAAGCACCGAGCTGATCTCCCTGTGCTATACGGCTGCTTCCCACTAGCTATCTACCTTACATTTGGTAGTGTATATATGTCCATGCCTCTCTCTCGCTTTGCCACAGCTTACCCTTCCCCCTCCCCATATCCTCAAGTCCTTTCTCTAGTAGGTCTGTGTCTTTATTCCTATCTTACCCCTAGGTTCTTCATGACATTTTTTTTCCTTAAATTCCATATATATGTGTTAGCATACAGTATTTGCCTTTCTCTTTCTGACTTACTTCACTCTGTATGACAGACTCCAGGTCTATCCACCTCATTACAAATAGCTCAATTTCGTTTCTTTTTATGGCTGAGTAATATTCCATTGTATATATGTGCCACATCTTCTTTATCCATTCATCCGATGATGGACACTTAGGTTGTTTCCATCTCTGGGCTATTGTAAATAGAGCTTCAATGAACATTGTGGTGCATGACTCTTTTTGAATTATGGTTTTCTCAGGGTATATGCCCAGTAGTGGGGTTCCTGGGTCATATGGTAGTTCTATTTGTAGTTTTTTAAGGAACCTCCATACTGTTCTCCACAGTGGCTGTATCAATTTACATTCCCACCAACAGTGCAAGAGGGTTCCCTTTTCTCCACACCCTCTCCAGCATTTATTGTTTCTAGATTTTTTGATGATGGCCATTCTGACTGGTGTGAGATGATATCTCATTGTACTTTTGATTTGCATTTCTCTAATGATTAGTGATGTTGAGCATTCTTTCATGTGTTTGTTGGCAGTCTGTGTATCTTCTTTGGAGAAATGTCTATTTAGGTCTTCTGCCCATTTTTGGATTGGGTTGTTTGTTTTTTTGTTATTGAGCTGCATGAGTTGCTTATAAATTTTGGAGATTAATCCTTTGTCAGTTGCTTCATTTGCAAATATTTTCTCCCATTCTGAGGGTTGTCTTTTGGTCTTGTTTATGGTTTCCTTTGCTGTGCAGAAGCTTTGAAGTTTCATTAGGTCCCATTTGTTTATTTTTGTTTTTATTTCCATTTCTCTAGGAGGTGGGTCAAAAAGGATCTTGCTGTGATTTATGTCATAGAGTGTTCTGCCTATGTTTTCCTCTAAGAGTTTGATAGTTTCTGGCCTTACATTTAGGTCTTTAATCCATTTTGAGCTTATTTTTGTGTATGGTGTTAGGGAGTGATCTAATCTCATACTTTTACATGTACCTGTCCAGTTTTCCCAGCACCACTTATTGAAGAGGCTGTCCTTTCTCCACTGTACATTCCTGCCTCCTTTTATCAAAGATAAGGTGACCATATGTGCATGGCCTGAACAATTTCTATATAAACACATTTAAAGGCTTGGTGACTTCATTCCATAGTGAGATAACCTCAACTGATTTTTGAAAAAATACTTCTGTAAGATTTAAAGTTTCCTGGAGATTATCTAGCCAGTACTGGGCTTATCTTAACAGATGGTAAGATATTAAAAAAAAACTACAGTACCCCAAATACCACCACCCAACATAAGTATGATTCAAAGTCAGCATTTCTGTTAGAGTGAAAATTAAGTGTTAATTTCTACCAAATTTGAACCCTTGTTTACACATGACAAAATATTTTGCTTTTATGGAAGAGGTCTCTTCTAGTGCTAAGAGATGATGCCATGCTGTTGAAGACGCCTAAGGTGTAATCCTATTTCTTCTTTCAGCTCATGATAGGATTTTAACACAGTTCCACAAACGCTTTATACAGTTAGTTACCTTAGGGGAACCTTAAGCACAACTATCGCAAATAGTGCAAGATGTTTGTAATTTAACTGCTTCCCTTATCTTTCACCAACAAACCAAATGCCGCCTTTGGTCTTCAAACAGATGTGGGCGCAGCTCACAAGGAACATGAGTTCCTTGTGGGAACTCAGTAATGGACCTTTCTCTTAATCCCATCTCAAGAAGCACACATCTCAGTTTAAAAGATGTAACCCAAAGTGAACTCTTCACATACAGCTAATTCGGTGCAATTTAAAAACCAGTACCATCAGTAACATTAAGGATTAGAGTTATGAATGAGAATAATGGTTACTTATCCTTTATTCACTGACTTTGAAAGGCTGCACTTCTTTCACTCACTCTGCTGTGTTTTAATATACAAAGAAAACAAAAGGAAAAAACCTGTTACGTGGACCTACGTTTTGGCCGTGACATCCACATACTGTCCTGGGCGAAAGTGAGCAGCATAAAGAGGAGTGCCTTTATGAAAAGAAAACAAAAAATCAGTATGAAATCAGCCCAAAAACAACTTCATTAAACATAAACTACATACAGGAAGCCTTCTAGCTATCAGATTTCAAAATGTCAGGAGAGTCTCTTCTGCAATTTTAATTATTAGAAATGTCAACAATAAAATAATAAAACTGCTCAACAAATGTATTTTAATGGACTGTATGTAGGCTGAAGTATGGGGCACATGGTGCTGGAGTGGCCAACAGCCCACGGCCACTGGTGCGCTTGTGCCTTCACAGAGGCCAACGTGATACTGGCTGAAACAGGCAACTCCTGTGACAACACTGTTCCTGCTGGTAAATACATGAGATTCTTGGTTGTTTCTGTGAATAACAATATGTTAAGATGTATTTCCTATTTCAAATAAGGAAAATAAAAATAAGAGAATGACTCAAAAAACACTGGGGCTGGATCAAGTCTTTTTTTTTTTTCCTATTGGAGACAAGTTATCCAAAAATAGGAATCAACATTAACATCATCCAGTAAAAGACTTTTTTTTTAAAGCTGGAACCAATGTAGTAGAGAATGTAATCAAAAGCTATTTTTGTTTGTTTAAAACAGGGAGTAAAGTGCTGTAGGTTTAGTGTCCTTAAGGTAGGACCCAACGTGGATTTATATGGGCAGAGAAAAACCTTCATTTAAGAAAAAATAGGGGAGATTAAAAAGTGACCGAATTTCTACAAGGTTGAATGACCTGAACTGCTGATATTTGACCATTTTTCACCCCCCCACACAAAAAATATCATATGGTTTGTGCTACAGCAAAAGTTAATGTGGACTTAATTTTTATACTTGTTAGTTTAATTCCATGTACTTTACCTCAAAGATGAAAAACTTGGACTTCAAAAAATACCTTCAATTCTAAGTTATATCAAGGCTGACTCTACTGCCCCTATTAATCAGGCCTATTGCAATTGTATTCTACTTCAAGAAATTCAGTTCAGGTATTAAAATATCAAATCTTAAAACATCCTTCTACAGTCTACTTGTTAGAGAAGTCAAGTTCAAGAGATAGGGAGCTTTTCTGAAGTTCAAAGACATCAAAATGCCATTAACTATATGAACCAATATAATCATAGTGCCAAATCTTACTTTTTCAAGGTGCTATGGTCAGTCACTTTCCTGTTTCAGGCTACATTTTCTCAAATTATCCTATCTCAGTGAGGGTCTATTCTTCACTTAATAAAATGCCAGCCTACAAACAGTGAACTTCACATTTTAAAAGTTCGTTTATTTATTTGGAGTGGCTTTTCCAAATGTGAAACTCTCTGTACATTAAAAACAAAAGTGTTCCTCCCTCTTTCATGGAAAACAAAGAATTCTCTACAGTTCTTTCCACTTAAAAAAGAAAAAGACTTGTTTGTCCCTAGTGATTAAATCAGTTACAGTTCTATATTTAAAAATAAATGTTTGGGACTTTGCACTGTGAATTCAGCTTTATTGAAAGGGCTTACATTAAACAAATCACATATTTGGGTATTTTTACCTCCCTCTTCTCCCCGACCTCAGATTACCTGGTTTAATTACAGCATTATCTGTTACATTAAAGATTTTAACTTTCTCTTTTGGTGGCAATCCAAGTTCTCGGTAAAATTCCAATATAGATGTAGATTTCTAGAGGAAAAGCAGCACATATAAGTAACACATTAATTACAAAAAGTGGAATTTAATGCCTAGAGATCTAAACTAAGTTACTAACACTCCAGGAAAACAAATTAAAGAGCACTCTGCTTCCCCAATGAACAAAAGAGTACTCTATAGCCCTTAATTAAGGGAGGTGAGATTTTTATCCATCACACTCAGAATTGGCATAGCGTAGCTCATATAAAGAACTGGCATAGTGTAGCTCAAAGTATACGGGGAAAGACTTTTGTTCCACAGGAAAAGAAATACAGTCATGCTCATATTTAGATTTTTTTTTTTCTTTTGCGGTACGCGGGCCTCTCACTGCCGTGGCCTCTCCTGCTGCGAAGCACAGGCTCCGGACACGCAGGCTCCGGACGCGCAGGCTCAGCAGCCGTGGCCCACGGGCCCAGCTGCTCCGCGGTATGTGGGATCTTCCCGGACCGGGGCACGAACCCGTGTCCATTGCATCGGCAGGTGGGCTCCCAACCACTGCGCCACCAGGGAAGCCCTCATATTTGGATTTTGACTGGAGACCGTCTGTATCAAGAACCCCAATCTTGGGAAATTTGACTCTAATTTCCCTGCTGTGTCCAAGCAGTTGGGAGGAAACATGACAAGTCACATTCAAATGTACAATCAGACTTCACAGTGAGTGCCAGTGTGGCCTGGCCAACCCACATTCCCCTGTTAAATCCCTCTCACACCCACATTCACCTGTTAAATCCCTCTCACTCCCCAAGGCAGCTCCGCCACAACCTCTTAAAACCTCCAGCATTCTCCCCTCCTTCTCCCTGCTTTGAGCTGATAATGTTGCTTCTTATTGCACTGAAAAAAACAGAAGAATCGAGAGCTCTTCCCCAAGGTTTTACCACCAAATCAATCATCACCCTCCCACCCCACTCCAGGTGCACAAGAGGCACATGGGAAGCTTTCAGAGAACACCAAGGCCAAGGCCTCAGCTTGGAGGCTGTAACTTCACCAGTCTAAGGGGGCATCCAGGTGTCAGCATATTTTCAGCACTCCATATGGTTCTGATGTGAATCTGGGGCTGGGAACCACAATAACAGATGAACTGTCCATGTTCTTATTAAAGCCAAATCCTTCACTGTGTGCTGACTCCTACCTCCTCTCACCTACTCAATGGCTTTACTCCTGAAACTGTCCCCACCATCTTCTTAATCAACAATTTCCCCCTTTCCACTCGAACTTTCCTAGCAGCATAAAAGAATCACAATAACTCACATTAAAACCTTTCCTTGGCCACATTATCTCCTCCAGCTAATCTTTCTGTGCCTGCCCACGACAAGGCTTTCATCAGGGGCTTCCAGCCCCTCGTACTCAATGGGACGTGCTGGTCAAAATCACCAAATGCCCTGGTCACCATGAGCACTGCTTGGCACAGGCAGCTGCTCTCTCCTTGGAAGGCCTCCACTCCACTTCCAGCTACTACTCCCTGGTTCTTTCACAGGCTAATGACCCACTTTTCTAACATCCACCCCAAATTCTACTCTGAACTACAAATTTTTCTGCCCAATTGCCAAGTCAACATTTCACTTTGATGTCACACAACTCAAGTTTAACACGTCTAAACTTGAACTCAACACGCTCCTGCCCCGCCAGGCCTGCTCTCCTCGTCTTCCCAATCTCAATAAACAGCAGCTCCATACTTCTGTTTAGACCAAAAATTCTATGGTCACCTACAACTCTTCTCTTTCTCACATCCCATGTCCATCCATCAGCCATTCCTGTAGCCTCTATTTAAACATATAGCCCACATCAGCCACTTCTCACTCCGACCCCAGCCAGCCATATATCGTCTGGATTATTTCAGTAGCCTCCTATCACGTCTCCAACTTCTATACTCCTGACCCCCTGGTATGTTCTCCATTCACAGGCTGGCATGATCCTTCTAAACTCAAGTTACGTTAGTCTCCACAATGGCCTGCATCTTGTGCAAAAGAATCGAGTCCTAAGTCCTCACCATGGTTTCCAAGGTTCTACACCACCTACTCTCCTCCCAGCTTGCCCTGCCTCGGGGACAATGTGCTCCTTACCAGTCTAAGAACTCACTAAACAACAGCCTCAGGTCCTTTGCACATACTGGTCCCCCTGCCTGGAATGCCATTCTGCCAGATTTTTTTCCCTTTACCTTTTCCTCTCCATAGTCTTAAACTGCCTATGCTATTTACAACTGCAGAAAATGTCTGCCTCACTATTATAGGTACACAGAATAATGACCTGACTTACACACATCATGGAAAGATCATCACAATAAGTTTAGTGAGCATCCATCATCTCATATAGATAAAAAATTAAAGGAAACGAAAACAAATTTTTTCTTTGTGATGAAAACTCTTAGGATTTACTCTTAACTTTCACATATAATGTACAGTGTACAGTGTTAATTATATTTATCATGTTGTACATATATCCCTAGTATTTATTTACCTTATAACTGGAAGTTTGTACCTTTTGACTGCCTTCATCCAATTCCCCCTCCTCCATCACCTGCCTCTGGTAACCACAAAACTGAAATCTTTTTCTATGAATTTGTTTGTTGAAGTATAATTGACCTATAACACTGTGAGCTCCTGGTGCAAAACAAAGTGATGCAATATTTCTATTACACAATGATCACTATTATAAGTCTAGTCACCACCTGTCACATACAAAGATATTACGTAGTTACTGACTATATTCCCCACACTGTATATTTCATACCCATGACTCATTTATTTTGCAACTGGAAGTCTGTACCTCTTAACCTCCCTCACTTATGTCTCTCCTCACGCCTTTGCCAGATTTCTGTATAATATGCTCTCTCACTTCATTCAGGTCTTCACCCAAATATCAACTTACCTTTCCTGATTTTCTACCTAAAATAGCACCACTTTCTGTCTCTTGCAATGCCCTTAGCACACTTTATTAATCTTCAAAGCACTTCCCTCCATCTGTCACAATACACATTTTTTAATTGTTTATCTTCTGTGCAATAGCTTCCCTGTCTCACCCCCAAGCCCACCAAAATGTAAGCTTCTAGAGAGCAGAGACTGTAGTGGCTGCTCCATCCCCAGCTCCTCGCAGGTCCTACTGTCTGCTCTTCCCTCCACCCCTGCTTTTTCGTTCTGCTATTGTAAATATCCTTGAATAGAAAATATCCTCGAATAGAAAACTTTATGGACAACTTATTTCCTTACCATAATGTCCTGTTGTCTTTTTTTTCTGTTTTAATTCTTAACTCTTGATATAGATACTGTAAGACTTACCAAAAAAGCTGTACCACTTCCTGATGTGAAGAGCCTCTTTCATGAGAATATAAGCAATAATATTTATCTTCCTGCTGTTCCCTCTCCCTCTGCTTCCCCTCTGCTCCTAAACGAAGCACCTGCAGGACCCCAATGAGCCACAGTACTCTACGTATGCTTACCTGTGCCTGCCCATGCCAGTCTGTTGGCCTATAATCTCCCCCCACTATGTACTTCCAAAGCTCACTGAAAGTCTGTTAAATACATGTCTAGTCCCAGGTCCAGTGATAAGCCACACTTATCTGAAGAACATGTATTTGAATATGCAGCAAACTTCAGGTACTTGCTAATTTCAGTTTGAAATAAGAACTGTGCCCCTTTATAACTTACTGAGTAGGCTGTCCTCAGCTGACATGAAATTGGGTGGCATTGGCCTATAAGCAGAGAACTTTAGTTTCTGGATCAGTCCGCAGCCCCCCAAGAATCTCCCTGGAGCCCCCCAGTGGGACTGTGTAACAAATACTGAACAGCTCTGCTCCGGATGTCCACAGAAGATTGTTCTCTACCTCACAGAGTCCCCTCGGGAAGCTATCCTTTCTTCCAACAGTGATAACATACATTCACTCCAGTCATTCTTTATGGTTTCACTTCCCATATGCTGAAATCTAAGACTGATATTCAACATCGCTTTTACCAAGGCCCCTGCTTTTCATCCTCAGTCATACTCACTTCTTCCACAAAAGCAAACACAAAAGTTCATTTAAAAATGTGGCTCCTTGAAAAAGAAATAAAAAGAAATCCAGACTGAAAGGGAAGAAATAAAACTATCACTGTTTGCAGATGACATGATACTATATATGGAAAATCTTAAAAGATGCCATCAAAAAAACTATTAGAATAAATGAATTCAGTAAAGAGCCAGGATACAAAATTAATATATAGAAACCTGTTGTTTTTCTATGCACTAACAATGAACTATCAGAAAGAGAAATTCAGAAAACAATCCCACTTGCAATCGCAAATTATCAAAAAAATAAAATACCTAGGAATAAATCTAACCAAGGAGGTAAAAGACACTTGGACAACTAAAAGACACTGATGAAAGAAAGTGAAGATGACACAGAGAAATGGAAAGATATACCATGCTAATGGACTGGAAGAATTAATACTGTTAAAATAGTCATACTACTCAAGGCAATGTAAAGATTCAATGCAATCCCTATCAAAATACCAATGACATTGCTCACAGAACCAAAACAAAAAATCCTAAAATTTGTATGGAAACACAAAAGACCCAGAATGGACAAAACAATTTTGAGAAAGAAGAACAGAGCTGGAGGTATCATGCTCCCTGATTTCAAACTATACCACAATGCTACAGTAATCAAAGCAGTATGGTACTGGCACAAAAAGAGACACACAGATCAATAGAACAGAAGAGAGAGCCCAGAAATAAACCCACACTTAAATGGTCAACTAATCTATGACAAAAGAGGCAAGAAAATACAATGGGGAAAAGACAGCCTCTTCAATAAATGTTGTTGGGAAAACTGGAAAGCTACATGCAGAAGAATCAAACTGGACCACTTTCTCATATCATATACAAAAATAAACTCAAAATGGATTAGACTTAAATGTAAGACCTGAAACCATAAAACTCCTAGAAGAAAACATAGGTAGTACAATCTTTGACCTAGATCTTGGCAAAATTTTTTTGGATCTGTCTCCTCATGCAAGGGAAACAAAAGCAAAAATAAATAAATGAAATTACATCAAACTAAAAAGTGAAGGAAACTATTAAGACAAAAAGACCACCTACTGAATGGAAGAAGATATCCACAAAAGATATATCTGATAAGGGGTCAAAATCCAAAATATACAAGGAATTCATACAATTTGACAGCAAAAGAAACCCAACAACCCAATTAACAAGTAAGCAGAAGACAAGAATAGACATTTTTCCAAAGACATACAAATGACCAAGACACTTGAAAAAACATGCTCAACATCACTAATCATCAGGGAAATGCAAATAAAACCACAATGAGATATTGCCTCCCACCTGTCAGAATGGCTATTATCAAAAAGACAAGAAACAACAAGTTTTGGAGAGGATGCGGAGAAAAGGGAACCCTTGCACACGGTTGTTAGATATGTAAATTGGTGCAGCCACTACGGAAAACAGTATGGAGGTTGCTCAAAAATTAAAAATAGAAATACCATATAATTTAGTTACTCTATTTCTGGGTATTCTTCCAAAGAAAACAAAAACACTAATACAAAAACATATATGCACATCTATGTTCATCACAGTGTTATTTACAATAGCTAAGATATGAAAGTGACCTAAGTATCCAATGTTAGATGAATGGATAAAGATGTGTATATACGTACACACACACACACACACACACACACACACACACGCACACACACACACACACACAATGGAATATTACTCAGCCATGAAAAATAGAAATCTTGCCTGCAACAACATGGATGGGTCTAGAGGATATTATGCAAAGTGAAATAAGTCAGATGGAGAAAGACAAACACCATGTGATTTCACTTATATGTGGAATCTAAAAAACAAATGAACAAAGGTAACAAAACAGAAACAGACTCATAGATACAGCGAACAAACAGGTGGTTGTCAGAGGAGGATGGGGTGGACGGGATGAGTGAAATAAGCGAGGGAGGGTAAGAGGTAAACTTCCAGTTACAAAATAAATGAGTCAGGAGGATGAAATGTACAACATGGGGAATATAGTCAATAATATTGTAATAACTTTGTATGGTGACAGAAGGTAACTGTGAGGATCATTTTGTAACGTACAGAAATACTGAATCACTATGTTGTGTATCTGGAACTAACAGTGTTTTAGGTCAATTAAACTTCAATAAAAATTTTAAAAATGTGGATCCTTAAAATTATTTTCCTGATGTACTGGATTCAGATTTATTAAATTTTAGAACAGACTTCAATTTTATTTTTGACCTTCACATATTCCACCTGGTAACTTAAAAACATTATTTTATTAATATTGGTTTTTAAGTATTCCAGGAGGCTTATGAGAAAAATCCTGTACTTTTTTTAGTAATACAAAATGGACAAGATAAACATCTTGACTAAGTAACTATAGACTGAGACATAAAAAGGACAAAGGTAATACATACTTCCTGATTATCTTCCAATTTCACTAAAAGTGAATAATTTTTTCTTTTAAAATCAAAATATCATAAAACTAATTGGGTATCTGCCCTGAGAAAAACCAGATGTTCAAGATGAGTTGAGTCAACAGCAGTGTAACAAAGGGCTTTTTTTCCTCTAACTTCCAAATAAATGATTTCAAAAGGCAATTTAAAAGACTGACAGCAGAGTCACACTTGGATAATCCTATCTATGAGGTTGCATTTTTTTCCTCCCTCTTCAGAGTTCTCTGCAATTATCCTCCTCACAATCAAAATGCTTCTCTGCTCCTAAGATGAATTGATTTAACCAACTTTAAGGCCACTTAGCTTCCTTATTCAAAAACACTATGTACCACATCAGTTTTTATTTATTATAAGGTACACAAATAGCAAAAGCAAAGCAGTCTAGTTTCTTGGAGGCATAAATTCTTTACAGATTAAAAAAAATAACATTCTAGCCCTATTAAAAATAAAACTGATTCAATCAACTCATTTTAGAATGCTTAACTATTTAATATTACCTATTCATAGGTGTCTCTTCTCTCTCTCAAACCCTCTATAATCAATCTACCTGCAGTTTCCCTGAGGGTTACAATGTGCAAGAGAAAGTTTGTATACTTTTAATTTCAAAAATCTTTTTCCTTTCTGAACCAAAATGCTTTACTTTTAAAGAATTCTAGAACTTCATTTTCACATCCTATTCTGATGAAAAGTCATTCAAAGACAAAACTTTTTTCTTAATATTATAATACATGACCTCTGGTCCTAGAAAAATAGTATCTTGAAGAATAAAAGGGCCTCTGTAGCACTTCTATACCAGAGTAGTGAACAGTCTTAAAAGTTTATGTCAGATAAGTGGTTAAAATTCACCACAGTATAAGAATACAGCATCCAAATCACCCTGCTGTGCTATTTATTCATTGGTGAGATAAAGCTTAAGGTATGAAAACCAGAGTCTCAAATATCAAAGTAGAAATAAAAGTACTATCGTTTCTGTAATAGTTTAGTTATTATGTTATTTATTTATTTTTTTGCGGTACGTGGGCCTCTCATTGTTGTGGCCTCTCCCATTGCGGAACACAGGCTCCAGACGTGCAGGCTCAGCGGCCATGGGTCACGGGCCCAGCCACTCCGCGGCATGTGGGATCTTCCCGGACCGGGGCACGAACCCGTATCCCCTGCATCGGCAGGTGGACTCTCAACCACTGCGCCGCAAGGGAAGCCCTAGTTATTATGTTAATAAGACTTCATCAATAAGATTATCTTTATCACTAAGTAAAATAGAATAAATTGAGCTGACAAGTTCATTTTTGGAGGGGAACTTTTGTTTTTTCTTAAAAACTAAAATATTTGAGAACCAATGTGAGACTTAGAACTGGGAGAGAATTCACAGACCATCAAGTCCAATTCCTTGTCTTCATGGGTAAGAAAATGGCTGTTCAAAAAGGTGGAGTGAAGGAGCTACTGGCAGCCATGGAAGAACTCAGCTCTTTTGACCCCAGGTCCACTCATTTCCCACTATCGCACAGTCCCAAGGAAGTAATGTTCACAAATCCGCTGGAGCAGAATGGATTATCCCAACAGGACACCTGACTTACAAATACCAAGGCTGTAGAGTCATAAATTTACAAAATTGGTAATGAAATAAAGATGACAGTCCTAACAAAACACAGAAATACAATCAATTAGAAAACAGAGGTGTCTATCAAACTGAAGAACTGTTCACATGATTCACAGGAAGTTGGGCAGATATTTACACACTTAAAAATTTAAACATTTGGCATTTTTAAAAAATGTTTCCCAAAATATCACATTGTGCTTTTAATTACTGTAGTATTATCTGAACCCTGTAGGCAATACTCTGTCAGGAATAGCAGATATTACTATGAAGGCTTAATGAAAAATAAACTAACTATACTACCATAATATGCAAAAATAGCTAAGTCCTCTAATACTTACGAGATAGGCCTATTAAACCATAGGACTCCAATCAGCGCCAATTTGCTGATCAGTATATACTTATAGGACAATTCCACCTGGATTTTCTAAAACACTTTAAACACGTCTTTCCTCCAAAGCAACCCTTTCCTTGTCCCTGTCCCAAGTCATGGCATGAGCACTGACCTGCTGGGTTCTCTTCCCACACGCCCACACTCACCTGGTCTTTTATAATCCCTGCCTCTTCCAAGCCCAATGCAACTGCTCTGGGGCAAAAGACTTTTATCAACTCTCCCTGAGGGCTTAAAACAACCTCCTAAATGTCCTCCCTGCACCTGGCATCTTCTAATTTAGTTAACCATGATAACAATTTGACCACTGCCCTGGTTAAAGAATTCAGAAAGTTCCTCAAAGTTTACAAGATGAGGTCTAAACTTGTTAGCCCTCCATCCTGACAACCCCGCCTGTCACACCTTTATCACATTCTCCCCGACTGCACACTAAGATCCAGACATATGGCCCTTCTCTTACCAAGCACCAATGCTCTTCCATGCATCTGCTTCTGCAGAGCCCACTCTGCCTGGCATGCCTTTAGCACCCACCCTCCTTTCTGGTCTTCTCCCTGTGAAACCTCCTAGAATTCCCACAAGCAGAATTCGCTAATGTGCTTGTTGCATTTATAGTACTGTGTTGAGATAGTCAATTTATTAGTCCACCTTCCCTATGTATTCCCAAAGGGTGCATGTCAAGACACAATTAACAAAGTAAGGCTTTCAGAGTCTAACTGTCACTCTACCTCTTATTGGTGGGTGTCCCTGAGGGAGTTACTTAACTTCGTTATCTTTAGAGTCTGAAAAAGTAAGTTAATAAACGTAAAAGACTTAATGCCTACATACCCAGCATGTAATAAGTGCTCAAAAGTTAACTATGACAAGGAATAGGAGGCAATCGATAAACACTTGTTAGTTTTGACAGCTGCACAGAACAGGTTGTCTCCTAACTTTCATTCATATTCATTTCATAAATAATTTATAATGGAAAAATGTTAATCTAGAGACAAGCAACATTTTAGTAAACCTAAAGATGTTTTAGCAGCCATTAGTGAAAACCATCACCATTTCTAGAAAGGCATTCTCTGCTTTTAGTCATCCCCAAACCCCCCAAAATACTAATTGTGCAGATTTTTTTCACATTTAAACTACAAACTCAGCATTCTATTAGTATTCTACTTGGGAAATACACTTTATTCAGAAAAATCTGATGTGACTTCATACACAGCTTTCTTCCCAATACTGAAAACTTCTAATATATGAAAAATTAATCCTCACATGCTGTTGGAGTCAAGAGTTGAGACAATTTAGAAAAAAAATGAAAATAAACATAAAACAACCACAAAATAATCAAATAGCTACCATCTTTTGAGTGTCTGTTACATGCCAGGCACATGTGAAAACTCTCACGTAATCCTGGTACCAAACCTCTTATTAGGTAAGTAGTATTTTTATCCACATTTTACATCTGGGCAAATACTGAAGCTTAGAAGGTGAAGTTACTTGTTCCAGACAGTGAAGGGAGGTACTGGAGCAAACGCAAAGTCTCCCAGACTCCTGGGGTCAGTAGCTCTATCAGACTGCCTCCCCCCAAATCCACAGTTCACCTCCTGGACAAGTCTGTGGCTATGGGATATCCTCAAAACTTAAAAGAATTCAGAATCTCAAAGAATTCAGGTCTAAAACTAATGAAAGGCACTATTCTAGGAATGAAAGTGCATCCTTACATGGAAACGTGATACAGTTTTTCCTCCTACAGTCAGGGCTGCCATTTTTCCATTATGATTTTCCTTTGGAGTATATTTTAGGACGTGACAGTCTCGCACCTAAAAAAACAAACATAAAAAAACTAAGTATGTGCCAGGACACATGCTAACATTACATACCAGCCACACTGAGGCCCATCCAATCCATCTTATCTCACCATACCAACCACACTCTTAAAAAAACACTGTCAAATACTGAATATAAGGCAAACAGAAAAGTGCATAAAACATAAATATACAACAAAATGAGTATTTATAAAGAAAATATGCATGTAACCACTACGCATGTCAAAAATCCCCCAAACCTCTGTGTCTCTTCCCAATTCCCCCCTCATACCCATTCCTCCTCCCTACCCTTTTTACCCCTAGAGCAGTGGCTCTCGAAGTGTGGTCCCCAGGCAAGCAGCATCAGTCACCTGGGAACTCTGTGAAAATGCAGGTTCTCAGGCCTCAGCCAAGACCTACTAAATCAGAACCTGTGTTTTATAAGCCCTCCAGGTGATTCTGAGGTAAAGTCTGAGAAGAGCTGTCCTAGAAATAACCACCTCTCTTGACATTTATGGTAATCATTTAACTTTTCATTATAATTACTACCTTTGAAAGTATTGTTTAATCCTATAGTTCAGTGCTGCCTGTTGAACCTTTATGTAAATGGAGTCAGACCACAAATACTCCTCCATATTTTCCTGCTTTCACTCAAGATTCTATAGGTAAGGTTCTCTCATACTGTTGTGTGCGGCTCTGTTCTGTCCATTTTCACTGTCACCCAGCACTCCATCATGTAAATACACCATGATTTATTTACCCATTCTACCATGATGGACATGGGAGTTATTTCTACTTTTGGAGTATTAAGAGTAATGCTGCTATAAATCATCTGTTCACATTTTCTAGTAACACTCAGGAGTGGAACTGGGAGACCACTAGTTCACGTACCTCAACTTTTCCATAATGCTAAACTATTTCCTGAAGCAGCTGTACCAATTTACAATCCCACCCATCATCCCTAAAAGCTCCCAAAGTTCTGTAGAGTTCCAGAAACTATAATCCTTTCCTTGATCATTCAGAGTCAGTAAAAACTTACTAAGGGCTTACAGGCCACCTGTGTCTGTCAGCACTGGAAGCACTTACATGCATGAGGCCTCATTTTACTCCTCATCTCCTCCCTAAACGCTTGTCTAAGGCCTGACTCCAATATGAACTGAGCTGTTCAAAGTGATCTGGGCAATGAAGGTCTCAACTTTATCAGTGATCTTTTTATAATAATGATAAAGACAATAACAGCTAACATTTATTGGACATTTAATATTGTTTTAAATTTTAAGTGCTTGACATTTAGAATCTTGTGCAAGCCTCACAATAACCCTTTGAGGGAGATCATAGTGATTTCTTCTACAGAATAAAATTATTCTTTTACAGATAAGACACAATGCTCCAAGGAACACAGCTAGAAAATGGCAGAACCAACATCTGAGGTATTCTGGTTCCAGGGCCTATATTCTTAAGCATTAGAGCTTAACCTTATCTCAAAGAACAAAATGTTACTTCCCCAGACAAAAGTGTTACATTCTGAGTTAGTAAAGAGATCAAAATTACAATTTTGAATTGAAAGAACTCCATAAATGAAAATAAGATGGGACTGAGATTTTTTCTGATTATGAATTAAACTAGTAGATCTGTAAGAAGCTAGGTTACAATTTTTTTTTAATTAATTGCCCCAGTTATCCCAATGCCAGTATAAAGAAAGCCACCACTCAGGCATGAGTGAGAACATTCACTGACACCATCAGAAGTAAAGCTCTTTTACAGTATCTATGCCCGACTTTACCTCTTCTTCACCACACAGTCAAATGTTTCAGGATACAAATATTGGCCATTTAGGTTTGCACAAATAGATCTCAGCACACACATAGATTTGTTACATCTTCTGTTTCTTACCTGAAGTAATGTGACCACATGCTTCTGACCATCTTTGGTCCACAAGGGCATCATGCCTAACTTCATTGCAATAAGGCCTACTCTAGAGGAACCTGGCAATTAAAAACAAATCAATACTCACACAGACTTTTCAACATTTGTCAACACGATACAATGGTATTTCCTAAATTTTGCTTTCATATAAGGAGCAAGCAGATAAGAAACATGCTGATATATTCATACAGTAAAATACAACTGTTCCTTACAGATATAAATGCCTTCAGCCATACCTGACATAATATACTGGTACTCAATAAATCTCTGTAAAATAAAAAATATAAGAAAACCGTACAAAATAAAGAAAATAGTTAAACTGATATATTCTGGTATTTAAAACAGTGGTATTAATAGAGGGCATAATAAATCCATCATTATGCTTTGCTTTCCTAATATCAATTCATATCCAACCTCATTAATTAGGGAACATCTACTTCTCAAATTCTAAGAAGTTAGCTGGAGTTACTGAGATGACACAAGTGGTCATGTTGCTAAAATATGTCAGCATCCACCATGACACTTAGATTTGTTGCATAAATTGATAAAGTTGCTCCACTAAGAATTCTAGCCATTAAACAATTCAACAGCCACAATAACCCCCAACCAACGACAACTCCATGAACAGGAAAGGCCTTATGCTTTTTGGTCTGGCCACACATGGATTTAGCACTCTACCAGGCACACAGAGCTGATTCTGGGGTTATGCTTGGCAGGCGTGGAGTGGCAGAATACCCCAGCTACAAACGTCTGTGTGATACCTTACAGTTTAGATCACACTCTTCCAGCTTTTCTTCCCTGATTTATTTTATATTATTTTTCATCTGAAGAAAACAAGAAAACGTTTGCAGAACAATTCTCTTTTCACCTACAAAGCAGTTTCTTGAGGAAGTCTTGATGATCATCAGACAGTCACTAACAGTAGACTAGGATGCTGGAAATATACTTGCAAAGCAAACCATAATGAAATAGACACACTTAAGACATGAAAAATAAATTAAAGAGATGATAAATTGATTCAGAAGTCACTACGATTTTAAACGTGCCAGTCAGACAGTAATTAGGCGATGAGAACACAACATATACAAAATAACCACCTGGTTCCCAAGGATGTATAGGCCACGGCTCATCTTTCAGAGGACAGAGTTTACTTGCTAATTGGGCTTTATTTTCATCAGAGACCAACTGCTTAACAAAGGGAATATTTTCTTCAGAAAGATGCTCATCCCACCAAGTACCACTCTTGCCATGGAGACTTCTAACCAAAAGCCAGATGTCTGTTCTGTAAAAATAAAAATTAGAAAACAAAGCACAATTCAAAAGGTTCCCCACTTAATGTACAGAAGGGAGGTCACATGAGTTGGAAAGTGTAGTCAGGGCCTTTGGAAAGGGTTTGGATTCTGTTCTAGTTTTTTCCCTGACATTCCTCATGATAATAATGGGGCTCATATTTCAACTGTTAATAGTTACCCTGGAGGAAAAGTTCTTCCTCTTCTCCTCTGGGATAAACAGATTTCTAACCGAGTAGTCCTATGTAGACAAGAGAAGCCACAGGTCCACTAGAACATGTACGTTAACAGTTTACATCCAGTAGAGGTGACAAAATGTGGGGTTACTGATCCTTCTCTGATAAACCCTTGTAATGACATGGCCTTGGCTCAGAGTGGTGAAGAAATTGGGTGTGCAAATTCTAAAATCCATAAAAGACATGACCTGTGACTAGCTGAACACACCAAGAGAGACCTTACGGGACGGAGGTCAGGAAAGAGATGTGTAATTCTTGCCAGGAGGGTCGGAAAAGAAGTAAATCTTCCTGCGATCTATCTCTTTTGTAGGCATGTAGATACATCCAGGCTAGAGTCCCAATTTTTCACTTATTAGTTAAGTGACTTTGGGCAAATCACTTTTCTCTAAGCTTCCTTTTTACGTGCAAAGCGGAATAATGATAGGACAGGAAAATGATGGTATCTGTAAAACGGACGATAGCAGCTCTAAGGTGAGGCTACATGACGTAAGGAGCCTAATGTTCCTAAAAGAACATTTATTACACAGTAAACGCTCACTAATTGGCAGATAATATTATTGCTGTTGGTAATGCTTGTTTTAATGCTCATCAGCATTAAAAAGCAAAAAACCCCACACCTCCAATCCTTCAAAGGGCACGTCCTTAGAGCAATGATTCTTACTCTCCAGGCCTGGACGGAACCCCCTCCTACCCCACGCCGGGCCAGGCCACAGCCCGAGGCCACAGGTGCAGGCACCACGCCGCACCCTCGTCTGTCCTCCGCATCTACCTGTTCTCCGAGCCCCGGGCAGCGCCCAGGCCGCCCGCGCCGCGGTCCAGCACCCGGGCGCCGGTCCGAGCCAGCAGCCTCCAACCGGGCATGACTAGGCCGGAAGGGCGCAACCCCTTCACCTCCGGGCGCCCCGCCGCTCCGCTTTCAGGGCGTCCCAGCGCCGGCGACCCAGTCCGCAGAGGCCTCCCGAACCGTCCAAGCGGCCGCCCCCCAACTGCCCTTTCGGACGAAGAGCTGGAGGAGCCACTTCCGGTCCGTTCGCAAAGCGCGCCGGGGCCGAGGTGAGCCCCGGGAACTAGAGTTCCGCCTCCTGAATAGTGCTACGTCGGGATCGAGTCGGCTGGGGAGGGTGGGGTCTAACTGACTCGGCTCTCCAGGGGTGGGAAAAAATGGATGCTCGGAGTTTAAACTTTAGGAGAATGAGGCGAACTAGGGACAGGCTTCCTAAGGAAACGAAATCACTTCTAAGTAATGTCTGTTGTGGGGCAGCTCATTGTACTAAGCAGCGCTTGATAATCTTACATTGGCTTACGTTCAAAACAGCCCCGAAGGGAGGCACACAGACTTAGAGTTTTGGTGCTGGTCCAAAATAGCACATCCAGCAGATGGGCAGAGTCAGCACTGAAACAGTGTTGGAATGTACTAGTAGAATATGGCCAAGTTGATGATGTGTGACTTCCAGGGGTGAATCATAAAAGGTATTGCTACTGTGTCTTGGGCTCTTGGACGGCTCCCTATGGGGAAAGCCAGCGGTCATGTTCTGCAGACACTCAAACAGCCCTGTGGAGAGGCCCATGTGAAGAGGAACCAATTTCCAGCTAGGAGTGAACCACCTAGGAAGGGGATCCTCCAGTCCCAGGCAACCTTTCAGATGATTGCAATTCATGAAAAACTTTGAGCCTGAACCACCCAGCCAAGGAACTCATGGGCTCCTGACCAGAAGAAACTGCCACAGAGAATAAATGATTACTCTCATTTTGAGTCACTAAATAGATACCTAATACACCTTAAGTGCAAATAAACCTAATCACCATGGATGTATCTTGGGCATTCATTCTATTACTCCAAAAGTTTGTTTCCTTCTTGGTCAAATCTGTGTTTTTAGAAATTCAGAAATAAAAACTTAAAAGTTTAGCTATTTCAAGACCCTCTTTTATTCAAGATCTGGCTACCCTAGCTTAAAAAGTCCAGGCAATGGTCAATTCCTGGTAACTACTTGGACTGTTCTCTAAAAATAAAAATTAGAAAACAAAGCACAGTCTCTAAATGTTTGCTTTGTTTTCTCATCTTAGCCTGGCTTCCCAGTTATTTGAGAATAGCCCTTTATTGAACAAGCATGTCTTGAGGTGTGCTGTATGCAAGAAGCTGGAAATAAAAAGACTTGCCTATTACTGCCAGTGGCTAGCATTTCTTGTGCATATAGTATGCTATTATATGTGCTGAGTATTGTGGAAGCCCATTCGTCAGAGACCACCAGGGGCACGCCCAAACTCAAACAAGGTTAAGTTTAATTAGCTTGCTGCAGCAAGAGAGAGCATACACCTGAGGATGTCTCTATACAAACGAGTTATAAGATTTAGACTTATGCTGGGTGGCATCAGGAAAACAGGGACTTATTTTGGAATGGATGCTATCAAGGACAATTCAGCATTTGGGTGTCTCAATACTTTTGTTCTGGAGGAACGAAGGAAAAAGTGAGACTGGGGATGATGATGGTGAGGGAGCAGAAATCACTCAGATGAAGGAACTGTTAGTCATTTTGTAGCTGAGGTGTGACCTTGGTTGTGTTCTGTTAGAAGTGTTGTGTTGACATTCCATTATAAATTAAACACCGCAGTCTGATTCCTAACAGGATTCATGTTGACTTTTTCAGTGTATTTCCTCACTTGATCTTTATGATAACCCCATGTGATAATACTATAATTATCTCCATTTTACAATTGAGAAAATAAACACAGAGAGATTACACAAGTTCACTCAACTAGTAAGGGCCAAGATTTAAATCTCAGCAGTGTGCCCACAGAGCCTGTGCTCTCAGCCATTCTGTTTCTTTGATTCTGTAAGACAAATGTGTTACTACTCTTCTGTTGGAATTCCTGTCACTAAGAGGAAAATTGGTAAGTGATCCTATCACACACTGTGGTCTGTGAGGCCTGAGGACTCAGCCATTCAGTCTAACTTTTCCCCTAGTGCCAAAACTCTCCTGGTCCATAATGGCAACCTTGAGTCAATGAAATCCTTAGCAGATGCTACTGCTGAACCGAATCAAAGCAAAACATACTTTGTCTGCTGTCACACAGCACACATCTCCTGATTGCCAGCTGGGTCTGGGAGGTATCATCTTACTTGATTTAGTCACTATGGAGTGCTGCTAATTCACAAGGACCAGTCCAGTTCTCAAGCGACTCAACCAGGTCTCCTTTAGGGAGCTGAGCTCAAGCTTCCCAGCATTTCTAATGTCATCCTTCAGAGACCTCCCTGGACCCTGGGACACTGATATCAGCCTCTCTGGGACTTCCGTTTCTCACTGGAACAAAGATAGCCCCCATTATCTCCCTTTAGTGCTACCATTCTGTAATCCTTGTTCCTCTAATTCAGACCAAAGCTGTTGTAATAAATGTTCACTTCTGAATTTCCAATGCCATGGCCAACAAAAGAGAACCATCTTAGAAGGAGTAAGTTTCAAACCAAGGATTTATTGGAAAGTATATTTTTCATGTGTTCCCGCCTTTAGGCCCTTCAATTAGTTCTTACACTGTTTGTGATATGTCCTGTTTGGTTGGCTGCTTGCAGAATGATACATTTTTCATTGCTGATTAGTTTATATTTTACATTCCTTTATGCTCTCTCTTAGCTCATAACATGCCTTATATTTGAAATTAAAAATTGATTTAAGTTTAGACTTCTAATTAAATTACCCTTGGCTTTCTTCCATTTTTCTAAAGTTGTGAGAACTTAGCATATTTTAAAATTGGTAGAGACTTTATGAAAGTTTGTTGAGCATTAGATGGGGAATAGATAAAATGAACTTTAGGAAATTTTGAACTTTGAGATCCCATTGCTAATTAGAATAGAAAACTTAAATGGCCATATTGCAGAATCAGTAAGAAGACGAATTCTGCCTCAATGTCCTCCAGTAAGACTAAATTACAATGTTCAATTTCAGTATAAAGCTTTTAAAAACATAGTTTTTTATTTATAAATCCTAATTATCCCACAGATTTTAGGGTTCCAAGAGCTGATCAGCATGAAAGCACATTTGTCTTGAAGCCTAAAAAGGAAGAAGAAAAAGAGGAGGAGGAGGAGGGGGAAGAAGCAGCAGCAGCAGCAGCAGTGTGACCATGTGGTGATGTGGGTTACAGTTTCCCAGCAGTCCGTCCTTATACTCAGAATGGTTCTGAAACTTAATGTAATTAAACCCATATACATTTCTTTACAGTTCTCTGATGGCTGAACAAAAATGTTGGCAGCAGACAGTGGAGCATCACACACCCAAGGACAAGATGCTTTCAGTCAAGGGCAGCTCCTTCCCCCTGGTCTTCTCCAGGTGCTGTGTAGTTTTGATGGCTGAAGTGTAGCTCTAGACCAGAGAATACTCTTGTTATCTGGAGCCATGGTCATGGTCCTGTCTGAGCCCAGAATATACAGAGTCTTGAGAAATTCTAGAGAATGAGTTCATTTGGGATTTTGATTATAGTTGGAAAGGGTCCCAGAAGGATGAGACATAACCAACACTTAAATTGTGCTAAGTGGCAAGCACTGTTCTAAGTGCTTTCCAACTCACTCCTCACCTATGAAGTATGTACTATTATTCTCATCCTCATTTACAGATATGGAAATTGAGGCACAGGGAAGATAAGCAGCTCATCCAAGGTCACAAACCATAAGTTTATCAAGTAAGCCATGGAGCCAGGAGTTGAACCCAGGCAGGCTGACTCCAGAGTCCAGTGCTTTACTGCTCTGTTGCACTGCCTCTCACCCAAGAGAAGAAAAATGTGCATCTGAAGGGTAACAGTTGAATTATTCCTTGAGGGGAGAGTAAGAGTCCCCAGGAGCAGAATAGAGAGAGGACAGCCTAGGAAGAAAATGTAGTTCCAGTTACTATTGCTGGGTAATAAATCACTGCAAACTTTTTGGCATAGAACAACCACTATTTAATTTTTTGTATGCCTCCTGTTGGTTGAGAATTCAGAAAGGGCACTGTGGGGACAGCTTGTTTCTGCTTCATGTTCCACTGAGATGACTCAAAGACCAGGGGTGATGTCAGCTGTGGGGCTGAAATCATTTGAAGGCGCCTTCACTTCATGTCTGGTGTTCGATGCTGCCTGTCAGTCAGGACTTCAACTAGGCTGTTCTCTGGAACACCTATGTGGTCCCTCCATGTGGCTGCTTGGGGTTCCTCACAACATGAGGGTTGGATCCCAAGAGCAAGCATCCCAAGAGAACCAGATATAACTGTGTTACCTTTTATGACCTAACCTCATAAATCACATGTCATTACTTCGCTTCAGACACAGCCAGCCCAGGTTCAAGGAATAGAGACCCATGCCTCAATGTGAGCACTGAGTCACATTGTCACATGGGATGGGAGACAGGGTTACCACCATCTTTAGAAAGTCTGCCACAAACACCATGAGTGTGTCCATGTGAAAGGATAGAATTGCATCTATGCAGTTGCAGGGATTGATCAATTGCTGATTGACCAATACTGTGACAGGTCTCCCTTGTGAAAATGTTTCAGATTATGTCTGGCTGGAAAGAAAATAAGATTTATTCCAGATTTTATTCTGCTTCCTAGTGCAACTTTTTGGTAAATATCTAGTATTTCCTCCATTTGGAGAGACAAAGGCCAGGCTTGAAGGACTGTGGGTGTCCAGGAAGACTTGAATATGACCCAGCATGAACAGCACATTCTGGGACAGAAGAGGAGATTGACCATCAAACAGGCTGAGCCACTGACCCTAAATGCCCTTCAATTGGTGCCTGTGCCCCTTAGTTGCAAGGACTGGGTAGCTGAGGTGGGTCCAGGAGGCGTGGCCGGCTGCAGGGGCAGGGAGGGCACTGCCAAGCTGCTCAGGGGTCAGGTAGTGACAGCGGTTCCTCCCTCTGTGGTATTTAGACTCCAACCAGGCCTAGCAGGATTGTCATGGCAACTCGCCTGTCTGCACCGCTGAGCTGAGACAGGATTCCCTTAGTAACTGAGGAGCCCAGAAGATGATGCTTAAAATAATCTTTTATGCCCAGGCAGAAATGCCTTTGCAGTTTTAACCATGAAACATCATGGGGCATGACTTTCACTTCCACTTTATTTCAAAATGGAACAAAATGGCTTTTAAAAGCAGGAATTTCCACCATGGGCCAAACGCTGTCTTTGCTCCACAAAGTATGCATCCCACTGAAACCAATGAGCATCACACCCAAGTTACTGAGAGGAAACACTGGTCACTATTATATAAATTACCTTCAAAGAGGGCAGGCCATCTCTGGCTGAAATCACTGGGCTTCATCTAATCTCTTTTGTATTTCCTATTGAAGTCCCAGCAAGTCTCTCAGTAGGGCAAATAGTTATGCTTGGCAAGAGTTTAACACTTGGGCCGTTTAGCCTGACAGTTTCTTGCGTCTGATGCCCTCCCCACTCACACCACCTCTCCAATTTTTCCTCATCTCCAAGGCCTACCTCCCCACTGAGGACTCCCTCATCATCACTAGACCTGCCTGTTAATTCCTCTCTCTTAGCACTTACTGCATATATTACATTCTTGTACGGTATTATTCTCTTTTATTATAAGTAGTGAGGAGGCTTAAGTTTATGAGCCATGCGTTCTTGACAAGATTGCAAACTCTTTCAAGGCAGGGTAATATTAATGTATTTCCTCAGTTCTCCCAGAAATCCTACATTTATGATAAGAGCTCCAGGGGAATTCCCTGGTGGTCCAGTGGTTAGAACTCCACATTTTCACTGCCAAGGGCGTGGGTTCAATCCTTGGTCAGGGAACTAAGGATCCTGCAAGCCATGTGTTACCCACCCCCACGAAAAAGAAATATTTTATATATATGTATAATATATATGTTATATATATATATATATATATATAATAAGAGCTCCAGAAACACTTGAAAATTTTTTGTTTGTTTGTTTTTGTTTTTTGCGGTACACGGGCCTCTCACTGCTGTAGCCTCTCCCGCCGCGGAGCACAGGCTCCGGACGCGCAGGCCCAGCGGCCATGGCTCACGGGCCGAGCCGCTCCACAGCACGCGGTATCCTCCCGGACCAGGGCACAAACCTGTGTCCCCTGCATCGGCAGGCGGACTCTCAACAACTGCGCCATCAGGGAAGCCCTGGAAACACTTGAAAATTTTAGTGGTGATGGTGGCACAACTTTGTGAATATACTAAAAACCACTGAGATGTACACTTTGAAAGGGAGAATTTGAGGTATGTGAATTATACGTCAGTAAAAAATATATGAATCTGATGTGAAATATCAAGAGTAGTCAGAATTATCTCACCAACAGAAGTCGAGGCAAACCCAGAACCATAGCTTGGGTGAAAGGGCCTGAACTTGGGTTACCAAATGACTAACAAGAGCAAAAGACTCTGTTTTGCTCACCAACATGCTCCTTTTGCCTCATCCACCAACATCAGGAGCAAAGGACTTGATAGCCTCATATAATAGCTAGGAGCAGACTTTTTTTAGAAGTGGGAAAGTCGGGGTTCAGATCCTGTGTCTGCTACTATTTCCATGCACCTGGGGAGAATCACTTAGTTTCTCTGAGCGTCCTCATCTATAAAAAAAAAAAACCCTCTTAAGGAAACAGTACGGAGGAAATGAAATGATGCATGCAAAGTGCTTAACACAGTAGTTGGCACATAGTAAGAACTAAAAAAAGTGTCGACTACTATCACTACTAATAATATTTACATTCACTTTCTGTTAGATATTGTAATAATTGTGAAAAATCTTGACTTATCCTTTCCTAACTTTCTCATTGGTATTTTGTACATGAACAAGTTCATCTTGATGCAGTCATGCAAGTTTCCTAACAGGTGTTAGGACATCTCTTTGTCATTGTTTTGCCTCTAGTGTCCTTTATCTCCATGTTTTCTGATCTCCTTCCAATACCACAGAAATATAGCATATGAAAGAATAGTGTTTTCATTGTTTAAAAACATCACCATTATCACCACCATCATCATCATTGTCACCATCATTTTATCATCACCAGCACCACCACCATCATCATCAGCTTTATCACCATCACCACCACCTTCTTCATCAGCTTTATCATCACCATCACCATCATCATCTTTATCATCCTCATCATCACACTACCATCAAGGAGACTGGGCTCCTTTCTGGACAAGGTATAATATGCTAAGCCTACTCTTCTCTCTTCCTTCTGTTTCTTTCTTTACCCTTGGAATCCACACTCTTCAGTCAAGGAGCAGTGCAGAGAATGCCAGGTGTGGGTAGGCAAACTTTGCCTTAAAGTTTCCTTCAAGTGAATAGTCATTATGGGAACAGTAATTTGTCTGAGAGAATATGAGTTTTCTGGAAAAAGAACCACGGCTATATCACACCAGTAGTAATGGTAGTAATGAAAAGACTCATAATAATTTTTTGAGCCACTTATATAGTGTTGGGTGTAATGGTAAATGTTTTGCAAATATTATTATTTAATCCCCACAACAGTTTATTAGGAAAGTATTGTGGCTGGAGAGGTTAGATAAATTTTGCAAGATGGATACTTAGTAAACATCCATAGGAAAGGCATGTACCTAGTCCAGCCTGCTTTAGAACCCAGGTCTCCTAATTCCCATTCTATTTTTCCACTTTACATGATGCTGAGCCCTTGGGTTTGCTGTTTTGGGTGACTGAAAGCAGAAGTTATTTATAAAACATCTCCTTGCTTAAGTTATGACCAGTAGAAAAGGGGGGAAATGATCTTTAAAGTGAAATATCAGCTAGATTGGAACTGTCTAAATGTAAAATGTCATTCTGAGGCAAGGCCTTCTGCGAAAGGGAGTTTGGGACTTGGTCAGACAACAAAATAAAATATATCAGAAATTGATTCTTGGGGAAATTGACTTTGCCACTGAAATCTGGCTCTTCCTCCCATGAGCACAGGGAAGCATCCCAGGACTGGAAATTGGAGGTCTCAGGCAGCAGAAAGATGCTGGTCCTGATGGATGCTTTCTTGGACTCTAAAGCAGAGTGACTTTTCTTCAGGAGGAAAAAGACACTAGCCCATGGACAAGGAGCCATTCTCCCTGAAACTTTCTCAGTTTTTCCCCTTAAACTTCTAGCAAGTTTAGAGAACACCTTAATTAGAATGTCCTTCCTGCTTCCAAGAATGTGAGAAAGATTTGATTTTAATCTCTCCTTTGTTTCTGAATTATTCCAAATCCTGAAATGAAAAATGTAATGGGTCATCATATGGGAAATAATAAGAACTGGTAGATATAGAATTTTAAGAAGGAACAGGGTGGGTTTCCCTCAGGCAGAAGAGAGGAGGACTTTCCTTTTGCCCTTTACCTGCAATGGCAACTCAGATGATTTGATCCATTCCAGAAACAAATTGCCTGTATCTCCTCTGTCTCTTTTCCATCTCACACAAGGAAAAATTGGTGAATGGGCAACATGTTTGTTTCATTCAATGAATATGCAAGGACTTTCTACGTTCCAAATCCCACCTGCTATCTCTACCCTAAATCCTACTGGGAAATCAAAGATGAGCTTGTTCTCCAAAGTCCTAAGGTGGAAGACTTACAACCAAATATTAGTAGATGAGTAATTTGTATTAATTTAGATAGTTCACAGCCCCACAAGGGTTCAGTGACCAGAAAGAAGTGAGGGGAACGGGTTCCCTTCATAGCTGGTGAGAGAAGGAACAGCCATGCAGCACCACCTCTCTCCATCCCTGCCCTGCCATGTTTCCTCTCTGCCCAAGGTCAAGCTACATTAGTCAAAAATCTCTGGCTGTGAGCAACAGAAGTCCAGCTTCAACTAGATTAAGCAAAAGGATAACTACAGGCTTTGGTGGTGGTGAATTCCAGGGGCGAGGCTGGATCCAGAGCCTGGCTAAGGTTATCAGGATGCTGCCTTCCCTTTTCCCTTTTTACCTCTTCATTCTGCACTGGCCTCATTCCCATGAGGCACCAGCGAAGTCTTCCCCCACCTGCAGGTTCATGTCCTCACAGGGCAGCAACGTCAGGGCACAGTTACTCTCTCCTGGGAGCTCCAGCAAAAGTCCTGAGTTTGGATTTTCTGGCCTGGCTGAGGTCACATGTTTATCCGTGATCTAGCCACTGTGACAATGGTCATCAAATGCTACAGTTTTGTGCATTTTTCATCGTACTTATTATTTTTTTAGCCATCTTTTTGTCTTCCAGGCTATACACCTTGCCCATTATGCTACAAATAATGACTTAGAGACTGCTTATTATATGCCACACAATTGAGCTCAACATTTTAAAGATATTATCTCCTGAAGTCCTCACAAGGACCCCAAGAGGCAGATAGTATCATTTCCATTTTGCAGATGAGAAATCTGAGGGTCAGAGAAGGTAACTAAATTTATGTTCTCTAGGAAACATATTTGTGCCTGACACCAAAACTCTTGCTCATAACCATGTTGAGTCAGCCTTCTCCAAGAGCGTAGGACCAGCTTGTTAACTACTCTTGCTAGAATGGATAAATGCACATTCTAGAATGAACTGAGACCTGCAGGATGGCAGCTCAGCTAAGTTCATTCTGATCCTGAGGCTATTAAATAAAGAGACGTAAACAGAACATGATGGTAATTTCTTGACTGTGGCTATATTTAATGATATTTTTAATCACTTTCAATTCATTTGATTCATATTTAACTCTAAATGAATTTGATTATGAAATTATTTTCTTAGCCTAATCCAGTCCCTGTGGGTGTACATATTTTTCATATCCCACACTCCAGTCCACCTGGGTTTGACATTTGGTGCTCTGATTGCTTTCCATAATGCAGGGATTGTGGTCCCAGTGGATCCCAGCTGGTTGCCAACGATTTACCTGTGGATTGTTAATGAATGCAGGAGGTACTCCTTAGCATTTTATGTCATTTAGAAAAATCATTCAATATGCAAGAGGGAAGAAAAGATCTTTCTTTTGAAATACACCATGCCTTTTAATCACCTGTGAAAGAAATTCCTTTCTTAGAAATCTCACCTGGCCATCAAGATGGGGCAATAATGAGGGAAATCCTGTCTGTTCACCTTAGAGGGAACCCTGCCAACCTTCAGCTCTGTTTTCAATTTTACAAAGTGAAAGCTAATGAATATATGTGCATATATGTACATAGATGTATAAAAGAACAGGGCACTCCATACTATAAGAAACCAATGTATGTTTGAATCTATTTTATTTTTCTTTCAGAAGTTTCTGGGCAAGACTAGAGAAATGATTCATAATGCCTGAACTTGAAGCTGTGTTTACGTTCTGGAGAAAAGTATTCTTTGTTCCATTAGCAAGGCTGCAGTTTTAGGGCCCTTTTATGTTCTCAGGAGCCACAGAAACAGGCAGGAATGGAATGGCTGACTGGTGTTCCTTTGTGAATCCACAATGGGCTTTTAAAATTAGAAACCACTGTAAGTTTCATCAAATTGGAAACACATACAAAACCTCAGTGTTCTTGGGTAAACGTCAGAATTATATTATCTGCCCTAAAAATCCCAAAAGGTCAAGGTCCCAAGCAGTTACAAATCCCAACATTTATTTGTGATGCTCTGCTTATGTGTAAATGGTAGAAACACATTTAAAGTCACAACATGAAGAAGGCTTAGATGCATTTTGACTCTAAAGAAGAAAGAAGAATGGGATTTGGGGGATAAATGTGTGCTGTATTGGCAAATGTGAAATTCTTGTAAATATTTTATGGTGTTTTTTTTTTCTCTTAGGAGTTATGAGATGAATGGTGCATCTTATAATCCACAAGTTCTTAGAGCAAATACGGCATCCCCTTTTAAATGCATCTCCATCACATTAAAAATGTTCTTTGTTCAGTTCAAACATTCAGGAAAGCTTTGTTGAGCGCTACTGTGTGTTCTTGGCTGTACTTTGGGGAATTAAGCATGGGGACTGTGTCCATGGTGGTGGTGGTGATGGGTGGGGGGAGGTGGGGTGGAGTATGATTGAGAGAAGATGCAGCAGCCCAGAAATGTGCTAATGTGGAAGGAGGGTGATTAGCAGAAGAACCTGGAGCCACATCCAAGGTGAGAAGTGAGGGTGGGTCCAGGAGGAAACCTGGTGAATGACTGGACTGTCTGCTCATCAAATAAGCTGGGGTATGTATTGGTTTTTTTTTTTTTCTAAAATTGAGGTGAAATTCATGTAAGATAACATACATAAGATAAAATTAGTCATTTTGAAGTGAGCAATTCAATGACAGTTCATACATTAACAGTGTTGTGAACCTCTATTTCTAGTTCCCAAACATTTTCATCTCTCTATTCTGTTGGTGTTTTTAATGAAAGGCAGGAGAAGTTTTGGAAACATCTGGATTATGTAATTGTATCACATCAACCTTAAGATACTGGTCACATTCTCTTATAAGTTTGTTGTACTTCATCCTGTTGGTCTGGGAATCTTTGTGTTAAACAGTGACTTGTGGTGGAATGGAAGTTAATGCACCAGAATCTGATTTGTGTGTGGCAGCTGCATTTCTCAGAAGATTGTGGGGAGGTCTGTCATTGACCAGAAGGGCACCTGCTCTTACTGGTTTAACCCTGCATGCTCTGATATTGTATCTGTACAATAAAACCGAAGGACTCAGCTTTCTGGGAGAAACTCAGGTCCTAGTTGGAGGGACTTCTGACATAAGTATGCACAGATGAAAAGGGAAATGATAAGAGGAATACCAATACTTGGCCACGTCTTGGTTTGGGGGGGGTGCTTCTGAGAGCAGTTGTCGCCTGAGCTGAGACCTCAAAGATAAGCAGAAACCAACAGAGTGAAGAGGTGGGTTGGGGGAAGCTTCAACAAATGCAGTGTGAAGAGGTTGTCAAATAGCAGCGGGGTGGCCAAGGGGGGCGGTGAAAGTGGGCAAGAATCAGATGGGAAAGTCAGGTATATGTTATGTTCAAGGTCACTTTAAAGTGACCTTTTTTTATTCTGAAGTTTGTGGGGAGCCACTGGTAGATTTTAGGCAGGGCAGTGAGAGGCTTAGATTATAACCATCACTCTGGCAATGGTATGGAGAACAGATCTGAGGAAGACAATGTAGATTAGGAAAACCAGTTAGGAGGCTCTTTCATATCCCAGACAAGAGATGATGAAGACTTAAACTAAGCCAGGGCAGTGGCTATAAAAAGAAGGATAAAAATGATGCTGACAATTATAATACAATGTGTACTTACAATGTGTTAAGTACTTGTCATATGCCAGGTGTCATGGCTGTTGTGCTGTGAAACCCAGATCTCCCCTTCAGGACTGAAGGACTTATTCATTCCAAACCACCCCTCTTCTTTTTTTTTTTTTTTTAACATCTTCATTGGAGTATAATTGCTTTACAATGGTGTGTTAAGTTTCTGCTTTATAACAAAGTGAATTAGTTATACATATACATATGTTCCCAAATCTCTTTCCTCTTGCGTCTCCCTCCCTCCCATCCTCCCTATCCCACCCCTCTAGGTGGTCACGAAGCACCAAGCTGATCTCCCTGTGCTATGCAGCTTCTTCCCACTAGCTATTTTGCATTTGGTAGTGTATATATGTCCATGCCACTCTCTCACTTTGTCACAGCTTACCCTTCCCCCTCCCCATATCCTCAAGTCCATTCTCTAGTAGGTCTGTGTCTTTATTCCCATCTTACCCCTAGGTTATTCATGACCTTTTATTTTTTTCTTAGATTCCATATATATGTGTTAGCATACAGTATTTATTTTTCTCTTTCTGACTTACTTCACTCTGTATGACAGACTCTAGGTCCATCCACCTCACTACAAATAACTCAATTTCATTTCTTTTTATAGCTGAGTAATATTCCATTGTACATGTGTGCCACATCTTCTTTATCCATTCATCCGATGATGGACACTTAGGTTGCTTCCATCTCCTGGCTATTGTAAATAGAGCAATGAACATTTTGGTACATGACTCTTTTTGAATTATGGTTTTCTCAGGGTATATGCCCAGTAGTCACCCCTCTTCTTGAGGCAGCTTACATCACTGGCTGGTCTATGAGGGGGTATAAAGGTGTGGCCACCTTGTCCCAACTCGGGGTAACTTGGAAGGACTATGTTGCAATCCAACATCTCCTCTGCCCAGTAATACCTCCCTGCCCAGTAATACCTCCTTCCCTCTCTTTCCACAGCTCATAATCCCAAGAATATTCCCTTAATAATGTTCTCTTAATAATCTACCTGCACAATAATCTCAGTCTTAGAGTTTGCTTCTTGGGAAACCCAACCTGCAACCCTAGACAGGGTTACACACATTATCTCACATCCTCAAGGAAACCTGTCAAAGTAGAAATTATTCTCCCCATTCCACAGATGGGAAAGTTGAGGATCAGGGATATCATACAACTCTGAAGTAGCAAAGATTGGATTTGTATCCAGGTTGTTCTGGCTGGAAAATACTAGGTATTTCCACTGAACTGTGCTCAGTAGGAGGGCAGAGTGTCTAGATGTATTGAGAAAGTAGAATTTTTTCTGGACTGATTTGAAGGTCAGTCTCATGTAGGGGGCAGGGAGGAGGAGGAGGATGAGAATAGTTGGCAGGCTTGCTGTTTCTTCTCACGTGTCCCCACCTCTTTCCCTGCACCACTCTTCTTTCAACATTTAAGAGCATCTTCATGAGAAAGTCCTTAAATCTTGTGTGTCTTAATGTTAAGGCATGCACGGTATGTCTAACAGGATTCCAAAGTCCTAGAATCAGAGAGCAGCTCTGGGCTGGGAGCTCCTCTGGACGCAGAGACCATGTATCCTCTGCTTCCTTCACTCCTAACTCCCCCCTACATCCTCATCCCCACCCCCAAGCTTAGTGCAGGTTGGTATTTAGCAAGTTCTGGAAAGACTGAAGAAACAAGGTATTCAAACAGATTTAGAGGATACTCTCCTGGGCAGCGATTTGGAATCAGCAGGTATTTTTACCGTCACTCCTTGGCCTTGTCTGTATTCTCCTTCTGTCTCCGTGGGCAACCTTTGTGTGTGTGTATATATATATATATATATATATATATATACATATATATATATATATATATATATATATATTTTTTTTTTTTTTTGCGGTACACGGGCCTCTCATTGTTGTGGTCTCTCCCGTTGCAGAGCACAGGCTCCGGACGCACAGCCTCAGCGGCCATGGCTCACGGGCCCAGCCGCTCCGCGGCACGTGGGATCCTCCCGGACTGGGGCATGAACCCATGTTCCCTGCATCGGCAGGCGGACTCTCAACCACTGCGCCACCAGGGAAGCCCTTTTTACATTTCTTGAACACTCCATGTTTCCTTTTAGAATCATCTGGCAATATCCTGCATTCCCTCTGGGTAGGCAGAATGGCCACTCAAACATGTCCAAGCCCTAATTCCTGGAAGATATAAACATGTTATATTCCATGACATTAGGGATGTTGCATATGTCATTAAGGTTACAGATCTTTGGATAGTAAGTCCTGGATCACCTGGGTGGTTCAATGTGATCACATGAACCTTGAAGGCAGAGAACTTTCTCTTGCTAGAGTCAGAGAGATGCTGCAGAAGAAGTAAGGGAGAGTCAATGTCTGAGAGGTGCTTGACCCATCAGTGCTGGAGGGGCCGTATGGAAAGCCATATGGAGGCCTCTAGGAGTAAAGACCACTCCCACCCAACCTCCCAGCTGACAGCCAATGAGGAAACAGGACCTCAGCCTGAGGGAGCTGGGAAGCAGATTCTTTCCCAGGGCATTCCGCAAGGAATGCAGTCCCGATGACATCTTGATTTCAGCCTTATGAGGCTGAGAGGACCCAGCTGAGTCTCCCTAGACTTCTGACTTAATGTGTTCAGTAATAAATGTGTGCTGTTTTAAGCCACGGAGCCTGTGGTAATTTATTACGGAGAAATAGCGAAACAAACAATAGACCTCTTGTCAGGAGGTCTAGAGCAAGCAGTTCTCAAAGTGTGGTTCCCGAAGGTCCCTGAGATCCTTTCAGGAAGCCTGTGAGGTGAAAACATTTTTTTACAATAACACTAAGATGTTATTTGCCTTTTTCACGTTGTTGACATTTGCACCAATAGTGCAAAAGCATCAGTGGGGAAAACTGCTCGTGTCTTGGCTCACATCAAGGTGGCATCACTTTACCAGTGGTCATTCTATTTTCACCAGCACAACCTTGCAGGAAAGAACATGCAGTTTCTCTTAAGGATGGTCTTAAGAAGCAGAAAAATTATTAGTTTTATTAAATCTCGACCCTTGAGCCCATGTCTTTTTCATATGCTGGGTGATCAAATCAAAGCACCAGAAAGCCCCTCTACCTCGAAGAAAAGCACATGTGCCCTTTCCCCACATGGAACACCATTTTTACTCAACAAAAGGCTGATACAGAAATTGGAGTTATTCACACATGGGTATTCGGGAGATATTTTCTCGAAAATGAATGAAGTGAGCCTGCCACTTCAAGAAAAACAACTGACAGTACATGTTTCCAATGATAGCATTTGAGCTTTCTAGCAAAGAATAGAATTTTGGAAAACCTGAGTCTGCCACTGGAATTTGACAGATTCTCAATACTTAGACTGTCTGATGAGATCAGCTGTGATATTATACAGCAGAAGAATGTGATTTTATTTATGCTGTAAACTGTGGAAGTATTTGGCACATGTGAATAACTGAGTGGGTCATCATTTTCTGAATGACCAATGCATGATGTTGCAGAATCATGCATGGGTAAAGGAACTATGGAAAATGCCAGGAAGCATTTACTGATATGCTTCCATATTCCAAATTGCAACTAACCTTCAAGAAACTACCATTGGTTGAATTTTGTCATGGTAAAAAGAATTAGCACAATTATCTTAAAAATATTCCTCCCCTTACCAACTACATAACCACGTAAGACTAGATTTTCTTCACTGTACTTCAACCAAGACATCATTTCACAACAGGTTGAATGCAGAAGCAGATATAAGAATTCAGCTGGCTTTTGTTAAGCAAGGCACAATGCAGCTTGTCTCACTGACTTTTTTTTGGTTTTGAAAATATAGATTTTTTCTAAAAATATTCTTATGTTAATATATAATTTGACATAAATGAATTAATAAATATATTATAGTTTCAGTTTCAATTTAAAATACAGCAAATATCAATAGATGTAAACCACAGAAATAAAATCTCTTTGGGGTCCTCAGGAATTATCTACTGAGGCCTGTTGGAGGGTAGGCCACACATGCATATAACTCAGTGGTTCCGAATTTGCACTCCAGCGCCAATGGGAACCCAGAGGTATTTTTCATTTGATGCAGACACTTTAGCCCTTTTAGTGTTTAAAATGATTGTTGAATCGTTTTGAATGAGGTTTTTCTATTTACAAATTGGCAGGTTTTATGTGAAATATCACATTTTTCAATGGTCTTGAAAAACTGAACAGTCTGGCTGCACTGGGGCCATGGTCCTGCCTGGCCCCTGGAGCTGGGTGGAACAGTCCTCCTTTGCACACTTGCCTTCCAGTTTTCCTCCATCCTCACCACACCCCTTTCTTTATATCCCTCCCTTTAAACCTGTTCCTCCTCAGTTGTTCATATGGTGTCTCGGCTCCTGGAAGCATCTGTGTTTGAAATGTCTCATCTACGTGGTCTCCTTGGTAGCAAGAAGCTGGGAAGACCTAGGTGTATCTCGAGACTCTTCCACTGCTCCCAGCGGGATGTTAAACATCACAAGATGCCAAAAGCCCACGAAAAGAAGATGAGATCACCAGATGAAACAGAGATTTCTGAAATGGAGGCAAAGGCCATATTTTAAGGCTCATTCCCTCAAATATCTTAATAATCTGCTGCTGAATATGGCAAGTAGATGGGTAAGGTGCCAGGAGGGTAGCTGAAATGGGAATTATAAAATGAGTTTGTGCTCAAGAGCTAGAGTATCTGGTTCAAATCCTGGCTATGTCTTTTGATAGCTGTATGACCTTGGGTTAGTCACCCAAACTCTGTGTGTTTAAGTTCCTTATCTGCAAAATGAGACATAATACTGTCTACTTTCTGGGGCTGTTGGGAGAATTAAATGAGGTAGCCTGTGACAAGCACTTAGAACAGTGGCTGGTACAGTGACTGTTAGTTATTATTTTTATTAGTATTTTGAGCTGGGCTTGAGTCTGGCCATGAAAATGGAAGTCGGCTGCCTTAAGGTTCTGACAGAAAACCTGGACTCTGTCCTTAGCACCCTATCTCCCAGACCCCAGGCATCCTGGCATGGATGTAGTGGATCCCAACAGATATTTGAGAATGACATGGTATCTCATTTTGATTGGCAGCCACAGCCACTCAATCCACACCTGTTAAATCTACAGTGGATTTGGCAGGAGACCTAAATAGACATTTCTCCAAGGAAGACATGAAGATCGCCAACAGGCACATGAAAAAATGCACAACATCACTAATCATTAGAGAAATGCAAATCAAAACTACAATGAGGTATCACCTCATTCTGGTCAGAATGGCCATCATCAAAAAGTCTACAAACAATATATGCTGGAGAGGATGTGGAGAAAAGATGAACCCTCCTACACTGTTGGTGGGAATGGAAATTGGTGCAGCCACTATGGAGAACAGTGTGGAGGTTCCTCAATAAACTACAAATAGAATTACCATATGATCCAACAATCCCACTCCTGGGCATATATCCAGAGAAAACCATTAAAACCGTTAAAAGATACATACACACCAATTTCATTGCAGCACTATTTACGATAGCCAAATCATGGAAGCAACCTAAGTGTCCATCAACAGACGAATGGATAAAGAAGATGTGGTACATATATACACAATGGAATATTACTCAGCCATAGAAAGGAATGAAATAATGCCATTTTCAGCAACACGGATGGACCTAGAGATTATCATACTAAGTAAAGTAAGCCAGACAAAGAGAAATATCATATGATATCGCTTATATGTGGAATCTAAAATATGATACAAATGAACTTATTTACAAAATGCAAACAGACTCACAGACATAGAAAACAAACTTCTGGTCACCAAAGGGGAAAGGGGGGCATGGAGGGATAAATTAGGAGGTTGGGATTAACAGATACACAGTATTATATGTAAAATAACCATGTTCTTGGATTGGAAGAATCAACATTGTGAAAATGACTCTACTACCCAAAGCAATCTACAGATTCAATGCAATCCCTATCAAACTACCAATGGCATTTTTCACAGAACTAGAACAAAAAAATTCACAATTTGTATGGAAACACAAAATACCCCGAATAGCCAAAGCAATCTTGAGAACAAAAAATGGAGCTGGAGGAATCAGGCTCCCTGACTTCAGACTATACTACAAAGCTACAGTAATCAAGACAGTATGGTACTGGCACAAAAACAAAAATATAGATAAATGGAATAAGATAGAAAACCAAGAGATAAACCCATGCACATATGGTCACCTTATCTTTGATAAAGGAGGCAGGAATATACAGTGGAGAAAGGACAGCCTCTTCAATAAGTGGTGCTGGGAAAACTGGACAGGTACATGTAAAAGTATGAGATTAGAACACTCCCTAATACCATACACAAAAATAAGCTCAAAATGGATTAAAGACCCAAATGTAAGGCCAGAAACTATCAAACTCTTAGAGGAAAACATAGGCAGAACATTCTACGACATAAATCACAGCAATATCCTTTTCAACCCACCTCCTAGAGAAATGGAAATAAAAACAAAAATAAACAAATGGGACCTAATGAAACTTAACAGCTTTTGCACAGCAAAGGAAATCATAAACAAGACCAAAAGACAACCCTCAGAATGGGAGAAAATATTTGCAAATGAAGCAACTGACAAAGGATTAATCTCCAAAATCTACAAGCAGTTCATGCAGCTCAATAACAAAAAAACAAACAACCCAATCCAAAAATGGGCAGAACACCTAAATAGACATTTCTCCGAAGACGATAAACAGATTGCCAACAAACACATGAAAGAATGCTCAACATCATTAATCATTAGAGAAATGCAAATCAAAACTACAATGATATGTCATCTCACACTGGTCAGAATGGCCATCATCAAAAAATCTAGAAACAATAAATGCTGGAGAGGGGGTGCAGAAAAGGGAACACTCTTGCTCTGCTTGTGGGAATGTAAATTGATACAGCCACTATGGAAAACAGTATGGAGGTTCCTTAAAAAACTACAAATAGAACTACCATATGACCCAGCAATCCCACTACTGGGCATATACCCTGAGAAAACCATAATTCAAAAAGAGTCATGTACCAAAATGTTCATTGCAGCTCTATTTACAATAGCCAGGACATGGAAGCAACCTAAGTGTCCATCATCGGATGAATGGATAAAGAAGATGTGGCACATATATACAATGGAATATTACTCAGCCATAAAAAGAAACGAAATTGAGTAATTTGTAGTGAGGTGGATGGACCTAGAGTCTGTCATACAGAGTGAAGTAAGTCAGAAAGAGAAAGACAAATACCGTATACTAACACATATATATGGAATCTAAGGAAAAAAAAATGTCATGAAGAACCTATGGGTAAGACGGGAATAAAGACACAGACCTACTAGAGAATGCACTTGAGGATATGGGGAGAGGGAAGGGTAAGCTGTGACAAAGTGAGAGAGTGGCATGTACATATATACACTACCAAACGTAAAATAGATAGCTAGTGGGAAGCAGCCGCATAGCACAGGGATATCAGCTCAGTGCTTTGTGACCACCTAGAGGGGTGGGATAGGGAGGGTGGGAGGGAGGGAGACACAAGAGGGAAGAGATATGGGAACATATGTATATGTATAACTGATTCACTTTGTTATAAAGCAGATACTAATACACCATTGTAAAGCAATTATACTCCAATAAATATGTAAAAAAATAAAATATAATAAAATAGATAACCAACAAGTACCTACTGTACAGCACAGGGGACTATATTCAATTTCCTGTAATAAACCATAATGGAAAAGAACATGAAAAAGGATATGTGTGTGTGTGTATATATATATATATATATATATATATATATATATATATATATATGTAAAACTCAAACACTTTGCTGTACACCTAAAACTACCACAACATTATAAATCAACTATACTTCAATAAAAATGTTAAAAAAATTTTAAAAATCTACAGTGGATTTGATGTTGATCATGAAGCACATTAACAAGTCTATTCATTCGTTCTTTCACGCATTCACTTATTTGAGTAGCATTCCATTTATTCATTAAGCATCTATCTATTGAATAGTTATCTATTCATTACACATATTGCTTACTATGTTCCTGGCACATAGACATTGAAGCTCGTGTCCTTGTTTTGGGTTAGAAACAACCACCAGCTATTTCTGGCGAACAGGGTCTAAGTATTTTAATTCCTTGTCTGTTAAAAACCATGATCCACATGTTTCTATGGGACTGTGAAAGAGCTATTCCTAACCTGAGGCCAAGTCACTTACATGAACACTGTTCAGAAATTGCCTTGAAAAGAGAAACAAGACTATAAGCCTTAGAAAAAATTCCGTTAAGTACCAAATTTATTCATAAAATACATGGCTATTTGCTGTTGACAAGTTTCCACTGTCATGGGTCTATTGAAGACACTTTGAGGTCATTCCTAGGGAGTGACATAAACATGGGGCCTGAACTGGCATCATCTGGGACTCAGAGCTCTAGGATCTTGGGCCCATGCACACCTATTGCATCACGGTCAAAATTTAAACAAGATTCTCTGGTGATTTGTATACACAGGGAAGTCTGAGAGGTGCTGGATTGGGTGCCCCAGACCCACTTCAAGAAGACCACCTCTAGGTGGATAAGCCCCTTTTTCAGTGGAGGGACCATTCTCAGCAGGGAAGAATTATGGCCGACAACTGCAAAAACAGCATGGTTTTTTTTTTTTTTATTTTAAACATGCAAAATACAGTCCATGCATCTGCCATTTTAAAAAGTCTCTCATCCTGTAGCAGATAAAACCAAATATGTTTTGGCTATCAACGTTCAAGAAATGTTTCAAAATGCTTTACAGTGTAAAGATAATAAGAAATTTAGCAAAATTTCAACAAACCTGTATAAAAAACAGATACAGATAACATTTTATATCAAGGCGACATGCTGTAATGTAAAGAGTAAGTTATAATTATCTGTGTTTCTTTGTAAAAAGTCTTTAACAATACAAGGGCTTAGCAGATCCAGGCCTCAGGGCTACACATGCAAAAAAAATTGTTAGTTAGTTAAAAATCACCAAAACGTGCTATTTTTAAATGTGTACCTTTGTGTCTTTTTAAGTACAGGATAATAGAAGTATTAAGTATCAGCAGGAATAGTATTCAAGGACTCTGTAAAAGTGTGTAGACTTCATGGAGCCAGTGTCCGGGAAGAGTCATACATTTCTGATGAACATTTTGGCTTAATCCCTTTGCCATTGTAATAGTCCACGACTTGGTTTGGGACTTCAGCCAACACGCTCTTTGCCAGGGCAGCTGGAGATGCCTGCAGGGAAGAAGAAATCACAGTGACTTTGGCACCTGGCCAAGGGAATCTGATCCAAATCAGCCTAAAAGACTTGAGTCCTACTCTAAGCAGCTGGTCCCATTCATTCATTCATTCATTCATCATTCATTCTGTACTTGTCAGTGCCTACTCCAAGCAAGAGTTGTCAGATTGTTGGAAAATGAACCTTTAATTTCATAATTACATTTTTTCATGTCTGTTTCAAAATATAAAACTATTCATATCTGAGGATGGGTGAACACTGGATGGCAGAAAGAATTGCCTTGCAGTTTTGTGTCTGATTTACATTCAAATCCATACACCTATTTATGTTCCAGGCACTATGCGAGCGTTTATAGGGTCTATGATTCTTGCCATTAGGAAGTTACAGTCATGTGAGGGGAGCGTGGTGGGGCCGAAATTAACCCTCCTATGAGGCAGAACATGATACATCCCACAGACCAGCAGATCACATCAATGGGAGCTTGTTAGAAATGTAAAATCTTAGACCCATCCCAGAACTAATGAATCAGAATCTGCATTTTAACTTGATGCCTAGGTGATTCCTGTGCATATTGAAATTTGAGAAGCACTCCTCTAGGGAGTCACAGACACTGTGTGACCAGAGCACAAAAAACTAAGACTAAGGCATCTTGGAGGAAATCACAGAAGGCTTCCAAGAAGAGATGGCATTTACATTGGGTATATTTTGAAACAGGGAGAAGGAAAGGATTGGCATTTGATCATTCTAGGGACTGTAAGTCATCTGATGGGGCTCTAAAGGAAGTGCATGAGTGTGTGTGTGTGTGTGTGTGTGTGTGTGTGTATGTGTGTGTGTGTTGGGGATGCAGGATTGGTGGGGCATTCAGTTGGAAAATGAGCTTCTGGCCAGGTGATGGAGAGTCTTGAATACTGTGCTAATTTATGTAGCCTTTCTTATATCAGCATTATGGACTCACTGCAGGCCTTGGGGCAGAGAAAGGTAGAGGTTGATATTCTGCATGGACTCTGGACTCATGCAGAGCTGGGCCTGACCTCTGACCCTGGCACTCACTACTAACTCCCCAGCCACTGGGCAAATAAGATTGCCTGAACCTCATTGTTAGCAATTACTGAAGAGGTTGGAAATTTGAAGCAGAGAGAAATGTTTGAGGTCCCTCTGGAAAAGTCCTGAAGGAAAGGGGGCTGGACTAAATGCCAGATGACGAGGTTTCTAGCTCTTTCCTTCCTATGTGGCTTGTCACTCAGCCATTCAACTTTGCTAAGCCCCGATATTCTGAGACAAGAAAGGAAAGAACAGGAATTCATTCTATCTCAGAGTGTTTTTTTTTTTAATTTTTATTTATTTATTTATTTTTGACTGTGTTGGGTCCTCGTTTCTGTGCGTGGGCTTTCTCTAGTTGTGGCGAGTGGGGGGGCCACTCTTCATCGCAGTGCGCAGGCCTCTCACTGTCACGGCCTCTCTTGTTGCGGAGTGCAAGCTCCAGACGCGCAGGCTCAGTAGTCCTGGCTCACGGGCCTAGTTGCTCCACGGCATGTGCGATCTTCCCAGACCTGGGCTTGAACCCGTGTCCCCTGCATTGGCAGGCAGATTCTCAACCACTGCACCACCAGGGAAGCCCCTATCTCAGAGTTTTTAGGAGGCTCAAAATGTAAGAGACACGTACCTTAAAAACAATCTGAAAACACAGTGAGGAGTGTTTCTAAAGCGACTGCTCACATTTTGAAGGTGCCATAGTATGTTGGACATTGGTATCCATGAATGCTCTTTTATTTTATAAATAACTGCTCAGGGTCATGTGTTAGATCATGGCCCACTTTTACACTGGGGAAGACACAATAGTCATTTCCTCCCTTTTCTCTCTGGTCATTGCTCACACAAAGTTTAGAAAGATAAAGACTTGACTTCCCAGTCTCCCTGGCATCTAGGGATGGCCATGTGATCCAATTTCATTGTTTGAGACCCAAGTGGGAGTTTCCTGGGGGGTGTTTCTTGGAGCTCTTTAACAGACATCACTGGCTCTGTTTCTCTTTCTTCTTTCTTTTTTCCTTGAACTAGAATATGATTCCTAGAGCTATGGCAACCATTTTATCATTGTGAGGGAATAACAAAAAGAATCTCTTAAGTGCTGGTCCTGACACTATTGAATCATTGAAAAAAACTAATGTCAGCAGCCACCAGCCCCTAACATCTAGCTACACGAGAAAAGTATATCTGTACTTATATAATCCAGGGTTTCTCAATTTTGGCACTATTGCAATTTTGATATGTTGGATATATTTGATAATTCTTTGTGTGGGGACTGCCCTCTGCATCATAGGATGCTTACTAGCATCCCTGGCCTTTACCCACTGGATGCAAGTAGCCATCAAAAATGTCTCCAGACATTGCCAAATGTCCCCTGGGGAGAAAAATCATCCTTGGTTAAGAACCACTCATGTAATCCACTGTGAGATGGATTTGCTGTTATTTGAAGACAAAAATATTCCTGAACAGTACGTCAAGCAGAACTTGCTCAGATGATAAAAGTATCCTGTAGTTACAGTGCCCAATGTGGTAGTCACCAGACACGTGCTGTCACTGAGCCCTTGCAATGTAGTTAGTGTGACTAAAAACTGATTTTTAAATTTAATTTTAATGAATTTAAATTTAAATAACAACATGTGGCTCTTTGCTACTGTGTTGGACAGCACAGTTCCCAATGATACTCCCGCCCTTTGCATATCTGTGCTGGTGGTTCTGGGGAGCAGAGAGGGCCTGGAGGTCCATTAACTTGGGATAAGGCAGAAAAAATATGAAAGTAGCTGGCAAGAACAGTAATAAAAGTCACATTTATTAACTACCTACAGGCACCAGGCGCTGTGCTGAGCGTTATATAAGCCCCATCTGTAATTTTCCAATGTGTGTGTTATTTGCCCCATTTTACAGATGAAAGTCTGTGACACAGAGAGGTTAAGTAACTTGCCCCAAGCCACACAGCTCAGAGCCTCTGCCCTGTCCGAAGCTCTGAGTTATCATGCAGAGCAGAAAAAGAGAGGCGATTCATGGGTTCCTGGCTATATGAAATGATATCAGTGCCTCACCTTGAGTTTTATTTATGGTTTATTGAATTCAGAATAGATTAGTTTGGATAATGAAATGGTTCTCAGAATCTAATTTGAAATTCAGGAAGCTAAGGCGGGTGTTAAACTCCTGGTACTCTGCTCTAGTGGACCACAGGGAGCTGGGAGCCTGGAGCAGCGGGGCAGTGAGTGAGCCCCCTTCCTCGCCCTGATCAGGCACTTCCTTGTTACGGGTGCCCCTCACCTCCCTGCCCACTCTACAAGGTCTGTCCTCCTTATGTCCCAGCTCCAGCCGCTTCTCCGAAGTTTTGTAGCCACAGGGTGGCCCACCTCAATCGCCCACAGATTGCTTGGTGTGAGTTTTCTGCGGATACCTGTGTCCCAACCGGGCAGTTCTCCAGTAAATTCCTGGAGGCTGGGCCCCATGGCTCCTCCTCTCACTGTGGTGCCAGTGCTAGCACACAGCAGGCACTCTGCAGGTGTGTGAGGGAGAGCAGGGGCGGGGTGGAGGCTGCAACAGTGCATGGCCCCGTGGCATGTGTGTGTGTGTGTGTCTGTAGGGGGCGGAGAGAGGGTGGTTTGGAGAAGCTCTTGGAGCCCTCTTCACTCAGGCAACGCTGTAGGTGGTGGTCAGTCCTGTGGTACTTCTGTCAAGCTGACAAGACGGGGTGGGACATCACAGTCTGGAAGAACACCCTCCCCCCATCTTGGGCACCATGTGAGCAAGTGGTTTCAATGATGAACACAACTGTGGGCGATTCAGCTCCAGCACACCCCAACTTGAAGAGGATGCCCCACCTTGCTGTCCTGTGCAGACAACTTGGGGGCTTGGAAACCTCCCCTTGGGTAAGTTGAAGATGGGCTACGGTAGCAGAGTTGCCCTCTGTGAGTCACCCAGGCTCACTGCCAACACACTTGTGGGAGCTTTCACTGGGGCATGGAACAAAAGAACACAGGGGGCTGTCTGTGACACAGTGGGGGAGGCTCTGCAGGGCTCTTCAGGGCCACGGCCATCCCAGAGGGAAACTGTATGAATCAGAAAACTTTTTTTTTTTAAACCCTGTGGGTCATGAACCAGTTTTGATTCTGCCTTAGCAAACTTATTCCAGCATTTTCCCCTATTGACCACAAACAACTGTTTAATATCATCCTTTAAACTAACTTTATTATCTTGCTGTTTCCCTCATTAATGAATTGAATAAATCTTTGATGCTGCTTACTATACATTTATACAGGATTTATGTTTCTATCATTTTGAAAATATACTTTGCCAAGGCAAACACAGACCTCTGCCAGGGCACATGGCTTGACAAGGAGAACCAAGGCCGAATTTCAGCTCTTTGCTACTTCAGCCAGGCAACCTTGAGCAGGGAACAACCTGCCCAACTGTACATGGCAGTCCTGGGTACACTGGAGACCCTAAATTCTGTGGATGAGGCCAAGCTCCAATGAAATGTTGGCCACATAGTTAGCATGACTGACTCAGGTTATACTTCTTTCTCCAGCAAGCCAAGCTCTACATGTCCTGGGTGGGAATCGGCCTGGCCCAGGCAGGGACAGCTGGCATTGCTTCACTACGAACACTGGTGGAAAAATGGGGGGGGGGGGCTTCTGCTCTCCCAGGGGAAGCCCCTGAGATATACGTACGTGTTTGAAGTTCCTGAAGGGCACGAACTGGACGATGTCGCGAAGGACGGGCTCTCCCTTAGGCGACCTCAGAATCCCGTCGTCACCGTCCAGCATCTGCATGTCACTGAAGTCTGCGTTGCCCACTCCCACGATGATGACCGACATGGGGAGGTGGGAGGCATGGACGATGGCCTCCCTCGTGTCGGCCATGTCTGTGATGACCCCGTCAGTCAGGATCAGCAGGATGAAGTATTGCTGCCATCGGTGGGACACCAGGAGACGATGGGGATGGAGAGGTGGGAGAGACAAGGACAAAGCCAGTTACACACTCCGGCGGCTCCGGTGCATACTGACCACAGCAAATGACAACTGACTTTTCCTGAGTGCCCGTGTTGACAACCCTAAACACTGAAGACTTAGGATGAATGGAGCTTAAAGGCAGGCACAGTAATTGCAGGTTAATTCTAATAATCACCTTAGTGATGGTTACAAAGCACAGGGTGTAGACAGAGCAGCAGAAGAGTCAGGGGGGCTGGCTTCAAAGCCTCTTGCTCTGAGATGCTGGGAATTTTCCCTTAACTCCTCTGGGTCTCAGCCTCTTCATCTCTCAAATGAGGGGTGGGGCTAGATCATTCATACGGTCCTCTTCAGCTTGGAGATTTGCAAGAGTCTAAAGCCGAGCTGCCTAATATTTACAATAGCCACCAGCTCCATGTAACTATGGTGCCCTTGCAATGTGGTGAAAGCAATGGAGAAACAGAAATTTTCATTTTATTTCATTTGAATGAATTTAAATTTAACTTTAAAAAGTGGATACCCGATTGAGTTATTGGAAATCTTTTAAGTACGTTTGTAACAACTATAAATAAGTGAATCCACTTTCTCAATTATCAACTTATAAAATCTATATAAGGATCAAGTATTTTCCATGGTAATTTAGCATCCAAATTGAGATGACGTGAGTATAAAATACACACTGGAGTTTGAAGACTTAGTACAAAAAAAAAGAATGTATAATATTTTATTAATAATTTTTATATGGAATACCTCTTAAGATGATAATGTTTTAGTTATACTGGGTTAAATAAAATATATTATTAAAATTAATTTCCCTGCTTCTATTCACTTTTTAAAATGTGGCTACTGGAGAATTTAAAATCTCTGCATGCCTCTCACTGTATTTCTAGTGGATGGCGCTGTGCTAAAGCCCTGCTAGAAAAGGCAAGGGTCACAGTCTCTCCCTCTGAAGGCTGTGTGCCCTGGGCTAATGAGTGGCCTGCAGGTGGCTGCCCTTCTCCAAGGATGTGGGCAGAAGACTCTTCCTGCTCTAAGTCCTGGTTGGACAGGCTGGTGGGTGACTCATCTGAGATGGAGATTGGAGAGAAGGCTCCATGCTCATCAGCACAGGAAGGGCTTGGGAAGGGTTACGGGGTCTGGAGAGGGAAGGTCCAGTGGAGGACGTCACTGTCCTTAGTCGTTAGAGGCATCATGACAGCCTCTCAGGTGAGAGGGGAGGGAAGGAGGTCACTGAGATGCTGCTCATGCCAAACCCAAAAGAATTTCTAATGTAATCTTTGCAATATGTTCTACATCTACAGGGAATAAATGTGGGATGATGAAACCATTCCAAGTTGCCACATTTCAAAGGTGAAAGGCTAGGTAGAATAGTCACATGTTGAAAACATCTGTTTTTGAGATTCACACTTAGAAAGCTGCATATAGGCTGGCAGTGCTAAAGAGTTCCCATTTTTCTCTGTGAGTCTGAAAAAAATGTTTTTAAACAAAACAACTCAGTCAAAAATGCAATTAGAGAGAAGAGAAATTCACACTATGATGAAGACAATCACATGTCCTGAATGCTTTCCATACAGTTTAATATAAAGACTAATTCTGGGGCTTCCCTGGTGGCGCAGTGGTTAAGAATTTGCCTGCCATTGCAGGGGACACAGATTCGAGCCCTGGCCTGGGAAGATCCCACATGCTGCAGAGCAACTAAGCCCGTGCACCACAACTACTGAGCCTGAGCTCTAGAGCCTGCAAGCCACAACTACTGAGCCCACATGCCACAACTACTGAAGCCTAGAGCCTGTGCTCTGCAACGAGAAACCATGACAATGAGAAGCCTGAGCACCTCAACGAAGAGTAGCCCCCGCTCACCGCAACTAGAGAAAGCCCGTGCACAGCAATGAAGACCCAATGCAGACAAAAACAAACAAACAAACAAACAAATATATATATATATATATGACTAATTCTGTTCCATGTCCACTAACTACCCACCCCTAGTTCTAGTTGATCAATTTTCAAATTCATTCGAATTGTCAATTTTCATCCATACCTATGCTTTTTAAGTCTTATACATTCACAGAGAAGGTGGCCTGGGAATTTGGAGGAAGATTTCAGTTGGGTGAAGTGATTGAGGAGCTAGGGAGTTGCAAGGAGAAGGCACAGAAGGAGGCAGCTTGGTGGCCTGGGGCTGGAGGGAAGCAGTGTAGGAAACCAGAAATGACTCTTCCCAGGGTGTGCCTTAGAGGCCATGGCAGGTGCCACACCTGGATGGAGACTCATCCTGATTCCTGATCAGGTGGGCTTGTGAGTGAATCACACTTCTGTGCCCTCATCGTCCACTCCCCACCCTCCCCTAACTCCTGTCTGATTCGACCTTCATGGTCCAGGGCACGGATCTCCTCTACCTGCCCCCTACAATACCCACAGGAGCAAACAACCTGACAGTCACACGACCACATCAAGAAAGTTTAGAGTTGTTGTGGTCTAGAGCAGATGTTGGCAAAATATTTTCTGTAAAGGGGCTATAATAAATACTTTAGGCTCTGCAGGCCATAATGATGTCTGTGGCAATGACATAACTCTGCCTGTTAGAATGAAAACAGCCATAGACAGTGCTTGATAGGAATGTTCATGGCTGTGTTCCGTTAAAATTTTACTGACGGACACAAGTTTGAATGTCATATAACTTTTGTGTGCCATGAAATATTATTCTCCTTTTGATTTTTTTCAACCATTTAAAAATGTAAAAGCCATTCTTACCTAGCAAGCCACTGAAAAACAGGTTGCAGAATGTGGCTGGCTTTTCATTTAGAGCAGGGGCTCTTAACCTAGACTTGCGGACTGTTGAGTTGAAAGAATTCAGGCAGTCTGTTCAGCTGGGGTAAATTAAAGTTTTATTTTCACTAACCTCTAACTAAAACTTATCATTTTTTTCAATTCTAAATATAATTAACAAATAAAATTAGTTTTAACTGTACTTGTGACTGAGTCACTAACAGAAATCACAGAATACGTTCCTGTTATCTTACAGTGTTTGCAAATATCTCAACGTGTCATTTACATTCAACACTACTTAGAAATTACAGAATTATTAGGCCAGCCACAAATTCTCATAATTTAATTTTATTACTATATTTATGATGCTTCTATGTAACATTTAAAGATATTTTGCTAACTGCATTTCAATATACTTGGTTTATTTTATAACATATGTTTTATTTTGTGCATTTAAAGGCCCTTCTGAGGAGGGGTCCATGGGCTTCATTAGCTGCTAATGGTGTCCATGGAACAAAAACGGTTAAGAAGCTCTGGTCTGAAGAGACTGTCAAGATTCTAGAACCTGATCCTTCCAGGTTTAATCTAGCTAAAGGTAATAGGCTGAAGACTGTTGGATCAAAACCCTGATGGAAATTTCCAATAAAGGTCGCAGTAACATTTGCTTCCAAAGTCAGGCTAGGAAAGTGCTCATGGGTGAAATATTATAGTCTTTGAATGTACTTGAGGTCCTGCTTACATAAGGAGAGGACACTTTTTTCTTTCTAGAAGAGTTCCACAAAACTGAGGAGAAAATCCTACAGCCACAGACTTCCTGGCACCACTTGCCTACAAGGTTCAAGGTTAGGCCCTTAGCAATCAGTGATAACAAGGGGCCCTAGACCACACACTGTTTGAAAGATAATGGAAACCTCTGGGGGAAAGCATCAGTGTTCCTGGCCTATAGGAGTGAGTTATTTGGGGATATGTGGATTAGACGCTTCCAGTACTGTTTCCTGACCTGTCCTTTCAGAGCAGACACATCTGTCCCTGGAGGAGTGAGTAATAGCCAAAACCTCATGCTGGTTTGTATTAGTCCAGAACTCAGACCTATGTCAGATTCTCTTTACTCCTGTGAGTCCTGGTACCCCAGGGAGGCTGAGATGGTTCAAACTGGGCTCCGGGGAGCCCTAGGGATGCCTTGGATGCTCTTGGGTATAAAGGGAGTCAAGGAGAATAGACAAGTTTGGACCCCATCCTTCAGCCCATATTTAGAAAAAATAGTCTGTTTTCTTAAAATCTATTTTATGTATTTGGTTTCTGAGCAAGGTATTATATGAAGTATTTGAATTTGAAGTCCTGGTGATTTAAAAAAAGGTTAAAAATAAAATTAAATACTGATCCTGTCCAACCTTATGCCTAAATCTTGCATCTGAGAGGATTCAGATTTGCTTCAAGGCCTCTGTGGGTTTGGCAAGATGGAGATGCTATTGACTTTGACAAACATGGTCTTCACAGGGGTGTTGGGGAGCAAAGTTTGGGTGGTACAGGTGGAAGGGTCAATGGGAGGAGAGATGGAGGCAGTGAATATGGGCAGTTCTTTCAATGAATTTTGCTGTAAAAGAGAGTAAAATGAGGGACAGTACCTAAAGGGTAAAGTGTTGAGAGAGAGTTTTGAACCGAAACAAGAGATATTGTAACATGCTTTATTTGCTAATAGGAATGAGTCTTCAGTAGAAAGGGAAAAATAGGTGATGAGGTGAGAAAGGGAATATAAGTATGAGGTCAGTGTCCCTAATAGTTGGGAGGTGTGTGCTGCAGTGCATAGAGCAGAGGTCGCCATGAGACGGGAGTGTGGTCCAGCCCATCCTAACAAAAGAGAAGCTGAGAACACAGGCACAGGGCAAGGGGGTCAGATGAGCTCACACAAGAAGGTAAGGGAGCAGCATATCATATTCTTCATGCAAATTCAGTGTCTTGGAACCCAGGATAAAATCACAGAGAAAATTTCAGACATTAGCAATATTCTGCTAAATCTGAGAAAATGCCATACAGCTAAAAAAGGACATAGGGCATAATGACGGTATTGAAAAATGATGCATAGAAAAGCTATTACAGCAATATATTTAAGGCTAATATATTAGGGGAAAAAAACAAACTCTATTTGGCCTTGTAACCTTGGTTTGCATTTTTCTTAAGAAAACCACTAATAGGACCTGAAATAAACCTTCACTGTGATGTTGTGTGTTACTTCACTTGACTACCAGGTGGAAGAATAACCCATTGTTTTACTTCACTTCCATCTGTAGTCTGGGTACACTGGAAAGCATGCTTAGTTTTGGACAGTTTTTTTCCTTCCTAGGAACTGAAGGTGAGTATGAGTTTTATGAGGATGACCTACACTCCAGTGAATATAGTGGCTTTCCCTGTTGAAGGCCTTCTGTGTTCAGGTAACATTGCAGACATTTGAGTTATGTCATCTCTAAGCCTCATGTTAATCCAGCAGAGATAGGCATGATTATCCCTATTTTTCAGGTGAGGAGACTGAGGACAGGGGGAAGGTTAAGTCACTTCTTCAAACTCACACAGGTAGAAATGCAAATTTAATGTCAGATTGGGATGGGTGCTATGGCCAGTATCCAGGTGAGGATGGGTAAATGCCCATTAGCAGGTAGACCACCTCTCTCCTTACCGATGCCTCCTTAGTGTTGGTCTCCTCTGATGCTGACTTGGCAACCTTCTGGATGATGGGAGCGATGTTGGTGGGGCCATAGAGCTGGAGTTTGGGAAGGCAGCTCTGGTAGGCTTCCACAACTCCTTGAATCCCTGAGGTGGAATTGGCAAAGATCAATAGCTAAATAGTCCCCCTAAATATATTTATAATCAAACACACACACACACACACACACACACACAAATGAAGCATTAACTTCCCCCAAATAGTCCTTATCAATAGCACATCTATGTTCTTAAGATAAAAAAGAAAATACCACATCTGGGCTGGTATCTCTGCCTCCACTCCCACTAAAATAATTTTCTTTATTCATTTTACTTATTTTTTTTTTGAAATTGACTTGGGAAGAATTTATTAATGAATGATTGTGTTTGCTACAGAATACAAACAAGCTTTTTATGACAAAGAGAATATTCTAGACCCATTAAAAAATGTCAGTTACAAACCTATGTATTCCCAAATCTTTTTCTATACTTTCAAAAATAAGGGATTCATATTGGGAATATTTTGCAACCCTACAACTTAAAATTCAGAGAGAAATCATTCTGGTCTGAAATCATTCTCTTTAAAGGTTCAAGTCAAGAGCGATCATTTCCACCAATGTCTCCCTTATGTCTCACCTTACACAATAGATTTCATTAGATCCTCCTATTGTAATGAAGCCAACATTGTACCTATTTTACAGGTAAGAAACTGAGGCTCAGAGAGGTTTGCTGCAGACTCAGGATTCACACCCAGTTGTGTCTGGCTCTAAGGGCCATGCTCACAGCTTTAACATCCCTCTCATTTTCACACCATCCTGTTGACTCTAGTATAACCACCCCGGGCCACCTATGTGAGGATGTGTACCCACAACCATCTCTCCAAATGTTAAAGTCCTTGTGGGTAGGAATTGTGACTTTCTTTCTCATGAGCTCGAGGCAGGTCGGGCACATGGCAGCTGCTCCCCAAATGTGTGATGAATGAGCAAGATGACGGTCACAGTCATCTGCTGGGCACTGTAGTACAGGTGAGTGACGTCCATCACCATGGGCACCCCTCATTTAAGGGGGGCTTCCATCCAAGAGATCATGATGGGTGGGCTCTGCTGGAAGAGGCAGCCCTGCTAGTGTAGCTCCTCCCAGTGTAAGTCTTGGCTGCACACTGAATGTTCTAACTGCGATCCCACAGAGACAGTCCCATTATCTATGATTTTTGTTCAAATGGTCCTCTCTGTGTCTGTGCCTGTGTTACCTCTCTCTTCCCCTGTTTCATCTCATCCTCCTGCACCCCTTTCTACCCTGAAACAGCACACTGGTCCTGTTTTAAGCCAGAGAGACCCACAAAGCCCCTCCTGTGATTTTTTTCCCTCCACATCCTGCCAACCAGATTTTGGGCATCTTGGATGAGCAAGTTGTGCTCTGTTCTGCCTTTATACACATGCATGTAACAAAATGTGTATGAAAATGACTGAAAATGCTTCATTCTCTTTGTCCTGCCCCAAAGTCTGCCATTCTAAAGACAGGTGCCAAATCATTACATAGCCTGGTTTTGAAGTTAAGTGATGCTGAACAGAAGCTCTTTATCTGTTTTGGTTTTTGAGGTTTTGCCTAAGATAAGCAAGTCTGAGTTCTCTTCCAAAAATACCAGGCAGGTGAATTCTAAGATGTGAAATGGGTTAACACTGGATATGTCCTTCATTCTGCTTTGATGGAAAACCATTCTTACAGTTGAAGAGAGGGAATGGTTTGAGATGAGGGAAGCCTAAACTGTAATAAACTTGGCGTGAGGGATGATGAGAGGGAATAAGGGCAGAATGGAGATCTGGTCTCATAGGTTGTTGCGTGCAGACCCGGGGATATTGATATCATGTTCTTGGACAGTTAGTGCCAAATATGTGAAAGAAACTGCGGGATGTTCTACACTCCCACAGGATCTGAATTAATCCTGTTCAGCCCCTTCCTCCTCTATAGGAAGGAGGAGAGACACAGACATTTCCACCAGCCCACTGCAAAAATGTCTTACCATTTTCATAGCAACAGGTGTACTTGGCTCTATTTATTATTTAGAAATCAGGAAAAATGATTCTAGGATACAATTTATCATCATAGTCATCATCATTATTTTGTGGAATGTCTTGGGAAATTTCTAGCTGGAAATAACATAATACAGACCAAAACCTTTGAGAAGGCTCTTTCTGGCACAAAACCATGAAGTGACTTGTTTGAAGTTGCTGAGGGCATATCCTTTGCCAACATGAAAGTGTCACATGATCTCCACGCTTCCCCCTTTCCTTATTACTTCACAGAGAGGAAGTTGTGCAAAATAAATACTTGATGACAGCTTGGAAAGCAGAAGGAGGGGTACCTCATCACTGTCCATCACGTGACCCTTCCCTCAATTTTTTTTGTTTTTTGGGTGTTTTTGGCCAGAAGAATCCAGAATTGGAATCAATATTCTTGCTCTAAGCTCAAGACCTCTTCTGCATTCTGTCTTTTCCAGCTCTTACGTCTCTGCTCTGTTATGGCCTTCAGAGTAGCGTGTTTATTTGGGTCCAGGGAGCCTACTTCTCCTCTGTGGACAATCATCACTGACATACTGCATCAGGAGAGAGAAACTAAAATGGGAAAAGTACGAAGGGAAGGGCTGTGAAACACTGACTTCCTTTCACGTTGTGATTTACCTGCACATTCTGGGTTGTCTTCATTAAAGTTGATTGCGAAGTCGTGAGATACCTGGACACCAATTAAAATTTACAAAAGGAAGAAAGGAGAATGACAACATTAATCCAGTAAGGAGGCACTGGGGCTTAGAGTTTGCCAACAGATGCTCATTACATTCATTATGTGTCAAGCAGCGGGAACCATTTTAAGCCTTTACACAACCACTCTGAGATGGAGGGTGGATTCTAAGCTCCCTGTGGAGTTGAGGTGACAGGGAGATTTTCTAGAATCAGATAAATGCTGGCAGGAGGGGGAGAATAAGGCATACGAAAAAAAAAAAATCCAAGAAAATATTTCATAAAAATGTAACTCCAAATAGCTTCCGGATAGAAGTGTCCACAGACCAGAGGCTTAGATTTGGTTGAGTTCTATTTGGAGCCAGTGATTAAAAAATGATAACTCAATAACCTAAGCTGTCTGCTTGACATGGCCATGGTTACAAAGGCTCCAGCAAAGCTGTTGACATTTAAGACTCATTCTAACATAATATACAGAGCTGCCAGGCAGGAGGATTTTCACATACATACAGGTAAAAATAGACTCTTGCTTTTGGAAAAGTAATAAAGAAATAATTCCAACACAAATTCCTCTACCTGGCAGGACATATGTACGAGGTCAAATAATATGTGGTTTACTTTTTTCTTTCTAAAACCTGATAAAATAAGAGGGGTGTCCTGGCATCTATACATTTTTATTGGGTCACTTGGAATTTTACTGAGACTTCTATTTCAAAGGCTATTTCCCACAGGACTGACTCTCTGGGGCCTAGAAAATAGGTCATTGTGTTAAAAGACCCCTCTTTTCTCAGCGGGGGTCAGAGCTGATGCTGTTGGTGCCTCGCTCACACTCCCTTGCCCTTGACTTTTCCAGGCAACTCAGCCGACTGCCAATCATCCCGCCTGCTTTATTTACCTTAAGTTTTTCTTGGGCTTCCAGAGCCTGCTTTGCCTGCCCAAGTGACAGGCTAAAAATGGTGGGGAATTAATGTCCCCTGGGAGTAATGTCCCCAGGGAGTAGCTCTTCATCATGGTCTGATGGGAGGTGGTGTATCAATATCCCAGGTCTCTTACCCCTTGGGGTCTGTGTGCGCTCTGCATTGTCTCCCGGGATTCAGCTCTGGCTGTCCATGCTGGTAATGGCTTGTTAGTAAACCCTATGTTGATTTCTCTCCATTTCCCCACTCTCTACTGAGGTTTCCTCCACCTCTCAAATAAACTACTTGCCTCCAAATCCCTGTCGCAAGGTCCCAGTAGAGCACAAACTAAGGCGGAGGTACTTGTGCCTCAGTTTCAATGCAAACTGAGATTTTATCCTCAAGAAGTAAGTCATGGTAATTTTGTAAACACTCTGGGGGGCACCTGAGTTGCTGAGACCATCAGGGCCTGTCTGGGGCAGAGGGGAGATGAGGCATGGAAAAGGGTATCTGAATGGCTTTGGGGAAGCAGAGTGAGAATACGTAAGGGGTGCCTGTTAGGGCAGCAGGAATAAATTAGCTGCCAGTCAGAGTGGAGCCAGGGGATCAGGACTTTAGCAAACAGCACGAAGAAGTTGCTTCAGGAGGGCGACCAGGCAGATGTCAGGGATGAGGACAGAAAGGCCTGGAGCCAGGTATGCTGCACACCTTTGTCCTCAGCCCCGCTGGGTCAAGCTGAGACCGGAAGGCTGTCTGGGGTGATGTGAGGAGGACACTCAAGCATCTCAGGGCAGCTGGACTGGTGGTTGTCCAGGTGCATTCCAGGCTCGAGGCTCAGCACCTCTGTGAGGAAGGTGGGCACCCACCTGCCCACATTCAGGAACTGATACCCCGTCTGAAGGGGACTGCATCTCCTGAGCTCTGGCTAATACTTTTATGTGTAATCTTTGAATTTTAGTGTTATCAGGCCTTTCAGTTTTTCCAGAGAAGCCAGAAATCTGACATTTTATATGAAATTGTCTAATTCTTAAAAAAAACTGTGTGTCAAATAGAATATGGCCTAATGTCTACAGGCCACCAGTCAACAACTCTTGTTCTATATTCTTCCCCCACCATGTACTGATTTCTGACAAATGCTTCTAGAATTCTGTAGCATGGTCAGCAGGAAGGCCAGTGTGGGCTACAAAGCAAACAAGGAGGAGGACAGGTCAGGGAGACAGGCTACTCTGTCATCTCTCACTCCAACAGGAAAAGGGAGGTGAACTCCCTCTTTCACTGAAGGCCCTTGGTCTGATGGCTCTGGGGTGGAAGCAAAAGTTGGCATCTGCCTCCTGCTGTTCAGCTCAGACAAGGTCAGTAAAAGAGAAATTGATGACTGGGCGGTATTGCTTGCACTTAGCTGGGACCTCAGAGGCTTCCTGAGGCCGCAGTAGGAGCCTTGTTCCTCTCCAAGGTTCTCCCACCTGGGAGGCTGAGTCCCCTGTGGAGAGTATCCCACAGGGCCATCTGGTATACCATAGGAGAATGCCTCAGTTCCACTGCAGCACAAATCTCTCCACGTACAGTCTCTGCCTTCTTTGTGAGAAATTGGCATCGAGACCAAATAGGATTCCAGTGTCTTTACATGAGCCTTTCAACTCCAGAGTCTCTGAGCCCGAGCAGCGCTTTCTTCAGGATTTTTCTGTGTCTCCCACAAAAGACTGGTGCTTAGGGACTTGGGATGAGGGAGTCTGTAGACCTCACTGTCATGGACTTTCACTGTCAACATGGTCAATAGGGTCTTTCTCCAGGGGAGATCTGAATACATGGGTTCTGAGCCACTGGAGATCAACTTCCGAGTGTTTTCACAGTCTCTGACTATGTCTGTAAGAAGCTAAACAATGGAACACTTCATTTGGAAATGACTCTGAGAAGGCCAATCCAGAATACCAGGAGATTGGCTGTCATCAAAACAGAGGCTCTGAGGAGCTAATCTCACTGGTTCTGAAGACCACTTCTGCCTCTTTGGGCCCTTACATAATTATATCAAAGGTCGAAAGAGTGAGACTCCTGTGAGGGAAACCCAACTCATCCTTTGTTTATAGCAAAACACTCACTCACCGTGTACTCTGGGGGTATCCTGGCACCGAACCCAAAGGCTGGGAACATTTTGTCACTGAAATTAAAAAAAAGAAGTTGCTACATTTGTCCATTTAATGAGGAAGAAAAACACGAACTTGCATTACTTTGCGAGAATAGGTCACTATGCCAAATACTGACTACCCATGCTTCTTGATTACCTGTGGTAACAGGGGATAGCAATAGTGTGAGCAACTAAAATCAAGAAATAATCCCCAAAGTTCATCACTTTACTGCTTTCCTTTACTATAGGTGAGACGATGGGCAGGAGAAGAATAAACATTGATTGGCACTACAATATGCCAGATATGATGCTAGGCCATGTACATACATAGTTAATTTTCACACAATGTTTGAAGGTCCACCTACTTATTATTCTTGTTTTACTGATGAATAAACTGAGTCTCAGAAAGGCTAAGAAAATGACCTAAGGTGTTTACCAGTGAGCACTGCGTGATTCCAAAGCCCATGTCTTTTCTATTATACCATCATGACTTACAGATTATGTACAGCATTAAATGCGATTTCCTCTTGCACTTCCCATAACTGGGCCTCCTGACCAGATCACAAATAAGACTCTTCTTAAGCAAAATTTGTGCTGTCAGGGGATTGTTGCAGTGGGGCTCTGGAGTATTGCTCTTGGAAGAAGGCATGCCCCCCTCAGGCTATCTACCTTTTACTTTCTCTCCCATTAAAAACACAACTGAGATTTGTTCTTGGAACAGTTCCTCCATTTCGCAGTTCTTGCAGAGCCAGCCAAGGAGAAAAGGAAATTCAGATAAGGGCTCACTGTCCCAGAATGCCTCTGGATGCAAAAGGGGAGTCCCAAGCTGAGAAGTCAAAGGATCAAAGCCAGACCGTCACCCATCACTATCTAACTGATTTAGAGGTCATCAGTAGCCAATGATGGCTTTGATAGAACTTCACCAAAATATAGCCCATTTGACCAAATTTGGGGCAGGGGTTGGGAGATACAGGGAAACCAGAATTCTCTGAAATCAACCCCTAAATTTGCCAGAAAATAACCAGTTCCTTCTTTCCCTTTCTATTGTGTAGATATGGGCTTCGTGGGGCATTGCACCTATCAGGTATTAGAAAAGGTATTAATGATGATAAATAGAAAATCATAAAATCTTATAAAGGATTAACCACAGCTCTGAGAAAAAAATACTTCTGGTCCTTGGAAATACTGAAATACTTTGTCTCAGAAATTCCTTCTTAGCCAAGACAAGGGTGAGAAGATGTGGGGAGGAATCAGCAAGGGAGATTTTAGAGGTACTTTCTAGTTAAGTCTGGAAGAAAACTGTTCTGGGTGGAGGATGGTCCTGCTTCTTCCAACTCGGATGGCTCAGAAGTCAAAACAGAGAAACCTAGAAGGCTCCACATTTTTTAATTTCTTTGATAAGTTTAGGAGGGGTGAGATTTAATATTCCACCCATTTCTAATCACAAAACCAGTGTTCCAGATGTAATGATATTCCTTTTAACCCTTCAAGCCACCCTTGTGGATTTAAGCTTGCTGAGCATGATGCACTGTTATATAACCGAGTTTCAAGAGTATGGAGGTAGGGAAAATGCCTCACCTACAAGGGGAATAATTAATGAATCAGGATGGTCTCAGTTATCTGAAGTCACAAAGACTCTAATAAACATACTAAAGAAAAAAATTCAAGCCTAAGCACAATAGATTTAAGCATTCATTTTCCCTGATTAGACATAGAACTAGGAAGAGAGGAGTCTTATTATGCAAGAGGCAAGGGAAGGCAAGCTGAGCACACAAGCAAGCATCAGCATGCCAACACATCAGGGAACTTAAGATAGGATTCAGCAGCACTGAGTAAAGGGGTCATTTAGCAATTATTGAGGACTTGATTGGTAGAAACTTCCAACCTGGAAAATTCAGGGCAAATCACCACATTGCTGAAGGCAGTATTTCTTACTATTGGAATAAAATAGTATAAAATACTATCTAAGAGCCCAGGGTCTTCAGTCGCAGTGAGCTTGACGTCTTGAACTTCTTAGGGAAAGAACTTGATCAGATGACCTGCAGACGGAAGATGCATTTTTACCCTCCCTGGTAAGGAAAAGTGGGCTAAAGCAAGAGATTAATAAAAGAAAAGACAAATGACTGTGTCCATAAGGAAATGGAGATGAACTCAGAGCAAAATAGCATTTCAGAACAACTAGACATTTAATGAAGGCTGTTCTCTAAAGCAGTGGTCTTAAAGCTAGGGTACATGGACATGCAAAGCCCTTCGAGGGATATGAGAGCATGGCTTCTTTGTTTTTAAGGGAAGTCAGTATTCAGTTCCTCTACCTCCCCATGTATTCTTTACTGAAATTCATCTTCTGGGAACATCTCTGATGGAAATACCTGCTCCTGATTCACACCTCCCCTCTCCCAATTAACCTCTGCTCACCCACTAGGAATCTCAGCCACCATGGTGAGTTGCTCCCCAGTGTAAAAGCTCCACAGCAGAAAATAAAGAGACACTTCCTGATGTGAACGACTCACTAGCAAACAAATCCTTTTGTAAGTCAGATAGTTTTGCTCATTTTTGCTTTAAAAAAATTGTAGGAAGTGCTGATGTCAGGTGGTAGATCATTAAAAATACCTTTTGATGATAGATATGTAATTTTTTGATATAAAATTTAGAATTGAAAGAATTACATAATACTCGTAGGCAAACTCTTTCCATTACCACGGACTTATAAAAACAAGCTTTCTTAGTATTTACATTGATAAAAACAAAAAATTGGATTAGTATTGATGCTAGATTTTCCCAGTCTGGTGATAGGTAGCAGTCATCCACAGATATGTAAGCTAATTGGGAAAATAACCTACTATCTGTTTCACTAAGATTTTTTCATTTCTATTTTTTATAGGCAATAATCAGGTGTTGAACTTTCACAAATATTTATGATCAATTACACACTAATAAGGATTATAATAAGAACTAAACCAGAAGATATTTTTAAATACTTTGAATCTTTTCATTACAGTAAATTTTAGAGATTGGAAACTTAAAATTTTATATTCATATTTTAGTTAAAGACATGTGATACAGTGATCAATAAAGGAATTTCAAACCAAATTTTTAAAGATACATTGGAATGAAGTTCTATGGGGGAAGGGAATGTAAATATGAGCTCATGAAAAAGAAGAAACAAAATTCTCAGCTCAAACTGATGAAATTGATCGCGCATTTTTTAAATGGACGATGGTAGGTATCAAATAGCTATGGCATTTAGATTCTGCTGGATGCATTTGCAAGAGTTAGGTAAGAGTTTTATTTTTAAATGTCCATATTTACATTACACTAGAATTTTCATTCTTTGTCACTATTTAAACTCTTGATGGAAAATGTTAGATTTCAATGCAAAAGTGTGTGAGGGCTATATGTTTTAACACTCTTTTTACAAGTATGTGAGCCAAAAAATTTTAAAGGTCATTAGTCCAAAATGACTTTTAAGTCTGACACTATAGTCCTTTTCCCTTTTGTGTAAGAGTATTAAAGAAAATAGCCTCTATCAAGTATGTACAAAAGGCAAAACTTTTGTATCTAATCCTTACAACCACTCTGCAGGGGAAGTTAGATAAATCTTTCATTTGCAGTCAAGGAAACAAGGCCCAGTATAACATCAGGAGAATAAAGAGAGCCGAGCTGGGATCTGAACCCAGGCCCCCCTGTCACCAGGACCCTGTTGACTCTGCCCTTCATAGGAGGTTGGTCTGGTCTAATGATTCAGAATAATGTGCTAATATCAACAAATAACAGAATTAGCAGAACTCACCACCCCCAGGAGGCCCTCCTTGACTGTCAATCTCTCTTCTCACAAAGGATAGAGTTAATCCTTCCTTCCTCATGCGTCCCCATCCTTACATAGGCCATGTAGGGCTGTGATTCATTTATGTGCCTTTCTCTCCCATGAGACTGTGACCGACGTGAGGGGAAACCATGCTTATTAATCTCTCTGTGTCTTTACAGCACTGCGTGAGGGGCCTGGCACCCAGTACGTCCTCAGCTGCTCCATCTCACCTATCTCTCCCAATTTAACTCTGGGTCTCAATCCTGGATGCCCATTGGAATTAAAAATCCTGATCCTCAGGATGTGCACCAGACTAATTAAATCAGGGTGTCTGGGGGTAGGGCCCAGGTACCAGCTTGTTTTAAGGCTTCCTGAGTGGTTCCAATGTGGAGCCAAGATTGAGAACAATGGATTAGTGTTGGCAGAGTGGAAAAGGTAGCGCTGTAATGTGACCCTGCCTTCCGACTTCTAACCCAACCTTCTGCACTCAAACATGCCTGTGTCAGTTCTAACCTTGCCTCTGCATAGCTCTGAGCACACCAGAGGAGACGCCTGCCTCAGTGGTTTCCAGTACCCCTGCCTTATTCTGGGGTGGCCAAGCCTATTAAACGTCAGTCTGTATTTGCGAGCAATGTACCGTATTTATACTCTCTTGGTAGCAGCTAGACCAGCCTTTCTATGAGGGACATGGCACGTGGTCAGAGACTCACATCTCTGCTGAGCCCAAGGAGTGGATACCATCTTGGACTTGAGCAGCCTAAAGAGACCAGGTTGTTCGTAGGAGCTGGGGAAGGGCTACAACCAACCGGGAACAGATGAGTTCGTTTGTGAGCACACGCTCTTGGGGAGCTGGAGGGGAGAGAGGGCAGGGGTCTCTCTCTCAGAGGTGCATAGAAAATGGGCTGGCAGGGCTGCCTTCCAGGCTCAGGACCTGAGTCTGGTCTCCCCTCAAGGCCACCCTGAGAACTCTGAGCTTCACGCGTCTCTCAAGCTGTTCAGCTTCACGGATCAGCTCATCATGACCCGTGAACAGTGACTGTACAAGGCAGGAAGAAAACCCTTGGCTGTCAGAGGCTGGGAGGAATTTCCAAGCCTCTTGGGGATTAAAAACCTCCGAGTCGCTGCAGGAGGGGGAACGGCGCCTTCTGTCAGTTTTTATTGAAGTGTTTCTTTTTAAGCAACAACCTCACTGACTTTGATGCAAGAATAAATTAATTCCAAAACCCCAACTTGAAACGTCCTGACTTCCTGTCTATTGTCTTCCCACCCACACAGAGGAGAAGCGGTGGAAACTTGTCAGTTTTCAAGAAGCCATTAGTGTGCCCATTTCAATGCTGAGGTGCCTTTTTTATATGAAAAATATAAAAGCTCCACTGAGCTGAAGAAACCTGTTTTTCTTGGCCAGTTGGGGCTGACAACTTTGGTATTTTATTTTTAAATTTTTAAAAGAATCATTTGCGATGATTCTTCATGTAACCCCAAAAGTGTCATCTCTTACTTTTAGAATGAATCTGTATTTTTGAGGGAATACAAAATCCTCCCCAGGCTTTGTCTGGCTCACGTTATAAAGGGATAACAGCTCTAAAAGATGTGCAGGTCCCTCTGACTGTTGTATCTGCATCTTTCATGCAAGGTAATCAGGAAACAGAAGTTCTGCAGCTTGTCCAGTAAATCTGCTGCAGAACCGCAGCAAGGGCTCTGGGTGTCAGCATCTTAATTTCTGGCCAGCTCACCAAATCTCCTCTTTGGAATTCATTATTACACTGCCTTGTGCCTTGCAGAGTCAACTTTATTACTAAGCAGCTATTGTGTTGTATTAAGTGCTTTTACCTACTTTACCTCTTTTATGAGAATTTCAACATTTAAAAGTTATTAAGAATCCAGAAGATGTTCCCTCTCTTCCTTCTTCTCTCATATGGACACACTTGTGTGTGTATGTGTGTGTGTGTGTGTGTGTGAGTGTATGTGAGAGTGAGAGAGAGAGAAAGGAGAGAATTACTGTTTTGTTGTTTTGGGGATGCAATATGTCCATCTTTTCCCTCCTTGGTAGAAGTCTCCATATGACACGAGCCTTTCTAAGAACCTCCCTGAATTGGGGCCTAAAGAAATCAGAGCTGAGATTGAAGTTGTCTTCACAGACAATATTTCAATGTTAAGTACAAGTATCATTTCAACAAGGTAATTAAAAATGTTATTATTGCCCTCTGTTCCAAATGTGGAAAAGAGGAAGTGTTAGCAGGGGCCTTGTGTTTAGAGTTGTCTGATTTGACTGTACTGTTCATTCATCCCCAACTGGCCACACACCCATCTGAGTTATTGGTGATGAACAGTATGAATCCAGAGACTCGCCAGTGGGAAGTCCACTGCTAGAAGCTTTCCTATTACCTGTCCTTTTGGTTTCTCTGCACTTTCTGGTCACTAGGTTGTGTCACTCCCTGTGGTGCCTGGGTATCAGGTTATCATGGTTTATAACCAATTATGAGACTAGAAAGAACAGAAATCAGGCTATTCCATGAAATCTCCCTGAAACCGGAGGACAGAGTCACTTTCTTTATTTTTCTGGTTTAATAGGTCAATTAGTTGCTGCTCATTACTAACTAGCCCTATATTACAATCATACCAGGCTGTCAACTGAGATTTACCAATATTTATATTTATACTGGTTCTACTTCAAAGAGCCTTCTTGATCAAACATGTGAACAACTTCACCTCAATCTGGAAATACTGGAAAGGCAGAATAAATTCAGTTCAATGTAATTTATGTAAATCACTTCTTACAAGGAATTCTCTTGGTGGGCAAGGTCAATATTCATTATCAAGTAAAAATAAATGTAATACTGATCTGATCTCAAAATCGTGTTTTCTATACAGACTTACAAACACATACACACACTGTCGTGGGCACACACACACCTTCTGTTAAAGTTACCAACAGCTTTTGAGGTCCATGAAACCCCACTATTACGAGCTTACACTGTGGAATGAGCTGGATCTGGGTTTAAATCCTGCCCCTGGGTGTGGAGCAGAGCACAGACCACTTCACCTCCCTGCACAGTTTTCCTCTTCTGTTAAACAACACCCATGACAGAATGTTTAATGTGAGGATCAGATAGAATAGTGTCTAATAAACCAGCGCTTCTCAAACTCCAAAGTGCACGTGAATCATCTGGGAATCTTGTCACAATGCAGATGCTGATTCAAATTCTCAAGTGGGACTTGATGAAGTTCCTAGGTGACGTTATGCTGCTGGTCCATGCACCAAACTTTGAGTAGCAAGGCACATACTGAAACTACAAAAGGGAAACCAAAATCGCTATCCAGTGGTCCTGCCAGCCAAGTAAGAGAAGAAAGCTAAGAAAGTATTGTTTTGGTGGTCAGTGTAGGCTTGGCATGAACTCAGTTTCTCTAGGTGTGGAGAGGATAACACATTTGGGACAAAGCTTTATTCTGTCCTCTCATGAGCCTCAGCATAACTTCATTTCCATTCTTTGGCCCAGGGTCAGGCAAGGGCCACAGGAACCCACAGAGATGGGGAGTCTCATACCTGTCATAGTCTTGGCAAATCTCCCCCACAGCTACCAAGGCCTTCAGGTACTCATTGGGCTGGTAGGGGTGGATGTAGTGCAGGGAACAGCTGTTCCTGGGGTCCCCATTCGAAGCCGTGAAATCTATAGCTACCTGGAAGAGAAGATAGGCAAATGGGTGGATTTGATTTAAAATGAACATATTTCATAGGAATTGTGATTAGCCCTGAGAGAGACACAGCTGGTGTGTGTGTGTGGGGGGAAGCAGTATGTTACACACCTGCCAATAAGCAGAGTTAGAGAAGAAATTCATCAGCTTTAAAAACTAGTTATTCAAATAATGGAGAGGATGTGGAGAAAAGGGAACCCTCCTGCACTGTTGGTGGGAATGTAAATTGGTGCAGCCAGTATGGAAAACAGTATGGAGGTTCCTCAAAAAACTCAAAATTGAATTACCATATGACCTAGCAGTCCCACTCCTGGACATATATCCAGACAAACTCTATTCTAAAAAGATACATGCACCCCTATGTTCATAGCAGCACTATTCACCATAGCCAAGATGTGGAAACAACCTGAATGTCCATCCGCAGATGAATGGATAAAGAAGATGTGGTACATATATACAATGGAATACTATTCAGCCATAAAAACAAATGAAATAATGCCATTTGCAGCAACATGGATGCAACTAGAGATGATCATACTAAGTGAAGTAAGTCAGAAAGAGAAAAACAAATACCATAGGATATCACTTACATGTGGAATCTAAAATATGACACAAATGAACTTATCTATGAAACAGACTCACAGACATAGAGAACAGACCTGTGGTTGCCAAGGGTGAAGGGGTGTCGGGGAGGGATGGAGTGGGAGTTTGGGTTTAGCAGATGTAAACTATTATATATAGGATAGATCAACAACAAGGTCCTACTGTATAGCACAGGGAACTATATTCAATATCTTGTGATAAATCATAATGGAAAAGAATATATAAAAATAATGTATATATATATATGTATAACTGAGTCACTTTGCTGTACAGCAGAAATTACACAACATTGTGAATCAACTATACTTCAGTAAAAAAAACTAGTTATTAATTTGGTTGAGGCCATTTCTATAGTCTTCAACCTCCCTCTCCCCTATGCCCTCTTTTCTCCTTGTCCAAAACAGAACTTGAGATTGACGTCCAGGTTAGAAAACCCAGCATCTGATCCACGACGTCACCAGGCGGCAAGGGTAAGGGTGGAATATTGTAATTCACTAAGAAGAGTCCTTAGTGCTCTCCGGGGAGGACGATTCCATCTCTGAGACCTAGCTAAACTCCCTCAAAACTAAATTCTGTGTTAAAGATGTGGTCTGTATAAAAAAGCCACTATTTTCGTGAGTGACCAGTTGCAGAGAGAGATGCTGAAGTGGTTATAATAAAATTTCTGCCAGAAGCAGCTCTGTGTAAGGCTCATTCATGTAAAAACCCACCCACAACAAAGAAGACACCTGAAGTCTACAGCATTGTCAGTGGCAAGTAGAGAAAAGAAACCTCTGTCTGGCCACCTAGTGGGCATTATCTTTGAACTTAAGTTTTTTCTGACCCCCTACATCATCATCATCTAAATAAAAGTTGACTCACAGGACAATTTTTTTTTTAAATTTTGGCTGTGTTGGGTCTTCGTTGCAGTGCGCAGGCTTCTCTCTAGTTGTGGCGTGTGGGCTCCAGAGCGCATGAGCTAGTAGTTGTGGTGTGCAGGCTTGGTTGCCCCGAGGCATGTGGGATCTTAGTTCCCCATCAGGGATGGAACCTGTATCCCCTGCACTGGAAGGTGGATTCTTAACCACTGGACAACCAGGGAAGTCCCACACAGGACACTTCTTAACAACAACAACAACAACAACAAAATTCTTTAACCTGGGGGTGGTGCTAAAACGGGAAGGTGTATTTCTTCTGATTTCTAATATCATCACCAATTCAATGAAAGTTAACCTAGCAAACACCTCTCCAAAGAAATGCTTAATCTTGGAGGTGGAGAGTGGGGAGAGAGGGATTAAAATGAAAGGAGTTGTAGGGAAAGAAAGGAATGTTCATGGTGCACCCAGCTCAACAGAATCCATTCACTGGCTGACTGATGATAGAAAGGCTCTATTTTCTCTTATGATCTTGTGAATGACAAATGCTATTTGCATAACATTTGACAAAATTCCATTATAACAAACCACTGGAATATCTCATTGGATTTAAGGTGGGATGCTAGTTCTGGAAGGACAGAGGAAAGGGGCTATGTGCTCTGTGTCTGCTTCTGAAAGACCAGACTCAGTAACATTGATGGAAAAAAATGTCACCTCATCTTATATTGTAAGCCTGCAATCAAATCAAAGTAACTGGAAGAGAAAAAGCATTGACTAACAGTAATTCACTAACAACCTCTCTTTTGTTCCTTTGTAAAGTTATTCTTTCATCACTGAATTTTCCCCTTTTCTTCCTCACCCCTCCACAGGACTATGTTGAAAATAAATTTAAGCAGGATTCAAATTCTATTTTCAGAACCTCCAGATGTTTTCAATAAGGGAGTACAAACTGATAAAACGCTAATATAATACTAAGTGTTTCAAAAAAGGTCATATGAGTATTCCCCCAATGCTTAGATGCCCTTACTTTGGACAAAAAAGGGAAGAAGGGAGGGGTAACCTCTGTTGAAACCCTACTATGTGTCAGACACCTGCACTGGCAGCTTTACAGGCATTGTGTTATTTCATTCTCATAAAAACTCTGGGAGGTAGAGATTATTATTCCTTTTTATTGATGAATCTGATGCTCAAAGGTGATGAAGGTCACAAAGTCATAGGGGATGGAGCTGGGTTTAAACCCAAGTCTATATGGTTCCAAAGACTCTGCTCCTTCATCATATCATTATACACCCAAGAGAATGAGTAAGTCTGTGACTGGGATGTCCAGACATCTCGTGGGCATGTTTTATTCTTATGAAGGATGAGGAGATTTGGCCTGGAGGTAGGGATATTAACCAGGAGGCAACTACAGTAATTTAGGAGAGAAGAAATACCTTGAATGAACAACACTTTATGACCAAAGCAACTGCAAAAGGTAGGAAAACAGCAACTAAAGTGTGTGTATATGTGTGTGTGTGCGTGTGTGTGTGTATGAAGAACAGTGGGAGTTAATTTCTTCTGTACAGCAAAGTGACTCAGTTATACATATAAATATTTTTTCATATATTTTCTATTATGGTTTGTCACAGGATATTGAAAATATAGTTCTCTGTGTTATACAGTAGGACCTTGTTATTTATCCATTCTATATATAATAATAGTTTGCCTCTGCTAATCCCAGATTCCCATTCCTCCCCTCCCTTACCCCCCCACCTATGTCTGTGAGTGTTTTTGTTTTGCAGATATGTTGATTTGTATTGTATTTTAGATTCCACATATAAGTGATATCATACAGTATAATCAAGTATACTTCAATAAAATAAAAAAAACAGAATGGATAAACAACAAAGTCCTACTGTAGAGCACAGGGAACTATATTCAATATCCTATGATAAACCATAATGGAAAAAAATGTGAAAAAGAAAGTATGTATATGTATAACTGAATCACTTTGTTATGCAGCAAAAATTAATACAACATTGCAAATCAACTACACTTCACTAAAAACATTAAAAGAAAAAAAAACATTTAAAAAGAAAAAAAACCTGAAACAGTGGGAGAATGGGTTACTGAGGACGACTGGGGGTGACCTAAAAGGACCAGTGAAATCCAGTATCTTCTGAGATAGATTTCATCCTGAAGGTGAAAGCCAAGCCACTGAAGAAAAGAGAGGAAGACAACATGAACTGTGGTGAAAAGCTAGTTAAGGCGGCAGGAGTGGTGTTGGGGAGCCTACGTGCATTTTGTGAACGAGAAGGAGGTGTAAAGCATTCCAGGTCTCACCCATGGGGCCCCAACCAGACAGAGGTCCAGATACATGCAGAGAATCCCTGGAAAACTTCTCCAAGGAGGACACTCGAGAGGTACCTGAGAGACAGTGTTTGGAGAAATCAAACATCTCAGGGACTCTTGGATGTACTAAGCTCCAACACACACCCACCATTCTCTGCCTTTTTGTTCTGATGAGACACACTTAAGAGATCATGGCACCTCACATGTGTACATACTGTTTAGAAGGTAAAAATAGTGCTGGGAAGGCTAGAAGTAAAGCCACCTCTTTCTCTTCCACTGAGGAAAGCACTTTAGAGCTGTAGAAAATTCTAGAGGATGCAAGGATGTTATTATGGAGACAAGCTTGCTTCTGCTCTGATTTATTAATATCATTGCAAGTATTGCAAATCACTGGCAGGTTTAATATTTTATTATTAATAATGAGTACCTGTGGCTCCCCTCACTTGTGTTTATGATTCCCCTCTTCATGGAGCATCCCAATCTACCAGTGTTTCTTAACACTGCAACTGGCAACCTGTACCATGTGTTGATTACCTGATTGTCAAGGGTATCCTGTGATGACAAAAAATATGCTGGTGTCTTGATGTAAAACCAGAGAATGAAATCAGATAGTATAAAGAACAGAGGGAAAAACCTCCATAAAGAAAAATGGCAACTCAAGCAACATAATTGAACATCTTATCTTCCCAGGCATAGGCAAGATACTCCAAGCATGCAGGCACCAAGTGGCAGCATCTGAGCCCAGGTGTATCACCTGGATGAGTACCTGTGGTATGGGGAGAAGTGGATGTAACATCTGGATGAGCTTAACAGATTTTGGCAACAATCTATACTAAAATTTTAAAAAAATCATAGGGCTGGGATTAGGGTAAAGTAAGAGAGGTGACTAGGGCGTAAGCTCAGGAAGGCACTCATCTGAGCTGACCCTACACTTGCCTGATCTGAGAGTGATGCCTCCTTAAATTTTGCATCCTAGGTGCCTCTCTTTCTTCACTCTGGTCCCAGTGCTGGTATATCTTTTCATTTCTATCAACTCTTCATCCTCAGGCTTGGAATAATTCCCTTACGCTTAACAAACTAGGGTGGGGCAGAGATGGTGATGAGAAGAAGATTGTGACTGAAGATATTAAGCATAGAAAACAAATAGGATTCGGTGACTGATTGTGAAGTTGGATGCCAGGTAGGGAAAGGGAGCAGCCAGATCTCCTTGGGGATGGAGGAGATTATGTAGTGGGACAACCTGAAGTTCAAGGTTAGAAGGCGGTATTGTGCTGCCTGTTCCTGGTGGTCCTGTAGGGACATACAAACATGCCCAATGGAAACTGCTTTTTTTCTGCAGGCAGGCCTCTAGGGTTTCCACTCTTCCCATGGGGATGGCCCCCATGTTTGTGACAACCCCAGAGGCTATTCCAGCTCAGAAGATGCTGATGTAACTTTGGGGAAGGGTGTGAACTTAAAAATTACCTGATGAAAAAGGAAATAAACCAATGACCTTTATCACCTACTACTTTCTGTAATTCCCACTGCTCATAAAAATATTTTATCATTTGACTAGACAGTAAATGGACAGTCTCAGGTACAAGGCAGCTAAAAGATTTTTTTTCTTTCCTGGCAACTGATGGTTTCTGGTCTCCTTGATGAGGCTGGAGATAAAATCTCTGTCTTCAGGAGGTGGCTTTCTACCAAGAATTCTCTGCGCTCTTTAAGTTAGCATGAGTGCAAAGAGAACAGAGAGAAAGGTTAGGTTTATTTTAAAAAGCAACAGGGAGGCTGTGAAAGATGGGATTAAGTTGAGAAATAAAAGCAAGAAAATGACCGAAAAATGCCAGTTTGCGGAGGAGGCTCCCGGCTCCTGGCTTCCTTAATGTGGCGGGCTTGCAGAGCTGTCGTTTTCATCTTCTGCTATGAAGCATTCAGGAAAGCCTGCAGTTCTGATGTGCGCTCCCATCTTCCCAGCGGGCAGCCCAGGAACAGGCCTCCTTTGTTTCCCCTTCTGCCCAGGAGGTCTCGCTCTTCATTAAGCAGAGCCATGAGCAGTTTTGCAAAACTTTGTAAAGTAAGAAAGCAAAATGCTTGCTTCCTCCATGCTGCCAAGTCCCTAGTGTGGGGAACTGCTTCCAGAAAAGGCTGGATGCTAAAGATGAGTATCCTTCCTTGGACATTTTTAGCTTCTTACCTGAAACGAGCCCAGGCCTCATATCCCTTCCCTGCCGGTGAAAAAATGCGCCCTTTGAGAACCTCCCAGATGTTTTCTGGGGAAAGCTGCTGTGAGCCCATCTCTGGTTAGCTGCCCAATCTCTCTGCAACCTTTGTGATATCACCTGCTATAGGGCAGCTTTTTTTGTTTGTTTTTTAGATTTGTATACAATTTGGACCTATAAAACAAGACTTATAGGTGGAGATACTCTTTAGTCTGGACTATTTCTTAAATAATAGGTTTAATTATTGTGCTTTTCTGTTTCCTCAAAACCCTATAGCAGGTAAAGAAATAAGAACCTAGGCCAGATGGGAAAAACCCCAGAGGTCGCTTTGTTCATTTCCTGGAAAGTGCAAAGCACTCTCCTCTTCATCCCAGGACTCATCCTCATTTCTCAGGGTTCTACACCAGAATCCGTCAGTGTTTAGTCTGGGATATAAAATCAGGATTTAAAACTTAAACTGAGACACAGCTTGGGCATAGGATGTCTCAAGTGTGTTAGGGTCAGAAAAGATGACATGAGAGGACCTTTAAGAGGTGCTCTTTTCTTAGGCTTCAAGGTTAATCTGGGAGAAGCCACATTCAGCTTATTATATTATATCATATTATATTATTAAAATGTAGACTATACAATCAGAGATAAAGGAAAGCAATACCCTCTTTAATTTTTTTTAAGTTATTTATTTATTTTTGGCTGTGTTTAGTCTTTGTTGCTGCACGTGGGCTTTCTCTAGTTGCCACGAGCAGGGGCTACTCTTCCTTGTGGTGCGCGGGCTTCTCATTGCGGTGGCCTCTCTTGCTGCAGAGCACGGGCTCCAGGCACGCGGGCTTCAGCAGTTGTGGCACCCAGGCTCAGCAGCTGTGACTTGCGGGCTCTAGAGTGTAGACTCAGTAGTTGTGGCGCACGGGCCCAGTTGCTCTGCGGCATGTGGGATTTTCCCAGACCAGGGCTCGAACCCGTGTCCCCTGCATTGGCAGGCGGATTCCCAACCACTGCGCCATCAGGGAAGCCCAATACCCTCTTTAATTTTAAAAAAATTACAAATAATAAAAAGGGCCAACTGAATATAATAAGAAAAAAATGACCACTCAGGATTCTACTAGTCTGGTAAGTCATATTTTTTCTTTTTAGTTATATACAATATATATATCCAAAATATTTTTAAAATTTATATATAAAACATACAATATAATTATATATAAACATTTAACATAGTTGTAATCATAGGGTAGCTTTGCTTTATGTTCTTTTTTTCTTCACTTAACACTATGACATAAACATATTCTCATGTTATTACCAATCATTATAATTACCACTTAAAATGGCTTTATCATAGTCCACCTAAATGAGAAACTGCGATTTATATAGCTATTAACTTATTGTTGGACATTTGTGTTGCTTACAACCTGTTTCTGTGAAAATTCATTTTACAATGAACATTTTTTTGCATCTGGAAAGGCAATAACTGTCAAAAGAAACATTGAATTCTTCTATCATTTTCTCTTCAAATATCTTATGGAGTCGGCCTCATCTATGTTGTCTGTAGTTGTGTATTTTGTATATGAAATTCTGGTATCTGGTTTTCCTTTTAGCTGCCATGTGCCAAACACATAGAACCCAATCTCTCTCCCTCGAGTCTCTGCTTCACCTCTGCTCAGGTCCTCCAAGACCACAACACGACTGTTGCTCCGGAGTCCTTACGACTCAAAGATTCACACAAGGAACAAAGGTTGTCCTCGGGGGTGCCCTTGACATCCTGAAATGGTGTGCAGAATTGGGTGTGTGCACTTTCCAGTGAGAGGATATAGATCTTGTATCAGATTTCAAATGGTCCATGTGACAAAAAAAGAGGAAGAATCATCGACTGGGGATTTTTTTTTAGCATCCTTTATGTCCTTCCCTCCCTGGGGCCTTCTCTGCTTATTTCATAGCCTAAAACTCCCCTCTTCTCATCCTCAGGTTGCCACTCTCCTTTCCACCTCTTGCCTTCCCTTCACTGTCTGCCTTCTTGAACGAGTAGTCACACCCACTGTGTTCACCTCCTCATTGTATGTTACACCCCACCTCCTGGGTCTCCTGTCTCATTCTGCCGAAGTTGCTCTTCTGAAGATGATTTGTGCCTACTCATCACATGGCCCAGTCACCATTTTTCATTCTTCACCTCCTATCTTCTCTTTAGCATATGAGATTATTGCCCCTGATCCTGTAACACTTCCTCCTGATCATCTGAGTAACTGCCTCCTCTGGGACCTCCCCCTCTGGCATCTCTTTACTGTTTGCCCCTCTCTCCCCTGCTGACAAATGCAGATCTTCCACAATATTCTGTCACCAGGCCCCCAGTCTTTCTGTATTTTTCTCTTTAGCCATCTCCTCCAGACGCATGTATGTGCAGTTTCCACCTCTCTCCTGAAACTGAGGTCCATACTTATAAATGCTGTCTCCACTGGGATACATGAAAGTACTTCCACCGCATCCATGAGGAAGTTCATCTTGTTGTCTGGCAGCTCCTCTTGATTTCCATATTTCTGTGAATGGGACTGCCATGCTTTGTCTTCAGGCACAAAAGATTTGAGTCATCCTGGACTCATCATTCTCCTGTGCCTTTTGTCTCCTCCTGTATCATAAGTCAAGGCTAGTAGACTCTCTTTCCACAGTGCCCCTTCCTACTGCTGCCCCTCTAGTTACCTCTTACTACCCATCACCAGGATGGCTACAGTGGGTTTTAATGTCTTCTTTCAGAGTCCCTTTCATGAAGACCTCCCAGATTTACTTCCCTAAAGCATGTGCCTGATTGCTCCTGAGTCCTGCCCAAGAGCCTTCTGAACATTCCCACATCCACCTAATTACCTCAAAATTCAAGGCCCTTCAAATTCTCAATCTAAACCATTTCCCCAACAATCCCTAAATATATCCTGCATATTCACATTAACCCAAGTAAGGTTTCAGTATTTATCATTAGAATATATGGATGCATAAATATTTAAGTTCACAGGGGTGCTTTTTAAAGCAAAAACATAGTATCACATTTATTTATCCAATTTCTTCTTTTCCCTAAACCTTATCTCTTCTTGAAGATTTAGGCTTTGATCCACGACCATTCAACAGAAGTATTCTGAGCAACTTATATCAGCCTACTACCTGAAGGGAAAGGTGCTCTGCTCTTGATATTCTTAAGGTGAAACCAGGAGCTCCAGGCATCAGTGGAAGGTGCAAAAGCTTTCTTCTCACCACTGTTTGTAGTGTGTATTGGGCTGAGTCTTGACAGGAAGCAAATGGTCCACTCAAAAGGGATGATTGAGAAGAATTTAATAAAAGGACAATTCTAAAATGTTAAGGGAGGCTGAGTAGAAAGGGTCAAGAGAGGCAGTTAGTAGAACCGAGTAAGAGTAGTGTTTGCAGGGCAGGACACCTGAAGGGAACTGTGTCCTTCTGTAGAGGAATGTGGTCACTGCCAAACAGCAACCTGGGGGGTAGAGAGTGGGGAAGAAGTGCCCCAACTTCATTCTCCTCCTATTGTTTGACCTCTGGCTGCTGCCTACCATTGGTCAAATCCAACCAAAATCCATGAGCAGGAGAGCCCGGCTGATGCACCCGAAGGGGAAGGCCTCCTGGGCACAGGGGCAGGGCCGAGAAGCATGAGGAGGGGAGGAAACATGCAGAACTGTATTCCACTGCTGGCTCCTGAAGGTCTGTCTCCAGAGAGACGGAGGCTCATCCTGGCTGAAGCTCCGGGCCTGCTTAGGAATCTCGGGCCATCCTCTGCGCCAGTGGGAGATTTCAACTCTGGAGAGCTCAGGGGTGGGGTGACTGCAACAGAACCTCGTTCCTCCCTCCCTCTGCTCTGCCTGTCTCTACGCCAGGAAGCCCTCTTCTCATTTCTCATCCCTCTGCCACATTCCCTTCATTTTTCTAGATGGCCTCAATAAAATGATTGGGTATATAATAAATACCAAATTTATTAAGACATGTTATTTGTTATTAATAGTTTGTATTATAGCTTGCCATTTACATTAGATTGCACTGCTTGAGTGATAAGAAATTAATAATGGGAAAGCTGACTTAATTTTAGAGGAAAATGACAATGAGGTGGCTGCTATGTTTTCTTTAATAGAAAGCTCAAAATAGAACACCTAGCAACCTTCTCCTGCGTCCTCCGCCTGGAGCCCTCCAGGAGGAAGGGCTTTGTTGGAGGCACTGCTTGATGGTCTGGTCTCCTCGGCATTTATCTGCACATGCTCCCCCTGTTCACATGCCTTGCTCCAGACTCACTCCAGATCTCCCGCAGGTCGATCCGTGGACCCTGGATGGCTGAGAAGCCGGGGCTGGGAGGGTGGTAGTGAGAACCACTGAGGTGGTCCCTTCCGGCTGGGAGCATCAGCAAAAGTGAGAAGGAGGGGAAAACAAAGCCAGGAGAGCAATCCTCCTGTCAGGTGGGCCACACGATCTCCCCTCCCCTCCCCTTCATGAGTCAGGGTGTAGAGCTGGAAACATTCTGGAGTCAAACTTCAGTTTTCCCTGGGGCCAATTCTTTGTAGCCCAACTCCAAGGGCAAAGCAAGCCCCTGAAGGTTGAATAAAGAGCTGTTCAAAAGCATGGGATCTATAGAATCTAAAACAGACCCAAATTGATAGAGCTTTCCCTTGAAGAATCTATAAATAGTTTTCTGCATCATTTCTTTGCCTAAGAGCATGGGACACTATCTCCTCTGTGACACTGCTGACTCCTCCACCTCCATTTGCCCAGGACAGCTGGAGGCAGGGGTGTGTGCCCACAATGCACATGTTTGCTACCTTCTAAACATGCCTGTGTGTATATGGTGGGGGGGGGAGGAGGGGGGGAGGAGGGGGGAAGGGGGGGTGCTGTGTGGGTGTGTCTTTAGAGAAACTTAGACTTCAAAGAAATGACCAAAATCTATAATTAACTCCTGTAAGCATTCAGGGGCAAATGAACAATGGCCTGAGCTTAGGCAGGACATAGGTAGACCCCTCTGAGGTTATAGCAGAGGACAAGCCTCTATCTAGGGAGATACCTTATCTCAACCCCTCGGGGAACCCCCTTCTAGTCCTTTGGGCACCACTATCCCTAGTCTTAGGAATACATTGCTCCTGTCTACTTTCTTGGGCTCAAACCAATTTCCTTGCCTTCCTCACATGACTGAGCCTGTCTAGGGAGCTAAACAGGGCTGAGTTTCAAGAGTACACTTTTGTAAGATGAGGAACAAATGCTGCACAAATTGGATTCCTCTTGTTTACATCCACGTTGATTTCCCATAGGTTTTAGCAGATCTATTCCTTGTCATCTGGGTATTCTCTTTCTGCAGGTCATGTCTGCCTAAACTTAGTAGGATTTTGAATATGAAGCCACTGAAAGCAAATTGTTCCAGGGCAGATGGACTCACAATCTTGGCCCACCCAGGCACTTAAAAAAGACCCAGTCCACCCCGACCCTCCAATCTGTATTAGGAGTGTGCAAATCCCATGGGCTCACATATTCCATGTAGGAGGTGATCCTCAATCCACTCACTCATTCTATTTTTCAACCTTGCAAGACTGGTTCCCCAATCTTTTGGAATTCTCTTTCTCATTGACTGATGAACCATTTGGATGGCTTACTCTTGGCACCGACCATTGGACATGACATGGATGCTCGTGGTCTGGCCACACGAACACAACCAAGACGTCTGCAGTTGTCCAGTGGGATGCGCAAGCGCGGCTCACTTCCTTCCCGCCCTTTTCACGCAGTGATGGGACCTGGAAACCCACCCACTGCCTCCTGCCTCATGTAGTCATGGAAAGAACGGAAAGCATTAGGCTGGTTGCCCGAACCACTTGAGGTTGAATGGCAGGAATTTCCTGACATGACGCTGAAAACCATACTCACTGAGGAAAACAGAATTATGACCTCCTTGTAAAAACATGTTACTGTATGATATTTCAGCGGTGAGACGTGAGCAAAGCTGACCCAGGGTCTTAACAGACTTTTGCCTCCTCGTGCCCCACACCCAGCACCACTCCCCAATCTTACTCCTGAATAAGGACAAATATGGAAACAACTCACTGTAAACTGGATTTGGCAGCCACCCATGATGTAGTCCAAGAAAGAATGCATCTTGTGGATCTGCACAGGAGGAGGAGAGGAAACTGTATTAGGAACAGTATGATCTGTATACCTATAGATTAGAGGCCTACATTTTGGGGTTATGCTGATGTAGAGGAAAAAGCAGAGAAAGATCTGTGAGAAAAAGATGGGTCAGCTGATTTTGTTCCATGAAAGGAAAGAAAGAAAGCAATGCTGAATTTAGATGGGTCTGTGAGGGCTGCAGCCATCCATCCCCTGCTACCCTCTCTTCTGGTTTACACATGATTTTAATCAGCCTCTGCCTCTGGGGTGAGACTAATACTGTGTTTTCAAGGGTCACCACTGGTTTGAAATGAATGAAGTCTCACACTTGGCTTCAGTTTCGCTGCCCGTGTCTAAGTCCCAGTTCTGGTAACATTCCTAACACCACAGTAATCAAGATGGGCAGCTTCAAGATCACAATTACCTGAGAAGGTCTTTACTGCCAGCTGCCAGCTAGTGAGATTCCTCCCATGCCATGAGCAACAAGTATTAACATTTATTGAGAACTTACTGTACGCCAAGCACTTGACATACATTACCTCATTTAATTCTTAGAACAAGCCTGTGAAGGTGATGCTATTGTTATTATTGTGCCCATTTTATAGATAGAGGAAACTGAGGCTAAGATGATGGAGGTGGAACTCAAATGATGGCGGTCTTGACAGCACAGTTCAACCTTTCAACCTCTAGGCTGGAAGTCAGCAGGGTCCCTGCTTTTTTCCCAACCCCTGGCATCTGTGTTCTCACACACCTTATTGATTTCTAGTCTTAATTTCTGCTTCATTATGATTCTGATGCTTGAGTCTTGGTGACATTCATCTACTTATTTATTTAACAAGGATTTATTAAGCCCCCACCATGCACTGGATGCTAGGGATACAGGGATGTGAGAAACAGGCATGGTACCTGCAGCCACTGAGCTCACAATCTGGATCCTTTTACCAGGACAACTACTAGCTGATTTTTGACCCTCACTTCTCAGACTCCATCTGACGTTCAGGGCAGCTTCTCAGAGACTGACCCATAGAACCCCATGGTAGTGTTTCCAGGCACCACCTCCAGGTGGCACAAATCTATTGGCAGACTTGTCTCAGGGCTGATATTTACTGGGCTCCCTGAATAGTGCCTGCTCCTGGCTCCCTTATGGCGATGCTTTGCCTGATAGTTGGGATACCCTACTACTGTCTGTACACCAAAAAAAATGAGTTCGATCACCATGGCCTTTGAGTGCCGAACTCTTAGATCAAAACAGATATGTGCACAACCACCTTACAGAGATGGATAGTTGAACTGGCTCATCTGGATCTTCTTTTCTCCTGCTGCTATGGGCACAGGGATGGTCACAGGTCTATTCTGAATGTACCAGGATTTGGTCTGTACAGGTAGGTAAGATGACCAGAGACAACTGCCTTTGAAAGAAGAGTTTATTACTCACAGCTCCCCAAGGGACAGGAGGAATGTCCTGCCACACAAGGGGGCCACACGGGGAAGCACTAGGGTCAGTCAGGAGGCAAGAGGAATGAGGGGAAAGCACAGGCAAAAATCTTTATCATGGTTTTTGTGGGAAGGAATGCATGAAGCAAGGTAAGAAGTTAAGCAGGTTTCGGATTCAATAGTTTGAGTAACTTACGAGGCTCTGGGTGATAGGGATGGTCTCTAATTATCTGAAACATGGCTCTGGGGTGATACAGGGCAGGCGGAATATTGTCTTGGTGTGTGAGAGTTCAGGAAAGGGGGTGGCTGGGGGTATAGGCTCTGGATGGATTGGTCTGCATGTCAAAGACAGGCTCACAGGCAAGTTGATTGCTACCTTTAGGAATTAGGTAACTCTGGGAGGGGCAGTTCCTCCTCAGTATGCAAGGCCCCAAGATGTCAAAGCATCATAAAATACAGAAAAAAAGCCATTATTAAAACAGTGACCCCCAGATGGCCAATCATAAGCATTATCTCCTAGTTCCAGTGATTGGTTCAAGGGGTGGGCATGTGACCTAAGCCAGACCCATCAGTCTTTTCCTTTACTATCTTGTTATGTAAGGATGAGTTCTTGCAGCTCCTGGCAGCCAGGAAAGGCCAACTCTGAGTGAAGGAACCTGATATATATAGAGAGAAACTGGATGGCACGTAAGTCTTATGTCATGGAGTCAGACAGACGGAGACTAAAATCTCAGCTCTTAAACTTACCATGTGTGTGACAAACTGGTTACACAATCTCATTTGAAAGTAGAAATCTCAGGGTTGTGATAAGAGTAAACAGAACGTATTATAGTTATTTTCACATAGTAAGTACTCAACCAGTAGCAAAATTATTCCCAGATGGGATTTTCTGCTAAGTTAGAGCCCTTCTGGGAGGAATTTTTAGGCCCTTTAATCTTCCCCCACTGTCTTATTTTCATGGTACCTTCTCGGCATGGCGGAGGCGTCACATATAAAGCAACGAACGCTGGGATAGGCACAGAATAGGTGCTTTAGAAATGTTGGTGACCCCCTCTGGGGACCTCCCTCTGGTGCTGCCCTGGGAAGACCAGGACTCTCCTATCTTTGGGGGCAGGAATGTCCTTGTGGAGGGTATGGTGGCATTGGCCTACCACAGCTCCAAGACCATCCATGCTTACAATGTATGTCCATTAATACCTTGACTTTCTGATTTTTGTTTAAAAAAGATCGTATCTCTTTGACACTCTCTCCTTCTGTCCACACAACCTTCCTCCCAGACAGCCCTAGCTTCATACCCCTGGAAGACAGGGGCTATGTATATACCTTGCACTGATTCAAAATCACAATGCCCGAGTTCTTATAATTCTTCTTCTTGGCTTTGTACTTGGGATTGATGCACTCCCACTGCACCTGAAACAAGAAAGGTTATAGCATGATTGCCAGCTCAGGAAGAAGTGGAGTCATTCGTGACGAGGCCCCTGGGCACTGTTGCAGATGGACCTGAGGGCTGACCCATGGTCTCTAGCTGATCCCTTCACATCTGGAGGGGCAGTAAGGAGGAGTGGTGCAGAGGGAGACTCCGACACTACTCTGCTTGGTTTGAATCCCAGCTCCTCCATTTTCCAGCTGTGTGATCTTTGGCAAATTACTTGATTCCTCTATGTCTTGCATGTCTCCTCTGTAAAATGGAGCTTGTAATTGTAGGTATCTCATAGGGTTACTGTGAGGATTGAATGATTAACCCTTGTAATACATTTAGAACATTGCCTGACACTTATAAATGCTTGCTATTAATGGGACCAAATTAAGCAGCAGAGGGAAGGAGAGATCTGGGGACACACAGCTGAGTAACCCAAATGCTGAGTCTTAGTGTCTGGGAATTGACTTAAGAGGTAGGAAAACTGAGGGACATTGAATACTGGCTACAGGAAGCTGATGGGGATGATGATAAGTTTGCTTAACTTCACAGAGGACTAAAATAATGGATTGACACAGTCACAACGGTGGTGCATTAGATTGCCGGAGAGGCTTCTGTGAGAGGTAGAATCAGAACTGAGGAGGTAGCTGGGAGCTAAAGGGTGAACAGATCTCAACCCTTTCAGCCTACAGAAGGCTTCAGGGGACAAAGCCAACTGCACCTTGACTACTGACAAAGTCAAACATCCAAGAGTCATGGAATGCTCCTGCCTACTATCCTATGGGAGTAGATCCTTGGATTTCTACTCAGAAGACAAATTTTCACACTCTGACAGTTGGAAGTATCTGAAAATGAAGCAATTTCTGAGGCAGATGTGAGTGGGTAGATTGATACAGCATTGGCGCCAATGACCCATTCCTCCCAGTGCACAATGACTCTGAGCTTAGTCAGGTGACTTGTTTTGACCGATGGGACATTAGCAAGTGATATGAGCAGAGGCTTGACAAGCCCCTGTGCACTGGGGCTTGCCCTCCTCTTGCTGCTGGGACATTTTCACCATGTATTAGCTTAAGCTGGTGTCCTGGAGGATGAAAGAGCACGTGGAGAAACATTTCAGCTACCTCAGATGTGTAGGCACAAGTGCAAGAGTGAGTCCCATTTGGAACAGAGAGAAGTTTCCCAGGGGAACTCAGCCCAGATTGCCGACCTCCTGTCCTGCCTATGGTAGTAGCCTCCTAACAGATCTCCCTGTCTCACTCTCTTGTCTCTCTCTGTAACTGATTATCTACACAGTAGCCAGAGTAATCTTTAAAAAAATTAATCTAATTCTCCAGTCTAGACCCCTTTGCAGCACTGCCCAATAGAACTTTCTACAATGATGGGAATATTCCATGTTTTGCACCGATCAATGTGGAAGACACTAGCCACACGAGCACTTGGAGTGTGTGTGTGTGTGTGTGTGTGTGTGTGTGTGTGTGTGAGAGAGAGAGAGAGAGAGAGAGAAAGATGGAGGAATTGAAATTTTAACTTAATTTAACTTAAACTTACTAAAATTGAAATTGAAATAGGTGTATGTAGCCAGTAGCTATTAAATTGGAGACTGTGGCTTCAGTGTGCTCTCAACACATTTATAGGAAAATTGAAACTCTTTTCTCTGAGCTATCAGAATCTGCTTTTCCTGGCCTTGGCCTCTGTTCTTGACCACATCGCATGCATGGCTCCCTCACCTTCTCTGATCCAGATACACTGGTCTCTTTCCAGATCCTTAATCACACCGAGCTCTTTCCTGACTCAGTACTTTGCAATGTTGTTCCCTTGGCCTGAAATACTGTTCCCTTGCTTGTTACATGGTTGGCTTCACTTCATCTTTAAGGGCCTTCAAGTTAAATGTCACCTTTTCAGTTGATCTCTTCTATGTTATACCTTTATAACTAAACTGGCTCAGTTTTTTATAGCATTTGGCACAATGTATAATTACATATTTTGTTTACTTGATTCATATTTATATTTTACTATGATGCACACTCATGTCACACCTAGAGCCTGACACTTAGCAGGTGCTCCTCAGTAAATATTAGTGGGGTCAATAAATAATAGAACAGTTCCCTGGGTGCAGACATGTCAGAATAGGGACTGAGTGGTTGCACCAAAACCTTTCTGGTGTCTCAGTGATACAGAAAAGTACAGTAGCATATCATCCATTTCCTCAGAGAGACTTCAAGATTCACTTCTGTTTGTTTGAAAGCATCAGACTTCAGCATGCTTCAATTGTGATGTATGCTATAATATCCTCCTAGGATTCTAAAGATGAAGTGTTTCCCATGTTTATTGGTTTGGCTATTTCTATTTGTAAAGCAGAACAAGGCAAAACTTCGTAAAACTCTTTAGAACTCTAGCGGGTGGTATTGATAACTGTCATTGATTTATTAGCTCAACAGAGCCTGGTCTTGTACATTCAAAGAAGCAACAACGTCTCTGGATAAATTCCTAGTTATTTGGGTAGTGACTTAATTTATAGTTTAGTGTTGGTTTTCACTGTACCCCTGAAACTGCAAGCCTGCTCGTGGGTGAAGGTCTCTGTGTGTCTGACAAGTTTCCTGCAATGCTGGGTATGTAACAGCGTGTTAAGCAGGTTGTGGGAGCTATGCAGAAAGCTGCCCTTGACTTTTCAGGCCAAAGGGAGGTATTCAACAAATGGTCTGATTCAGATTAAGCCTCTGATTCTAAAGAATGTTAGTTTATTTCCATCCAGTCTGGTTACATCTTGACTTACATCTGAAAGGAGAAACTTGAACAGTGAGTTGGGACAATCTTCCCCAAGCAGCACTTCTGAGCAGGCCAGGCACAGGGTCTTTAGGGGAAAAAGTCTTTCTCTGCTGTCACTCCTTTTTGTTCTGTGGGGACAGTGGCTCCCAGAGTAAGGATGGCAGGTAGCTTGGTTTGACTTCCTCCAGAAGCTAACGCCGAGGCAAGTATTTAAGTACAAGTAATTCATCTGGGAGGTAATACCAGGAAGGAACAATAAAAGAGTGGGGAATTGAAATAGGGAAGCAGCCAAAAAGGGGTACGTGATCCATTCAGGTAACCCTATGGGCAACCAGGGCTGCTTCCTGCTGGGGAGCTCTGGGCAGCTTCACAGAGCATGCCTCAGAGTTTTGCTGCCTGAAGGGCAAGAGAGCTGGGGTATTTATATTCCATCTCCCACTAGCAATTTATTGAGGGCTGCTCCCTGAAATGTGTACAACTCCCCCAACATGTCCAGCCTGCAGTAGGCATGGGCAGAGCAGGCTCCAGCAGCCACAGAAAGCCCTCAGGCAAAGAGATTCAGGTTCTGCAGCTGACACTGGGCAGGTGAATCCTGAACAGATCAGAGAAGAAGTTACATGGTCAGGGTCCAGACGACAGCAACTGACCAACAGATGTATATATGTATCCATCAGAGTATGGGTGTCTGAGAGATACAAAGAGGAGGTGTAGGCTTCTGTGTGATGCAATGAAATCCCTATGTGCCCCTGTGGTACGTGGTAGTGTTTGGGTTTATGTCTTGGTATCAAGAGTGTAAGAGTGAAATGGTGAGACTAAATGAAAATCTGGTGCCCAAAATAAAAATTTGGAGTAATCAAATAATTTGCCCAAAGCATTAAACGTGTAATTAATGCCATCAGGTCATGGAAATGTAGATCTAGAAAGAATACTGCAACATGATAATAACACCAGCACATATTTTGGAAGTTCCAGACACCCTGCCAAATGCGTATGATGATTTATCTCATTTAATCTTCACTGAATGCTACCGGGTAAGTACCATTATCACCTTCATTTATTTTAGGTGAGAAAGCTGAGGCGCACAGAGATTAAGTCACTTGTCCAAGGCTACACAGCCAAAGGAAATTAGAAACTTTCTCATCTGACTTCTCCATTTTGCCAGTGGAGAAACTGTACCACCTTGGAGCAGGGTCCTGTCCAAGGTCACAACCAATTGCTATGAGCTGGGTTGGCACTAGAACCCAGATTTCAGTTCCCACCATGCTCCCTCCTGGCCATGTTTAATCATGTATTAATGTCTCACCTCTAGCTGCTCGGTGTATAGCTGGGTGCTAAGGAGGCATTGCAAGAGGCGAGTCTGGGGGAAATGCCATGAGGGGCTTACCACGTACCTGTTTTCCTTCCATTACTCCTCTCATCTCCTTGAATGTTGAGGTGAATTCTCCAATGAAGTCATGTTTGCCATTGGAGTCCCAGTCCCATACTATGCACTGCAAGAGAAAATAAGTATTTTTTTTAACTTAAGAATTCATCCACAGCAGCTAAAGGCAATGCAAACTTTATGAGGAAGACCTGATGAAGGACAGTTGGTCTGGATCAAAAGTCTAGGATGACAGCATGTGGGAAGAGGTATCCCTTTGGTTTCCATTCGTTTTACTTAGCCTTTTTGTCATGACTTTCAAGCAGCCCTGTGATGCAGCAGTGACTAATAATTTGCCGATTTTTCAGGTAAGGCCAGTAAGACCAAAAGGAGATAAGTCACTTGCCAAAGGGACTATCCAGTGAATGAGAAACCTGGGATTTGAAGGCAGGTATCCTGACTCTAATTCCAGTGTTGTTTTTCCCACAGAAGAGAGCCTCTGTGGTTTATAGCTGGAATCAGGTGCCTGAGTCCATGCCTGTAGCTTCCACAGTGGCAGCTTATGTTTAATGATTTGATCATATGAATCACATTTTATTATTTTTTTTCTGAAGGCAAAAGAGCGATGCTAAGAAAAACAAGTCAGAGGGCAAAAAGTGAGAGCTTTAATTGTACCCACATGAAAAATAGGTGAAAAACAGTGAGAGGTGAGTTACACTGGTAAAAAGCAGGCGTCCATCACACCTAAGATGCAACCTTCCAACAAGAGGGCTCCATCTAACACCACTAAGGCTAACTTCTGGGCTTGCAAGTAACACTTTGCAGTGTGATGCAGATTAAATCAGTAGCCATCCCTCTGCTTGGTCACACATCTTTAGATGAAGAGGGAGTCCCCATTTTTTCTGGGGTGGAGGTTGGATTAGGGTTTCAAGCACTTCAGATATCGCTTCTACATCTTAAACCAGGGATCTGCAGCCAGGAACCCCAGAAGTCAGATAAGATCGAGGCAGCAAGGAGACATTTACTCAGAGGTTTTCCCTGGAATATTGGTGTTCAAGGGGCAGCCTAGTTCTTTCTTGGGATGAAGACCTCAGTGGCCAGTCCTGCCTGGAAAACCTGGTTTGTAAATCTATTTTCTGACCTGTGGGATACCACACAGACCTAAAATGAAATATGCCCCGAATGAAACATAATCTCCCCCAAACTTATTCCTACTCATTTATTTTCTGTCACAGTGGATTGTATCAACATCCACCCAGTGGGAAACATCACTCAGGATGTGCACTGTGAACATCACACTGTCAAAGACTTGTCTACTGATCTCAGTTACTCACAACAGGGTTTTTTCTCTCTATTTGCCAGCCCCTCCTTACTGACCCTGACACTCACACAGTCATTACCTGGAGCCAGAAGCAAAAGAAAGCTTGACTGGCCTGGGCACAGAAAGAGAAGGAAGTGTGTTTCTGGAACCTTGCCTCTCAGGCTCCTAACTGTGCGCAGTAGTGAACACAGCCCTGGGACATCTGAGTCTGACACTTACTCAGTCTTCTATCTTGGGGGGAAGCAGATAAAAAGGCAAAGGGGCCAAAAGAGTCTTTTCAACACTCCCTTGTGTTTTACTGTGTTTCTTTTAATCTCTCCGTTAGAATATAGGAAAAGCAAGAGGGAATGTACGTAGTACTTTGGTTTGTCACCAGATCTCAAGCAAAACCACCTATCTGCCTTCTCTTAGATTTCCTGTCATGCTTTGGTTAGTTACTGCCCTCCTTCCACCTGCCACCATAACACTCAGGACGTTTGCTCTCTCTGGGGCAGAATTCCCCTGGGCTGGATGATGAGTCAGGCCCAACAGGGTTCCAGGCCTGGCCTCCTGGGGGGCAGGCACCGCTGTTTACATGGGCCCTGCTTCTTCAATTGGTGGCATTCCTCATCATGCCAGTTGCAGAATCCTGTTTCGACCTTTCTCAGAAAGGTCCCAGAGGAAAGAAGACACAGTGAGGCAGAAAAATAAAACCACGGTCTTTCTCTCCCTGCCATGAAGCTGGCTTATGACAGCTCTGATACAGTTGACAGAGGAACATGTCATGGTGAAAAGTAAACAGATCAACTGCCCTGCAGAAAAGCTGAGACAGAGGCAGGTTCTTGGTGTGAATCAATAAGGAAACTTTGACAGATTGGTGACAGAGTGGCAGCTCAAAACTGTCTACAAGTCAGGAGGCCTTCCACATTCCCACAGCTCACAGTATAGTTTAGGTATATCATCTTAAAATGTCTGAGCTCGACAGATGGTCTTGTCAACTCCCTCATTTTACAGAGAAGGAAATTAATGGAAGAGAAAGGAAGCGACTCCTGCAAGTTCACCCAGTGCAGACGAAAGTCCAGGTTTCCTGCCTACCTAATTCCCCCCGCCAACCACAAAACAGCAAATTATAATAATTACAACATATATAGTGCTTACTATGTACCAGAAACTGTTCTGAACACTTTACATATGTAAATTCACTTAATACCCAGAATAATTTTTCATTATGCTCATTTTACAGATGAGGAAACTGAGACACAGAGAGGTGAAGTAAGTTTTCCAACACCACACAGTTAACAATAGGTAATCTTTGAACTAAAAGAAGTTAAACTTTGGAGCTTTTCCTAAATGATCATCTCTTATGAACCCAGGATATTTGTGTTTATGGTCTCTAATCCTGTATGATAACCCTGAAATGACAATATTATTATTGCCATTCACAGGTATCAGTCACAGGCTTAGAGAGGTCAAGTGACTTGACTAGACATCTAGAAAGTGACAAAAATGGATTTTATTTCTTTTTCTTGTCTAATTGCTCTGACTAGGACTTTCAGCACTATGTTGAAAAGAAGTGGCAAGAGAGGGCATTCTTTTCTTATTCCTAATCTTAGAGAAAAAGCTTTAACATTTTCACCATTGAGTAATATATTAGCTGTGGACTTGTCATGTATGGCCTTTATTATGTTGAGGTAATTCCTAGTTTGTTGAGCATTTTTATCATGAAAAAGTGTTGAATTTTGTCAACACAGAATTGCTAAAGCAATCTTGAGAAAAAGAACAAAGCTGAAGATATCACTTCAAAATATATTACAAAGCCACAGGAATTAAAACATCATGGTACTCCCATAAAGACAGATCTATAGGCCAATGGAACAGAATACATAGCCCAGAAATAACCATACATATATGGTCAATTGATATTTGACAAGGGTGCCAAGAATATACAATGGGGAAAAGGGAGTCTCTTCAACAAATGATGTTGGGAAAACTGAATATCCACACGCAAAAAAATGAAATTGGATCCCTACCTTACACCATACACAAAAATCAACTCAAAATGGATAGAAGACTTAAACATAAGACTTGAAACTGTAAAACAGTTAGAAAAAAAACACAGGGGAAAATATTCTTGACATTCATCTTGGCGATGATTTCTTGGATATGATACTAAAAGCACAAGCAACAAACGCAAAAATAGACAAGTGGGACTATATCAAACTCCTACAGGAGCTATAAAAATATGCTGCACAGCAGAGGAAACCATCAATAAAATGAAAAGGCATCCTACAGAATGGGAGAAAATATTTGCAAACTGTATATCTGATAAGGGATTAATTTCCAAAATGTATAAGGAACTCTTACAACTCAATAGCAAAAAAACCCCCAATAACCTGATTAAAAAATGGTCAAAGGACTTGAACAGATGTTTCTCCAAAAAAGATATACAAATGGCTAACAGGTATATGAAAAGATGCTCAACATCATTAATTATCAGGAAATGAAAAATCAAAATGACAATGAGATATCACCTCATATCTATTAGGATGACAATTATTAAAAAAACACAAAAGATAACAATTGTTGGCAAAGATATGGAGAAATTGGAGCCCTTGTAACTGTTGGTGGGAATATAAAACAGTGCAGCAGCTATGGAAAACAGTATAGTGGTTTCTCAAAAAATTAAAAATAGAACTACTATATGATCCAGCAATCTCATTTTTGGGTATACATCCAAAGAACTGAAGTCAGGATATCGAAGAGATATCTTCATTCCCATGTTAACTTCAGCAGCATTATTCACAATAGCCAAGATATGAAAATAACCCAAGTGTATGACTAAAGAAAATGTGGTATATACATACAATAGAATATTATTCAGCCTTAAAGAAGAAAATCTTGCCATTTGTGACTTGGATGGACATTATGCTAACTGAAATAAGCCAGTCACTGATGGACAACTAGTGCCTGATTCCACTTTTATGAGGCATCTATAACAGTCAAACTCATAGAGGCAGAGAATACAATAGAGGTTGCTGAGGGGTGGAGGCATTGGGGTCTTGTTGTTCAATGAGTGTAAGGTTTCAGTCACGCAAGATGAGTAAGTTCTAGAGACCTGCTGTACAACATTGTGCCTATAGTTTGTAATATGGTGTTGTGCACTTCAAAACCTGTTAATAGTGTAGATCTCATGTTATGTGTTTTTATCGCAAAACAAGTCAAAAGGACATAAGGAAATGTTGGAACGTGTGGGATCTGTTACCTTGATTCTGGTGATGGTTTCACAGGTTCAAACTCATATGCATATGAGTTTGCATATGTTTGCATATGTCCAAACTCATCAAATTATATGCATTAAATATGTACAGTTCTTTATGTATCAATTAAATAAAGCTGTTAAGAAATCTAAAAGTAAAGGAGATTTCCTTAATAATCTGGGTAGGTCTGACACAATCCATTGAAAGCCTTAAGAGCAGAATGAGGCTTCCCTGAAGAAGGAGAAATTTTGCCTTTGGGCCATAACTTAACTTCAGTTAGCCTGAGAGTTCCAGCCTGCCTTTCCTGAGGGTATGCTCTAGGGATTTCAGACTTGTCCAGCCAGCCCGCAAAACAGCATAAGCTAATTCCTTGCAATAAATCTCTTAATGTCTATCTTCCACTGGTTCTGTTTCTCCGGTTAACCCTGGCTGACGCACCTTCCCTAATCTTCTCCCTTGGCATTCATACCTTCATATTAAGAAGTGAGTTTTCAGTGACCATCGGTCTTCTCATACTGATATGCCAAAGTTTATTGAGCACTTACTTTGTCCCGGGCATTGTTCTAAGCCCTTGACATGCTCTGATAGTTAATCTTCACAGCAACCCCATCAGTGGGACACTATTATTGTTATCACCACGTTACAGATGAGGAAACTGAGACACAGAGAGGTGAATGATCTCCTGCTATTATGGAATATTTTAGGTTTTAAAGTACAATTGGCTTTAACATCAGAGTTCTCGGGATCTGAATGTGATCCAGGTCCTGGAAGGCCAGGGTGAGCTACCCAAACTGTGGTTATAAAATTCCATAACTGCGGCTCATCACTGCAGAATTCTCATGTTTAAAGGAAATCTATTCTTCCCTTGCCTTTTAAATTTTTATATATGTTTTAACACTGTAACCTGTCATTTGTCCAGGTGAAGTAGGGTTCACTGTCCACTTTCTCTTGGCTCCTTGGTTACACCACCCCCAAAGCTTCCATTGCAATCTGTTTACATCTGCTTTAACGTGTCTCCAGCTATGTGGTCACCACTGGTCTCTATCCAATACTTGCAGGAAACTTGAGTACTCAGCTTTCTATCAGGGTTGAGCACAGTTCTTGGGCACAAGTAAGAACTCAGATAAATCTGTGATGAGTTCATGAAAAAGGTCTTCTTCTTAAGTTGAGTGGATGGCAGTCCTCAGATTGGCCCTGTTTCCACACTGCAAAGGGAGGGTACTGCAATCAACTGGTTAATTTTTATTAAAGGAGATGATCAAACTCGGTAATATGTTTTGTTGGTGGTAGATATAGGCACAGGCAAAGGATTGTCTGCATGGGATTATGGACACGGTTTAATTGTTGTAGACACAGGGGCCAGGGCCTGGGAAGCAGCAGGCCGAGTTCTGTCCTTGCTCTGCAGATAGCACTGTGAGACCTTAGGGTGTCTTCTCAGTATCTCTGTGCTTCAGTTTCCTTCTCTATGAAATGGGTGTCTGGGGAATGGGAGCTGGAGTGAGTGCTCTCTGAGGTCCTTTCAGATCCAGAATTCCCTAGTTACATGGCATTGCATCTTTATTCCTTTTTCAACTTTATGTTCCAAAGTCTGAGATAATTATATTAAAGTCATAAAATTCTTAATTATTTATCAATACCTGATAATGTAACACTACTCCCTTTCTTTTTTTTAAATTAATTTTTATTGGAGCATAGTTGCTTTACAATGTGTTAGTTTCTACTGTACAGCAAAGTGAATCAGCTATACATATACATGTATCTCCTCTTTTTTTGGATTTCCTTCCCATTTAGGTCATCACAGAGCATTGAGTAGAGTTCCCTAAGTATACATAGGCTCTAATTAGTTATTTATTTTATACATAGTATCAATAATGTATATATGTCAATCCTAATATCCCAATTCATCCCACCCACCCCTCCCTCCTTGGTGTCCATACACTATGTCTGTGTCTCTATTTCTGCTTTGCCAATAAGATCACCTATACCATTTTTCTAGATTCCACATATATGTGTTAATATGTGATATTTGTTTTTCTCTTTCTGACTTATTTCACCCTGTATGACAGTCTCTATGTCCATCCACGTCTCTACAAATGACCCAATTTCATTCCTTTTTACAGCTGAGTAATATTCCATTGTGTATATGTACCATATCCTCTTTATCCATTCCTCTGTTGATGGACATTTAGGTTGCTTCTATGTCCTGGCTATTGTAAATAGTGCTGCAATGAACATTGGGATGCCTGTGTCTTTTTGAATTATGGTTCTCTCTGGGTATATGCCCAGTAGTGCAATTGTTGGGTCATATGGTAGTTGTATTTTTAGTTTTTTAAGTAACCTCCATACTGTTCTCCATAGTGGCTGTATCAATTTACATTCCCACCAACAGTGCAAGAGGGTTCCCTTTTCTCTACACCCTCTCCAGCGTTTATTGTTTGTAGATTTTTGAACGATGGCCATTTTGACTGGTGTGAGGTGATACCTCATTGTAGTTTTGATTTGCATTTCTCTAATAATTAATGATGTTGCATTTCTATTCACTACTCTCCCTGTTAAAGGAGATAATAATAGTGATTTGCATTTCTCTAACAATTAGTGATGTTGTTTAATTTTTTCATGTGTTTGTTGGCCATCTGTATGTCTTCTTTGGAGAAATGTCTATTTAGGCCTTCTACCCATTTTTTGATTGGGTTGTTTTTTTTTTTGATATGGAGCTGCATGAGCTGTTTGTATATTTTGGAGATTAATCCTTTGTCAGTTGCTTCATTTGCAAATATTTTCTCCCATTCTGAGCGTTGTCTTTTCTATGGTCACCTAATCTATGACAAAGGAGGCAAGACTATACAATGAAGAAAAGAGCCTCTTAAATAAGTGGTGCTGGGAAACCTGTTCAGCTACATGTAAAAGAATGAAATTAGAACACTCCCTAACACTATACACAAAAAATAAACTCAAAATGGATTAAAGACCTGAATGTTAGGCCAGACACTATAAAACTCTTAGAAGAAATATAGGCAGAACACTCTTTGACATAAAACGTGAGATCTTTTTTGACCCACCTCCTAGAGTAACAAAAATAAAAGCAAAAATAAACAAATGGGACATAATTAAGCTTAAAGGCTTTTTGCACAGCAAAGGAAACCATAAACAAGACAGACAATTTTTTCTTTCACTAGGTATATTTATATCCCTTGGACAACTGAAAGTCAGTTGTTCATCTTCTCATGGTGATTCTCACAAGAGCACCATGAGATGGCAGGTCCATTTTCACAGATGGTGATCCTAAAATTCAATAGGGCAACTGAAGGTGGCTTATTCCCAAGCACAGAGCTAGCAAGAGTTGAATTAGGCTGTGGACCTGGATTTATTTCTCTATACTCAGGACCCTTTTCATTATACCACATAGCTTCATAACATACTCATGCCATGTGCCTTTTCAATGGCAGGCCATTTTTCTTTTTCTTTTTTTTTAACTAACCAACTAAATCATGGATATCTGACCTCTCCCAGGGAAGAATATACTTATATACATCTTTAACGTTCTTTTTGATAATAAGCACTCTAAGATTATCCAGAATGATTAATCTAGGTGGGGCCTTACTGAGCTCATTTAAAGGTAGAATTTTAAATTGAAACCATCAAAATTAAATGCTAACAGAATAAGTAACATAGGAACCAAACTGTGTTCTAACATCACTTAGTCTAGACCAGTCTCCTAACTGCAGCTTTTGGGAAATCAGGCAATCTGATTTCTATCATTTTAAGGAGTTTTAGGCAAATACATAAAATTATATTTCAGGATAGCTATGATTAGGGATTTGGGACAATTTCATTCATAATTTAGTACTTGGAATGGCTTCTTTTTTGTTAAAATTTAATGACAACCCTTAACACAAAATTGGTTTAATGGTTTACACAGGACAGTAAACATCTAAAAAAGAGTATTAAATGTATATTTGCTTATCTGGTGGTTGTGACTTGAGCACAGGCAGACCTTGGTAGAGTGTGTCCATGGGAAGAGGGTCCACGCCCCTTTGATTATTTTCTCATCACTTGATTGCTTTTACTCACTGCAGGCTTGGCAATAACCTTCAGACATCACCGCAGCTAGTTGGATGGGAATTAAAAGTAGCTCCCCCATTTGTAACATGAACACTCTGATTTGGACCTCTGAGATTTGGCAGAGCAGGATGCCACAGGAAGTGAAGACAGAAATCTTCACAGTAGAGCAGGGACGAAGCTGGACCCTGAGAGAGGGGCATATGCAGCATCCAGATGGAGGGGAGAGTTTCTCAAATAAACAAAATGTAAGTACAGCTCCAGAAATGGTGGGCAGGGCTGGGGCCTCAGCCATGTGCATCTCTGGCAGTCATCTTTGCTGTGCTGGTGGGCAGGACTAGCAGACATCTGTCTGTATGAGAGCCTGAGTATCTTCTGGGGACTCAACCTAAGGTGAGGAGAGAGTGGGGCAACAAGATGGGCCCAAGAACAAAGAACCACATCTTAGAGGAGTGGGGCAAGGCTGAGTAGAGTCTGGTGACAAATGCTCAGAATTTTCCACAGGTCTAACCCCTATGGATTCATGTCTGAGTTCTGGGGAGGGAGCTGTAAGTAGAAGAGTAGCTTGAAAGAAAAGTTTTCACAAAATAGCAGGGTCTTATGTAGGTCAGGAGAACAGAGGGGTTAGATGCACTAAGAGGCCCAGATTTAAGCATCCTGAGGGCTCAGGATGCTTAAATCCTGAGGGCTCAGGATGCAGGGGAGGTGTTGCTCAGGGCTGAGGGCAGAAGGGGTGGGTGCTCTGTGCTCATCCTGGGGGTGTACCAGCTTCATCATCAGCACCCTATGTCCAGACTGGTAGGGCTCCTTCTAATCCTGAAACTCAGACCAGGTGCTCAGTGGGAGAAGCATCCCAAAGCACGAGTTCCCCTTGCAGACTTGGGTCAGCGCCATTTACCTCACTCTGCTCCTTACATCTTTTTTTTTTCTAAATGATGAGGACTTTTTATTGTAAAAGGCAAACTGAAGTTTATTGAACGTTTGTTCCTATATGCCTAACAATATATTTTTTTTCATTTAATCACCTTTGTTGAAGTATAAATCATATACACAATAAAATTTCATGATATTACCCACAAGCTTCTGGCTTGGGTGATGCAGTGTACCATTCACCTCGGTAGGAATCACAGGAAGAATAGGCTTGAGGCCCAAGGGATAGTTTAGTATTTGGTCATGTCAAATGTTGAATCCCACATTCTTGACCTCTAATAAACACCGTGAATCTCCCGACTCATGACAGGTAATCATTGTTTCTTCTAGAAAAATTCCTGTGTCTTTATTCCTAAATGAGCCATGCTGCTCGTGGTTTATTGATTGCTGTAATTTGATGCCTGGAGGCAAACTCCATTGGTCCCTGAGGAGGAAAAGGTGCTTGAAGACCGGAAAAGAACAGATGACTCGATTCGTATGGCTTAATCAGTCTGAAAACCACAAAATGGCAACGTGGGTCTCGCAGCAGCCAGGAGGGAGCCCCGGTGCAGCCAGGCAGCTTGATTACAGTGTGTTTCCGACATAAGCTCATTTACTTGCTTCTCTTGTTTAATTATTGCCCATGGAACCATCATAGGTGTTCAAGACTTGGAGGTTTTAAAACAAGGGAACAAAACAGATCGTAAAAGCATAGAGAAATGAGCCATTCCTAACCAATCGCATGAAATAATTTATGGAAAACAGATTTGTTGCTGCCACGCCCAAGCCAATTCTGGGAGTTTAAACTGGACTAATCCTCTATCCACAGACAGTATAAAATAACTGAGGCATTCCAGTCAGAGTCACAAACATTGTTCTGGATCCTCCTGCCTCATCACCACCACTGACTGGTCCCTGCTCCGTTCCCGTGTCTACAATGTTTCTTTGACTTGCTGGGGCATCCAGGTTATCCTTTGGGCACCAGGGGACCTTGCATGCTCATGCTCTTCAGGGCCTGGCTACCCTCTCACTCATGCCTCTTGTGGGCAGACATCACTTCTGACCCTGGTCTGGATCCTGAGTCTTCATCCAGGAACTGGCTTCTGACTGAAGTCTTGTGTAGATTTACCCCAGCCACCCTTGAAACCAAGCTTCCGGTAGTCCAATACTTTTTATTAATTTCATTTAGTTCCTTGTGATGGGGTCCCTCTGTCACTCAGCCTTTCTACATACAACCAGCCCTTTCTGGTCAATCTATACCTCCCTGAGCTATGCTGCCTACTTAGTGAGTGTGAGGAAGAGTCTACAGTTCCTACATGAAACAAGAAAACCAAACAACTGTACTAAGTTGTTAGCCTAAAATTGCTACTGGTGAAACTCTCCTTGTCAGAGAGAATAATTTCTCCTCTTCTAAACAATAATTATTATAGACAGACTTTTGAGTCGAACACTTTCCTGCGAAATAGGAGGGCTTGGTTCTGAGTCATCCAGGAAGATACCCTATTCTTTTCATCTGGATGGAGTCAGACACACATTTTCAAGATGGACAAGCAGAGAGCTGAGATTTTGACAGTATAAAGCAGGGGCACTGACCTAGCTTATCAGACTTATTACCCAAGTAATTGAACCTTTCTTTTCATTCCATTTCTATCACTGTACAGAGCAATAGCTTTATTTGTCTCTGGGGAGATGACACAGACCTTCTTTACCCATGGATGGGTGTAAACCCATCCATTCACTGATAGGAAGGCCCTCCTAGTAACAGGCTCATCAATAACTATTTTAAAAGGCAGCAAAAGTAGCGGAAAATAATTATAATTTTTTTCTGGCTTTCATAATAGTCAATGTATTTTCAATGGTTGTTTATGATAAATGGACCCAAGTTTCCATCTAAATTGCATTCTCCACATCAAGGTTATCATTTTAAAGGGCAGAAATCAAAATCAATATGGTAGCAAAGCATTTTAAAAGTTAATTTCATAGAGCACCAGGTTTATGGGAGGTTAATAGGGTATTAATAAAAAATAAAAAAGGGCTGAATTCTCAAATAAGCTTGGGTTACCCTGAGATAATAGAAGTTAAACAGTTTTCTCTATTGCAGACTTTGAAATGCCAACGTGAGGCCAACCAGCCATCAAGGGCACAAAATTTAATGAGGCATTTGTTCTTAGGGCACCACAAGCACAGGGTTGCCACTTGTGTAAAGCTGAGAGTGACAGCTTCCTTAAATTTTGTGCCAATACTCCTTTTGCCTTCCCCTACTCCAGGTCCTGCTAATGTGTATTGTGAATAATTTCCAAGATTAGGGCATAATACACAGTATATAATACACAGCTTACTTGGTCAAGGAACTTGGCTGTGTATTTGTAGAGTGAGTAGAAAAGAAGGATGCCCTAGGCAGGTGGACAGTACATTCTGGAGAAGTTGTGCTTGGATGCAAATTCTTTCTCCTGAATCCATCTTATTTTTCTGTTTTGGCAAGTTTTATGGTGAGCTCACATTTTCCTTAAGCTCTGTGTCAGCGATACAAAAATCCCTGTTTCCTTATGATCAGCATTTATCAGGGGATTTTTAAAAAAACTACAAAACAAAATATGTTTGTTCCTCCTTTATTGATGGATTCATTGCCTGTATCAGTATGAATGATGCCTTGGCAAAAAATGGGAGCAGAATAGCCCATTATGCTAAGGGATATAAATTATCTTTGATGGAGAAGATCCCTGTTCATCAATACTGATGTAGCTGTGTCATCAATTTAATAGCTGAACACTCAGGACCATTAAACTTAGCACTGTTTGCCATACTATTATTTATAATAGTGCCCAAGAGTAACATGTAATTAACTACATGACTGACTGACAAAGCAAACTGCAGGGTGATCAATCATATTGTATAAACACTTGTCACCAGGCTACATGCGGGATGAGAAGGTTGACTTGTGATGTTTCAGTGCTACGCTGTCTAGACTGTTGCTCTGGGCTGGTGTGAGGCCCACCACTGATGGGGACTTTATTCTCAGATCCAGATTTAAAGTTGGTGGCTGTACCTTGATATTCAGTCTCATCTTGCCATCTAGCTTGATCTTTGGGAGGGTGACCAATATGAAGAATCTGTCAGTTCCTCTTTATCTAGAATGGTTTCCTCTTTTTAGGTCCCCCCAGACTCATGATTTTTTCCTTTGCCTAGTCCCTACTTTCACTAAGTTTTCCTACTGCCACTTGCCTTTAAAGCAATCAATTTCCCCTCTTCTTCAGGTTTCCCCTCACTACAGCTATTTTGTAACTTGTCCTCCTCTTTGAGCTGATCAGGAATGACTTCACCACAAGCAAGGGGAGATGAGGCATGGTCAGATTTTCCCTCTCATGCAGGGACTGTTTTGTAAAGTTTACTGTCAGCCCACAGGGTTAGGCTTCTACCTGTGACAGCTACTTGTAACTTCAGAAACTCCAGGTCCCATGTGGCCAAGAGGAAGACTGAGACTGTTACGGAGATTCATTCCAGAGAGAAAAATTGCTGATAGAAAGATATGCCTCCCCCATCAGCATGAGTTTCTTCTGTGTGAATACTGAGGCTAATATGCAAGAGTCTAACACAGCTGCCTGTAGAAATTGGACCCTGTTCTTAGGTGGGGTCTTCCCTGAAATGGGGAGGCATTATTTCAAGTATCAACACAGAGGAAGAGTAAGGTCCTTAGGGTGGAGAAAGAGAGAATTCTGTACCTCTGTCTTGGTATCTCTTTCTTAGGTCTAGACCAGGATGCCAGATACCTGGCACAGGCATAGTCATTCCCCCACTACTTCCTGTCCATCCTCTTATCTTTGCCCATTGCAGACATCACCAGTCAATCATACTTTCATCACTTAGACTCCTCCTCAATCCAACATCCCAGGCAGTCATTATTTATTGTTCAGAGATGGAATATAAGATTCAAACCTGTTTCCTACTGTCAGTCTCAAGTCTGATGAGTCAGGATGCATGTTTGTAGGGTGAGTGCTAGGAGGAAAAGAACTACGTGAATGTCACTGCCTTACCCATTGGGGCAGGGAAGGGATATAAGCCCTGAAGAGTGAGCATTATCTTATAAACCACATCATTTTCACTTAAGAGTACTCCCTGGGTTTACTTTCTATGTGTTCTTACCTGTCTGTTAGCAACATTTGGTTTGAGTAATTTGGCTTTGTCATAGCTAGACCTCACAGCGCTCAGAGGAGAACCATATGTCCATGGTTGGGTCAGAGTTAAGTGGGAAGCAGGTTACCTTGAGACTGCTAATTAATAAACACTCCTAGGAAGCCTAGGTCCCATAGTTCAGCTGCTTTTTCTTACTCTGAGATTCTTCCTCCTACTGACAACTTTAGTGATCCTGAGTGCTCTATTTTATTTTAAAAGGTAGCTTTCATTTTTGCCACCTTGCCAAGACTGTCAAGAATCATAATGAGCCAGCAAAAAATTATTTCATTCACAGAAATTACCATCCCATCCATTTTCTTCCCACCTCTCCTAGTCACAAAGTCATGTGTTTTCCATGACGAGTCCTTCTAATTTTATGTCACTAAAGCCACATATTCAGGTAGGAAATCTCAAAGTTTCCTGATGACTCAAGCCCCAACATCCCATGGATATAATATTGATGATGATGATTTCCCTGGTATGAGTTTCTAAGAGAGCCACAGGAAACTTGTCTTCTTATCCTTCTGTTCTTACTTAGAAGCTTAAATTTTTTTAACATCTTTATTGGAGTATAATTGCTTTACACTGTTGTGTTAGTTTCTGCTGTATAACAAAGTGGATCAGCTATACATATACATATATATCCCCATATCCCCTCCCTCTTGTGTCTCACTTCCACCCTCCCTATCCCAGCCCTCTAGGTGGCCACAAAACACCTAGCTGATCTCTCTGTGCTATGCAGCTGAGAAGCTTAACCTTTAAGATGCTCTCTGGAGCTTTGATCTATGAAGAGCTGAACAAATTGGCAAACATGGAGTTTGTAATATCTTATTTTTCATAATTCCAACAGTTACCTTGGCAAGCAGGTATGTGCTCTATAAACCTAAGTACTGACTTGACATATGGATCAAAAGAGAGTTTGTTAGCAACCTGCAGGCATCTGCTCTTGGAGGATTCAGCTTGGCATGTAATCTAATTCAGCTGAAAGACGTGGACATATAATAACTACAACACAGACCATAATTCTCCTCTGTGTCTCTCTGGTCATATACAAATCATTCATTTGGCAGGTTCTTTGTAATTCCACTAATTAAGGGAAAACTATTGGTCTTTTTGGCCCTAAGTCAGGATTCTACAAAATTTTTCTTCAAAACGCAAACATCATCCCAACCAAAAGCAGGGGGTAGAATTAAGGTAGAGATTTAATATTTATTTTTAAACTTTTAATTGGCATTTGACCTGGTGGCTGGCCTGGCATTTGTTGGGATTCACCTCAGCCCAGCATGGAGAAACATGAATCCACTTTTGTTCAAGCAAGTTGTCTTTGGGATTTTATTGATTTCATAACCCAGGTAAGTGGGTAAGAGTAACTCAAAGGGCAGAGGAAGAAAAGACAGAGAGGCTTACCGTGAAGGTACTGAATCCATTCTGTGCACATCTATACTACTTTTTCAACCATTACCTCATTCATTCAACCCAACAACATTCTCCCAACACATTCTCTGCAGGCTGCCAGGAAACACGCAATATACAAAATGAGTTTAAAAATGTGGTCACTGCCCTCAAGGAGCTTGCCATCTAGTAGGGAAGATAAACATATATTGGAAGTAACCTAAAACCAGAGCAAAGTTGTCTGGCAATTTATTAGGAACTGTAGAGAAAGGTTTGAGTGAAAGCAAAAAAGGAGCATCATCTGTTGTGTGTCCTCATTGCACGGGAGAACAGGGACAGAGTCTTATTTGTCTTTGTAATTTGTGCCAGGGAAAAAGTAGGTGTTCAATAAATGCTTGATGAATGCAGCTGAGAGAAAACATGGAAAATTCTTAGAAGAAGTCCTTTTTGAAGCAGAACTGGAAGGAAACATGGAGTTTAGGTTAACAAAGAGGAAGGAGGAGGAAATACTATGTAGGAAACTGAAGGAGCTTAGACATGGTGAGGGGCAGCCTGCTGGAGCAGAAGGGAAGGACAGAGAATAGAGAAAGAGAACAAACGTACATTGATGACATTCATCCTTAGTCTGGGCTTCCTCCCAGATCTGACCCCAGTCAGAAGTACTTAGAGAAATAATACACGCTCTTGTTCCTAACCAAGTGATGGGGATACTGCATTATTCTTATGGAAATAGAGTCTTCCTGGGGTCTTCTGAAGCTCACAAAAGTCTTAGTTCAGCCTTCTTAAACTTTAGTATACACAAGAATCTTTTGGAAGGCTTGTTAAAATACAGATTTCTGGGCCCCATCAGCAAACTTTCTGATTCAGGAGATTTGGGGTAAGGCGTGAGGATTTGTACTTCTAACAAGTCCTCTGGTGATGCTAGTTCTGTGACCACAGTTTGAGAACCACTGTCTTAGATAAATATACAGTTACCTTCCCTCATATTTACACCATTTCCCAAGACATGGAGAGAATCAAATGCCATAAGATGGCTGTGATGATCAGAGATTTTAAAAATGTCTGCTGAAGGTGGCTGTTTCAAAGATGCTTGGTTTCAGGTGATATAAGATTTCTGCATTAATTTCCAATTTATAAATGACTATAACTCTGGAAGTTCTTACTGTTAACTGGATGTTGAGAACTCAGAACAACAAAGTTGTAAATAGTGTTTAGGTCTCCAGCTCACCACAAAAGCCCAGGTCACCTTAAATATATCTAATGCACTCAGTTGTGCAATAGATAATCACAGAAAATAACACCACGGCCATACCACTAGTTAAATCAAACACAACCTTGAACATGTGTGCTTCACTCTGTCCAACAGATGATACTTAGAAGTTATATGGCAACTATATTTTGATAAGTTTATTTTAGTACATTAGGAACTTCACTAATTGGATGATCTTTAACCAAAGAGGAGCATGGAATAAAAATAATGAAATGGTGCATAAAGGAGTTCTTAAAACCTTTGTGCTTTTAAGTTGGATTTTCTTTTAATATATCACAGTTACTTGTAGGAAAGAAGATTTGGTTCAGATAGGCATCTCAGCCCATTACGGCACTGACTTTGAATGTGTTACTGGAGGCTGGGCTTCAGAACATCTGCTCCTCGCACATCCCTCTTCTGAGGGTTTCTGTCCACACAAGCTGCCACCATGGTGACTCTTGCCTGTGCTCCCCTAAAGTGGGCACTTTGTCTAAGGACAGCCCACCTGTAGGTTGGCCAGGAGTCTATGAGATGACCTGGTGTGGAAGTTTTGTTCATCATGGACAACGGGAACTAATTAGACCAATCAGAACTTGAGACAGAGAGAAAGAATGAAGCAGCTGGTTTTGGGAATAGTAGCTGAAGGACACAGGGAGACTAGTCAAGTTGCCACAATGGTAGAGCATGAGAATAGATATTTGTTAACTCCTGTTGCTTAGGAGGTTGACCAAATGACCCAGTCACTTGTGCTGCTCTGAATTCTGAATGATTTATTGAGTCGAACTACTTAGTAAGCTCTGTGAGACCTGGTGGTTTAGCAGTTCCCAGAATCCTGAGGCCGTAGCAAAACCCCCATATCTTCTTCCTTTTTTTCAGGTGAGTTCTTATATAACTCACCCAAACTAAAGGCCATCAAAATTCCTTTTAACAAAAATAGCCTAACCAACATAAACTCCTATGGAAATCCCCTAGTGACAGATTAGCTGAAGAATTGGGATAGTATTTCTCTCCTTTCCCTCCTGATCACTCCCAACTGATGGATTAGGAAGTTAAAATCCTCATACCTTTGAATTCATCAGAACTGAAGGCACATCAAAATGCAAGGAATTAAGGAACAGACAGTACATAAAAGAGAAAGGAAGAATGGGAGTCAGCAGATCAGCCCTTCATTTGTGTTGACAAACGAAGGTTAAAAGTCTCTGATGAGCTGCATCTATAAATAATTAGCTCTTCCAGTCTCCGTGAGGCTTTGGCCAATTGGTACAGGCCCACTAGGGCTAATAAGGGCTAGAAATGCTGCCAACAAGCTCAGCTATAACACGAGCCAGAGGACAATGTGCTTCAGATACTCACGCTGCACTCATGTGATGTAGATTTATAGGGTCTAAGCACTGTTCTGAGGAGTGTTGGTATTCTTAGATTCATTAAATGGGAACTTATTCACCATGCCTTGTCTCAAGCATGTCACTAACATCTTAGTATCTTAGTTCAATAGTAATTTGGGGATCATTTCAGTAGGACTCTCTAATTTTAAGGATAAGAAAACTGAGGGTGAACTTCACAAAATTTATTCATGATATTATTGATTTTAAAGTCTTGCTCTTAGCTCAGAGGCAGTAAAAACTTCATCTTACTGACCTATTCAGTCACTTATTTTGTGGAGCCATTTATAATAGCTCCCCAGACTCACTTTCCCACACCAGCAGCTATGCCTGTAAGTTTTAAAATAGCCATCACATATCTTGTCTCATTTGATCCTCTCAACAGCTCTTTGAGATGGGCATATATGTATCATTTCCATTTTACAGGTGAAGAGGCTAAAGCTCAGAAAGGCTAGGCCACTTTTTGGAAACCCAGATTCTCTGATGTCTAATCCAGATGTCTTTCCAATGAATAACATGTTTGAAAACAATTTGTAAACTAAAATTTGAAATAGAAGCACTAGTCTTCATCATAACCCTCACCTTAATTTCCATGCCATATTCCCTGGAATATAGCAAAGGTCCATCCTTAAGGACAGTGTCTTATTCATACCTTTGGTTCTCTGAACACTTTGCAATTACAACGATTTTCCACAAATTAACTCAGAATCTCCACTGGATTATAAACAGAATCCTTTAGAATTCTGGTAACTTTAAAAAATTCCCACCCCCAAAACATTCTGACCATTTTCTTCAGAGGCTTCTGTTTGACACCAACATTAACCTACCACCACCCAAACCATTAATTCATTCATTCACCATTTCTTGGGCAACTACTATGTGTAAGACATTGTGTTAAAGGCTAAAGATATACAGATGAAAAGGTGGGTACCTGTTTTCCCATGAGCATATAATTTAGTGTGTGTAGGGAGGTGAGGTACTAGGCAGAGAAGGGGGAAATAGGAAAGACAGGCAAACACACCAACAAATGACATATCTTTACTATATTAGAGATGAGGACAGGATATTGTAAAACCACAGAAGAAGGTTCTAAGTCAGAAGGAGGGGTCAAGGAAGGCATTTTGGAGGAGATGATATGCATCTCAGGAACTTTCCTTCTGTAATGACCACCTGCCCTTCTGAATCTACAGGAGAGCTCTTGGTGCCAGTCAAAATGGCTACAGATGGAGATTGGTTCAAGATGGTAGAGTGGAAGGACGTGATCTCACTCCCTCTTGCAAGAACACCAGAATCACAACTAACTGCTGAACAATATTGGCAGGAAGACACTGGAATTCACCAAAAAAGATACCCCACATCCAAAGACAAAGGAGAAGCCACAATGAGACGGTAGGAGGGGTGTCATCACAATAAAATCAAATCGTATAACTGCTGGGTGGGTGACTCACAAACTGGAGAACACTTATACCACAGAAGTCCACCCACTGGAGTGAAGGTTCTGAGCCCAACATCAGGCTTTCCAATATGGGGACCCGGCAATGGGAGGAAGAATTCCTAGAGAATCAGACTTTGAAGTCTAGCGAGATTTGATTGCAGGACTTCAACACGACTGGGGGAAACAGAGATTCCTCTTGGAGGGCACACACAAAGTAGTGTGTGCATTGGGATCCACGGGAAGGAGAAGTGACCCCATAGGAGACTGAAGCAGACGTACCTGCTAGTGTTGGAGGGTCTCCTGCAGAGACAGGAGGTGGCTGTGTCTCACCGTGAGGACAGAAAAACTGGCAGCAGAAGTTCTGAGAAGTACTCCTTGGTGTGAGGCCTCCCAGAGTCCACCATTAGCCCCAACAAAGAGCCAGGTAGGCTCCAGTGCTGGGTCGCCTCAGGCCAAACAAACAACAAGGAGGGAATCCAACTCCACCCATCAGCAGTCAAGCAGATTAAAGTTTCACTGAGCTCTGCCCACCAGAGCAACAGTCAGCTCTACACACCACCAGTCCCTCCCATCAGGAAACTTGCACAAGTCTCTTAGATAGCCTCATCCACCAGAGGACAGAAAAGAGAAGCAAGAAGAACTACAGTCCTGCAGCCTGTGGAACAAAAACCACATTCACAGAAAGTAAGACAAAATGAAAAGGCAGAGGGCTAAGCACCAGATGAAAGAACAAGATAAAACCCCAGAAAAACAACTAAATGAAGTGTAGATAGGCAACTTTCCAGAAAAAGAATTCAGAATAATGATAGTGAAGATGATCAAGGACCTCAGAAAAAGAATGAAGGCAAAAATGGAGAAGATGTAAGAAATGTTTAACAAAGACCTAGAAGAATTAAAGAAAAAATACCTAAAAGTATTAAAAAACAAACAAACAGAGATGAACAATACAATAACTGAAATGAAAAAGACACTAGAAGGAATCAATAGCAAAATATGGATAAGTGTATTCTGAGGCAGAAGAATGGATAACTGACCTGAAAGACAGAATGGTGGAATTCACTGCCATGGAACAAATAAAGAGAAAAGAATGAAAAGAAATGAAGACAGCCTAAGAGACTTCTGGGACAACATTAAATGCAAAAACATTCGCATTATAGGGGTCCCCAAAGGAGAAGAGAGAGAGAAAAGACCCAAAACTATTTGAAGAGATTATAGTCAAAAAATTCCCTAACATGGGAACGGAAATAGCCACCCAAGTCCAGGAAGCGCAGAGAGTCCCAGGCAGGATAAACCCAAGGAGAAACACGCCAAGACACATAGTAATCAAATTGATAAAAATGAAAGACAAAGAAAAATTATTGAAAGCAACAAGGGAAAAATGACAAATAACATAAAAGGGAACTCCCATAAGGTTAACAGCTGATTTCTCAGTGGAAATTCTACAAGCCAGAAGGGAGTGGCATGATATATTTAAAGTGATAAAAGAGAAGAACCTACAACCAAGATTACTCTACCAAACAAGGATCTCTTTCAGATTCAATGGAGAAATCAAAAGCTTAACAGACAAGCAAAAGCTAAGAGAATTCAGCACCACCAAACCAGTTCTACAACAAATGCTAAAGGAACTTCCCTAAGTGGGAAACACAAGAGAAGAAAAAGACCTACAAAAACAAACCCAAAACAATTAAGAAAATGGTAATAGGAACATTCATATTGATAATTACCTTAAATGTGAATGGATTAAATGCTCTAACCAAAAGACACAGGCTTACTGAATGGATACAAAAACAAAACACATATATATGCTTTCTACAAGAGACCCACTTCAGACCTAGGGACACATACAGACTGGAAGTGAGGGGATGGAAAAAGATATTCCATGCAAATGGAAATCAAAAGAAAGCTGGAGTAGCAATACTCATAACAGATAAAATAGACGTTAAAATAAAGAATGTTACAAGAGACAAGGAAGGAAACTAAATAATGATGAAGGGATCAATCCAAGAAGAAGATTTAACAATTATAAATATATATGTACCTAACATAGGAACACCTCAATACATAAGGCAACTGCTAACAGCTATAAAACAGGAAATAGACAATAACACAATAATAGTGGGGGAATTTAACACTTCACTTACAACAATGGACTGATCACTGAAACAGAAACTTAATAAGGAAACAGAAGCTTTAAACGACACAATAGACCAGATAGATTTAATTGATATTTATAGGACGTTCCATCCAAAAACAGCAGATTATACTTCTCAAGTGTGCATGGAACATTCTCCAGGATAGATCACATTTTGGGTCACAAAACAAGCCTCAGGAAATTTAAGAAAATTGAAATCATATCAAGCATGTTTTCTGAAGACAACACTATAAGATTAGAAATCAATTACAGGGGAAAACAAAACGTAAAAAACACAAACACATGAAAGCTAAACAATACATTACTAAATAACCAAGTGATCACTTAAGAAATCAAAGACAAAATAAAAAAATACCTAGGGCTTCCCAGGTGGCGCAGTGGTTGAGAGTCTGCCTGCCAATGCAGGGGACACGGGTTCATGCCCCGGTCCGGGAAGATCCCACATGCCACAGAGTGGCTAGGCCCGTGAGCCATGGCCACTGAGCCTGTGCGTCTGGAGCCTGTGCTCTGCAACGGGAGAGGCCACAACAGTGAGAGGCCCGTGTAACCGCAAAAAACAAACAAACAAACAAAAAACCTAGAGACAAATGACAATGAAAACACCATGACACAAAAGCTATGGCATGCATCAAAAGCAGTTCTAAGAGGGAAGTTTATCGCAATACAAGCCTACCTCAAGAAACAAGAAAAATCTCAAATAAACAATCTAACCTTACACCTAAAGGAACTAGAGACAGAAGGACAAACAAAACCCAAAGTTGGTAGAAGGAAAGAAATCATAAAGATCGGAGCAGAAATAAATGAAATACAAACAAAGAAAACAATAGCAAAAATCAATAAAATTAAAAGCTGGTTCTTTGAGAAGACAAACGAAATTGATAAACAATTAGCCAGCCTCATCAAGAAAAAGGAGGAGAGGACTCAAATCAATAAAATTAGAAATGAAAAAGGAGAAGTTACAAAGGATACCTCAGAAATACAAAGCATCCTAAGAGACTACTATAAGCAACTGTACACCAAAAAAATGGTCAAACTGGAAGAAATGGACAAATTCTTAGAAAGGTATAACCTTCCAAGACTGAACCAGGAAGAAATAGAAAATATGAACAGACCAATCACAGGTAATGAATTTGAAACTGTGATTAAAAATCTTCCAACAGACAAAATCCCAGGACCAGATGGTTTCCAGGTGAATTCTATCAAACTTTTAGAGAAGAGCTAACACCCATCCTTCTGAAATTCTTCCAAAAACTTGCAGAAGAAGGAACACTCCCAAACACATTCTATGAGGCCACCATCACCCTGATGCTAAAACCAGACAAAGATACTACAAAAAAAGAAAATTACAGACAAATATCACTGATGAACACAGATGCATAAATCCTCAACAAAATACTAGCAAACGGAATCCAACAACAAATTAAAAGGATCATACACCATGATCAAGTGGGATTTACCCCAGGGATGCAATGATTCTTCAATATATGCAAATCAATCAATGTGATACACCATATTCACAAATTGAAGAATAAAAACCATAAGATCATCTCAATAGATGCAGAAAAAGCCTTTGACAAAATTCAACACCCATTTATGATAAAAACTCTCCAGAAAGTGGGCATAGAGGGAACCTACCTGAACATAATAAAGGCCATATATGCCAAACCCACAGCAAACATCATTCTCGATGGTGAAAAACTGAAAGCATTTCCTCTAAGATCAGGAACAAGACAAGGATATCCACCCTCGGCACTACTTTTCTATGTAGTTTTGGAAGTCCTAGTCATGGCAATCAGAGAAGAGAAAGAAATAAAAGGAATACAAATCGGAAAAGAAGAAGTAAAACTGTCACTGTTTGCAGATGACATGATACTCTACATAGAGAATCCTGAAGATGCTGCCAGAAAACTACTAGAGCTAATCAATGAATTTGGTAAAGTTGCAGGATACAAAATTAATGCACAGAAGTCTCTTGCATTCCTATACACTAATCATGAAAAATCTGAAAGAGAAATTAAGGAAACACTCCCATTTACCACTGCAACAAAAAGAATAAAATACCTAGGAATAAACCTACCTAGGGAGAAAAAAGACATGTATGCAAAAAACTATAAGACACTGATGAAAAGAATTAAATATGATACCAACAGATGGAGAGATGTACCATGTTCTTGGACTGGAAGAAACAATATTGTGAAAATGACTATACTGCCCAAAGCAATCTACAGATTCAATGCAATCCCTATCAAATTACTAATGGCATTTTTTATGGAACTAGAACAAAAAATCTTAAAATTTGTATGGAGACACTAAAGACCCCGAATAGCCAATGCAGACTTGAGGGAAAAAAAACGGAGATGGAGGAATCAGGCTCCCTGACTTCAGACTATACTACAAAGCTACAGTAATTAAGACAGTATGATAGTGGCACAAAAGCAGATATATACATCAATGGATCAGGATAGAAAGCCCAGAGATAAAGCCATGCACCTGTGGTCAACTAATCTATGACAAAGGAGGCAAGGATATACAATGGAGAAAAGACAGTCTCTTCAATAAGTGGTGCTGGGAAAACTGGATAGCTACATGTAAAAGAATGAAATTAGAACACTCCCTTACACCATACACAAAAATAAACTCAAAATGGATTAAAGACCTAAATGTAAGACCAGGCAATATAAAACTCTTAGAGGAAAACATAGGAAGAAAACTCTTTGACATAAATCACAGCATGATTTTTACTGATCCACCTCCTAGAGAAATGGAAATGAAAACAAAAATAAACAAATAAGACATAATGAAACTTAAAAGCTTTTGCGAAGCAAAGAAAACTACAAACAAGATGAGAAGACCACCCTCAGAATGGGAGAAAATATTTGCAAATGAATCAAAGGACAAAGGATTAAACCCCAAAATATATAAACAGCTCATGCAGCTCAATATTAAAAAAAAAACAACCCAATCCAAAAATGGGCAGAAGACCTAAATAGACATTTCTCCAAAGAAGACATAGAGATGGCTAAGACATGAAAAGCTGCTCAACGTCACTAATTATTAGAGAAATGAAAATCAAAACTACAATGAGGTATCACCTCACACCAGTGAGAATGGGCATCATCAGAAAATCTACAAACAACAAATGCTGGAGGGGGTGTGGAGAAAAGGGAACCCTCTTGCACTTTTGGTGGGAATGTAAATTGATACAGCCACTATGGAGAACAGTACGAAGGTTCCTTAAAAAACTAAAAATAGAATTACCAGATCACCTAGCAATCCCACTACTAGGCATATACCCAGAGAAAACCATAATTCAAAAAGACACATGCAGGGAGGAGCTTCAAGATGTCGGAGGAGTAAGATGTGGAGATCACCTTCTTCCCCACAAATACCTCAGAAATACATCTACATGTGGAATAACCCCTACAGAACACCTACTGAACACTGGCAGAAGACCTCAGACCTCTCAAAAGGCAAGAAACACCCCACGTACCTGGGTAGGGCAAAAGAAAAAACAGAGAAGAATAGGGACGGGACCTGCACCAGTGGGAGGGAGCTTTGAGGAAGGAAAGGTTTCCATACACTAGGAAGGCCCTTCATGGGTGGAGACTGTGGGTGGCGGAGGGGGGAAGCTTCAGAGCCATGGAGGAGAGCGCAGCAACAGGGATACGGAGGGCAAAGTGGAGAGATTCCCGCAAAGAGGATTGGTGCCTACCAGCACTCACCAACCCGAGAGGCTTCTCTGCTCACCCGCCGTGACGGGTGGGGGCTGGGAGTGAGGCCCGGGCTTCGGTCGGATTCCAGGGAGAGGACTGTGGTTGGTTGCGTGAACACAGCCTGAAGGGAATAGTGCGCTACAGCTAGCCGGGAGGGAGTCCGGGAAAGTCTGGAGCTGCCGAAGAGGCAAGAGATGTTTTCTTACCTCTTTGTTTCCTGGTGCGCGAGGAGAGGTGATTAAGAGCGCCACTTAAAGGAGCTCCAGAGATGGGTGCGAGCCGGGGCTATCAGCGTGGACCCCAGAGACGGGCATGAGATGCTAAGGCTGCTGCTGTAGCCACCAAGTAGCCTGTGTGCAAGCACAGGTGACTATCCACACCACCCCTCCTGGGAGCCTGTGCAGCCCACTACCGCCAGGGTCCGGTTTCCAGGGACAACTTCCCCGAGAGAACGCACGGCGTGCCTCAGGCTGGTGCAACGTCATGCCAGCCTCTGCGGCCGCAGGTTCGACCCGCATCAGTATCCCTTCCTTCCCCCGGCCTGAAAGAGCCAGAGCACCTGAATCAGTTGCTCCTTTAACACTATCTTGTCTGAGCGAAGAACAGACACCCTCAGGCGACCTACACGCAGAGGTGGGTCCAAATCCAAAGCTGAACCCCGGGAGCTGTGCAAACAAAGAAAGGAAAAGGAAATTTCTCCAAGCAGCCTCAGGGGCAGCGGATTAAATCTCCACAATCAACTTGATGTACCCTGCATCTGTGGAATACCTGAATAGACCGCCAATCATCGCAAACTGAGGAGGTAGATTTTGGTAGCAACAATATATATATATTTTTTCCACTTTTTCTTTTTTTGTGAGTGTATGTGTATGCCTCTGTGTGTGATTTTGTCTGTATAACTTTGCTTTTACCATTTGTCCTAGGGTTCTGTCTGTCCGTTGTTGTTGTTTTCTTTTTTTACTTAAAAATTTTTTTCCTTCATAATTATTTTTTATTTTTTGTTTTTATAACTTTATTTTATATTATTTTATTTTACTTTATTATATTTTATTTTATCTTCTATCATTCTTTCTTTTTTTCCCTCCCTTTTTTCTGAGCCATGTGGTGGACAGGTTCTTGGTGCTCCAGCGAGGCATCAGGGCTCTGCCACTGAGGTGGGAGAGCCAAGTTTAGGACACTTGTCCACAAGAGACCTCCCAACTCCATGTAATATCAAATGGCGAAAATCTCCCAGAGATCTGCATCTCAATGCCAAAACTCAGCTCCACTCAATGACCTGCAAGCTACAGTGCAGGACACCCTATGCCAAACAACTAGCAGACAGGGACAAAACCCCATCCATTAGCACAGAGGCTGCCTAAAACCATAATAAGGCCACAGACACCTCAAAACACACCACCAGACGTGGACCTTCCCAACAGAAAGACAAGATCCAGCCTCATCCACCAGAACACAGGCACTAGTCCCCTCCACCAGGAAGCCTGCACAACCCACTGAACAAACCTTAGCCACTGGGGACAGACACCAAAAACAATGGAAACTGTGAACCTGCAGCCTGCAAAAATGAGACCCCAAACACAGTAAGTTAAGCAAAATGAGAAGACAGAGAAACACACAGCAGATGAAGGAGAAAAATAAAAACTCACCAGACCTAAAAAATGAGGAGGAAATAGGCAGTCTACCAGAAAAAGAATTCAGAATAATTATAGTAAAGATGATTCAAAAACTTGGAAATAGAATGGAAAAAATAAAAGAAATGTTTAACAAGGACCTAGAAGATCTAAAGAGCAAACAAACTATGATGAACAACACAATAAATGAAATTAAAAATTCTCTAGAAGGGATCAATAGCAAAATAACTGAGGCAGAAGAACAGATAAGTGACCTGGAAGATAAAATAGTGGAATAATTACTGCAGAGCAGAATAAAGAAAAAAGAATGAAAAGAATTGAGGACAGTCTCAGAGACCTCTGGGACAACATTAAACAAACCAACATTCGAAATACAGGGGTCCCAGAAGAAGAGAAAAATAAAAGGACTGAGAAAATATTTGAAGAGATTATAATAGAAAGTTTCCTTAATATGGGAAAGGAAATAGTTAATCAAGTCCAGGAAGCACAGAGAGTCCCATACAGGATAAATCCAAGGAGAAACATGCCAAGACATATTAATCAAACTATCAAAAATTAAATACAAAGAACAAATATTAAAAGCAGCAAGGGAAAAACAACAAATAATACATAAGCAAATACCCATAAGGTTAACAGCTGATGTCTCAGCAGCAACTCTGCAAGCCAGAAGGGAGTGGCAGGACATATTTAAAGTGATGAAGGAGAAAAACCTACAGCCGAGATTACTCTACCCAGCAAGGATTTCATTCAGATTTGATGGAGAAATTAAAAGCTTTAGAGACAAGCAAAAGCTAACAGAATTCAGCACCAGCAAACCAGCTTTACAACAAATGCTAAAGGAACTTCTATAGGCAGGAAACACAAGAGAAGGAAAAGACCTACAATAATAAACCCAAAACAATTAAGAAAATGGGAATAGGAGCATACATATCTATAATTACCTTAAACGTGAATGGATTAAATGCTCCAACCAAGAGACATAGACTGACTGAATATATACAAAAACAAGACCAGTATATAGGCTGTCTACAGGAGACCCACTTCAGACCTAGGGACACATACAGACTGAAAGTGAGGGGATAGAAAAAGATATTCCATGCAAATGGAAATCAAAAGAAAGCTGGAGTAGCAATTCTCATATCAGACAAAACAGACTTTAAAACAAAGACTATTACAAGAGACAAAGAAGGACACTACATAATGATCAATGGATCAATCCAAGAAGAAGATATAACAATTGTAAATATTTATGCACCCAACATAGGAGCACCTCAATACATAAGGCAAATACTAACAGCCATAAAAGGGGAAATCGACAGTAACACAATCATAGTAGGTGACTAAACACCCACTTTTACCAATGGACAGATCATCCAAAATGAAAATAAATAAGGAAACACAAGCTTTAAATGATACATTAAACAAGATGGACTTAATTGCTACGTATAGGACATTCCATCTGAAAACAACAGAATACACATTCTCCTCAAGTGCTCATGGAACAGTCTCCAGGATAGATCATATCTTGGGTCACAAATCAAGCCTTGGTAAATTTAAGAAAATTGAAATCATATCAAGTATCTTTTCCGACCACAACGTTATGAGACTAGATATCAATTACAGGAAAAAATCTGTAGGAAATACAAACACATGGAGGCTAAACAACACAGTACTTAATAACAAGGAGACCACTGAAGGAATCAAAGAGGAAATCAAAAAATACCTAGAAACAAATGACAATGAAAACACGATGCAAAACCTATGGGATTCAGGAAAAGCAGTTCTAAAAGGGAAGTTTATAGCTATACAAGCCTACCTTAAGAAACAAGAAACATCTCAAATAAACCACCTAACCTTACACCAAAAGCAAGTAGAGAAAGAAGAACAAAAAAAAAAAAAAAAAAAAACAACCTAAAATTAGCAGAAGGAAAGAAATCATAAAGATCAGATCCAAAAGAAATGAAAAAGAAATGAAGGCAACGATAGCCAAGTCCAATAAAACAAAAAGCTGGTTCTTTGAGAAGATAAACAAAACTGATAAACCATTAGCCAGACTTATCAAGAAAAAAAGGAAGAAGACTCAAATCAATAGAATTAGAAATGAAAAACGAGAAGTAACAACGGACAATGCAGAAATACAAAAGATCATGAGAGATTACTACAAGCAACTGTATGGCAATAAAATGGACAACCTGGAAGAAATGGACAAATTCTTAGAATGCACAACTTTCTGAAACTGAACCAGGAAGAAATAGAAAATATGAAGAGACCAATCACAAGCCCTGAAATTGAAAGTGTGATTTAAAATCTTCCAACAAACAAAAGCACAGGACCAGATGGCTTCACAGGAGAATTCTATCAAACATTTAGAGAAGAGCTAACACCTATCCTTCTCAAACTCTTCCAAAATATAGCAGAGGGAGGAACACTCCCAAACTCATTCTACAAGGCCACCATCACTCTGACACCAAAACCAAAGATGTCACAAAGAAAGAAAACTACAGGCCAATATCACTGACAAACATAGATGGAAAAATCCTCAACAAAATACTAGCAAACAGAATCCAACAACACATTAAAAGGTTCATACACTATGATCAAGTGGGGTTTATCCAGGAATGCAAGGATTCTTCAATATATGCAAAACAATCAATGTGATACACCATATTAACAAACTGAAGGAGAAAAACCATATGATCATTTCAATAGATGCAGAGAAAGCTTTTGACAAAATTCAGCACTCATTTACGATAAAAATACTCCAGAAAGTAGGCATAGAGGGAACTTTCCTCCACATAATAAAGGCCATATATGACAAACCCACAGCCAACATTGTCCTCAATGGTGAAAAACTGAAAATATTTCCACTAAGATCAGGAACAAGACAAGGTTGCCCACTCTCACCACTCTTATTCAACATAGTTTTGGAAGTTTTAGCCATAGCAATCAGAGAAGAAAAATAAATAAAAGGAATCCAAATTGGAAAAGAAGAAGTAAAGCTGTCACTGTTTGCAGATGACATGATACTATACATAGAGAATCCTAAAGATGCTACCAGAAAACTACTAGAGCTAATCAATGAATTTGGTAAAGTTGCAGGATACAAAATTAATGCACAGAAATCTCTTGTGTTCCTATACACTAATGATGATAAATCTGAAAGTGAAATTAAGAAAACACTCCCATTTACCATTGCAACAAAAAGAATGAAATATCTAGGAATAAACCTACCTAAGGAGACAAAAGACCTGTATGCAGAAAATTATAAGACACTGATGAAAGAAATTAAAGATGATACACATAGATGGAGAGATAGACCATGTTCTTAGATTGGAAGTATCAACATTGTGAAAATGTCTCTATTACCCAAAGCAATCTACAGATTCAATGCAATCTCTATCAAACTATCACTGGCATTTTCCACAGAACTAGAACAAAAAATTTCACAATTTGTATGGAAACACAAAAGATCCCAAATAGCCAAAGCAATCTTGAGAAAGACAAACGGAGCTGGAGGAATCAGGCTCCCTGACTTCAGAGTATACTACAAAGCTACAGTAATCAAGACAGTATGGTACTGGCACAAAAACAGAAATATTGATCAATGGAACAGGATAGAAAGCCCAGAGGTAAACCCACGCACATACAATCAGCTTATCTTTGAAAAAGGATAAAGGATAAAGAATATACAGTGGAGAAAAGACAGCCTCTTTAATACATGGTGCTGGGAAAACTTGACAGCTACATGTAAAAGAATGAAATTAGAACACTCCCTAACACCATACACAAAAATAAACTCAAAACGAATTAAAGACCTAAATGTAAGGCCAGACACCATCAAACTCTTAGAGTAAAACATAGGCCCAACACTGTATGACATATATCACACCAAGATCCTTTTTGACCCACCTCCTAGAGAAATGGACATAAAAACAAAAATAAACAAATGGGACTTAATGAAACTTAAAAGCTTTTGCACAGCAAAGGAAACCATAAACAAGACAAAAAGACAACCCTCAGAATGGGAGAAAATATTTGCAAATGAAGCAACTGACAAAGGATTAATCTCCAAACCATACAAGCAACTCATGCCAATCAATATCCAAAAGGCAACAACCCAATCCAAAAATGGGCAGAAGACCTAAATAGACAGTTCTCCAAAAAAGATACACCGATTGCCAACAAACACATGAAATAATGCCCAACATCATTAATCATTAGAGAAATGCAAATCAAAACTACAATGAGATATCATCTAACACCGGTCAGAATGCCCATCATCAAAAAGTCTACAAACATTAAATGCTGGAGAAGGTGTGGAGAAAAGGGAACCCTGTTGCACTGTTTGCGGGAATGTAAATTGATACAGCCACTATGGAGAATAGTATGGAGTTTCCTTAAAAAAACTAAAAATATAACTACCATAAGACCCAGCAATCCCACTACTTGGCATATACCCTGAGAAAACCATAATTCAAAAAGAGTTATGTACCAAAATGTTCGTTGCATTTCTATTTTCAATAGCCAGGACATGGAAGCAACCTAAGTGTCCATCAACAGATGAATGGCTTAAGAAGATGTGGCACGTATATACAATGGAATATTATTGAGTCAGAAAAAGGAACGAAACTGAGTTATTTGCAGTAAGGTGGATGGACCTAGAGACTGTCATATAGAGTGAAGTAAGTCAGAAAGAGAAAAACAAATACCGTATGCTAACACATATATATGGAATCTAAAAACAGAAAAAAAAAAGGTCAGAGGAACCTGGGGCAAGACGGGAATAAAGATTGAGACCTTCTAGAGATTGGACTTGAGGATACAGGGAGGGGGAAGGGTAAGCTGCGACAAAGTGAGAGAGTGGCATGGACATATATGCAGTACCAAATGTAAAATAGATACCTAGTTGGAATCAGCTGCATAGCACAGGGAGATTAGCTTGGTGCTTTGTGACCACCCAGAGGGGTGGATAGGGAGGGTGGGAGGGAGGGAGATGCAAGAGGGAAGAGATATGGGGACATATGTATATGTATAACTGATTCACTTTTTTATAAAGCAGAAACTAACACACCATTGTAAAGCATTATACTCTAATAAATATGTTAAAAAAAATAAGACACATGCCCCCCAATGTTCATTGCAGCACTATTTACAATAGCCAGTCATGCAAGCAACTTAAATGCCCATCGACATACCAATGGATAAAGAAGGTGTGGTACATATATATAATGGAATATTACTCAGCCATAAAAAGGAATGAAATTGGGTTATTTGTAGAAACGTGGATGGATCTAGAGACTGTCATACAGAGTGAAGTAAGTCAGAAAGAGGAAAACAAATATCGTATATTAACACATATATGTGAAACCTAGAGAAATAGTACAGATGAACTGGTTTGCAGGGCAGAATTAGACACAGATGTAGAGAACAAATGTATGGACACCAAGGGGGGAAAGTGGCATGGTGGTGGTGGTGGTGTGATGAACGGGGAGGTTGGGATTGACATATATACACTAACGTATAAAATGGATAACTAATAAGAACCTGCAGTATAAAAAATAAATAAAATAAAATTCCAAAATTCAAAAAAAAAAAAAAAACAGATGGCTACAGATTGCAGAGAATGCTTCTTTCTTTTTCTATATTCTGCTATCCCAAATCAGTGGAACTTCTATGGGAAAATGGAAATATCAAGAAGGAATAATGAAACCTTGCTGACATCTAAGCCTCAAGTTATATTAAGCTAGGGCACAGACTTTCTAAAAAGTGTCTTATCCAAGGATCCACTTTACAAATAAGCAGAGACTCAGTGAAATTAAGTGAGTATTCCAAAGACAGGCAGTCATTGCTTGGGATAACTGAAACCCAAGTCTCCTGAGCACAGCTGCCCCCTCCCTCAATATGTTTCCCTTTAAATTAGAAATAGGCTCTTTTGTCTTTGTTTTCTGTGTGCACTGAGAGGCCAAAAGGAATAAGGCTGGGCTTCGTACAGTCGTGAGCGGTTTAGTTTCACAGTAATTTGAGAGGATAAGGATATTTATTGTCTTGCATAAATATAGAGAAGGCCTGTCTAATAGGATTTGAAGGAGCATGCCCCAAAGATCCCTCTGCCCCTAAAATATTTATCTCTCAGGGGCCAGAGTGTCCATCATAAGTGGGGCAAAGCTGGATGTCAGAGACTTCTGGGAAGAAAGCACAGTCTATCATTGCAACCTTAGAGTTCATTACTTTATCAACTATGAGCAGCTTTGTCACCACCAAAACTGTAAGGGAACTGAGACATCACTTTGGAGTTGGGTATAGTCCCAAGTCCCTGCAATGGCATACAGGACCCTACACAACGTGTCCCAACATCAATTCCTTAGTTAAATCTCCCAGCACCTTCCCCCTTGCTCATTCTGCCCCATATATGGTGTCCTCCTATCCCTCCTCAAATTTGTCTGGAATGTGCTTGTCTCATGGACTTAGTGCTCATGTTTGCTCGCCCTAACACACATGTCTCACAGATTGTGACATGGTGTGCTCCCTTCCCTCCTGGTTTGTGCTAACCTGTCACCTCTTTTGAGGCCTTCTCTGACCATCCTAATGACAACTGTTTTCTTCTCTGCTACTCATATTTCTCTTGCCTATTTAATTTTTCTCCATAAGACTTATCACCATCTGACCTGCCATATATTCTGCCATATATTATTTGTTTTCTGTCTATCTTCCTTACTAGAATTCAAAGACCATGAGGGCAGGATTTTTTGGGTCTGTTAACTGCTGTATCCTCAGAGCTTATAAAAATGCCTGGATTTAGTATGTGCCCAACAAAAATATGTTGATGGAAGGAAGCAAGAAGGAGAGAAAGAAGGAAAGAAAAGGAAGAAAGGCATGTTCACTTTCATGTGGTAAGTTTGATGAGGGAGACCTGCAGCACATTTTATGGAGCAATTGGTTTCCACCTGCCCTCTCTCCAAGACTCCTCAGTAAAAAGGAGCTCAGTTTGTTGATTTTTCCCCAATCTCCCATTTCCTTTACTCATTTGTGGTAGTCATGTTAATGATGAGCAGAAAGTCTACAAGGGTGATGGAGAGCCAAGAGAAGGAGAAATGTAGAAAAGGAGGGAGAGCAAAGGGAAAGAACATGAGTCTTGTGAGAAGAGTATTGAATATAATTCATGGTTTCAAGAGGCATCTCCACCACTCACTAGCTGTGTGACTTTACACAAGTCATTTCCTTTCCCCAGGCCTCATGGTAAAACTTGTGCAGGGCACTTTGCTGCTACTTTCCATTTCAGCGCCTGTCAGCTTTTACTCATTGAACTTGAACATGACCTCAGAATACCACTCAACATGACAGTCCAGGTCTCACAACTGAAATAACACCACTACCACATTTGGCTTAGACTATCTCTCAGGTGATTTCCAGTTTAGCTTATTATGCTTTAAATTTTGGAAAGGGGGGTGTGGAGAATGAGATAGTGGCTCCATGTTCATGGAGTGGGGTAAGAAAATCTGAGGGAAAAAAGAATTAAAATGAGGTCAGTTGGGATGGTGGGGAGGATTCCTAAGCATTCTATGGACAGCTTGGTGGTATTCCAAGCTACTAACAATTAAATGTATTGTGAGTGTGCTTTCAGGAGATGGCTGATAGACAGGAAGTTGCTACAGCGCGATGAACCTCAAAATAGAGTACATCTGAATCACCTAAGGCTTTTAAAGCACAGATCTCTGGACCTCATTCTCAGAATTTCTCACTCAGCAGATCTGGGGTGGAGCCCAAGAATTTCCATTTCTTACAAGTGCTCAGGTGATGCTGCTGGTCTAGAGGCCACACTTTGACACTTTGCTATAGTGTCAGGAGTGGGAAGTATAGAGAGAAAGAGATGTAAATGGTTTGGGCAAAAATTCCTCAAAAAACTAAAAACAGAACTACCATATGACCCAGCGATTCCACTCGTGGGTATATATTGAGAAAAAACAAAAACACTAATTCAAAAACATACATGCACCTCAATGTACAATAGCCAAGGTACGGAAGCAACCTAAGTGTCCATCAATGGATGAATGGATAAAGAAGATATGGTATATATATATATATATATACAATGGAATCCTACTCAACCATAAAAAAGAATTAAATTTTGCCATTTGCAACAACATGGATGGACTTGGAGTGTATTATGTTAAATGAAATAAGTCAGACAGAGAAAGACAAATACTGTATGATATCACTTATATGTGGAATGTAAAAAATACAACAAACTAGTGAATATAACAAAAAAGAAGCAGACTCACAATTATGGAGAACAAACTAGTGGTTACCAGTGGGGAGAATGGAGGGGCAACATAGGGGTAGGGAATTAATAGGTATAAACTACTATAAGAGCATGATCATCACTCTGCACCCACTGCCATCACCTTAAGAAGAAAAAGAGGATTGAGACTTGAGACAAGTGGTAAAGAGAGAGAATAAAATAGGGTATCAGTCATAATATACTCCCAAGATTCTTTGGAAGACTAAAATATCAAGCCTAAAATTGCCAAAAATAAAATGGGGATGGTAATTAAAATCGAGCTGATTCCACAGCACGTGCTAAACGTGTATATCACAATAGCATGTAGCCTGTGGCATGTGACACATATTCCTGCTGCAGGGAGACATGAGACTTTGAGACTGGTGAAGAAACTCTCTAGCCAGCAGGGGCCCCTGTCTAGGGTAGTAAAACTGTCATGATTCTTTCTCTTCTATAATAAAAGTCAAGCACTTCCTGGAGGCACTTCCTAGAACTGTGAAGTTGGTTGACACAGCTGTGGGGGAAGATTAGCTTTCTTTGGGTGCTGTGAAGAAAGGAGGACCTTTGTGGACATTTCCTTGTGGACGAGAGGAAGCTGTGTGGCAGGGAGGCCTCTGAAAGCCCATGTAATTAAACAATAAAGTTGATGAGTGCGTAGGTAGGGAAGGTCCTGGCAGAAAGATTAACCAAGTGTTGCTGGTTGTCATTTTATGGCATGTGCAGTCAGTCAACACCCACCAGGTATGAAAACCACAATATGGCAGGTACTATGGGGAGAGGCATGAAGGGCAGGGAGAGAAGATAATTCACAATCTGTGTACAGTGAAAAGTGCAGACAATCCTATTAAATTCTCCAAACAACCTATAAACTCTTCATTGTACAGGTTCCGGGAATCTAAGTAACTTGTCCAAGTTCACCAGCTTGAAAAATATTAAAGAAGTGTGAAAAAGTGTGCATGATTTCTCGGCCCGGCTTAGAAATGTGTCTTGCCCATCCTTGCCAGATAATAGAATTGCTTGGCCCCTTCAAATTCCAAGGCCCCTGCAAGACTTAGAATCAGAATTTCTAAGTGGGGTGCCTGGGATGTTTTATACACAACCTAGGCGGTTCGTAGGATCAGGTCATTTTGGGGAATCTTGCAATGTAAATATCACACTGTCTTGACGAGTAGCATGAGATTGGAGAGGAGGGGGGTGGCGTAGAGAGAGATTAAGGAGGTAGAATTAAGTCACTTGACAGTGACTACAGGAAACTAAAGTCTCCAGTCCCTGATCAGCACTTTCTGTCCAGAGTTCTGTGGGCTTTAAACCCCTGCCTCACAATCACATCCTCCTCTAACCACGACAAAAGCAGCAATTGGCCCTGCGGCCACATTCCCTTGGGTGTGAGCCCCCAAAGAGAGCTTCAGCCAGAGCATATCAGCATATCTACTCATCTGGAGATGATTTTCATAATACTCATATGTGGAAAGAAATGTAAAAGCGTTTCTGGGAGAGCAGCCAACTATCATGTCTCTGTTTTCAGAACACAAAAATTACTGTAATTGGTTGATTTAAAAAATAATGATGATGATGTATTGTAATGAGATGACTTAAAGAGAGAGTTTCTTGGAGCAAGAAATTATGTTAGCTTTAAAAGGTTTTTAAATTGACCAAATTGTACCAGGATAAATCCTTTTCCTTTTAGCACAGCAGGCCATTTTCCCTGAGCCCTTGGGTTCAGAGTTACCGGCTACCTGAAGGTCAGATTAACATTTGCTAATTTTTTGGCCTTCAGTGAAGATACCACCTATGATAGGCAAAATAAAGGTTCTTCAAAGATGTCCACATCCTAATCTCTAGAACCTGTGAATATGTTACTTTATAAGGCAATAGGGACTTTGCAGATGTGATTAAATTAAGAATCTTGAGATAGGAAGATCACCCTGGATTATCAAGGTGGGACCAATGTAACCTAAAGGGTCCTTATAAAAGGAAGGCAAGAAGGTCAGAACCAAAGAAGTGGTGATAGAAGCAGAGGTCAGAGTGATTGATTGCTGGAAAGAGGTCATGAGCCAAGGAATGCAGGCAGCCTCCAGAAGCTTGAAAATGCAAGGAAGTTGCTTCTCCCCTTGAGCATTCGTAAGGAATGCAGCTCTCCTGACACTTATTTTAGCCTATAGAGAGACTCATTTTGGATTTCAGATCCCCAGAACTGTAAGATAATAAATTTGTGTTGTGTTAAGCCACCAAGTTTGTAGTAATTTGTTACAGAAGAAATAGGAAATTAATACACCATCACTGAGTGACTTTTGTCTGTTATTTCCATGTTGACTAGGAAGGCTCTTGAAGCCAAGAGGGACCCTTAGGGAAAGCCAGCATAGGGGTCAAATTAAGACCTAAGTTCAAAGTCTATGGTGTTGACTCTGACTTGGAACCACCATTGGGCAAAAAGCCCTGATTTCCTCCCTTGACTACAAGATCCATGGAGTATTTATTCATTATGAATACTAGTAACAGTGCCCCATCTCAATGTTTTTCCTATGGCCATCTGCTCTTACTTCTCCTGATGCTGCCACTTCAGGTGTCCCCTAGGCCATTATCCCTTAGAATTGTAGTGCTCATGGCCAGCTTCAGAGAATCTTCCCCTTTGACCATTTCAGCCTGCAAATCTCATTCTGAGGAAATTAAAATAAATGTTTGCTAGAAACGAGGCCATTTGTGTCTGGGTATCTCATTCCAATGTGTCCTTTCCTAATTATAATCAACTGGCTCCCTTGGCTGAGACCTATGTTTCATGACTCTGTAACTCAGAGAAAGTTTCTTATCTGTAGTCATCAGCCCTGATTTTGGTTTTTGTCTTCAGCCTGGTTTCACCCCTCTCAGGAACCTTCTTTAACTTCACTTCCTTACTACAATTTTGGTCTTAGGTGTGCAGTTAATCCCCTACTGCAAAGGGGATGTCATATGCTATACTATACTAGGAAGAGTGGCAGCTTGATTTTGTTCAGTTTGTCAATAACTTAGAATATCTGAGCACCCCACACATGACCTTAAGATTGTTGTGCTATGACATGTATCATTAATTCTTGTCATAAAGTGTGCCTCATGTAAAAGTTTTGAAGATCACCTCCTACTCCAATGTGCATGAGGAGATGTCATCTGACAGCCCATAGCTGAGAGAGACACACCAAAGCAGAGTAGAAAATCAGTATGAAACAGTCTAGGAGCTAACAATGCATCCTGGAGAACTTGTTTGATATATGGGTGCCTAGTTCCAGTAATTAAAATGGCAAAGCCTGCCCATGGGAAAAGGAGTATGTCATCCTGTATGCATAAGCACAGCATGAAACAGTCCTGTAATATAAAGGATGGGGGCATAATTGGCAGGAAAGGTGGGCACTTGATAGGGCACATCACAAATGACTGTCCTCTGCACAGTGGTGAGAGGGGGGGAGATGCCCAGCAAGGCTCATACTGAAACCAGAGTTGTGTGTCCACAGGGATTTACCTCTGTCCCCAGTGCTGAAGGTGCTGATCTCAGAACACAATGTCATTACAGTAAAGGTGGAGTTGATTCTGCACCACTGCTTGGGACTGTTGCTTGGTAGCCATATCTAGGGTCATCTATAAGAGATGAAGGTATTTTCCAAGTTTCCAAGTTTCCAAGTTCTCTTTAAACCTGGACCACATGCTATAGTTCATAGAGGACAACAGGTACAAGGTAAAGGAGGGGTCAGTTAATGGGAGACTACAAAGGGTTCATGTGATAATTCTCTGTCTGCAATGTCTACAGTTTCCTATTTCTACCCTTTTGTGACACACAATTCTATTTTTATATCAGCTTTCTATGTCACTAAGCTCCATTGTAGTGATATACTCAAACTAAAAAAATAAACCTAAAGTTTTATTTTTATTCAATAAGATAGATGGGGCATGCTGAAATGAAGTCCATCATTGGATGAGTTTTGTTCAGGTTATGAAAAATTGTAATGGCTCCGGTGGATAAACCATTTTACAAATGTTGCTCTCCCCCAGTTCTGCATGTATAATTCTGGGCCACTGTGGTCTCCTCTTTCTGGGCACAGGGATGTTGGCAGCCACTGTCCCAGGAAAGTTCCCCAAATCATTCTTCTCAAGAACTGTCATTCTTGCCCAAGCTTGACTTCCTTACTCCTGGAAGATACTTTCCTTATTTCCACTCACAGTCCTTCTTCTTGTAATAGATTTCTGCCTTAACAAAAAGCTAATACAAGATGCTGAGTTGAGTCAAGGCCCTTATTACTCAAATTATGGGGTGAATCAGTGTATCTGTGGTAGTCACAGGCACATTAGAAATGCATACTCTCAGGTCCCATCCCAGACCTACAGAACTAAAACCTGCATTTAAAAAAGATTCACGAGTGATTTGTATGCACATTAAAGTTTGAGAAGCACTGGTTTAGGGTATCAGTTGGCTGAATTAGAAGAGTCAGTTTTCAATATCCTAAATCTGTTTGCTGGGTTTATGTATTCATTCAATAGTTACTCTATATTAGGCATGTCCCTAGGTTCTGTGGATAAAAGGTAAAGAGGATACAGTTCCTTTTCTTTCTATTTGTCATGGCATTTGTTCACCACGTTGCCATGCCATTTAGCTCTGACAGGTCTTCCCCTTTCTCACCACTCTTCTTAATTTTGAATGCCTGACTTGGCTCTATTCTCTGTTACATGTGTTTTTCTAAACTTTTCCTGATAATTTGGCTGTTTTCTTTTGTGCTGCCATGAATCCATCCGGATTTTCTGATTATAATTTGAGACATCTTTCTGACCATCAATTTCTGGCTTATTTACCAAGTTTCCTGAGACTCTTTTCCCTGTGGCCATGTCCCCTTGTTACATATGCCTTTGGAACATAGCTTTCTCATTTTAACTATGGAATGCATATTACCCTAGCTGCTGCTGAGATCTGTGTACAGGTTCTAGGAATTTTGGCTGTCCCTAGAGACTTCCAGCAACATACCATAGGGAGAAGTAACCTGCCCTTGACAGGAAAACAAAAGGCCTTATTTTCCAACTACACAAGGTAGATCCTTCCTCTAGAAGCTTCTTTTTGTCCCTTCCCCAATTTAAGTGTTTCTTTTCAATATCAGAGTAATGAGCCACAGTTGGAATAGCAAATGGGTCTAGTTTTTAGACAGCCTGTTAACTTTCCGTATTCTTTTCATTCCCTATTATTGCTGACAGAACTTACTATACATTCAATTCAACCCCAAATACAAGTAGATTCAATTAAGTTGAGAGAGCTGGACTGGTACCTACAGATCTTAATTTGGAGTAATTCTTTTAGGTGAGCATCATTTGTGCTTTTTACGCTCTTCAACGGAATGACATTTCACTGTAGATTGGCCCTACTTAAACATGCTCTTTCCCCCTACATTCATATAGCACTTTACTGGGTTTCTATTATCTCATTTGATGATACAAAAACCCTGTGCGGTCTCATGGGGGTGTATCGTATCCTATTTTCAGATAAGGACCTCATAGTTAGCAGGTTAAGTGAATTCACTGTACCTTTGGCAGAATTGACTCAAACACAAGTCGACCCAAGGCTGGTGCTCTCTGTCTACAGTGCCTGGTGCTCCCCTAGTGGGGACAGAGGATGGCTATTTTGATGCCCAACAACCCAGAGGCCAAAAGTGGACTCTGCACAAATCCCAGCCTTATGTCTTGGGCCCAATAGGCTTACGACCTTCCAGAAATCCTCAAACGGGTTTCCCAGTTTTTGCATCTTCTGGATAAAATCTGAATGGATCAGACAGAAAGGAATATAAAAAATATTTCCTCTGCAATTTCAGTTTCAGCCTCAGGAATAACTAACTACACTTCTTCCTTTATTTTTCTTCTTCTCTCATGATCTCACTATCCCAATTCTCACCCTGTCCTCAACTGAAGTAAGGTCCCAGAAATGTTATTAATTAAAATCTTTCTAGCAATAAGCCACACGTGTTCAAGCAGAAATGATGGTCATTTGCAGAGTTTCATAGTCACCCTCTCACCCCAAGTATCTTAAGCAATCTCCAGTTAAACCCAGAAACCAACCTGTCTAGCTGCATCCCCATGGGGCATGGTCATGTTTCTTCTTTTCCTGCTCAGTCTCTTCCTTAGCCTCTTAAGGTTGCTTTATGACTGCAGCTGCCATTGGCATCCAGAATGATGCCTCCATCAAGGAAAGTGGCCCTCAAAATTCTCAAAGCTCCAAGATGTGGGAGGCCCAGCACCCAGAGGGCTGGGTTTTACAGAAGTGAAGAGAGAGACCCTCTGCTTGCACCCTGCATCATTACCTGGACCCTAAACCTGCACTTCTTGTACACGGAAGCTCATAAAGATGCTCATGAAACAGTGTCTTTAGCTTTCAGTCTCCCCCTGTGCAAACAGGGCTACATCCTAGCCATAAAAAGAAATGAAATTGAGTTATTTGTAGTGAAGTGGATGGACCTAGAGTCTTTCATACAGAGTGAAGTAAGTCAGAAAGAGAAAAGCAAATACCATATGCTAACACATATATATGGAATCTAAAAAAAAAAAAAAAAGGTTCTGAAGAACCTAGGGGCAAGACAGGAATAAAGACACAGACGTAGAGAATGGACTTGAGGACACAGGGAGGGGGAAGGGTAAGCTGGGACGAAGTGAGAGAGTGGCATGGCCTTATATATACTACCAAATGTAAAATAGATAGCTAGTGGGAAGCAGCCACATAGCATAGGGAGATCAGCAAGAGGGAGGAAATATGGGGATATATGTATATGTATATCTGATTCACTTTGTTATAAAGCAGAAACTAACACACCATTGTAAAGCAATTATACTCCAATAAAGATGTTAAAAAAAAAAAAAAAAAGAAGAAGCCAGACCAGGGTGATGCTGTCCCATCCATCTTAGTTTTTACTGGTTGAAGGAAGCATCATTATTTTTGGTTTCAATATGAAACTAAAAAACATCCACGAAGAGGAGTTTAATAGGAAATTATTTCTGCATGTTGGAACTCAAGGGTCACCCTCTGAGAGTAAGAGCAGGTGAGGAAAAAAAAAAGTCTACCCTGCAGGAAGAGATGGCAGGAAAATTTACATATCTCAATATTGACACTGGTTAAAAGGAGGAAAAGAAAAATCTCTTCTGAGAATTTGAGCCAAAGCTGGTATTCATTCAGGGCCATGATCTGAAATCACACTACCGGAGCAGTGCAAAAAAGTCTCAAACAGAGAATTTAATTTAAAGGAGCCTCAAGTTGATCATTCCTCAAATGTGTGGAAGGAACAAATGAAAATACTTTCTAAAAGAATTCAACTGGTACTTGTGTTGTCCAATATGGTGGTCACTAGTCACATGTGGCTATTTAAATTTAAAACAATGAAAATTAGATAAAATTAAAAATTCAGTTATTCTATTGCATGAGCTGCACTTCAAGTGTTCAAAAGCCATAGTTGGCTAGTGGAGACCATATTGGACAAAACAGACCAACAGCATTTCAACATTTCCAACATAACAAAGTGTTCTTTTGAACGGCACTGACCAACAGAAATAGTAACAAGCCATTGATTGTATGATGTGGTCTGATTCCTGAGACAAGAATTTGAGAAAAATGTGTGTCTTAAGACTCAGTGAAATACAGTAGATGCAGAAGTAGAGAGATGAATGAAAGCTTTGCTTTGAGGAATTGGCAGATGTGAAAATCAGGTTGCCTCAGAATCACTTGGAACTGAGTCATGACATGAAGTTCCAAATCATGGAGAATTCCTCTTCAGCCTTCTGAGTTTCTAGAGCAGTCAGGAGCCGCTTGGGCTGAGAGCTCATAGTGTGTGACTGATGGGAATTAGCACAAAATCTCATTACTTGGATGACCTTCCAGGGCCCTTAGTTCTGTGAAAATTAGAATTGAATGCCAAATGACATATTTTCAGGTAGCTTTTCCCCCACAATATAGCTACCTTTGACCTTTTGAAACTCAATTAATTTTATAAAGTTACTGTGCAATCATTATAGTAATATAATCATTTTATGAGTCCCAAGAGAAGACATCAGTGGGAGACTCCAGAGTAAAAGGTTTTAAGGAGTGAATGTCCACCTCTCTAGATTTCTCCCAATCTCCATCCTTTGACATCTCTTTGAGGATTTTTGATTTTGATTGAGAGGTTGAAATAGAGGAGTTTTATGTGAAGAAAATATGTGGAGCTACAGTAGATCTAGTACCTGGGACCACTGTTTCAGGCTTGCACAATTCCAAAACTGTAGAAAGACTTCATACATAATGCAGCTTAACAAGAGAATACTTAAATTAATGAGAAATTTCTTTGTGATTCTGTATATTTTTAAATTGCTACCTGGTTCTTTCCCAGTACACTTTATCACCTCATACAGAAAAACTCAAGTTATTAACACATTTCTTTTTCTTCAGTTCATAATAAGGGATAATTGAAATATGGTTCCCATCTTAAAGTGTGTTTAAATGAAAGAACTGCCTCATCTGATAGTAAATAGTACCTGGAGTGTGATAAGGCACTGAAGCAGCAGGTTTGTATGTGAGTGTAGGGTGTGCAGGAGGAGAGAAGTTCGAAATGATGGAATAGTTGTGGAAGGAGATCTTACATTTATTGAGTGCCTACTACGTGCCAGTTCTGAGCTGGTGCTCTACATACCTTGTTTACATTATCTCATGCAACTCTGTGATATAGGTTATTATCTTCATCTTATGAGTGAGGAAACTAAAACCCAGAGAGGCTAAATAGCTTGCTCAAGGTCACTCAATGACCTTTTGCCAACACCACTCTGCTAAAACTGCTCTTGTCAAAGTGGGGGTCTTTTCAATGACCCCACGATGAAAAATCCAATGGTCAATTTTCAGTCCTCACCTTTCTTGACCTATCATCAGTATTTGACATAGCTGATCACTTCTGCTCCTTAATTGACTTTCTAGACATGGCTTCTAGTGTATGATACTCTCTTGGTTTCCTTCCAGTGTCACTGGACATACACCCTCCAATTCCTTTGATTGTTTATTATCTCCTTGAACTCCTAGGAAGGAGTGCCCAGAGCTGAGTCTCTGAGTAGCTTCTCTTCTCCAGCTACTCTTACGCCCTCATGTCCCAGGGTCAGGTTTTATCAACCTTGGCACTGTTGACATCTGGGCCAGATAATTCCTTGTTATGATGGGACAATCCTCTGCATTATGGGATGTTTAGCAGCATCCCTGACCTCTAATAATTACATGCCAGTAGCAACCACCCCAGTCACTCCCAGTTGAGAACCATTACCCTAGGTATTCTCATCTACTTTTATGGTTTTAAAAACCACCAGCAAGCCAAAAATACCCAAGTTTATATCCCAAGTTTGTATCTTCAGTTCAGACTTTTCCTCTGCCTCCTTGACCTCTCCATTTGGGTGTCTAACACAAACTCTCCATTTGAGTCTTTGCCTCCAAGTGTGCTCCACCTATAGTCCCACCCATCTCAGCTGCTTAGGCAAGACTTCTCTCTCTCCTACATTCAATCCTTTAGGAAATCCTGTTGGTTTTACTTTGAAAATACATCCATGATCCAATTGTATCTCATCACTTTCACTAATACCTTCCTGATCCCAGGCATCATCTCTTGCCTAAATGGTCACAATAGCTTCCAAATTGGTCGTTTGCTCCCACACTTCCCCTTTCTAATTCCATTCACCTCCCCACCCTCATTCCCACCATGCCATAGGAGTCCCTTCCATGTAGAGGAAACATACTCTTCTCAAGCATACATGAAATCTTTATGAAATTGACCTCTGGCTCAAAAAAGTCAAAGAATCAGTATAAGACAGACCATGTTCTGTGATTACTACTAAGTTAAAAATCGATTTTAAAACACAACTATGTCTCCATATATCTAATTTAAAAAAAAACACAATGGAATATTACTCAGCCATAAAAGGGGTGAAATTGGGTCATTTGTAGAGACATGGAGGGAACTAGAGACTGTCAAAAAGAGTGAAGTAAGTCAGAAAGAGAAAAACAAATATTGTATATTAACGTATATATGTGGAATCTGAAAAAATTGGTATAGACGATCTCATTTACAAAGCAGAAACAGAGACACAGACATAGAGAACAAATGTATGGATACTAAGGGAGAAAGGGGTGGGTGGGATGAATTGGGAGATTGGGATTGACATATATACACTATTGATACTATGTATAAAATAATAACTAATGAGAACCCACTGTATAGCACAGGGAACTCTACTCAGTGCTCTGTGGTGCCCTAAATGAGAAGGAAATCAAAAAAGGAGGGGATATATGTATATGTATAGCTGATTCACTTTGCTGTACAGTATAAACAAACACAATATTGTAAAGCAGCTGTACTCCAATAAAAAAATAATGCATGAAAAAAGAAATAATAATGGAAACTGAAAATAACTTGAAACTAGATAACAGTGACGATACTAAATATCAGGATTTGTATAATGTGCTTAAAGTGAACCTTCAATTAAAATTTAAAGCCTTATATATTTATATTAGTGATGAAGAAAGGTTAAATATTGATAAGACAAATGTTCAACTTAAATAAATTTTAAAAATAACAGAATAAACCAAAAGAAAGTAGAAAGGACAAAAATTTGCAGATGATTTTAGCTCAAACTCTACCCCACCACATGTCATATTTCTTTGGTAACATTATTTTTAAAAGATGCAGAAAATTCTGTTATGCAGATTGTTCTATTGTAAATATTACCTTTCATCTTATGATGAGCATTTCATTTTAAAATATAAAACCCATAATGATTTCCATAGAATAGTCTTTTAAAAATAGAACTGTGAGGTTAAAAAATGTGTACATGCTTAACATCCTAGATATATTTGGAGATTGTTATGGTTAGCCATATTCATCTCAATTAATGTTGGAGATTATACCACAATCTTGGTACATTGAATAACAACCTACTTCCCCTGTTATTAATCTTGCACATTGTGTGATGTAACAATGCATCCCCAGAGGGCAGACAGCAGAAGCAAGAAGGACTACAATCTTGCAGCCTGTGGAACAAAAATCACATTCATAGAAAGATAGACAAGATGAAAAGGCAGATGGCTATGACCAAATGAAGGAACAAGATAAAACCCCAGAAAAACAACTAAATGAAGTGGAGATAGGCAACCTTCAGGAAAAAGAATTCAGAATAATGGTAGTGAAGACGATCCAAGACCTTGGATAAAGAATGGAGGCAGGGCTTCCCTGGTGGCACAGTGGTTGAGAGTCCGCCTGCTGATGGGGGGGACATGGGTTCGTGTCCCAGTCCGGGAAGATCCCACATGCCACGGAGTGGCTGGGCCCATGAGCCATGGCTGCTGAGCCTGCTCATCTGGAGCCTGTGCTCTGCAACAGGAGAGGCCACAAGAGTGAGAGGCCCATGTACCGCAAAAAAAAAAAAAAAGAAAGAAAGAAAGAAAAAGGATGGAGGCAAAGATCAGGAAGATGCAAGAAATGTTTAACAAAGATCTAGAAGAATTAAAGAACAAACAAACAGAGATGAACAATAAAATAACTGAAATGAAAAGTACACTAGAAGGAATCAATAGCAGAATAACTGAGGCAGAAAAATGGATAAGTGACCTGGAAGACAGAATGGTGGGATTCACTGCTGTAGAACAGAATAAAGAGAAAAGAATGAAAAGAAATCAAGACAGCCTAAGAGACCTCTGGGACAATATTAAAGGCAACAACATTTGCATTATATGGGTCCCAGAAGGAGTAGAGAGAGAGAAAGGACTCAAGAAAATATTTGAAGAGAATATAGTTGAAAACATCCCTAACATGGGAAAGGAAATAGCCAACCAAGTATAGGAAGTGCAAAGAGTCCCATACAGGATAAACCCAAGGAGAAACATGCTGAGACACACAGTAATCAAATGGGCAAAAATTGAAGACAAAGAAAAATTATTGAAAGCAGCAAGGTAAAAACAACAAATAAATACAAGGGAACTCCAATAAGGTTAACTGCTGATTTCTTAGCAGAAACTCTACAAGCCAGAAGGGAGTGGCATGATATACTTAAAGTGATGAAAGGGAAGAGCCAAGATTACTCTACTTGGCAAGGATCTCATTCAGATTCGATGGAGAAATCAAAAGCTTTACAGACAAGCAAAAGCTAAGAGAATTCAGCACCATCAAACCAGCTCTACAACAAACGCTAAAGGAACGTCCCTAAGTGGGAAACACAAGAGAAGAAAAGGACCTACAAAACAAACCCAAAACACTTAAGAAAATGGTAATAGGAACATTCTTATCAATAATTCCCTTAAATGTGAATGGATTAAATGCTCTAACCAAAAGACACAGGCTTGCTGAATGGATACAAAAACAAGACCCATATATACTCTCCCTACAAGAGACCCACGTCAGACGTAGGGACACATACAGACTGAAAGTGAGGGGATGGAAAAAGATATTCCATGCAAATGGAAATCAAAAGAAAGCTGGAGTAGCAATACTGATATCAGATAAAATGGACGTTAAAATAAAGAATGTTACAAGAGACAAGGAAGGACACTACATAATGATCAAGGGATCAATCCAAGAAGAAGATTTAACAATTATAAATATATATGCACCCAACATAGGAGCACCTCAATAGATAAGGCAACTGCTAACAGCTATAAAAGGGGAAATTGACAACAACACAATAATAGTGGGAGACATTAACACCTCACTTACGCCAATGGACAGATCATTGAAACAGACACTTAATAAGGAAACACAAGCTTCAAATGACACAATAGACCAGATAGATTTAATTGATATTTATAGGACATTCCATCCAAAAATAGCAGATTACATTTTCTTCTCAAGGGCACACAGAACATTCTCCAGGATACATCACATCTTGGTTAACAAATCAAGCCTCAGGAAATTTAAGAAAATTGAAATCATATCAAGCATCTTTTATGACCACAACACTATGAGATTAGAAATGAATTACAGGGGAAAAAAAGTAAAAAAAAAAAAAACACATGGAGGTTAAACAATACGTTACTAACTAAGCAAGAGATCACTGAAGAAATCAAAGAAGAAATTAAAAACTACCTAGAGACAAATGACAATGAAAACACGATGATCCAAAACCTATGGGATGCAGCAAAAGGAGTTCTAAGAGGGAAGTTTATAGCTATACAAGCCTACGTCAAGAAACAAGAAAAATCTCAAATAAACAATTTAACCTTATACTTAATGAAACTAGAGAAAGAAGAACAAACAAAACCCAAAGTTAGCAGAAGGAAATCAATCATAAAGATCAGAGCAGAAATAAATGAAATAGAAACAAGGAAAACAATAGCAAAGGTCAATAAAACTAAAAGCTGGTTCTTTGAGAAGATAAACAAAATTGATAAACCATCAGGCAGACTCATCAACAAAAAGAGGGAGAGGACTCAAATCAATAAAATTAGAAATGAAAAAGGAGAAGTTACAAAGGACACCTCAGAAATACAAAGCATCCTAAGAGACTACTACAAGCAATTGTATGCCAAAAAAATGTCAAACTGGAAGAAATGGACAAATTCTTAGAAAGGTATAACCTTGCAAGACTGAACCAGGAAGAAATAGAAAATATGAACAGACTAATCACAAGTAATGAAATTGAAACTGTGATTAAATATCTTCCAACAAACAAAAGTCCAGGACCAGATGGCTTCACAGGTGAATCCTATCAAACATTTAGAGAAGAACTAACACCCATCCTTCTCAAAATCTTCCAGAAAACGGCAGAGGAAGGAATACTCCCAAACTCATTCTATGAGGTTACCATCACCCTGATGCCAAAACCAGACAAAGATACTATAAAAAAAGAAAATTACAAACCAATATCACTGATGAATATAGATGCAAAAATCCTCAACAAAATACTAGCAAACAGAATCCAACAACAAATTAAAAGGATCATACACCATGATCAAGTGGGATTTATCCTTGGGATGCAAGGATTCTTCAATATATGCAAATCAATCAATGTGATACACCATTTTAACAAACTGAAGAATAAAAACCATATGATTATCTCAATAGATGCAGAAAAAGCTTTTCACAAAATTCAACAGCATTTATGATAAAAGCTCTCCAGAAAGTGGGCCTAGAGGGAAACTACCTCAGCACAATAAAGGTCATATATGACAAAACCACAGCAAACGTCATTCTCGATGGTGAAAAACTGAAAGCATTTCCCCTAAGATCAGAAACAAGACAAGGATATCCACTCTCACCACTATTATTCAATGTAGTTTTGGAAATCCTAGCCATGGCAATCAGAGAAGAAAAAGAAATAAAAGGAATACAAATTGGAAAAGAAGTAAAACTGTCACTGTTTGCAGATGACATGATACTCTACACAAAGAATCCTGAAGATGCTGTCAGAAAACTACTAGAGCTAATCAATGAATTTGGTAAAGTTGCAGGATACTAAATTAATGCACAGAAATCTCTTGCATTCCTATACACTAATCATGAAAAATCTGAAAGAGAAATTAAGGAAATACTCCCATTTATGACTGCAACAAAAAGAATAAAATACCTAGGAATAAACTTACCTAAGGAGACAAAAGACCTGTATGCAGAAAACTATAATAAGACACTGATGAAAGAAATTAAAGATGATACCAACAGATGAAGAGATATACCATGTTCTTGGATTGGAAGAATCAATATTGTGAAAATGACTGTACTACCCAAAGCAATCTACAGATTCAATACAATCCCTATCAAATTACCAATGGCATTTTTTACGGAACTAGAACAAAAAATATTAAAATTTGTATAGAAACACAAAACACACCGAATAGCCAAAGCTGTCTTGAGGGAAAAAAGCAGAGTTGGAGAAATCAGACTCCCTGATTTCAGACTATACTACAAAGCCACAGTAATCAAGACAATACAGTACTGGAACAAAAACAGAAATATAGATCAATGGAGCAAGATAGAAAGCCCAGAGATAAACCCATGCACCTATAATCAACTAATCTATGACAAAGGAGGCAAGGATATTCAATGGAGAAAAGACAGTCTCTTCAACAAGAAGTGCTGGGAAGACTGGACAGCTACATGTAAAAGAATGAAATTAGAACACTCCCTAACACCATACACAAAAATAAACTCAAAATGGAATAGAGACCGAAATATAAGACCAGACACTATAAAGCTCTTAGAGGAAAACATAGGAAGAACACACTTTGACATAAATTACAGCAACATCTTTTTTGATCCACCTCCTAGAGTAATGGAAATAAAAATAAACAAATGGCACCTAATGAAACTTAAAAGCTTTTGCACAGCAAAGGAAACCATAAACAAGAGGAAAAGACAACCTTCAAAATGGGAGAAAATATTTGCAAACAAATCAACGGACAAAGGATTAAACTCCAAAATATATAAACAGCTCATGCAACTCAATATTAAAAGAACAAACAACCCAATCCAAAAATGGGAAGAAGAACTAAATAGACATTTCTCCAAAGAAGACATACAGATGTCCATGAAACACATGAAAAGCTGCTCAACATCACTAATTATTAGAGAAATTCAAATCAAAACTACATTGAGATATCACCTCACACCAGTTAGAATTGGCATCATCAAAATCTACAAACAACAAGTGCTGGAGGGGGTGTGGAGAAAAGGGAATCCTCTTGCACTTTTGGTGGGAATGTAAATTGATACAGCCCCTATGGAGAACAGTATGGAGGTTCCTTCAAAAACTAAAAATAGAATTACCATATGACCCAGCAGTCCCACTACTGGACATATACCCAGAGAAAACCATAATTCAAAAAGACACATGCACCCCAATGTTCATTGCAGCACTATTTACAATAGCCAGGTCATGGAAACAACCTAAATGCTTATCGACAGATGATTGGATAAAGAAGTTGTGTTACATATATACAATGGAATATTACTCAGCCATAAAAAGGAACGAGGGGCTTCCCTGGTGGCGCAGTGGTTGAGAGTCCGCCTGCCGATGTGGGGGACATGGGTTCGTGCCCCGGTCCGGGAAGATCCCGCATGCCATGGATTGGCTGGGCCCGTGAGCCATGGCCGCTGAGCCTGTGCATCCAGAGCCTGTGCTCCACAACGGGAGAGGCCACAACAGTGAAGAGGCCCGCGTACCACAAAAAAAAAAAAAGAACGAAATTGGGTCATTTGTAGAGACGTGGATGGCTCTAGAGACTGTCATACAGAGTGAAGTAAGTCAGAAAGAGAAAAAGAAATATCGTATATTAATGCATAAATGTGGAACCTAGAAAAATGGTACAGATGAATCTGTTTGCAGGGCAGAAATTGAGACACAGATGTAGAGAACAAACGTATGGAAACCAAGGGGGGAAAGTGGCGGGGGTTGGGAGTGGTAACAAAAAAGGAAAAAAACAACAAAAAAACAACAATGCATCCTCCCTACCAACAGGTATGTTTATCCCTCAGATACTGGAAACACATCCAATAGTCTCCTGAACTTTCCATACTCCGAACATCCACTAACTCAATAAGTTTAGAAGACACGAATGCCAAGGTTAGCAAATGTTTTGCCAAAGCCTTATCCATAGGAAATGTAGATTAGAAAGAGTGATTCACTTTGGATAATTTCCCCAGGTAGAGCTGTCAGAATCAATGAAGAAAGTAAATAATCAAACTCACCTATTATCACAATCCAATTTGTCTGAACTTCAGCCAGCAAAGCAATTCTAGGGACAATTAAACCTGGGTCTCCAATGAAGGGGCCAGGTCAATAATTATAGTCAATTATTTCACAGTCAGTCTTTTTCTGCTCATCTCCATTCTTGAGGTGAATGTTTCAGATTGGGTAAATATGATTACTTCTACCTGAAACCTACTCTGACCTCCAGGATTGTTGTTCTTGAGCCTGACAATATCTTATAACTGGAAGGGAGATGAGAGGATAGGAAGATTATGTGGATGCAACGTCCTTTCTGAACAGATGTGAGAAACTTAAGTTTAAAGAATATCTAGCTATGTTTTAAGAGAGACTATTCCTTGTTTTTTTAATCATTATTTTGTAAACTGAAATCGTCCTAAGTGTAAAATGAAGGGAGCGGGCATTGTTCCTCTTGGCCAAGAAAATTACTGGACACTTAAAAACATCTGGCACCATCAACTTGACAATACATCAAATATTACTCAGATTCAGTCACATATGAACTTCTAAACTTCAAATTCTTTTATTGAGAGTTTATTCTTTTGCAAAACCTGATAATCACAACTTTTTAATGGGTGACATCACTCAGGATCAAAAGTGAATTCAAATTTTTGGAACAATTTTTGTATGGTTTCTGTTGAAGAACTGTTATTGCACATTCTATGATTTCTTTCAAAGTTGGATCCAGCAACCTTTTGCCATTTAAAATAGACATCAAAGAAGTGAAGTTATAAAAAGTCTCAGAAACCCATTGGTCCTAGAATTATTCAACCCCATCATGAATGGAAGGCTCCTAACTTTGTCTAACTATATTAATAAACGATTAGACATAATCACTTTTGGATTGACCCTAAAAGCTGTCCACTTACTTAAGAAAAGACTGTCTTAGATTATCAATTTGTCAATTTTCTAAATAATCTAATTATACATGTCTACTCACTACCCTACTGGACAACACTGACACTGAACACAGAATAGAACAGCCCAGAAAGTCCTACTGGACAGTGCTAGCTGAGACACATTTATCTGATATCCTGCATAAAGAGTAAATAGGAAAACCATAATTCGAAAAGATACATGTATTCCAATGTTCATTGCAGCACTATTTACAACAGCCAAGACATGGAAGCAACCTAAATGTCCATTGACAGATGAATGGATAAAGAAGATATAATATAATGGAATATTACTCAGCCATAAAAAGAATGAAACAATGCCATTTGCAGCAACATGGATGGACCTAGAGATTATCATAATAAGTGAAGTAAGCCAGACAGAGAAAGATAAATATCACATGATATTGCTTATATGTGGAATCTAAAAAAAATGATACAATGAACTTATTTCCAAAACAGAAAAAGATGCACAGACATGAAAACAAACTTATCAGTTACCAAGGGGAAAAGGGGGTGGTGGGAGGGAAAAATTAGGAGATTGGGATTAACATATACACACTACTATATATAAAATAGACAACCAACAAGGACCTACAGTGTAGCACAGTGAACTATACTCGATATTTTGTAATAACCTATAAGGGAAAGGAATCTGAAGAATATATACATGTGTGTATGTAAAACTGAATCGCTGTGTTGTACATCTGAAACTAACAAGATATTTTAAATCAACTATACTTCAATTTTTAAAAAAAAGAGTAAATAGCACTTAGGCTGAGTAGTAAACTCAAATGTCTTCAGAGACCAGGAAGGTAAAATAGGTGGGTAGAGCAACACAGTGTAACACTAGAGAGCGATTTAATATCTCTGTTGAATTGGACAGTGCAGAGGACATGTTCTATTCAGAGAAATAACTGCTTGCATCTAGCAGTGTCTACCCTGGATCCTGATTTTTTTCAGCCATGTTTGTGATCCCACAGGGCCCTGAAAACACTTCTGCTAATTTCAGTAAAACTTTGGACCTTGAAATGTATTAGTTTATCTTGTCTTTCAGGTAAAATAACAGACTTGAAATTCAAACATACCTCTGAAATCCAAACACAATTTCATGCATCAGTGGCCATTTAATGGCCTTATGTGATCAAAGTATACGATTTTAACACAGCCTGTACCATAGGTTCTCAAACTTTAGCATGCATCAGAATCACCTGCAGGGCCTGAATTTCTGCTTCTGTAGGTCTTGGGTGGAGCCTGGGATTCTGAATTTCTAACAAGTTCCCCCAGTGATGCTGGTGCTACTGGTTAGAGGATCACACTTTGAGAAATACTAGTTTAAGTATTTGCTAATCATTCTTTTCAGCTTAGGCCATTTTCCACATCCAGTTTGTAGCTCTGAGTCACATTTATGTTTATGGGAGAAGAGCTCATCCATATAGAAAGTAAAACGATTCTAGAATGAAGAGTTAGGAGACTTTGCTTCTTGTCTCAGCCTGTGGATTGAATCTGCAACTTCAAGCAAGTCATACAACCCTCTGGGCCTTAGGAGAATGGGAAAGGTCTAAGGATGATATGGACTCCAGATAAAATTAGCAGGAATATAAGAGGGGCATAATCAAGGAAAGTCAAGAAAAGTTGGGCACAATTTAAAGTTTAAATGGCTTTCTAGTAGTAGACAGAAGCAAAAAAACAGCAAACAATTTATTCTAGCTTTAGATAATCCAACAGCAGCTCAATAAAAAAACAGGTTTCAGATAAGGAGGGAAGAGATGGAAAGTGATATTGCACTAACAATTCGCCTCTGATGAACCAGGCCTGGGAATCTATTGCCAAGAGAGATGCTCGAGATACCAAACCATAATCACTGCCCGGAAGAGGAAACAGGTAAAAGCTGGAAGGCTGAAATCACCTTGGGGAAAAGTTCTCCAAACCGAAAGGACACAGATGTCTTAAATCACACTGCTGTGTTGCTATCCATCCACTGTCCATCTGTGATGTCCAAACTAATACTGCACATACCTTGAGATGAAACGAGGCCTTCACCACTAAGAGCTGGAGTTATCTATGCAGACACCCTCTTGGTTACCAATTACAGATAGTATCTCCACATCTTTCCGGTTTAGCCATTTTTTCCTGGAAATCCTGACACTGTATATCGTGATGGCTGGTGCCTCAGGGAACACATGTACATTTGATTTCATTTGGTCCCTGGCCAATAAAACATCTTAATGAATGATCTATTATAACCTCTAATACAGGTAACATAGCCCATGCTTTCTGAGCACTTATTATATGCTGAACGAGTTGTTTGCACTTCTTTCTTTAATCCTGACAACAGCTCTATAAAGTAAGTACTATTTATGCCCATGATGGAGGTCGAGCGAAGTATCTCACTTAATCATAAATTAAAACAAGTCCAAAGTTTCAAGTATAGAGTCTGGATAAAGTGAACTATGAGCTGGGTTTTCATTCTTTGAAGTCTCAGCATTCAAAGCCTTTGTGGCATCTGTCTGGCTACTCTGCTAAGAAGGCATTTCTAAAATAACAGGTCCTGTAGAGCAATCCAAGTGCTTTTCAGACATTCTCATTGACTCAAAAAATGTCACTGGGAAGTGGGTGGGGGCAGACATTACCATCTTTATTTTGTAGGTGATGCAATTTAAGAACAAGAAGGTTATTTATCTGAAGTCAGTAAGGAGAGTTTCAGAATCATGAGTGGAACTCAGACCTTGACCTTGGAGAGGACTCAGGAAGCTGAAGAACCAGCCCATAAAAGACCTCTCTTTTCAACAGCTGCAGAATATCCAATTTCTAACGTAGGAGGTTACTTTGTGCAGAAAGCAATCAGAATCTCACTCTTTGTGATTGCTTAAGAACACAAACTCTGCTGCAAAAAGGTGACAAAGTATACACAGATAGAAGGAAAATAACAGAAAATCGTTCATTGTATATCAGGCTAAGATACTGAAGAGTTCAGGTTATATTTCTCTTAAAACATACGATGCCCCAAGAATTGAGTCAGGTCAAAGTGTTTTTCCCCCATCCACAGCAACATATTTCTTATTATAAAATGGAATGAAATTATCTAAATGCTTTAGATAATTTTATTGATAACTTTCACTGAAACCACCTATTCTGTGAAACAAGGAAAATTCTTCCCCTACATATTATGATAGCAGAACTCACGAGGCAGAATTCTGTGTTCAGGAAATCTCATAAAACCTCTCCCAGGTCTCCAAGGCCCAACAAATGTCACAGGGTAAATTCGGAGAGTGAGTCCTGCTGAGGACAGCTACAGTGTGTAGTATTAGGAAACCATCTCAACTCTGGGCTATTAGCATTCTTTGACATTTTCTTTGGCAATCTGGAGCAGCAGTAAATAGTCAAGTTGAAGAAGAAGAGAAATGCAAGCACGTCAGGATGAGGAAAAGGGCTGGGCAGCCAGTGATGACAGTTATCATCTCTGGGCTCCGCTGCTGCTAGGTAACATCTTTGCTACCTTGGAGATCATTGATGATACAGAACTTTGGTCCACAGATGGCACCATTCTGTCATCGGAACCCCTAACCTCCAGTCTTTGGGAGCAGAGCCTCAAGGAAAAGATGGGGGAAGAGGGGCTTTCTACTCTACCCCCAGCTGTCTTAAGACTGCTGTGCAGATCCAGAGGAAACTCTGAATGGCAAAATAGCTCCCACCTACTGTCAAGATACTGCTTTGGCCAGAAAGAAAGTTCTGCCTTGCAAATGACAGCTGGAGTGAGGATGCAGCCTGAGAATGCTGGTAAGCAAACAGCAAATTAGAGTTTCCTGATTCTCATCTCTTAAACGATTCTCTTTGGAGCACATTAGATATGTCCCCAAACCTGGAGATGCTGTGAGAAATCCCAGCAAATCTGACTGCCAGGAGCCACAGCAGAGACTGCCTGTGCTAATTCCTATAGAGAGGACCAGGTTATGAGGAGGGCCCTGAGCCCCTAGAACCATGCACCTGCTGGTGGAGAAGAGAGGTGGGGAAGGGATGCAGATGATGGAAGAGAGAGAAGACTAGTTAGCAGACTCACCCTTTTCCTGCCCTCCATCATCTCCAATCCTGCTGTACCTTTTCTTTTCCCTTTTCCCATGTAATGGTCCAGGAAGCAGATTTTTGAATCTAAGAAGAGGGGTTTAGGACTTTCTGGTGGCACAGTGGTTAAGAATCCGCCTGCCAATGCAGGGGACACGGGTTCAATCCCTGGTCCACAAAGATCACACATGTTACGGAGCAACTAAGTCCCTGCACCACAACTACTGAGCCTGCACTGTACAGGCCATGTGCCACAACTACTGAGCCCGTGTGCCACAACCAGTGAAGCCCGTGTTCCCTAGAGCCCGTGCACCACAACTACTAAGCCCATGGGCCACAACTATTGAAGCCTGCGTGGTCTAGGTCCCGTGTTATGTAACTACTGAGCCCGCAGGCTGCAACTACTGAAGCCCGTGCACCTAGAGCCCATGCTCTGCAACAAGAGAAGCCACCACAGTGAGAAGCCCGTGCACTGCAACGAAGAGTAGCCCCCGCTCACGGCAACTAGAGAAAGCCCGCGTGCAGCAGCAAAGACCTAATGCAGCCAAGAAGAAAAAAAAGAAAAAAAAAAGAAGAGGGATCCATAGAAAGACTAATATGAAGATCCTGGAGGGGGCTGGGTTTGTAGTAGAAAAGCATGGGCTTCGGAATCAGGCTGTGGGTGTGAATCTTGGCCTTGACCTTACTAGCTACTTGATCTTGAGGCTCTGAGTAAAATGTCAATAATACCTACCCCGCAGGGCTGACTAGGGGAATTAAGATTACTTAAGTGAGAAATTGGAGAGGAATATTAATCCCCCGTTCCTTTCTCCTCTTCTCCACCTGATATCTAGGCCATCACTATTTCCTGTAAAATGTACTGCCTAAATAGTCTCCAAACGACTCCTTTGCTCTCTTACACTCAACGTCCCTGCACTTCAGGACGTCATTATCTCTTGTCTGGACCACAGAAGCATCTTAACTGCCTTTTTTCTTGTTCAAGTTCAGGGAGTCAGATTAACTATCAGAAATGCAAGTCTGACCATAGCTTTCATGTCACATAGCCCAGGATGGGTGTCCTATAGATTTTTCTTTCCCTGGTATTCCTGCACTTTAAAAAATATCTGTCTGCTTATACATTGAGATCAGGTTTCCTCATCACACTTTGAATGTCCTGATGGTGGAGACATTCATCTCTGTACCTCCAGAAACTAGCATGGTGCTTCACAGAGAGTAGGCCTTGTTTTTTTAATTGAAGTATAATTAATTTGCAATGTTGTGTTAGTTTCAGGTTTACAGCAAAGTGATTCAGTTATAGTACATATATATATTCTTTTTCAGATTATTTTCCTTTATAGGTTATTACAAAATATTGAGTATATTTCCCTGTGCTATACAGTTAGTCCTTTTTGGTTATCTATTTTATATATAGTAGCGTGTATATGTTAATCCCAAACCCCTAATTTATCCCTCCCTCCACCCTTTCCCTTTGGTAACCATAAATTTGTTTTCTGTGTCTCTGGGTCTATTTCTGTTTTGTATATAAGTTCATTTGTATCATTTTTTTTAAGATTCCACATATGAGTAATATCACATGATATTTGTCTTTATTTGGTTTATTTCACTTATGATAATCTCTAGGTCCATCCATGTTACTGAAAATGGCAATATTTCACTCTTTTTATGGCTGAGTAATATTCCAGTGTGTGTGTGTGTGTGTGTGTGTGTGTGTGTGTGTATGTGGTGTATATATACACCACATCTTCTTTATAGGTCTTGAATGGAGATTTATATATAATTGAGTGAATGATTACATATTTAATGTAATAAGGAAGCTGGCACTTAAAAGATATTCAGCAAATGATTATCAGTTTCAAGGAATAAATGGTTGAAATATTTGAAATTGAGACGGTTCTGAAAATTCTGGTTTTGCTCCTTGATGACATTTCTTGGTGTGGATTGTTAAGGCTGTCTTGGTATATAGTAGGTGATCCAAGATTTGTTGACCAAATGAATGAATGGATGAATGAATGACTCCTATAGAATAAGGGCAGGTACTATTATCTCCATTTGACTAAGGAAGAAAATAAGGCTTAGAGAAGTTGCTACTAAGCTCTGGGACATGCCAAAGGAGGTCAATCACCTGGAAGTAGGTGGCAGGGCCAGAAGTAAGTGCTGGTGGTTTGCCTGCCATATCAGTTCTGCAAAAGTCCTTCCTCACCAGAACACAATGCAACCAGCTGGGAAACCAAGTGTGGAAACCAAGAATTTTTCCTACTTTGCTCTATTTTCTTAGGGTTGATTAGTGATGGATTTGCAAGGCCGGGAACATGGAAATGCAGGAAGAGCAGCTGCTAGAATAGCTGTTGCCAGGTGAAAAACTGATTTGCAAAAAGCAGCAGTTGGGGGCACATTGTTCAACTTTATTAGCACATCACAGTAGAATGAAAGGGAGGTCATATCAAATTGCTTCCAAGACCTCCAAGCTCCACTGATACCGAATCATTCAACAGTTTGAACTGTCCAGCCTAATACACAATATATTTTTTGGCCCTGATAGATGGTTCTCACATAGACTACTTCTTATGTATAACTACAGAACCCACTGTTGTCACTTAAGAGATATAGGCCATAAGATGCATCATCGCTAAAGTAAATGCATTCAGGACAGTGTGAATAGCATAAATGGAAACCCAGTAGAAAGGCTAGTTAAGGGCTGACTTCCTTCCTATTATAGGAAGCACCAGCAGGAGAGGGGAGCATCAGGTTATCTACCTCTGCTCCCTCCCTGCCATGCTGAGGTTCTGGCAGTACCTGTGTTCCTTTGTCAACACAGCTCCTGGGGGAAAGAGATGGGTTCTACAGCTTTACTCTCTGGTAACATAACTCCTTGTCTTGTCCCTTTCGACCTGGGTGGTAAAAGCTTCCTGCTATTGTTATTCCTGGGCACTTAACCATTTCTCATTTTACATCTGTAAAACAGTCCTTCATTAAATGCCCTGTCAGGATCCTGATTGGTATAGAGGAGAAAATAATTTCTCAACTTTCTCCTTAAGACAGCAGGTTGTTAGCTGTCCTAGAAAAATGTGGGAAGAAAACACACTGCCAGAGACTTAGTATTAAAACATAGTGTGGACTAGATTCCCTTAAGTAGAGGATATTTGTTGTCATTCTCTTAGCCAAATTGTTTGCAAGAGTAGGGCATCCTGATATGTGTTACTTTTTAAAACTTATCAGAGTACCTTGTACACAGTCAGTAAGCATTTCACGAGTAGAAAAAGGCATGAGGAATGTTTCCTGTTGTCTTCTGTAAGGTCATCTGGATCCAACAGAGGAAGTGAAGAGAGTAACTGGCTTTATTCTCAGCTCCAAGCTGAGGGTCAAGACCCTTGCCTTTCATTTCTGACTGTGGGGCCTGTGGAAAGTTGCTTAATCTTGATGATCTCAGTTTTATTACCTCCAAATAGGTAGAAAAATACCAACACCATAAGGTAGGGATGACTAAATGACATCTTACAGGTAAAGTGCTGAGCAGAGTGCCTAGTGCTTGGTGCTCAGATTTTTGACTAGAAAATAAGGTCTGCAAAACCAAAGGGGTGCAGAGACCACCCTCTGGTGTATTCATTTTATTTTATTTTATTTATTTATAAATTTATTTATTTATTTTTGGCTGCATTGGGTCTTCTTTGCTGCATGAGGGCTTTCTCTAGTTGCGGTGAGTGGGGGCTACTCTTCATTGTGGTGTACAGGCTTACTGTGATGGCTTCTCTTGTTGCAGAGCATGGGTTCTAGGCATGCAGGCTTCAATAGTTGTGGCACGTGGGCTCAGTAGTTGTGGCTCGTGAGCTCTAGAGCACAGGTTCAGTAGTTGTGGTGCATGGGCTTAGTTGCTCCACAGCCTGTGGGATCTTCCAGGACCAGGGTTTAAACCCATGTCCCCTGCATTTGGCAGGTGGGTTCTTAACCACTGTGCCACCAGGGAAATCCCTGCTATATTCATTTTATGTTGTTGTGTAACAAGTTACTACAACACAGTGGCTTAGAAGAACACACACTTGTTATCTCACGATTTCCATGGGTCAGGAATCCAGACACACCTTACCTGCATCCTTGCTCAGGCTCTCACAGGCTGAGATCTAAGTGTGGGCTGGGCTGCATTATCATCTGGATGCTGGATTAAGGAAGGATCTGCTTCCAACCTCCCTCAGGTCGTTGGCAGAATTTGTGGCTGTAGAATTCATGGCAGCTTTTTCTTGAAAGCCAGAAACAGAGAGACAGGGTCTCTGCTCCTTGAAGTCTCTGACTTCAGGGAAGGCATAGGTACTCTCTTAAAGGGCCTATAGTTATGTCAGGTCCACCAGGATAATCTCCCTTTGAGCAATTAAATGTCAACTGATTAGGGCTCTTAATGACATCTTCACCTTTGCCATATAATGTAACATAACCACAAGAATATGTGCCACCACGTTTCATGTATCTACTGGTTAAAAGGTCACAGGTCCTGCCCACACTAAAGGGGAGGAAAATACACAAAGACATGGATACTAGGGGGTGGGAATCACCACACCATGGGTGCGTGAACAACTGGAGTGAAAGGGGAATATTAGCACTTGCATTTATATTCATTTTTATCACAGCCCTTACAATTTTATTGTTGTATAAAATTTAAAATATACATACTGTATTAGTATAAGATTAAAGGTGTATAATTAATAAAATATGTATATGTTCAAAGTGCTTTTATTGATAGAAATGCATCATAAAAAACTGTGATTTCAAGCAACAGCTCTTTCCCCTACTTTCTCTTCTCACTTTTGCTAATTATCTGTGATATCCTGTGCAAATGATTTATTCTATGACTCAGCTTTTTTATCTGCAAAAATGGGAATAATAATTCCTGCCCTGTCTACCTCCTAGATGAGGTTCTAAAGAGAAAATGTTGGGGAGCATTTGGAAATAGACACAATACATACAAAGTAGGCAGAAAATCAAAGGAGAGTTTATCATCTCTGATTTTACACTAAGAAAAGTGAGAAAGAATTGTTCAAGATGCCATCTCCTTTCTGCCTATACTTGATTTCTCCAACATATATGCAAGATCCTCCCAAGAGATTTAAAATACTATAGGGCTCTCTGGGATTTTACAAGCTTACAATAACCCTTGAGGTTCTTGTTTCCTGGCTGTTCACTGCAAGGGCACTTCACCTGAAATGTGATGGGTGATATTAAGTTTCAGGAAAGTCCTTGGTATTTCTCCTCTTCCCTCATCCTTAAATCATTGACAATGATGGATAAACAAACCTGCTATTTTGTTTTTTCCTCCTACCTTGGAGACAGCAATTGAACCCATTTTCCCATTTCCCCCAGGCAACAGAATTCGAGACATAGAGAAGGGTCTCCAGAAACCTTCAGGAGGTATCAATGGACTTTGGAGTCAACCAGACCTCGGCTCAGGTTCTGTCCTTAAGAGGTCTTGAAATTTTAGGGGTTTATTCAATTCTCTAAGCTTCAGTTTCCTTCTTTGTTAGCCCTGCAATTTTGTTGCATGGATTAGAGGGGACAGAAGGTGGGAAAGTACCTGGCATACAGTAGGTGAACAGTAGGGGCTTAATGCTTTTTTCCCTTCTGTAAGTCCAGGTTCAAGTCATGATTTGGTTTCTAATGAGCCATGTGGTCCAGGTCCATGAGTCCTTTCTCCTCTCTGGGCCTCTATTCCACAATTCTAAGGACCCCTAGGTTCAAACCCCAACACTGCTGCACAAGACCCCATGGGACCTGGGACAAGTCATAGAAATGTCCTCCATGTTGTACTCCTCATTCCAGTGTCATCAATCTCAGTGCATTGATTTTAAAGAACAGTTGATTATTTCTGTGCTCACACATTTTGTAAAGAAGTTAGATGCTGCAGCTACAGTCTCAAATAATACACTCAGCTCTGTGTATAATAGGTTGTGATAAAGAATGAACAATGCATCTACAAGAGACCCATTTCAGACCTAGAGACACATACAGACTGAAAGTAAGGGGATGGAGAAAGATATTCCATGAAAATGGAAATCAAAAGAAAGCTGGAGTAGCAATTCTCATATCAGACAAAATGGACTTTAAAATAAAGACTATTAGAAGAGACAAAGAAGGACACTACATAATGATCAAGGGATCGAACAAAGAAGAAGATATAACAATTGTAAATATTTATGCACCCAATATGGGAGCACCTCAATACATAAGGCAAATACTAACAGCCATAAAAGGGGAAATCAACAGTAACACAATCATAGTAGGGGACTTTAACACCCCACTTTCACCAATGGACAGATCATCCAAAACGAAAATAAATAAGGAAACACAAGCTTTAAATGATACATTAAACAAGATAGACTTAATTGATATTTATAGGACACTCCATCCAAAAACAACAGAATACACATTCTTCTCAAGTGCTCATGGAACATTCTCCAGGATAGATTATATCTTGGGTCATAAATCAAGCTTTGGTAAATTTAAGAAAATTGAAATTGTATCAAGTATCTTTTCTGACCACAATGCCATGAAACTAGATATCAATTACAGGAAAAGATCTGTAAAAAATACAAACACATGGAGGCTAAACAATACACTACTTAATAACGAAGTGATCACTGAAGAAATCAAACAGGAAATAAAAAAATACTTAGAAACAAATCACAATGGAGACACGACGACCCAAAACCTATGGGATGCAGGAAAACAAGTTCTAACAGGGAAGTTTATAGCAATACAAGCCCACCTTAAGAAACAGGAAACATCTCGAAAAAACAACCTAACCTTGTACCTCAAGCAATTAGAGAAAGAAGAACAAAAAAAACCCCAAAGTTAGCAGAAGGAAAGTAATCATAAAGATCAGACAAGAAATAAATGAAAAAGAAATGAAGGAAACAATAGCAAAGATCAATAAAACTAAAAACTGGTTCTTTGAGAAGATAAACAAAACTGATAAACCATTAGCCAGACTCATCAAGAAAAAAAGGGAGAAGACTCAAATCCATAGAATTAGAAATGAAAAAGGAGAAGTAACAACTGACACTGCAGAAATACAAAAGATCATGAGAGATTACTACAAGCAACTCTATGCCAATAAAATGGACAACCTGGAAGAAATGGACAAATTCTTAGAAATGCACAACTTGCCAAGACTGAATCAGGAAGAAATAGAAAATATGAAGAGACCAATCACAAGCACTGAAATTGAAACTGTGATTTAAAATCTTCCAACAAACAAAAGCACAGGACCAGATGGCTTCACAGGCGAATTCTATCAAATATTTAGAGAAGAGCTAACACCTATCCTTCTCAAACTCTACCAAAATATAGCAGAGGGAGGAACACTCCCAAATTCATTCTACGAGGCCACCATCACCTTGATACCAAAACCTGACAAGGATGTCACATAGAAAGAAAACTACAGGCCAATATCACTGATGAACATAGATGTAAAATTCCTCAACAAAATACTAGCAAACAGAATCCAACAGCACATTAAAAGGATCATACACCATGATCAAGTGGGGATTATTCCAGAAATGCAAGGATTCTGCAATATACACAAATCTATCAGTGTGATAAACCATATTAACAAATTGAAGGAGAAAAACCATATGATCATTTCAATAGATGCAGAGAAAGCTTTTGACAAAATTCAACACCCATTTATGATAAAAACCCTGCAGAAAGTAGGCATAGAGGGAACTTTCCTCAACATAATGAAGGCCATAAATGACAAACCCACAGCCAACATCATCCTCAATGGTGAAAAACTGAAATCATTTCCACTAAGATCAGGAACAAGACAAGGTTGCCCACTCTCACCACTCTTATTCAATACAGTTTTGGAAGCTTTAGCCACAGCAATCAGAGAAGAAAAGGAAATAAAAGGAATCCAAATTGGAAAAGAAGAAGTAAAGCTGTCACTATTTGCAGAGGACATGACACTATACATAAAGAATCCTAAAGATGCTACCAGAAAACTATTAGAGGTAATCAATGAATTTGGTAAAGTTGCAGGATACAAAATTAATGCACAGAAATCTCTGGCATTCCTATACACTAATGATGAAAAATCTGAAAGTGAAATCAAGATAACACTCCCATTTACCATTGGAACAAAAAGAATAAAATATCTAGGAATAAACCTACCTAAAGAGACAAAAGACCTGTATGCAGAAAATTATAAGACACTGATGAAAGAAATTAAAGATGATACAAATAGATGGAGAGATATACCATGTTCTTGGATTGGAAGAATCAACATTGTGAAAATGACTCTACTACCCAGAGCAATCTACAGATTCAATGCAATCCCTATGAAACTACCACTGGCATTTTTCACAGAATTAGAACAAAAAGCTTCATAATTTGTATGGAAACACAAAAGACCCCGAATATTCAAAGCAATCTTGAGAGCGAAAAACGGAGCTGGAGGAATCAGGCTCCCTGACTTCAGACTATAATACAAAGCTACAGTAATCAACAGGGGTGGTACTGGCACAAAAACAGAAAGATGGATCAATGGAACAGGATAGAAAGCCCAGAGATAAACCCACGCACGTATGGTCACCTTATCTTTGATAAAGGAGGCAGGAATGTACAGTGGAGAAAGGACAGCCTCTTCAATAAGTGGTGCTGGGAAAACTGGACAGATACATGTAAAAGTATGAGATTAGATCACTCCCTGACACCATACAAAAAAAATAAGCTCAAAATGGATTAAAGACCTAAATGTAAGGCCAGAAACTATCAAACTCTTAGAGGAAAACATAGGCAGAACACTCTATGACATAAATCACAGCAAGATCCTTTCTGACCCACCTCCTAGAGAAATGGAAATAAAAACAAAAATAAACAAATGGGACTTACTGAAACTTCTAAGCTTTTGCACAGCAAAGGAAACCATAAACAAGACGAAAAGACAACCCTCAGAATGGGAGAAAATATTTGCAAATGAAGCAACTGACAAAGGATTAATTTCCAAAATTTACAAGCATCTCATGCAGCTCAATAACAACAACAAAAAAAAAACCCAATCCATAAATGGGCAGATGACCTAAATAGACATTTCTCAAAAGAAGATATACAGACTGCCAACAAACACATGAAAGAATGCTCAACATCATTAATCATTAGGGAAATGCAAATCAAAACTACAATGAGATATCATGTCACACCAGTCAGAATGGCCATCATCAAAAAATCTAGAAACAATAAATGCTGGAGAGGATGTGGAGAAAAGGGAACACTCTTGCACTGCTGGTGGGAATGTGAATTGGTTCAGCCACTATGGAGAACAGTATGGAGGTTCCTTAAAAAACTACAAATAGAACTACCATATGACCCAGCAATCCCACTATTTGGCATATACCCTGAGAAAACCAAAATTCAAAAAGAGTCATGTACCAAAATGTCCACTGCAGCTCTATTTACAATAGCCCAGAAATGGAAACAACGTAAGCGCCCATCATTGGATGAATGGATAAAGATGTGGCACATATATACAATGGAATATTACTCAGCCATAAAAATAAATGAAATTGAGCTATTTGTAGTGAGGTGGATAGACCTAGAGTCTGTCATACAGAGTGAAGTAAGTCAGAAAGAGAAAGAAAAATACCGTATGCTAACACATATATATGGAATTTAAGAAAAAAAAATGTCATGAAGAACCTAGGGGTAAGACAGGAATAAAGACACAGACCTACTGGAGAACGGACTTGAGGATGTGGGGAGGGGGAAGGGGGAGCTGTGACGGAGCGGGGTAGAGGCATGGACATGTATACACTACCAAGCATGAGGTGGATAGCTGGTGGGAAGCAGCCGCATAGCACAGGGATATCAGCTAGGTGCTTTGTGACCGCCTGAGGGGTGGAATGGGGAGGGTGGGAGGGAGGGAGACGCAAGAGGGAGGAGATGTGGCAACATGTGTATATGTATGGCTGATTCACTTTGTTGTAAAGCAGAAACTAACACACCATTGTAAAGCAATTATACCCCAATAAAGATGTTAAAAAAAATAAATAAGGAAAAAAAAAGAATGAACAATGCAGAAATGGGGTAAAAGACAAACCCATTTCAGAAAACTAACACAAGTATAGAAGGACAGTATTTCTACTTGTGTAAGTTTGTTATCACCAATCACTCTATTGCCAGGTTACTTTAAGCCTAAAATTACTTTAAGCCTTTAAGACACTGGAATTTAAGAGGAGGTAAGCCAAATTGATCTATAGTCTATTTCCTAATTTTGTATAAGGTATTCCAAATTTTACCAAAATAAGGTATGTATCCAAAAATAATTTCTGTATACAAAACATTTTTTGGATACAAAAATAAGGTATGTTTGCCTATCACCAGGAAAACACACAGGGACTTTTAAAAATAATTACTTCAATTTTTTACTTTTTCAATAGGAACTAAAAAGGTGAGCTGTGACAGGGCGAGAGAGAGTCATGGGCATATACACACTAACAAACGCAGTAAGGTAGATAGCTAGTGGGAAGCAGCCGCATGGCACAGGGATATTGGCTCCGTGCTTTGTGACAGCCTGGAGGGGTGGGATGGGGAGGGTGGGAGGGAGGGAGACGCAACAGGGAAGACATATGGGAACATATGTTTATGTATGACTGATTCACTTTGTTATAAAGCAGAAACTAACACACCATTGTAAAGCAATTATACCCCAATAAAGATGTTAAAAAAAAAAAAAAAAAAAAAAAAAAGGACTAAGCAAATAGAGAACATTGGCATGGATACTAAAAATTGTATGTGTATTTTAAATTGGTCTTTTTCCTTGTTGCAAAAGTAACACATTCTTAAGGTAGAAATTTTTTTAAAATTCTTTAAAAATAGTTTTATTGCTTAGCCACTGAGAAATGTGTACTGTTAACATCATTTTGGTGTGTTTTCTTCTAATCTCATGCACATATGCACTTGCACACATGTTCAAACACACACACACACATGCCATATATTCATTGACAACACTTACATTTATGCTGCAGCAAAGCTCTCTCTTCTGAGGGTCAGACTATTGTCCTGGTTTGCCCAAGACTGATGGTTTCCTGGGATGCAGGACTTTCTGTGCTAAAACTGAGACAACCCTGGGCCAACTGCCACTGGATGACCCATACACCTTCAACTTAGCAGGTAAAAAACTGAACTCATCATTCTCGCCCCAAAACTCCTGCCCCTTTGATGGTCTGGTCTTAAGGAATGGTACCATTTTCCACCCATGGGACCAAGTCAGGAGTTAGGGACTGATGCTTGAGGCATTCCTCTTCCTGTCTCTCCATCCAACAGCCAATCTGGTAACAAGTCTCATCATCCCTGTCTGGTAAGTAACCCTTACCTGGATGACTGCCCTGACTTCTAATCAGATCTCCCACTTCAAGCCTTGCTCTCCTTCAATCCAACTTCCACAAAGAGGCAGAGTATTGATCCCAAGAATTCAAGTATGACCATGTCACTCTCCTGCATAGAAACTCCAGTGCCTCCCATTGTTCTCAGGATAAAAATCCAAATTCCTTAAAGTAGCCCACAGGGTTCTGTTTACCCACCTCTAATCCATCCCTGGGGCCTCTTCCCCAACACATTAAAAGCCTGCAGCACTGGGCCTATTAATCATGAACTTCTGGGTCTTTTTACATATCTCCAAGGTCCTGACTTAGATGCTCTATTTTCACAGGAAGCCTGCTCTGAAGGCTGTAAATATTTTATGTTCTTTATAATAAATTTAAGTTACATGTCAGCATAATTTTGAAGACTAGTTGACTGAAAAAGACTTACAAAACTTCCTGAGAGATCTTGTATCAGAATGTTGTCTCCTCAGTACCCTTAAGAAATATCCAACCAGCGACTATTTCCTTTGACTATTTGGTTAAAGTAGAGGTTCTCCACCTTGGGTGCACATTAGAAACACTTCGGCAACTTTTCAAAATTTCTGATGTTTTGGGCTCATACCCAGAAATTATTTAATTGGTCTGAAGTGGGATCAATACTTTTTAAAGGTCTCCAGGTGATTCCAGTATGTATCCAAGGTTGAGAACCACTGCCTTAGTCATGCCACTGCAGTGTCCCCTGGTGTTGCTACACAATTATTTTCTGCTCATCCTGAGTTTAACTATGGGCTTCCTTGCCTATTGTTACTTACAAACCTCTCTAGCAGGAGTCAGTTTTAGCAGCAATGAAGTGATATTTTGATCTCCATGCTTCTGAAATCTGTCCTGATTTCTCAATTGGAACAAACTCAGGAAGGGATGCAATGCATTTTCACCCTTAAACCCCAACAGTGAGGAAGATAGTAAAGATACAATTGACTAGAGGAGTGGTTCTCAACCGGGATAATTTTGTCCCGCAGGGTACATTTGGCAATGTTTGGAGATGGTTTTGGTTGTCACAATGGGGAGTATATTACTGGCATCTAGTTGATACAGGCTAGGGATGCTGCTAAATATACAATGCACAGGTCAGCCCCCTACAGTGAAGATTTATTTGGCTCCAAATGTCAGTAGTGTTAAAGTTGAGAATCCCTGATTATAGATGAGATGACTCCGAAGCTTCTTTCTAGCTTTCAAATACTTGTATCAAATTGGTGAAGCCACTATATAAAACCATATGCAGGTCCCTCAAAAAACTGAAAATAGAGTTTCCATATGATCCAGTAATCTCATTACTGGGCATATATCTAGACAAAACTATAATTCAAAAAGATCAGCTCTGTGCTTTGTGACAACATAGAGGAGTGGGATGGGGAGGGTGGAAGGGAGACACAAGAGGGAGGAGATATGGGGATTTATGTATATGTATAGCTGAATCACTTTCTTATAAAGCAGAAACTAACACACCATTGTAAAGCAATTATACTCCAATAAAGATGTTAAAAAAAATACATGCATCCCTATGTTCATAGCAGAACTATTTAATATAGCCAAGACATGGAATCAACCTAAATGTCCATCAACAGATGAATGGATGAAAAAGATGTTATATATATATATATATTAGAATATTACTCAGCCATAAAAAAGAATGAAATAATGCCATTTGCAGCAACACAAATGGACCTAGAGATTATCATACTAAGTGAAGTCAGACAGAGAAAGACCACATGATATCACTTATATGTGAATCTAAAATATGATACAAATGGACTGATCTATGAAACAGAAACAGATTCACAGACATAGAGAACAGACTTGTGGTTGCCAAAGGGGAGGGGGGTGGCAGAGGGGTGGATTGGGAGCTTGGGGTTAGCATATGCAAACTACTGTATATAGAATGGATGAACAACAAGGTCCTACTGTAGATCACAGGGAATTATATTCAATATCCTGTGATAAACCATAATGGAAAAGAATATGAAAAAGAATGTATATATTTGTATAACTGAATCACTTCGCTGTACAGCAGAAATTAACAGAACATTGTAAATCAACTGTACTTCAATAAAATAAATTTAAAAAGTATTTGTGGAGGAGCTTCAAGTTGGTGGGAAACTGAGAAGTGGAGATCACCTTCCTCCCCACAAATACATCAGAAATACATCTACATGTGGAACAACCCCTACAGAACTCCTACTGAAGGCTGGCAGAAGATGTCAGACCTCCCAAAAGGCAAGAAACTCCCCACCTACATGGATGCCTTCAGGAGACCTACACTCAGAGGTGGGACCAAATCCAAAGCTGAATGCTGGGAGCTGTGCAAACAGAGTAGAGAAACAGAAATCTCTCCCAGCAGCCTCAGGGACAGCGGACTAAATCTCCACAATCAACTTGATGTATCCTGCATCTGTGGAATACCTGAATAGACAATGAATCATCCCAAATTGAGGCAGTGGACTTTGGGATCAACAATACACATATATTTTTCCCTTTTTATCTTTTTGTGAGTGTGTATGTGCAAGATTCAGTGTGTGATTTTGTCTGTATAGCTTTGCTTTTACCATTTGTTCTAGGGTTCTGTCTGTCCGTATTTTTTTTTTTAGGATAGTGTTTAGTGGTTGTTATAATTGGTGGATTTGTTTTTTGGTTTGGTTGCTCTCTTCTTTCTTTCTTTCCTTCTTTCTTTTTTTTATTACTTTTTAAATGTTTTACTTTACTTTTAATAATTATTTTTTATTTTAATATGTTTATTATGTTTTATTTATTTATTTATTGTCTTTCTTTCTTTCTTTTTATCTCCCTTTTATTCTGAGCTGTGCAGATGACAGGGTCTTGGTGCTCCAGCTGGGCATCAGGGCTGTGCTGCTGATGTGGGAGAGCCAAGTTCAGGATATTGGTCCACTGGAGACCTCCCAGTTCCATGTAATATCAAGTGGTGAAAATCTCCCAGCTATCTCCATGTCAATGCCAAGACCCAGCTCCACTCAACGACCAGCAAGGTACAGTGCTGGACACCCTATGCCAAAGAAATAGAAAGACAGGAACACAACCCCATCCATTACCAGAGAGGCTGCCTCAAATCATAATAAGGTCACAGAAACCCCAAAACACAACACCAGATGTAGATCTGCCCACCAGAAAGACTAGATCCAGCCTCATCCACCAGAACACAAGCACTACTCCCCTCCACCAGGAAGCCTACACAACCCACTGAACCAACCTTAGTCACTGGGGGCAGACACCAAAAACAACGGGAACTATGAACATGCAGCCTATGAAAAGGAGACCCCAAACACAGTAAGTTAAGCAAAATGAGAAGACAGAGAAACATTCAACAGACGAAGGAGCAAGGTAAAAACCCACCAGACCTAACTGATGAAGAGGAAATAGGCAGTCTACCTAAAAAGAATTCAGGATAATGATAGTAAAGATGATCCAAAATCTTGGAACTAGAATAGAGAATATAAAAGAAACGTTTAACAAAGACCTAGAAGAACTAAAGAGGAAACAAACAGTGATGGAAAACACAATAAATGAAATTAAAAATTCTCTAGAAGGAATCAATAGCAGAATAACTGAGGCAGAAGAACGGATAAGTGATCTGGAAGACACAACATTGGAAATAACTACTGCAGAGCAGAATAAAGAAACAAGAATAAAAACAAATGAGGACAGTCTCAGAGACCTCTGGGAGAACATTAAACACACCAACATTCAAATTATTGGGGTCCCAGAAGAAGAAGAGAAAAAGAAAGGGACTGAGAAAATATGTGCAGAGATTATAGTTGAAAATTCCCTACGTAGTTAATCAAGTCCAGGAAGTGCAGACAGTTCCATACAGGATAAATCCAAGAAGAAATATGCCAAGCCACATATTAATCAAATTGTCAAAAATTAAATACAAAGAAAAAATGTAAAAAGCAGCAAGGGAAAAAAAAACATACAGGAAAATACCCACAGGGTTAAGACCTGATTTTTCAGAAGAAACACTGCAAACCAGAAGGGTGTGGCAGGACATATCTAAAGTGATGAAAGGAAAAAAACCTACAACCAAGATTACTCTACCCAGCAAAGAACTCGTTCAGATTTCATGGAGAAATTAAAACCTTTACAGACAAGCAAAAGCTAAAAGAATTCAGCACCACCGAACCAGCTTTACAGCAAAACCTAAAGGAACTTCTCTCGCAGGAAATACAAGAGAAGGAAAAGACCTACAATAACAAACCCAAAACAATTAAGAAAATGGTAATAGGAACATACATATCGATAATTATGTTAAATGTAAATGGATTAAATGCTCCCACCAAAAGACACAGACTGGCTGGATGGATACAAAAATAAGACCCGTATATATGCTGGCTACAAGAGACCCACTTCAGACTTAGGGACACATACAGACTGAAAGTGAGGGGATGGAAAAAGATATTCCATGCAAATGGAAATCAAAAGAAAGCTGAAGTAGCAATTCTCATATCACACAAAATAGACTGTAAAACAAAGACTATTACAAGAGACAAAGAAGGACACTACATAATGATTAAGGTATCAGTCCAAGAAGAAGATATAACAATTGTAAATATTTATGCACCCAACATGGGAGCACCTCAATACATAAGGCAAATACTAACAGCCATAAAAGGGGAAGTTGATAGTAACACAACCATAGTAGGGGACTTTAATACCCCACATTCACCAATGGACAGATGATCCAAACTAAAAATAAATAAGAAAACACGAGCTTTAAATGATACATTAAACAAGATAGACTTAATTGATATTTATAGGACATTCCATCCAAAAATAACAGAATACAATTTCTTCTCAAGTGCTCATGGAACATTCTCCTGGATAGATCATATCTTGGGTCACATATCAAGCCTTGGTAAATTTAAGAAAATTGAAATCGTATCAAGTATCTTTTCCAACCACAACGTTATCAGACTAGATATCAATTACAGGAAAAAATCTGCAAGAAATACAAACACATGGAGGCTAAACAATACACTACTTAATAACCAAGAGATAACTGAGGAAATCAAATAGGAGATCAAAAAATACCTAGAAACAAATGACAATGAAAAGAAGATGACCTGAAACCTATGGGATGCAGCAAAAGCAGTTCTAAGAGGGAACTTTATAGCAATACAATCCTACCTTAAGAAACAAGAAACATCTCAAATAAACAGCCTAACCTTACACCTAAAGCAATTAGAGAAAGAAAAACAAAAAACCCCTCAAATTTAGCAGACAGAAAGAAATCATAAAGATCATATCAGAAACAAATGAAAAAGAAATGAAGGAAGCAAGAGCAAAGATCAATAAAACTAAAAGCTGATTCTTTGAGAAGATAAACAAAATTGATAAACCATTAGGCAGACTTACCATGAAAAAAAGGGAGAAGACTCAAATCAATAAAATTAGAAATGAAAAAGGGGAAGTAACAACTGACACTGCAGAAATACAAAGGATCATGAAAGATTACTACATGTAACTATATGCCAATAAGATGGACAACCTGGAAGAAATCAACACATTCTTAGAAAAGTGCAACCTTCTGGGACTGAACCAGGAAGAAACAGAAAATATAAACAGACGAATCATAAGTACTGAAATTGAAACTGTGATTAAAAATCTTCCAACAAACAAAAGCTCAGGACCAGATATCTTCATAGGCGAATTATATCAAACATTTAGAGAAGAGCTAACACCTATCCTTCTCAAACTATTCCAAAATATAGTAGAGGGAGGAAAATCCCAAACTCATTCTACGAGGTCACCATCACCCTGATACCAAAATCAGACAAAGATGTCTCAAAGAAAGAAAACTACAGGTCAATATCACTGATGAACATAGATGCAAAAATCCTCAACAAAATATTAGTAAACAGAATCCAACAACACATTGAAAGGATCATACATTATGATCAAGTGGCGTTTATCCCAGGAATGCAAGGATTCTTCAATATACACAAATCAATCAGTGTGATACACCATACTAGCAAATTGAAGAATAAAAACCATATGATCATTTCAATAGATGCAAAAAAGCTTTTGAGAAAATTCAACAGCTATTTATGATAAAAACCCTCCAGAAACTAGGTATAGAGGGAACTTACCTCAGAATAATAAAGGCCATATACGACAAACCCACAGCCAACATTGTCCTCAATGGTGAAAAACTGAAACCATTTCCACTAAGATCAGGAAGAAGACAAGGTAGCCCACTCTCACCACTATTATTCAACATTGTCTTGGAAGTTTTAGCCACAGCAATCAGAGAAGAAAAGGAAACGAAAGGAATACAAATCAGAAAAAAAGAAGTAAAGCTGTCACTGTTTGCAGATGACATGATGTTATACATAGAGAATCCTAAAGATGCTACCAGAATACTACTAGAGCTATTCAATGCATTTGGTAAAGTAGCGGGATACAAAATTAATGCACAGAAATCTCTTGCATTCCTATACACTCATGTAAAAAAATCTGAAAGTGAAATTAAAGAAACACTCCTATTTACCATTGCAACAAAAAGAATAAAATACCTAGGAATAAAGCTACCTAAGGAGACAAAAGACCTGTATGCAGAAAACTATAAGACACTGATGAAAGACACTGATGAAAGAAATTAAAGATGATACAAATAGATGGAGAGATATACCATGTTTTTGGATTGGAAGAATCAACATTGTGAAAATGACTCTACTACCCAAAGCCATCTACAGATTCAATGCAATCCCTATCAAATTACCAGTGGCATTTTTCACAGAACTAGAATAAAATATTTCACAATTTGTTAGAAACACAAAAGACCCCAAATAGCCAAATCAATCTTTTTTATTTTTTTGCTGTACGCGGGCCTCTCACTGTTGTGGCCTCTCCCATTGCAGAGCACAGGCTCCGGATGCGCAGGCTCAGCGGCCATGGCTCATGGGCCTAGCCGCTCTGCGGCATGTGGGATCTTCCCGGACCGGGGCACGAACCCGTGTCCCCTGCATCAGCAGGCGGACTCTCAACCACTGCGCCACCAGGGAAGCCCCAAAGCAATCTTGAGAAAGAAAAATGGAGCTGGATGAATCAGGCTCCCTGACTTCAGATTATACTACAAAGCTACAGTAATCAAGACAGTATGGTACTGTTACAAACACAGAAATATAGATCAATGGAACAGGATGGAAAGCTCAGAGATAAACCCACGCACATATGGTCACCTTATATTTGATAAAGGAGACATGAATATACAATGGAGAAAAGCAGCCTCTTCAATAAGTGGTGCTGGGAAAACTGGACAGCTACCTGTAAAAGAATGAAATTAGAACACTCCCTCACATCCTACACATAAATAAACTCAAAATGGATTTAAAACCTAAATGTAAGGCCAGACAATATAAAACTCTTAGAGGAAAACATAGGCAGAACACTCTATGACATAAATCACAGCAAGGTCTTTTTTGATCCACCTCCTAGAGTAATGTAAATAAAAACAAAAATAAAAAAATGTGACCTAATGAAACTTCGAAGCTTTTGCACTGCAAAGGAAACCATAAACAAGACGAAAAGATTACCCTAAGAATGGGAGAAATCATTCGCAAATGAAGCAACTGACAAAGGATTAATCACCAAAACATAAAAGCAACTAATGCAGCTCAATATCAAAAAAACAAGGAACCCAATCTAAAAATGGGAAGAAACCCTAAACAGACATTTCTCCAAGAAGATATACAGTTTGCCAACAAAGACATGAAAGAATGCTCAACATCACTAATCATTAGAGAAATGCAAATCAAAACTACAATGAGATATCATCTCACACCAGTCAGAATGGCCGTCATTAAAAAATCTACAAACAATAAATGCTGGAGAGGGTGTGGAGAAAAGGGAACTCTCTTGCACTGTTGGTGGGAATATAAATTGATACAGCCACTATGGAGAACAGTATGGACATTCCTTAAAAAACTAAAAATAGAACTACCATACCACCCAGCAATCCCACCACTGGGCATATACCCTGAGAAAACCATAATTCAAAAAGAATCACGTACCACAATGTTCAGTGCAGCTCTATTTTCAATAGCCAGGACGTGGAAGCAACCTAAGTGTCCATTGACAGATGAATGGAGGAAGAAGATGTGGCACATATATACAATGGAATATTACTTAGCCATAAAAAAATGAAATTGAGTTATTTTTATTGAGGTGGATGGACCTAGAGTCTGTCATACAGAGTGATGTAAGTCAGAAAGAGAAAAACAAATACCGTATGCTAACACATATGTGGAATCTAAAAAAAAAAAATGGTCATGAAGAACCTATGAGCAAGATGGAAATAAAGACACAGACCTGCCATAGAATCGACTTGAGGACACAGGAAGGGAGAAGGGTAAGCTGGGACGAAGTGAGAGAGTGGCATGGACATATATACACTACCAAACGTAAAATAGCTAGTGAGAAGCAGCCGCATAGCATAGGGAGATCAGCTCGGTGCTTTGTGACCAACTAGAGGGGTGGGATAGGGAGGGTGGGAGGGAGGGAGACACAGGAGGGAAGAGATATGGGGATATATGTATATGTATAGCTGATTCACTTTGTTATAAAGCAGAAACTAACACACAATTGTAAAGCAATTATACTCCAATAAAGATGTTAAAAAAAAAAGTAATTGTGTCAGTGACTAGCCACGGAAGAGTCTGAGTATTATGAGGAACTGGAGTGAATGAATAAATAACTTAGTTTTGGCAAGAGGGAAACAATAGATGCAGATACTGAGAAACTTTAAGGTGGAGATGGGTGAATTGAAGGAAAGATGTTGTTGAGGTTGTCTCTTGAGAGCTTCTTCAGTATCAGTGATTCTCTGCATGTGAACTCTGGACCAGCAGCATCAGCATCCCGTGGGAACTGTGAGAAATGGAAATTCTCCAGCTCTACCCTGTACTGACTGAATCAGAAACTCTGGGGTTAGAGCCCATATATGTGTGTTTTAACCAGCCCTCCAGGAGATTCTGATGCATGCTCAAGTTTGACAACATTGTTCTAGATATGTTGACCTGTGAAAAGGTCTGTTGAGGTTTGGTACGTTGTACACCTCCAAGAGTTGGTTTCATTATTGGGAGCAGCAGGGATGAGTGAATTTTAAGAGAGTGTATGAAGAGGGCCAGCTGGTTTCCAGGGGAGATGAGCTGGAGGTAACACTTCCTGGCAAGTCCATTTAGTGATTTTACTCTTTCGTGAGATAGCTGTCATAACATATTTTAAATGAGAGTGCAACCAGCCATGCTGGATGGTCAACAACAATAAAATTTGGGTAGATGTTTAATTGCCAAGGGAAAGACAAGAACAAAAAGACAAGGAAATTATAGAAAACATTCTGAGGATCAGAATATAGAAGACAGTCCTTCCTTTTTTCACCCACTCTGGGACTTAATTGAATCCTGCTTGTCTTACTCACCCTACCTCCGTCTCCTGATTTTTTCCATTGAAAATCTCGCAGCTTACAGATGAGCTAGAATTTATCATTCTTAGTCCTAGACTTGGTTCTAGCTATTTCAGAGATTGTCTAAAGGAGGTAAATACCTGAGCAGGAAATATGCTGTGAAATGAGATCCTTGACATTTGGAAAATCCTTAAGGCTGCTTTCCTTCCCTTTCCTTTTCTGAGAGGAATTTAGGTCCCTTTGGCCTCCAAAAGGTATGCTGTGAGATCCAGGTGAGGCCAAGATCTTGTTTATCATCTTTGTGGCTTTCATTCCAGGCCCTCATTCTGAAGAAGTGTCTTTCCCTATTGGTTTCTCCCTCATCCAGACTCCTCCCTTCCTTTCTTTCCTTCTTGCAACCCTACAGGGCTGGTGCAAGGAAAGATGTGCTTTAATTTGAGGGAGAAAACTATTAGGAGAGAGTATGATTGTAAATGTGCTGTAGTGGGGTGTTCTCCAAGACACTGACAATGAGGAAGGGACATTTCTATAATGCATTTACTTTTGCCTTACATAAAGGTGGTACCCTAGGTCAAAAGTGATGAGGTGGCAATAATCAGTTAATCAGCAGTGTCAATATATGTGAGGGTAAGAATAAGTAGATGAGAGGAGTGTTTTTCTTGGAGGCTTTAAAAGGGCAGACCAAATAGCAAAAACTTGGCAGGAAGTCTTCCAAAAGATGTCGCTAATGTAACTAGGCATGCACACACACCATGCATGCATGCATGCATGCATGCATCCATCCATCCATGTACCCATGCATGCATGCATGCACCCATCCATTAGGCATTCACTATATGCCCAGTTTTAGAAGCTGAGGATATAGAGGTGAATTAGATAGGCCAATTCCTTTCCCTTGGACTTTGGTACTTGCATTTCAGTAGTGCAGACAGACAATAAACATGTAAAGAAATAAACATGATGATGACAGATGATGGTAAGTGCCATCAGAGAGATTAATGGGGTGATGAGATGGAGAGTACTTGGAGGAAGGTATGTATGAACCATGAGCTCTGGGAAGACATCTCTGAGCAGTTGGGTTCTGAGCTGACATCTGAAATTTAACAATGTGCCAGCCATTCAGAGATGGAGAGGGAGCAAAGGAGGACAGACAGGAATTTCAGGCATGTATCACTTTCTAGAAATATGAACTAGGGGGCCAATGAGTTTAAGAAAAAATATCCATAACCTGGAAACAAGTCAAGCGTGTGACTGCAAGTCCTTTCAATGGCATACTGAAGCTTTGCTTAACAGGCCCAAGGATGATTGATTTTCCTACAAGAATGTACCATTGCATGATTTTGCTCTTTATTATTTATTAATTAAGAGCTCAGACTCTGTGAAGTTATATATGTTAAACTTACATATGATGCAATGATTTCTATCTAGTAGCAAAGATAACCCTGAAGTTTATGATTTATTGCTGTGAAGGACACTGATCAATTTTGTGTTTAGAAATCTTAGTCATGCTTAAAGAAAAAGACCGTGTAAAACCTATCCATCTTAGAAAATAGCTTATCATCGTATTGGTTTCCTCATTCATGAATGAGTTGATTAAAATCTTTGACACATGATCATTGATAGTTGGATGGGTTATGCTTTTAACTTTTTGGAAATTATATTTTGACAAGACTCACCATGGCTGATCCCAGGGCTCTGAAGTCCAGAGATCAGCCTTAATGAGTTCATGTATTCTGCCTTTTAAAAGGTAAATATCCTATTAACTTAATCAAACTCTCCAAAGGGTCTTTGTGTCCAACTGCTGACCACAGTACAATCTCTGAAGACTCCTCATATGCCCTGGCCTTGATTTTTCCATGCTCACCAAGCAATGTTCTGATGGCTAACTCTGCTTCACAAAAGTTTAGACATCAGGGAAGGAGTATGGTGGAGCATGCTTATAGTTTTTATTAAATAAATAATAAATTATATTAAAATTTTTATAAATTCATATATTGGCCTCCTGATGTATACATCTGACTCTTACATGAGTCACTTTTTCCAGGACCCATCAAGTGTGAGTGGCTGTCTAATCAAAGAAGCTGGAGACCACAGCTGGTGGACAGGACCTGGGCTGGAGCTGTCTAGCTGAGTGGCCACGCTAGGTAACACAAGGAGGCATCTCACTTGTTTCTAACTCATTGGGTAGAGACCAGGGTAATGATCATTCTAGCTTTCTTCTCCTTATTGGGATGGCTCAAAGGCATCTGCATCCTCTGCCGTGAGTTTAAGGTCACAGGAAGGAAGGTCCTCACATGCTCCCAGGGGACAAATACTTTATTTCTTATAATGTCAGTCAGTCTGTTCTCCCCTGACAGTGGTTTCATGTGGTCCCCAGAGACAAAATCTTGGCCTTTCCGAACACTTTTTGGAAGTCTGAGCACCTTATAGCAGCTGGGGTTTCATGAGCACCGTGGTCATGAAAATATGCTGACACCTCCCCCAGCTCCTGAGGAGGAGGGCCTGTGGGACTGTTCTGCCCAGCACCTAAGAAAGGGTCATTTCTCTTGGCCTCAAGAACTCTATAAAAGCTGTCCTTCTTCCTATGAGAGAGCTCTCTTAACGTTTTATTTGAAAATTCTATTGAAAAGACTTTCCACAAGAAATGTCCAGGATGGCTGCAGATTGCAATACTTTTTCCAAAAAACCTACATTCCTCTTTAATGTTTAAAATGTGGGAGAGTAGTTGAATTCCCTACAGAAACGGACTCAGTACAACGGCCTCTCGGGATGTCAACCCAATTTGTGAAAACCTTCCTATTGACAAGGCTACATTTCAAAACATTTCCAAAAGTGTAAAAATGAAAATTGAGATCTTGAGGCAACATTTTCAGCTTCAACGTTAACAAAGTGGTGCAATGAACGATGAAAAGTGGCATAAATAAACCCAAACACACAAGCAAATAAGAGCAACCGGCATAAGAGAATGTCCATGTTGCCCACACACAGCATTATTCAGATGGGACAGGGAGCCCCATCGGGTTGAATTATGCCTCAATGATGCACAGAGCATCCTCTTACTTTCCTTAGAACATTCCCTCCCCATCATCATTCAGCAACTTGGTCCAGCTGCCTAGTTCTCCCCAAGCATCTTCCCAGGAGCTGGTTAGCTATCTTAATTTTCAGTGCAGATGCAGGCATAGAAGGGTTAAATAATGTGAGGAAATTGCTTCTCCTCACAACAATAAATCACGATTTATTGGAATAGATGTTCTCTCTAGCAGGAAAATGTCCACCTTGGAAGACAACACGGCTCCCTCTTCACTTTACACGAGAGATCTCACCAGGGCACTGATTAGTGTTTATTTGGTTCTTTTAGTTCAGAATTTCAAAGTATTTTCCAAAGGTAATTTCCTCAAAAATCTTTTTTGAGTTAATCAGACAGAGCTTGACCAGACAGAGATTGACCATTTTCCCCAAAAAACAGTTGTACCAGATCATGCCAACTCTTCTATGCTTTTCACTCATAACGGTGCAATGAAGGACCTCCCCTGTACCCCACAAGGGTTTCTGAGAGGGAACGGGAGGAGTCTGGGCATCTGCAGAGCTGCCACACCCTCATCCCAGGCTGCAGTGAGAGCAAGAGCCATCCTAGGTGAGGTTTGCCAGGTATGGGCAGCACTCAAACGCTCGTTAGTACAGTAACGCCAAGCAGGTGTTCCACGAGGGGCAAGTTCAAAGTCACATCAAACAGGAAGGAGATTCTTTTTTCACACACTTTTTTTTTTTTGTGGAAAAAGATACATAACATAAAGTCTACTTTTAACCATTTTAAGTGCACAGCTCTGTGGTATTAAGTACATTCACATTGCTGTGCACCCATCACCACCATCCACATCTGGAACTTTCCCATCTTCCCCACTGAAAATGTATACCCATCAAGCACTAACTTGCAAAGTTCTTTTTTTATGTAAGACCAGATTATATAGTTTCCTGGGGAGAAAAAACATAGCACTTGCTTTGACAAGGTGTTCTCTCTTCTTAGATATTGAGGAAATTAGACTTGATTCTCACTGATGAAAAGATTATCTCTGCATGGCAGTACCTACTTTTGACCTCATTTTCAGGACACCCATTCCTCCCCCTTTGGAACTTGGCAGAGGAGGACTCCCATGAGCAGTGGAGGCTTGACACATGAAGGGGTGAAATTTTCTCCTGGGATGGTGTTTATTGGAGAAGAAGGAATGTGTTCCCAGCATGGGATGAATGAAAATAGGAAGGCTTCCTGAAGAGAAAGAGAGGAGAGTGTGGGCAAGGATGACTTTGGCCACATATGGGCAGTGGGTTACTCTCTTGAACATCACAGGTACAGAATATTCCACCATCACAGAGAGTTTTACTGGATAGAGTCAGACAGACATGACTCTGGTTATGTCACTTGCAAGTTCCATGGATTTAGTCAAGTGATTTCAGTTTTCTCATCTGCAAAATGGAATATTAACAGTGTCTCCCCATGGAAGAGCCAGCTCGATAGTCACCAAAACCGACCTAAAATCCAACTAGACCACATTTCTCAGCCGCTCTTGCAATTCAGTGTGGCTGTATGACTGAGTTCTAGTCATTGAAATATAGGGAGCAATGTCAAGTGCTGTTTTCAGCTGAAACTTCTAGAGAGAACATTCTTCACATTTTTTTTTTTTTTTGCGGTAGGTGGGCCTCTCACTCTTGTGACCTCTTCTGCTGCGGAGCACAGGCTCTGGACGCACAGGCTTAATGGCCATGGCTCATGGGCCTAGCCGCCTCGCGGCATGTGGGATCCTCCAGGACCAGGGCACAAACCCGCGTCTCCTGCATCGGCAGGTGGACTCTCAACCACTGCGCCACCAGGGAAGCTCTCTTCACATTTTTTTTAACGTCTTTATTGGAGTATAATTATTTTACATTGTTGTGTTACTTGCCGTTGTATAACAAAGTGAATCAGCTATTCGTATACATATATCCCCATATCCCCTCCCTCTTGTGTCTCCCTCCCACTCTCCCTATCTCATTCCTCTCGGTGGTCACAAAGCACCGAGCTGACCTACATGTGCTATGCAGCTGCTTCCCACTAGCTATCTATTTTATATTTGGTAGTGTATATAGGTCAATGCCACTCTCTCACTTCGTCTCCGCTTACTCTTTCCCCTCACTGTGTCCTCAAGTCTATTCTCTACATCTGTGTCTTTATTCTTCCCCTGCCCCAAGATTCTTCAGAACCATTTTCTTTTAGATCACATATACATGTGTTAGCATATGGTATTTATTTTTCTCTTTCTGACTTACTTCACTCTGTATGACAGACTCTAAGTCCATCCACCTAACTACAAAAACCTCAATTTTGTTTCCTTTTATGGCTGAGTAATAATCCATCGTATATATGTGTCACATCTCCTTTATCCATTCATCTGTTGATGGACATTTAGGTTGTTCCATGTTCTAGCTATTGTAAATAGTGCTTCAAAGAACATTGTGGTACATGACTCTTTTTGAATTATGGTTTTCTCAGTGTATATGCCCAGTGGTGGGATTACTGGGTTGTATAGTAGTTCTATTTTTAGTTTTTTAGGAACGTCCATACTACTCTCCATAGTGGCTGTATCAATTTATAATCCCAACAACAGTGCAAGAAGGTTTCCTTTTCTCCACACCTTCTCCAGCATTTATTGTTTGTAGATTTTTGGATGATGGACATTCTGACCAGTGTGAGGTGATACCATATTGTAGTTTTGATTTGCATTTCTCTAATGATTAATGATGTTGAGCATCCTTTGTGTTTGTTGACAATCTGTATATCTTCTTTGGAGAAATGTCTATTTAGATCTTCTGCCCATTTTTGGATTGGGTTGTTTGTTTTTTTGATATGGAGATGCTTGAGCTCCTTGTATATTTTGGAGATTAATCCTTCGTCCGTTGATTCATTTGCAAATATTTTATCCCATTCTGAGGGTTGTCTTTTTGTCTTGTTTATGGTTTCCTTTGCTGTGCAAAAGCTTTTAAGTTTCATTAGGTCCCAGTTGTTTATTTTTGTTTTTATTTCCATTTCTCTAGGAGGTGGGTCAAAAAGGATCTTGCTCTGATTTATGTCATAGAGTGTGTTCTGCCTATGTTTTCCTCTAAGAGTTTTATAGTGTCTGACCTTACATTTAAGTCTTTAATGCATTTTGAGTTTATTTTGTGTATGGTGTTAGGGAGTGTTCTAATTTCATTCTTTTACAGGTAGCTGTCCAGTTTTCCCAGCACCACTTATTGAAGAGGCTGTCTTTTCTCCATTGTATATTCATGCCTCCTTTATCAAAGATAAGCTGACAATATGTGTGTGGGTTTATCTCTGGGCTTTCTATCCTACTCCATTGATCAATATTTGTGTTTTTGTGCCAGTACCATACTGTCTTGATTACTGTAGCTTTGTAGTATAGTCTGAAGTCCAGGAACCTGATTCCTCCAGCTCCGTTTTTCTTTGTCAAGATTGTTTTGGCTATTCAGAGTCTTTGGTGTTTCCATACAAATTGTGAAATTTTTTGTTCTAGTTCTGTGAAAAATGCCATTGGTATTTTGATAGGGATTGCATTGAATCTGTAGATTGCTTTGGGTAGTATAGTCATTTTCACAATATTGTTTCTTCCAGTCCAAGAACATGGTACATCTCTCCATCTGTTGGTATCATCTTTAATTTCTTTCATTAATGTCTTATAGTTTTCTGCATAGAAGTATTTTGTCTCCCTAGGTAGGTTTATTCCTAGGTATTTTATTCTTTTTGTTGCAATGGTAAATGGGAGTGTTTCCATAATTTCTCTTTCAGATTTTTCATCATTAGTGTATAGGAATGCAAGAGATTTCTGTGCATTAATTTTGTATCCTCCAACTTTACCAGATTCATTGATTAGCTCTCATAGTTGTCTGGTGGCATTTTTAGGATCTTTATGTATAGTATCATGTCATCTGCAAACAGTGACAGTTTTACTGCTTCTTTTCCAAATTCTATTCCTTTTATTTCTTTTTCTTCTCTGACTGCTGTGGCTATGACTTCCAAAACTATGTTGAATAATAGTGAGAGTGGACATCCTTGTCTCATTCCTGATCTTAGAGGAAATGCTTTCAGTTTTTCACCTTTGAGAATGATGTTTGCTGTGTCTTTGTCTTATATGGCCTTATTATGTTGAGGTAGGTTCCCTCTATGCCCACTTTCTGGAGTGTTTTTATCATAAATGGGTGTTGAATTTTGTCAAAAGCTTTTTTCTGCATCTATTGATATGATCATACTGTTTTATTCTTCAATTTGTTAATATAGTGTATCACATTGATTGATTTGTGTATATTGAAGAATCCTTGCATCTCTGGGAAAATTCCCACATGATCGTGGTGTATGATCCTTTTAATGTGTTGTTGGATTCTGTTTGCTAGTATTTTGTTAAGGATTTTTGCACCCATATTCATCAGTGATATTGGTTTGTAATTTTCTATTTTTGTTGTATCGTTGTCTGGTTTTGGTATCAGGGAGATTGTGGCCTCATAGAATGAGTTTGGGAGTGTTCCTTCCTCTGCAATTTTTGGTAGAGTTTGAGTACGATGGGGGTTAGCTCTTCTCTAAATGTTTGATAGAATTCACCTGTGAAACCATTTGGTCCTGGACTTTCGTTTGTTGGAAGATTTTAAATCACAGTTTCTATTTCATTACTTGTGATTGGTTTATTCATATTTTCTGTTTCTTCTTGGTTCAGTCTTGCAAGGTTATACCTTTCTAAGAATTTGTCCATTTCTTCCATGTTGTCCATTTTATTGGCCTAGAGTTGCTTGTAGTAGCCTCTTAGGATGCTTTGTATTTCTGCGGTGTCTGTTGTAACTTCTCCTTTTTCATTTCTTATTTTATTGATTTGAGTCCTCTCCCTCTTTTTCTAGATGAGTCTGGCTAATGGTTTATCAATTTTGTTTATCTTCTCAAAGAACAAGCTTTTAGTTTTATTGATCTTTGCTATTGTTTTCTTTGTTTCTATTTCATTTATTTCTGCTCTGATCTTTATGATTTCTTTCCTTCTGCTAACTTTGGGTTTTGTTTGTTCTTCTTTCTCTAGTTCCTTTAGGTGTAAGGTTAGATTGTTTACTTGAGATTTTTCTTGTTTCTTGAGGTAGGCTTGTATAGCTATAAACTTCCCTCTTAGAACTGCTTTTGCCATATCCCATAGTTTTTGGATCACCGTGTTTTCATTGTCATTTGTCTCTAGGTGTTTTTTGATTTCCTCTTTGATTTCTTCAGTGATCTCTTGCTTATTTAGTAACGTATTGTTTAGCTTCCATGTGTCTGTGTTTTTTACATTTTTTTCCCTGTAATTCATTTCTAATCTCATAGCGGTGTGGTCAGAGAAGATGCTTGACATGATTTCAATTTTCTTAAATTTACTGAGGCTTGATTTGTGACCCAAGATGTGATCTATTATGGAGAATGTTCCATGTGCACTTAAGAAGAAAGTGTAATCTGCTGTTTTTGGATGGAATGTCCTATAAATATCAATTAAATCTATCTGGTCTATTGTGTCATTTAAAGCTTCTGTTTCCTTCTTTATTTTCATTTTGGATGATCTGTCCATTGGTGTAAGTGAGTTGTTAAAATCCCCCACTATTATTGTGTTACTGTCGATTTCCTCTTTTATAGCTGTTAGCACTTGCCTTATGTATTGAGGTGCTCCTATGTTGGGTGCATATATACTTATAATTGTTATATCTTCTTCTTGGATTGATCCCTTGGTCATCATGTAATTTACTTCCTTGTCTCTTGTAATATTCTTTACTTTAAAGTCTATTTTATCTGATATGAGTATAGCTACTCCAGCTTTCTTTTGATTTCTATTTGCATGGAATATCTTTTTCCATCTCCTCACTTTCAGTCTGTACGTGTCCCTACGTCTGAAGTGGGTCTCTTGTAGACAGCATATACATGGGTCTTGTTTTTGTATCCATTCAGCAACCCTGTGTCTTTTAGTTGGAGCATTTAATCCATTCACGTTTAATGTAATTATCGATATGTATGTTCCTATGACCATTTTCTTAATTGTTTTGCGTTTGTTTTTGTAGGTTCTTTTCTTTCTCTAAGTGTTTCCTACTTAGAGAAGTTCCTTTAGCATTGTAGAGCTGGTTGGTGGTGCTGAATTCTCTTAGCTTTTGCTTGTCTGTAAAGCTTTTGAGTTTTCCATTGAATCTGAATGAGATCCTTGCTGGGTAGAGTAATCTTCATTGTAGGTTGTTCCCTTTCATCACTTTATCATGCCACTCCCTTCTGGCCTGTTTCTCAGTTTCTGCTGAGAAATCGGCTGTTAACCTTATGGGAGTTCCCTTGTATGTTGTCTGTCATTTTTCCCTTCCTGCTTTCAATAATTTTTCTTTGTCTTTAATTTTTGCCAATTTGATTACTATGTGTCTTGGTGTGTTTCTCCTTGGGTTTACCCTATATGAGACTCGCTGCGCTTCCTGGACTTGGGTGGCTATTTCCTTTCCCATGTTAGGGAAGTTTTCGACTATAATCTCTTCAAATATTTTCTATGGTCCTTTCTCTCTCTGTACTCCTTCTGGGACCCCTAAAATGCGAATGTTGTTGCATTTAATGTTGTCCCGTAGGTCTGTTTGGCTGTCTTCATTTCTTTTCATTCTTTTTTCTTTAGTCTGTTCCGCAGCAGTGAATTCCACCATTCTGTCTTCCAGGTCACTTATCCATTCTTCTGCCTCAGTTATTCTGCTATTAATTCCTTCTAGTGTAGTTTTCATTTCAGTTATTGTATTGTTCACCTCTTTTCAATTGTTCTTTAATTCTTCTAGGTCTTTGTTAAACATTTCTTGCATCTTCTCAATCTTTGCCTCCATTCTTTTTCTGAGGTCCTGGATCATCTTCACTATCATTATTCTGAATTCTTTTTCTGGGAGGTTGCCTATCTCCACTTCATTTAGTTGTTTTTCTGGGGTTTTATCTTATTCCTTCATCTGGTATATAGCCCTCTGCCTTTTCATCTTGTCTATCTTTCTGTGAATATGGTTTTTGTTCCACAGGATGCAGGATTGTAGTTCTTCTTGCTTCTGCTGTCTGCCCTCTGGTGCATGAGGGTATCTCTGTATTTAATTTTTGATAGTTTGACTAATATGTGTTTTGGCATGTTTCTCCTTGGATTTATCCTGTATGAGACTCTCTGCACTTCTTGGAGTTGATCGACTATTTCCTTTCCCATATTAGGGATGTTTTCAACTATAATCTCTTCAAATATTTTCTCAGTCCCTTTGTTTTTCTCTTCTTCTTCTGGGACCCCTATAATTCAAATGTTGGTGAGTTTAATGTTGTCCCAGACGTCTCTGAGACTGTCCTCATTTTCATTCTTTTTTCTTTATTCTGCTCTGTGGTAGTTATTTTCAGTGTTTTATCTTCCAGGTCTCTTATCGTTTCTTCTATCTCAGTTATTCTGCTATTGATTCCTTCTAGAGAATTTTTAATTTCATTTATTTTTTTTCATCATTTTTTGTTTGCTCTTTAGTTCTTCTAGGTCCTTGCTAAACTTTTCTTGTATTTTTTCCATTCTATTTTCAAGATTTTTGATCATCTTTATTATCATTACTCTGAATTATTTTCCAGGTAGACTGCCTATTTCCTCTTCATTTGTTTGGTCTGGTGGGTTTTTACTGTGCTCCTTCATCTGCTGCATATTTCTGTCTTCTCATTTTGCTTAACTTACTGTGTTTGATGTCTCCTTTTTGCAGGCTGCAGGTTCATAGTTCCCATTGTTTTTGTGTCTACCCCCAGTGGGTAAGGTTAGTTTAGGGGATTGTGTAGGCTTCCTGGTGGAGGGGACTGGTGCCTGTGTTCTGGTGGCTGAGGCTGGATCTTGTCTTTGTGGGGGGCAGGACCACATCTGGTGGTGTGTTTTGGGGTTTCTGTGAATTTAGTATGATTTTAGGCAGCCTCTCTGCTAATGGATGGGGTTGTTTTCCTGTCTTGCTAGTTATTTGGCATGGGGTTTCTAGCACTGGAGCTTCCTGGTCGTTGAGTGGAGCTGGGTCTTAGTGTTGAGATGGAGATATCTGGGAAAGCTCTCGCCAACTGATACCATGTGGGGACAGGAGGTCTCTGGTGATCCAATGTCCCGAGCTCGGCTCTCCCACCTTAGAGACTCAGGTCTGACACCCGGCTGGAGCAGTAAGACCCTGTTAGCCATATGGCTGCTAGTGTTGGAGGGTCTCCTGCAAAAGTGGGGGGTGGCTGTGACTCACTGCAGGGATAAGGACACTGGCAGTGGAAGTCTGGGAAGTACTCCTTGGCATGAGCCTTCCCAGAGTCTGCCATTAGCCTCACTCAAACTTCTATGTAATATTGGATGTCAGACAACATTGAAGAAAAGTCTACTGTTAAATCCATTGCCTTTTACCTGTAGAGCCTTCAGTAGATTTTCTTTGATTATACAGGGCTTCAGCAAATACACCTCCTATGTACCCTAGGTCAAGGCATCAAACGAGCCTTCTTAGGGAGGTAAGAACCAGGTGGAATCTTGAAGGACAAGCCGTGATTGGCCAGGGTGCAGCAAGCCAGAACCTGCGATGCCAAAGTTTGCATCAGAGAAAGGCTTTATTCATGAGGCAGCCAAGTGAGGAGATGGGTGAACAAATCTCAAATCCCTGTTGGCAAAGTTGACGAGCTCGAGATGTTTTTGGGATAAAGCTTGGTTGTGGGGAAAGTGGGGAAAAGTGATTGGAGATAAGAAAAAGCTGAGGCACTCCTAGTTCTATACAGGCACAACTAAGCTACCGGCTTCTTCATGGGCCGCGCATCCCTCTCCACATTTTTTACCCTTTTACCTGTGGATACAAATAACAGTGAGGCTCTAAGGTATGGAGGAGCCACAAGATAGAAGCAACTTGGGTTCTGAATCACTGCACACAGGAGAGGCAGACACTGATTAGAAATCTTTAGTTCTGATTGTTATGTGAGTGAGAAACTATTTGTGGTTATGTTTATAGAAAGATTCCTTGTCCTTTAGAGATACATATTGCAGTATTTTCAGATGAAATGGTATGGTGTTTGGGAGAGGACCCCATAGGGATTTACATTGGCCCCAGGCCCTTTTGCCTTCATGGACCCCCTCTCACCATAACAGATTTTGGGGATCCTAAAAATGTTATTGTTTTCTGATGTGAGAAAAAAATGGAAACATTTTATTCAACCTTACAATTTCATTTTTCCTTCTGACTTTAAAAGAAATTAAAACGTTCTTGTAGGTTCTTAAAAGTTTCATGTGTTCTGGCACTACGCTTGCTTTACCTAATGAATGAGTGAGCCCTGGTCTGAGATTGGCTTCAAAACGATCTAGTGGTAGTTGGGGGGGGGGGCGGGGTGACAGAAAATGGGTATTGGGAGTACAGATGAAATAAAATTGGCCACAAGTTAATAATGGTTGAGGCTGTGTGATGGGTGTGGGGAGGGGGGTGGGTTATCATAACCCACTACTTTTATGGATGTTTAAAATTTTTCATAATAAATAAATTAAAGCATCAATTTCTGAAAAGTACTTATTTGAATGCTTTTAAAAAAATTTTCCCATAAAGGAGGAAAAAAATAAATAAAACCAGAAGAAAAACCTGGTTTTATTTAAACTTGGTGCTAGTGTGGACCCTTGAATAAAAGAGATTTAAAGATATCAAGTCTCGGGGCTTCCCTGGTGGCGCAGTGGTTGAGACTCTGCCTGCTAATGCAGGGGACACGGGTTCGAGCCCTGGTCTGGGAGGATCCCACATGCTGCGGAGTAACTAGGCCCGTGAGCCACAACTACTGAGCCTGCACGTCTGGAGCCTGTGCTCCGCAACAATAGAGGCCGCGACAGTGAGAGGCCTGCACACCGCGATGAAGAGTGGCCCCCGCTTGCCACAACTAGAGATAGCCCTCGCACAGAAACGAAGACCCAACACACAGCAAAAATGAATTAATTAATTAATAAACTCCTACCCTCAACATCTTCTTAAAATATATATATATATATATATATATATATATATATATATATATATCAAGTCTCATTTGGGACAAAGACCTCATTATTAGAGTTTTGCCAAGACTGAGAATCTAAATGGACAGAGGGTTTTAAAATGTTTTCTTTTCTGGTCTTTTTTTTTTTTTTTTTTTTTTTTTGATGTGGACCATTTTTAAAGTCTTTATTGAATTTGTTACAATATTGCTTTTGTTTTATGTTTTGTTTTTTTGGCCGTGAGCCATGTGGGATCTTAGCTCCCTGACCAGGGATAAAACCCACACCCCTTGCATTGGAAGGCAGATCCTTAACCACTGGACCACCTGGGAAGTCCCCAAATTTTTTAATTTAAAAGTTCACTTTCTGGGTTTTTTTGGTGGTGAGGAGTTGCTGCCTGCCAATATGGTACCATTTTATTTCAAAGAAAGCTGAATGGGAACAACATTATGAGCATTTCTCAGTGGCCTTTGTGATGAAATAATCAATACAAATAAAGGGCAATACAGGAAGTCTCTCCAGCTTTTCAGAAAAGCTGCTTTTGGTGATTGTGAGCAGGTGAGTGATGATATTGGGTTTGTCACCTAGTGAGCTCAGCACACCTGTGTGGGGGGATTCCCCCTTCCCCCCCACTGCACCCGCCAGTGACGCGCTGCTGACCTCTTAGCACCTCCCTGCTCCTCTGTCCATTCACTCCAGAAACAGTTACTGAGTATCTGCTCTGTGCCGAGTGCTGGGCTGGATGCCTGGATACACAGGGGAAAAAACATGGTTCTCACCCTGAAGGGGCAAACTGGGAAGAAAGAGTCACCTGCTGGGGAAAGAGATGGAAACGGAAATGTTCCAAACAAGTGAAGTATCTCTATGAGGTGGGTACAGAGGGCTAGAGGGCACCCATAGAAGCTAAAGAGATCAGGGAAGGTTTCTGGAAGTGGAGGGATATTGGAGAGACCTGAAGGAAAGTAGCAGATGATGATAATCCAAGAAAAGCAGAAGAATGAAGAAGGCATCAGGCAGAGAGAGGCATGTGCCAAGCCCTGAAGGCTTGGAGAGGGCAGGGTGGGTATGAGTGCTGGGCAGAGAAAAGGTGGTGGAGGGGAGGCTGGGTGGTGGAAAGTGGTGGGGGGCACTGAGCCACGGAAGGACTGTAATGAAGGAGCAAATATCTGTACCAGGAGTTCTCAGTGTGGACTGGGACCAGCAGCATTAGCGTCACTCAGGAATTGTAGAATGCAAATTCTCAGGCTCACTCCAGACCCACCTAATCAGAAACCCTGGGGATAACACCTAACAATCTGCATTTTAACAAGCCTTCTAAGTGATTCTGATGCATTGGTCTAAATGATTTTACCCTCCAGGGGACATTTCATAATGTCTGAATACACTTTTGGCTGTAAGACTGATGGGGGTGAAGTATTACTACAAGTGTTTAGTAGCCTGGGATGCTGCTAAACATCCTACAATGCACAGGACAGGTCCCCACAACAAAGTCCAAATGTCAATGGTACAGCTGTTGAGAAATCCTGATCCTCCCTTTCTCTGTCTCTCTCTCCTTCCTTCCTTCATTCCTTTCCTTTTCCTTCCTCCCTCTCTCCCTCTCTCTCTTTCTCTCTCTCTCCTTTATTCCCACTTGTCCTCTACAGACAGCAGAGCACTCAAAAGGCCACAAAATGCTCCTTTTCTGCATTTTAATTTATTCAGTTACAGATAACCCTCCCCTTTTATCTGATAACTCACCATGACTAAGTTGACCTATGGCTAATGCAGGCATTATCTTATTTCTGCCCCAAAGGGTCCATTTATCTCCCTGGGACTGGGATGGGGTGGCTCAGAGTAGAGGTGACAATCCCCAACCCAGGCCTGAAGCCGTAGGTCTTGGCAACTGTGAATATGAGCTTATACACGAGGCCCAAACAGCCAGGAGTCCTGATTTTGTCATGAAAGACAATTCCAGTGGGAGTGGAGGCTCCCACAGGAGATATTAGGGACAACTCTGAGCAGCTCCTCCAGACCACAGAAGTAAGCATGTCCACAGATAGTACAAAGTCCAAACAAAATGGTTTTAAACAAAGATGTAAAGTCACATTAAGAGTTTGGGACTAACCAATGGATAGGATTCTAAACTGATGGATGACATTGACAAATGCAAATAATTATATCCATTAGAAGAAGGTTTACAGGGCAAAAAGAGTGAGGAAAGTGTAAAGTTACAAAGACAAACATTGGCAGTGCCCATCTAACACTTTCCAGGGGAGTCGGTGCCCCCAACATGAATGTTTAGTCTGCCTAACAGACATATAATCCCATTGGGGTGGTAGGTGTCCCAGGCTTTTAAGGTCTCAAGCCATTAACCACCTCCATTATCCAGATTCCCTGGCTCTGCTTTTAGGCTGTCACACAACCTTCTGAAAACTGTCTTCCCCATGGTTTGCCCACATGGAGAAAATGCTCTGGTAAAGCTGATATGAATGTTGAGTCTGCTTGAGGGTCATGTTTCTCACTGAACATGAACCTGTTGGCCTTTTGATTTATAGCTCTGGCCTCTATTGAATTTACTCAGTCGTCCTGAGTTGGTAGAGTCACCTCTGGGACACTGACAACATGGAGCTTCTGGACTTCCAAGGTAGAGAGAGGGCCAGACAAGGGACCATAAGGAATGACTCTGGGAGTCTGCTTCAGGCACTTAGCCTATTGTCCTCCTTTGATCGTCCTGACTTTTATAATGAGTCTTTTCTTCCAACTTCTACATTCCCATGATACTCAAAAAGCCTGTGTGGTAGACTGAAAAAAGTGGCCACCATACTCTGCAGCTCCTCCCGCCAAGAGGTAGAGTCCATGTTCTATTTCCTCATCCCTGAATCTGGGATGGCTGTGTGACTGGCCAATAGAACGCAGAGGAAGTGACCTCATGTGAGTCTGAGACTGGGCCTCGAGACGTGCATGTTTTGTCCTGGCTCTTTTGGACCCTAAGGTTGCTGAGTGTGTAAGTCAAGCTAGTCTGCTGATCGATGAGAGACAAATGGCCCCGCCACCCTGATCATTCCAGATGACAGCCAGACAAACTCCAGAAGCAGAGGTGTCCTGCTCAGGTACAGCTGACTGCAAATACATGAGGAAGTCCATGCAAGACCAAGAAAAGAGCCTCCTAGATGAACTCAACTTGACAATGTACAGAATCATAAGCTAAATAAATGGCTATTGTTTTAAGCATTAAATTTTGGAGTAGTCTGTCATGCAGCGGTAGATAACTGATAACAACAGTATTTGTGTTTTTAATAACTCCCAAATATACCCTGAACTTATTGCCACAGTTTCTCTCCTAGAGGCCATGGGATTTGCCACTTAATGTAACATGATTGAGATTTATCTCATGTTATCTCAGGAGCTTCGATGGCTCCAGCAGAAAGGAGAGCCCTTGTTTCTTCCATCAAGATGCTAAGAGATTTGGGTAAATGATACAGAAGATTTTGGGTTTGCCAACATTCACCTGAAGAGAAAGAGGAGGGGTAAATATGTAAAATTACATTTCTCAGACAGACAGATTTCTGACCTTCAGCCGGCGGTCGGGATCTCCACTGCATAGAGAATTTACTGATACTTTGAATGATTTCCAGGCTGGGCTTAAGTTATTCATCACAACCTGAGGAAAAAAAGAGAGGAGTGGTGGGTGGGAGAGTAAGTGCTTGACATTTTCACATTTCAACATAAAAACTGCTTGAGAAACACTGTGGTGCTTATGATAAGGACAATTGTCTGGAAAAGGTGCCTTAATGAAAACTTGGAGTAGTAAACCTTTCAAGGGTGCCCACTAGGTGGATTGTTATGGGCAGAACTCTTGCGGTCACTGGCCTGGCTGTTATCTCATGAATAATGACAATAATATTGTCCAGTATGTGGATGCTGGAGATGACCCCTTCTATATCAAAAGGGGTTGGGATTAAGGAGATGGGCTGCCTCTGCCTCTGATAAAGTATCGCCAGTTCTGTAGGACTGTCAGTCCTATGGCATAAATTCTCTTCTAATGAGGTCAGCATACGTAAAGCCTATTGGTGTGTGTGGGGGGTGTGTGGCAGGACAATTCTGCTGCTGAAGAACTGACCAGTCTTTGGTGACCTGTGACCTTGGTTAGATCAGATTGCAAGTCAGAAGAAAAGTTTCTAGAAGAAAAATCCCAGGAATACATTTATACTAGGTATGCTCGGAAGGCATAACAGGACAGATCTTCAGGATCACAAACTAAGACTGCAACATCGTGAAACACTTTTAAAAGCAGCTTACTAATCATGAACTTGGCTAAATCCTGCCTGAGAGTCTATTCGAGTCAAGTCTTATTCTGCCATCAGATGATTCAGTAATTCAATTTGGTTTAGCGTATGAGTATTTGCTCTGTGCCTAAGATTGTACTGTGTACTCTAGGGCAGGGGCTACCAAAGTGTGGTTCCTGGACCAGCAGGAACTTGTTAAAAATGCAAATGTCTAGATTCCACCGAGACCTACTGACAGAAACTCTCGAGGTGGGCCGTTAGGTGATTCTGATGCATGATATTTGAGAACCACTGCTCTAGGGGACATACAAACGAAGTTAAATGGAGTTCTGTCATATTGACTTTTCTTCCTATGAAGTTTTGAGTTAGCAGAGCCTTAGAATTGTAAAAAAATTAATTCTCTATCTACATAACATAATTATTTTATAAGTGATTCCCTCTTCTCCTGAATTCCTTAATATAATGATGAATTATTGCTTATACTGTAGGCTCATTATTACATTTCCTTTAATGCATTAAAAAGTAGAAAAATAATGTTCCTATGTGACTGCTTTTTGCTCTCATTCGCTGAATGAGCAAAGTGATAGTGAGAAGAAAAGTTAGATAAAATTGTTTTGGTTAATTTAAATTTCTCACCCTTGTATAGAAATACTAAAAAGTGAAGATGTTTCATTACAACAGTTTCATAAAACTCAATAGCAGATCAAAATTTCAACTAGAAATTTCTGCTGAAATTAAAATCTCTGTGTGTGTGTGTATGCACACACACACATGTGCTTACCCAGAAAGAAAGGTATTGCCTGGTATTTTTTTTGTATCTATTGAGTAAGAAAGAGGAAAAATCAATGTTATGTTGATTGACTCATTGGAAAACTTCACAATCACAATTCTTATGAGATTCCAGGAGCCCCTCACAATGGGGTATGGGGAAGAGTTAGAGGGGAACAGGGGAATTTACCTCTTCTTGGAGGGATGCCGTCAGGAGTGAAGAACAAGTCTAACAATATGCCACCCCTCTTCTTTCTCCCTGCACATTCAAGTCCCCGTGCACTGGCTCGAGAAAAGTCATGAATGGGTATGACTTCTGATTCTTCCCAACATTTAGTTACTTCTCCTGAGAGAACTTTGTCCCACCAAAGGAATCTTTATGTGGGAAAAAGTTCTATTTGGTGATGGTGATGGGGTGCCACTCAGGGAAACCATCCCAGTTGCATTTGAAACTATTCCCCAGGGAATAGTTTGTGACTGTCCAAAGAATCACATTATACTATCACAGGGAGTGGACATAACTATCAATATTCAACTCCATTCATGTATTCATTCTTTACTAGACACACTTTATTAAATGCTAACCATGTACCAGATGACATCCACAGAACTAGCCCGTCCAAGACTATTTGATTCTTGTTTACCTTAAATATGACATGAAAAGTTCCCCTAATGCTACCTGCAACTCTGCTACTTCAGGAAAAAGGAAATGGATTTCCAGTGTAGGGTATGGGAACACAGCACCCCACTATCATCCTGAGAGAGTCATAAGAGTTCCTTCTTCCTTTACCCCACACTGGAAGCACATTTTTCTCTCAGCTCCAAGCCATTCCTCCTTATCAATGCACTTCTCACCCCCCCACAGTCTCTCTTGAACTGGCTTGTATATAAAATAAAATAAAAAGTGGAGACTAGGGTTGGTTGTTAAGTGGGTGTGTGGTGGTGGGTAGTGGGGGTGGGATAGTGAAGGATAAGATTCAGTCACGTGGAGAGAATGTAGGAGGGTGAGAGGGAGATGCAGCCAGACCAAATGCCTGCTGATACAGGACAGCCATTCGTACGACAGATCTGACATCAGTCCCGTGTATGGACTTTCCCTGGGGAGGCACATTGGCTTCTCAAATTGCAGCAAAGCTCAGGGTCAAACTCAATTCAAACCTCAGCTCTACCCCTTGCTCACTGGGAAGGTGACTTGACCTCCTCAAAGTTCAGTTTCTTCAACTGTAAAATGGGGTAATAATAATCATGTCAATGCATAGTTGTGAGAAGTAAATAAAATGATGCATATGAGATCAGTCAGTCAAATGCTTGGTACCTAGTCATGTTTATTAAATATTAGCTAGTATTCATCTTTTTATTATTAGTAAGTTGCTGGCTTTCTGCATTAAAGGTCAATAATGGAAAATCTGGGTGAGAAAGGGTCTCCTCTTATAACACCCACATTGAGAATAAAGAGCCCTCTTAAGGACTGGGAAGACTTCAGGTCTTGAGGTTTAACTACAGACATTAAGAAAGGGAAGGGGTTTCTCAAAACAGGTCAGTGTTTCAACTTAAAGAGACGAGATGGCACAGCTGAAGACGGCTCTTCTCACCTCAGTTCGGTGCACAAGCTGCTGAGTTGCATCATCATTCATTCGAAAAATTTCCAGAAATGGGTCAGACTTACTGAAGAAATCCTACAATAAATAAGCAGAAATGAGTTGCTTCCCTACCCCCTGCACAAACACATTTGATCCAGCCCTGGATAAAATACCCCTGAATTTGACCCTTCCTTGCTTTATTCTTCCTCCCTGAGACCCACCTTTGGCTAGAATGAGCTGTATCTTAACGCCGAGTCCTTTGAGAAGTAAGGATTGGTTGACTGAAATCCCAGGTAGTCTTCAAAGATCCACCCAAATGCTGGTTCTCTAAGAAGCAGTGTATCTGCTGTCTTAAACTTGTTAATTCTAGTTATTGTAAAGTCTATGTCTGATGACTACAGTATCTGGATCACTGTGGGTCTGTTTTTTTTTTTTTTAAATGTATCAAATTTATTTCAATATCTAGTTTCATTTTTAAGTTAAAGCTTTTAGACAATTTTTTTGTAATTTAAGATTCATTATCAGGGGTGAGGAAAACATTAATAAGCTATTAATTACTGACAACAAAATTATTAACCATGCATTTATAAAAGCCATGTTAAAGAGTAAAAAGTTCCAGTTATACTACTTAACTGAAGGAAATATCCTTCAACCCTTTATTTCTAACTATAACACATTCTAATTTTGACATGATTTACACCTTTTTCACCCAACTAATACTATGCTAAACAAACTTTTTCCAACTGTTAAGCCTTTCTTTACCATTTATGAAATATGACTTAACTGTTACTCTTTAAAAGTTCCTTAAAAGAGATTTGAATTTTAATTTTCACCATGAACCTGTTTGATCAAAAAAGTAAAGGACATCACTACCACATGAATTAAAAGAATGGAATGAAAAACAAAAGTGGTATTATATAATCAGCAAATTATTTGATAAGACATTTTAACTACTTCACATTTCTACTTATAGCACAAGTGAGAATTAACTGGTTCCAAGGTACTACAAGGTTTGGCATTTTTACTCCAAGCTTTAAATCATAGTGTTGATCTACTCAAGTCATCTCTAAGAAAATGGCAGTGTTCATAAGTACAAAAATTGTTTTATCCAGTAAGTGGTATTCTACATGGTCAAGATAACAAGAGAATTCTTTATAAAATTAGATTTTTAAAAATGCAGAATGTCTGGTAATTACCAGTATCTCAAAAGCTAAAATGAGAAAAATACAGAAAATAGAAGTACTCGTTGAATAATACTTTGCTTTGAGGAAGCCAGAAATGATTCTATTTCAAGAAATAAGTAATAATGATAAAAGATGTGATTAACACACTGTATCTCTTTTAAGCCAAAGCATGCTTTTCACCTCAGGACAATTCTGATTTTTACATTCTTAATCTCCTTTGTCCAGAACAGGACCCCATTTTAAGCCATTATTTGAATAGAGTCCATAATCTAAAGCCATTTTTCTCCACAGGATGTTTTCACTTTAGTACATATGCTGCAAAAAGGCAAATGACTAAGTCAGTTATAAAGAATCTGTAGCATAATAAATGCCAATTTACAGTAACTGTCAACAGACTTCTACACCGAAGCCTAAAAGTTGCTATAATACAGGTGAGAACTAACATGATTCTTTCACATGCTCAGACTTCGTTTACTAAATCATACTGTCACAAGATCTGAAAAGAAACCTTAATGGGTCCTTCCAAAGCTGCATAATTTTCCAGATGATTTTCCTCTGGTTGCAGAGCCTGTTCATTCCTTCAATCCTTTTTTAGTCGTTTAGCTTTTGCAATATTTTCTTGACGTTTTTGTTTCTTCTTTTGCTCCTTTTCCCTGGCCTCGATCATCTTGGCCAATTTCCAAGACAGTACAGCACTTGCTAGAAACAATGGAGTTAGGGCCAGAATAACTGTTGTAAGGAAGCCATATGGGTCCTTTGCAGTCCATTCCACAACATACTCAGCCCAAGCCTTTATATCAAACACCTTTGTAGAGGCCTTATGCTTTGAGTAGTGATCTCTAACTCTGTCCTGGGATTATTAGCCAATCACAATTTCAGATGACCCTTGGTTGGCTGTCTTCTTTAGCTCTACCATACACTTCTGAGAGAATGCTTAAATTCTATATACTCCAGGCCGGAAGCAGGAAGGCGGAAAGTGTGGGTCTGTTTTTATTATGTTTCTCCATTCTGCCTCTTGTTATGCTTGTTAATTGTTGATTAAATACTAGACACTGTGTAAAAAAATTATAAAGGCTATAGATGAGTCTTCAGCTTCTGGCAAGCAATTAGAATGGGGGCAGTCACCTGAATCCAATTAGGATTGAGTGCTTTAGAGCCTGGTTTCTTCAAAAGTCTTTAAAGGCCCGACCTATTTCTGATTCCTTTATTCCTTGGGTATAATCCTTAAATGGCTCTCACTCAAAAACTCACTGTTCATGAGGGCTGTTTCTTCTTGACAAGCCCTCAAGGCTCATTTCTGTTTGTGAGACTCTGAAAGACTCTGTTTACTTCCACAATCTCTTGGTTCTATAGTTATTGGTTCAGTTTCTGTCTATGCTGCTATTTGTTAATTAGTGAATGCCTTGAGGGGATAAGTCACTCCAAGGGTTGGGCTGCTTCCCTTCTCTACAACTAACCCAAGCTCTCCCTGAAGTCCTGAACTCCAGTTTTACTTCCCCAACTCTATGATACTAATAAAAGCACTGCTCAGTTTCTCTGTTTCTTAGTAGCTATTTTCTGCTAGGCTTCCCAGCTTCTCTATCCCTGGGTTTTATGAATCAGCCTTATGGAATTGCCTTAAGTGGAAAAATCTGCATAGAATGTCTGACTCACCTCAATGGATTTCTCTTCTCTCCAACTTCTCTGACCCTGAATCTTGACTGCCTTAAGACCCTCAAACAGATGTCTCTTGTATCTTGTCCAGTGTTTATCGTTGTTTTCAGTGGTAGAGTAATGTAAAACAAACAGGCACTTTAATACTGGAAGCAGACCTGTCCATATCCTTCTTTTAAACTTGGCTTTTTACACTGATAGATTATAAACTCTCAGACAGGAGTAATTATATCTTATTTTCCTTTATATTTCTACCATAGCACATCTTCCACAGCATCTAGCTTTTAGTGGCACACAGTGTTTACTGAATGTATGAATAAACACATAAATGGATGAGCGAATGACAAGAAAACCAGGTACAGAATAGGAGGCTATCTCAGCAACAGCTTTGGTCATCACACTCTTACTATGTATTTCACTAGGTAATTCCCTGCCCCAGAAATCTAGACAGCAGCAAAGCAGAATAAAGTCTATAGCCATCCTAGTCTTTAGCTCGACAAAATACTCTCAGGGGATATGCTGATCATGGAGCCCTTATGCTTGATATTAAGATACAAGGAAGGATAAAACCTTTTCTCATCCCTCCAAAGGGCCATAAACATAACAAAGGGTTAAGTATTAATGAATGAATGAATGAATGAATGAATAACAGAGAAGAGGGAAATCAATGGATTTTGACTGCATAATATGGTTGTGAGGAGGATGTTTCTAGGGAGGGAATGGAGTGAGTGAAGGTGTAAAAGAGTAAACATGGAAAGGACACACCAAGTAGCTGAATTACCCTGCAGCCTCAGGATGTGTAGGGGAGGAATCTGAGGCAGTACTGGTGGAGGTGGCTCCATGAGGTGAAGGGCCTTAAATGCACATCTGGTGTTTGCACTTACCTGAGAGGCAGTGGGGAGCCACTGAAGGATTTTGACCAGGAAAAAATAACATGGTTGGCTCTGTAGTGAAAACTTTGTAGAATACCTTAGAAGGAGGAGGGAGATGGGGATATCTGTCTTCCCTTTGGCTGTCCTCCCTACCCAACCAGGATCAAACACCCAGAGTCTGAAAAATACCCCTCTGCCCTATTTCTGAAGGTGCCTGATTGACAACACAGAGTTTGTCAGTAAGTCTGCCCTGCAAAACTTGTCTCTCCACAAAAATGGCCCCTGCTTTCCTCCCAGACACACTTCTATCTGATTGTTACTACTATGTGTAACTGAGCGGAACTTTATGGGGCCTCCCCAGGACAGGCACTTCACCCATATCCTCTGCTTTAGCTTCTCTCTGAAGTACCCAGATAACAGTATTTGAGGCACATTTCCTGAGTTGTTTTACAGATGTGAAAACCTCCCACTAAATGGAAGATGTTAACTACTTGATGACCTGGAGCCTCCTGGAGCCTAAGGACTCATAATGTTAACCCCTGTGACACCACCCTGTTACCTCTCCATCAGCCAGTCAGAGAATTGTGCATGAGCTGATTACATACCCTGCAACCCCTTCCCTCCCCGGGCATTTAAAAAATGCTTTGTGGAGGGAATTCCCTGGCGTTGCAGTGGTTAGGGTTCTGAACTTTCACCACCTTTCACTGGAGAGGGTGCGGGTTCAATCCCTGGTCAGGAAACTAAGATCCTGAAAGTCAAGTGGTGTGGCCAAAAAAAAAAGCTTTGCTGAATTTTAGAGCATAAGCCACCCGTCTCCTTGCATGACGCTGCAATAAATCTTTCTCTGCTCCAAACTCCGATGTTTCAGTTTGTTTGGACTCACTGTTCATCGGGCACACGTACTTGCACTAACGTACGTATCTGCTCAAGACATTTGCCCCTCGAACCTATTTCTGTTTCAATACTCATGTTAGAGAACCAGAGCCTCCCTCCCCAATTCCTAGTGTGGGCACTTTAGCTTGTTCTGTGTGCCCTTGGGGCCCTTCTCCAGGATCCGCAGGCTTTGACCCCTGAGACAGATTGTTGGTCCTTCAGGAAATGTATATATCAATTGTACTTAAGAATTGCTCAACACACTGGAGGAATGCTATCAGTTATTTTTCTTCTTCCTTTTATTGATAATTTTAAATGTTTGCTATCGTTTTTTCAAAAAATAGAAAATATAGAAAGAAGAAAAATGTAGCCCATAATCCCACCCATAATACCACAACTATCAATAACATTTTGATAAATTTTTTTCTAGAATCTAGACATAATTTTCTTTCTTTCTTTTAAAAAATATTTGTGGGTCTTCCCTGGTGGCTCAGTGGTTGAGAGTCTGCCTGCCGATGCAGGGGACACAGGTTCGTGCCCCGGTCCAGGAAGATCCCACATGCCATGGAGCAGCTAGGCCCGTGAGCCATGGTCGCTGAGCCTGCACATCCGGAGCCTGTGCTCTGCAACGGGAGAGGCCACAACAGTGAGAGGCCCGTGTACCGCAAAAAAATTAAAAAAATAAAATAAATTAAAAAAATAAAAAATATTTGTAATCGTACACTATATACACTTTGGTACCCTATTTTTTCCTCTTGGAAGTATATTGCAATGTTTTTTCTGCTTTATTTCACATGATTTTTAGGATTGGCATGGAGTTGTCAGGAGGATGTACTGTAACAGGGAAGAGCAAAATCTGACTCCATGTTGGATCTGTTTCTTTGACTTTAACCTTTGCTTTTCATTGCTTTTGTTACTATAATCATACATAATGGTCTGCCTCAGGGAACCCTGCCCCTCTGCCTGAATGTTAAAATAATGGGCCTTTGTTCAGCTCACAGGGAGACAATCTGACCCTGCCCACCTATGAATGGCTGTAGAAAGGAAGAAATTCTCACATACCCTCCCCAATGCTGGCCAAGCCAGGCAAAACTAATGGCCCTTTTACTTTACTTCCTCACCTCCTCCCCATCTCTGTTCTATAAAAGAAGCTGGCATCCAGAGCCCGGTAAGATGGTTTGGGGGACACTAGTCTGCCATCTTCTTGGTCTTCCAGCTTTCCGAATAAAGTCGCTATTCCTTGCCTCAACATCTCATCTCCCGATTTATTGGTCTGTTGTGTGGCGAGCAGAGTGAGCTTGGACTTGGTAACAGTACTATAAATCAAGAAAAGAAAGATCAGGATATAATCTTTGTCTTCAAGTAAATAAAAAATCTAACATGTAGCACACTGGCTTTCAAATCCTGATTCCACCATGTACAGTCTGGGTGAGCTGGGACAGGATGTTTAATTTTTCCACGTCTCAGTTTCTTTATCCATAAATGGAGAGGGTATCACCTTTTCCTCATAACAATGCAGAAGGATTATAGTTGCTGATACACCTAAGTGTTGAGTCCAGTGCCTGGCACGTGGTCAGCACTCAGAAAGCACTACTGCTATTAATTATTACCAATAAAAGAGAGAATGCTTGAGGACACTTAGTAAAGCACTATACAAATATCAGGGATGATTACTATTTTTTTAAAATGTTAGTAAGAGCTCTTTTTTTAATATAAATTTATTTATTTTTGGCTGCATTGCGTCTTCGTTGCTGCACATGGGCTTTCTCTGGGGCTACTCAGAGAAAGCAGGGGCTACTCTTCGTTGTGGTGCACAGGCTTTTCATTGCGGTGGCTTCTCTTGTTGTGGAGCACAGGCTCTAGGCACGTGGGTTTCAGTAGTTGTGGCATGCTGGCTCAGTAGTTATGGCTCATGGGCTCTAGAGCACAAGCTCAGGAGTTGTTGTACACAGGCTTATTTGGTCCACGGCATGTGGGATCCTCCTGGACCAGGGCTTGAACCTGTGTCCCCTGCATTGGCAAGTGGATTCTTAACCCCTGTGCCACCAGGGAAGCCCCAGGGATGATTAATATTAAGAAGGCATTTGATTTCTGAAAATAAAACAACTCATAAGCAGCTCAAATACATCTAAAATGTACACTCAGAGATTCATAGTTAAAAACAACAAATCTGTGTCTAATTGTTTGGTTACTTGACCACAATCTGGAATTCTCAGCTTCCTTTGCTTGATCATCAGCATTAAGATGGCCCTTGGGACAGTTCAGTACAATGAAAATTAATGATATAGGCATTTTACTGAAGTTTTGCTATGGTAAAATGTTTTAATAACTTGGAGGCTATGTCCCTGCTCTTTTAGTCCAATATGAAAGAAGTTTAGTCAGGTGAGAGGTCAGTAAGCAATCAGCAGAGGTTTGAAAGAGAAAAGGAAGCAATGCATAGCCATGACAGTGATCATGAAAACAGAATATTGGAACTAGAAAAGATTGTTTGAATGATATGGGGTCATATCCAGATTCTATAGCTTCCTTGCCTTGCGACTTTGGGCAAATTCTTTGACCTCACTATGCATCATCTGTAGACTGGAAATAATAAGACCCATTTTTAAGAATATGGTGAGTTTGGGAGGTAATGTAGTTAGACACCTGACACCTGGTACATTGTAGATGCTCATGAATGATAATTTGCTTTCATTAATGCAGGCTGTTTTAGTTTTAAGGCAGGCATACCTGAACATAGTAAAATCACAGCACAGCACGAGAGAGTTAATGTTGCTATAGAACAGGGGTCAGCAAAGTATGGTAGGTGGCCCAAATTCAGCCCACTGCCTGTTCGTTTGGGGTTTTTTTTAGTTTTTTAAAAATTTATTTATTTACTTTTTGGCTGTGTTGAGTCTTTGTTGCTGCATGTGGGCTTTCTCTAGTTGCAGGGAGTGGGGGTTACTCTTTATTGCAGTGCATGGACTTCTCATTGTGGTGGCTTCTCTTGTTGCAAATCATGGGCCCTAGAGCACACAGAGTTCAGTAGTTGTGGTGTGTGGGCTCAGTAGTTGTGGCTTGCAGGCTCTAGAGCACAGACTTGGTAGTTGTAGTGCACGGGCTTAGTTGCTCTGTGGCATGTGGGATCTTCCTGGACAAAGACTTGAACCCGTGTCCCCTGCATTAGCAGGCAGATTCTTAACCACTGCGCCAGCAGGGAAGTCCCATACTGCCTGTTTTTGTGAATAAAGTTTTATTAGAACATTGCCATGCTCATTCATTTACGTATTGTCTATGGCTGTTTTCATGCTGCAAAGGCAAAGATGCACATAGTTGGGACAGAGACCATACAACCTGCAAGTCTAAACTATTCACCATCTGACCTTTATAGGAAATGTTTCCCAACCTCTCCTTCAGAGACAGATTCAACTGCTTATACAGCACCCCATCGAACTAACATCATGGCAATATTAAAAAATACAGCTTATAATGATCATGATTACATATATGAAGAGTACCAAGTGAGAATCAGTTCCAACACGCTGTCGTGAATACTTTCTTAGGAAAGGGAGGAGAAAGAACACTTTGTCAGCTTGAATGTTCCCAAGGGATTACATTCATATCTCTACTTGTTAGATTAATCACCAACTAGCTGCTAATGTAATAAATGTGATTTAGGAGTTAAAAAGCCTATCTCTCCACAAAGTGAATTGCATTAACAGTAGACAAATAAGTTATTTCTTGCAAGCCTCGTCTATTTTATATGTGGCTCTCATGAAGCCTACTTCTCAGATTTCAAGGACTCTGGGTTTCCGTCCTGAATAGATAGCTGCTGGTTTCCTGGACAGCATTGGAAAGAGGAGTTTAAAATGACAGAAAATGACAAAAAAGGGACATTATCTGTCATTGTGGTTTGCAAAAGTACTATTATACTCCACAATAGCAGTTCTCAAACTTTTTGGTCTCAGGACCCTTTTACACTTAAAAATTACTGAGGACACCAAGGAGCTTTTGTTTATGTGGATTATATCTGTCAATATTTTACCATATTATAAATTAAAACTGAGAAGTTTAAAAAATATTCATTTGTTATATCATTTTAAAAGTAGTAAAGATAAACCTATGACATCATAATAAAAAATAACATTTTAATGGAAAATAATTATATTTTCAAAATGTATAAAACTGTCAGGAGAATGATATCATTTTACATCTTTGTAAATCAATTTAATGACTGAATCAATAGAAAGCAGCCGGATTCTCATATCTGTTGTTGCATTCAATCTGTTGTGATACTAGGCATCATGTAGCTTCTGGAAAACCACTGTACACATGTGACAGAATGAGAGTGAAGAAAGAAAATAATGTCCTAGTATTACTATGAAAATGGTTTTGACCTCATGCATTCTTCTGAAAGGGTCTTGGGACCTGGGACCACACCTTGAGGACTGCTGCCTTGTAGTATATGTACCCTCACCTTCCTCTTCTCTGGCTCCCCACTTCCCCAAAATACACGGGAACATAACCAAGTTCTCCACAGCCCAAGACCAGTCCAACTTGTATTCATTAACCCTCTTCCCTGAAGAAGATTTAGATTGTAGTTAGGCAACCTGATTGAGTCCCTCTCTGTTACTGATTATCTGTGAGTGTGTGTGTGTGTGTGGCCTTTGGTAAGTCATTTCACATTTCTGAACCTCGATGTTCTCATACGTAAAAGAGAGCAATTGTATTAGGCAGAGTTTTCTACCAGAGGTATGTGGATACCTGGAGGTTACCAGAGTTACTGCAAGGGGAGTGGGGTTCCAGATCTCCATAACTATTTTCTGAATTGGATATAGTGTATTTTTCCCACATATTCATACTGCAATTTTTCAAATGTATATAGAAATTAGTTGCTCTCATGATACTAATTGGAAAATGTTTTAAATTAAGAGATTTGTTTATTTCAGTGGCTTTTAGTCATGGTCTATTTTCTCAATTAATATAAGATTAACTGTTAACATGCAGGTAGCTACACCCTCATTTAGTGCTAAAGGCTAGAAGGAGGTCCTCCTTGGGAACCTCTGGGAACGTTTTTACCAGCTGTGACATGAAATAATTGAAAGCAGCCGGATTCTCATATATGTTGTATTCTCATATCTCATATCTTTGTATTCTCATATCTCTCATATCTATTCTGATTCTATCACAAAAATACTGTGGCAGGTTGATTTTCTACTACAACGTCCACTGTCCACACGCTTTTCTACATTATGACTCCCCCATCAAGGCATGGAGTCGCTCTCCTCCCCTCGACTCTGGGCTGCCTTATGACTCACTTGCATGACTTTGAAGCCTAGGTCAGAAAAGGCCACACAGCTTTTCCTTGCTTCTCTTGGGATGTTCTCTTTGGGAAAAGCCAGCCACAATGTAGAAAGTGTGACAAACCTAAGACCACCGTGAAGACAGTCTAGCTGACCGAGCTGGTGGAGCCAAGCCTTCCAGCCATCCCATGTGCCAGGCATGTGAGTAAAGCTCCTCCACCAGCTGAGTATAACTGAAGAATTGCCCAGTTGAAACCTGCCTGAATTTCTAACCTCAAAATTATGACATATAATAAAGTAGTTGTTAGTATAATTTGCCCGGTTTTGAGGTGGTTTGTGATGCAGCAATACATAACCAGGCAGCAGTGTCTTTGTGTAAGTAATCCGGCCTTGCTGAGCCTCTGTTTCCTGAAGAGGTTGTGTGAGATGATCTTCATGGTACCATCTTGCTCCTCAACTCTACAACTTTGCCCTCTCTCCACCTGAGACCATTCACCCCCCAGTCCACTGGAGCAGTGGCCTCTGTTTTGGTCTGAACAGGGTCCGCTCCCCTCTGGGTGACTGAGTCTGGGAAAGATACCACCATATTATGGAAGACCTGGGGTCTCCAGCTCCATGATATTGGGGTCTCAGCAATGAGCAATTGAGGGCCCTGGACAATCAGCACAGCTGAGGGTGGGAACGGCCATCGAGAACCACAGTAAGTGCTGCATGGGGCTCTTTCAGTTCTGTGAGCAAGCAAGCACTCATTTGAATGAAGGGAAACTGCTCAAACACCTTAGAGCCAATGTACCCACTAACAAACCCCCATAGCCCCTTGCATTATAACATAAGTCAGCTAGAGGACATGACTAAGTGGAAAGAAGCCATTATAAGCCATTAAGTGAGTAGCTTAAAACGGCAACACACTGACCCAATGGCTTATAATTGTCACCAGGAAAGATGCTACAAAGCAGTCTGGTGAGTTATTCTGAAACTTGAAGATGACGGGAGAGAAAGAGCACGGTGATCACAGGAAGTGAGGGATAAGAGCTTACACCCCACAGACATCAACGCACTCTACAGTTCCCAGCACCTCGCTCAACTAATGTCAAAAGGTAGCAGTTTGTGAAAGTGTCACACAATCCCCTCAGGACAAAAAAAATCCAAATATAATTCTTTCTTAAGAACAAAGTCTCTCTTAATGTCCCCAGGCAGAATGGATTAACCTTTTCAGGATTCTCTGATTGTGTATCATCCTCTTATGGCTCTAGTATCATTATATCACTTGTTGTTTAAATTGATGTGTCACTTAGATGGTGAATTCCAGGTTGTGCGTGTAAGAGTAGTTCAAAGTGTGCCCTTTTCCTGCCAACTGATGCATAACAAGCATACAACAAAGGTTTGGTAAATGAATGATGAACGAGTGGATAAATGAACAAATAAGAGAGTGAATTAATGAATGCATAAATGGACTGAGTACTTTTTGTATGTGAAAATGAACTATGCCAGGATATAAACTGCTGCTTAAGGCTATGGGGAATTGATTGAGTGCTTTACCTTTTTTCAGCCTAATGCCTGTAAGCAATTGTTTGAAAAAGCAGTCCCACATCCCCCTATCGCCTCTTCCTTAGTTGTATGCTTGGAAAATGGAGTCCTTTGTGAATACATTTATGGATATGATGTGCTTTTTGACTCAAGGATATGGTTGGAGGGAAATAATAAATATATGGTGAGGTTGGAGAGGAAACTTTTTTTTAAAGGGGTGGAGACTGTAGAACTTTTTCTGTATATACAAGATTAATACGGCCTGTGATAGGGTGGAAGTTGTGAGATACAACAGAAAGAGTACAGATGGGAGTCAGACTGACATGGGACTCAGTCCTCAGTTTTACCACCAACTAGCAGGGTATGGTGGCCATGAGCACGTGCTTTGCAGACCTCCTACTCCAGGGAGTGTAACCTACCATGGACCCCAGCTGCTGTGCTCCGAAATCCAGCCCTGCCCTCAGTCCGAGGCCAGGCTGCCTGTGGGCTGCTCCCAGCCAGTGCTGTGTGTGTAGGGGATATAAAGGCACTCATGGGAGACAAAAGACTCTCTTGCTGGCTAATTTTTGCTCTAGGACTCCTTGATGGCCTTGTGGAACCTTCCTTAGACTACATGGCATTGCAGGAGCTGCCACTTCTCTCCTGCTCTCCTTTACTTATATTCAGACTTACATTGTGGTCTGTCAGCTCTCCCAGATTTCCTCCCAATGTTCCCTACACACGCATTTCTTCTAATAAAATCCTTGCATTGTTAACCCTGTCTTGTTTTCTCTTTCTTGGACTATCTGGATAACACATGGTGTGACCTTAGACAATTACTTCATCTTTGAATCTGTTTCTTCATTAATGTCTAAACAGGGTTAATAATACCTGTTACATGGGTGTTATAAGAATGACTAACTGTGATCATACTTGAAAGGCTCTTAACCAGGTACCTGGCAAATATAGATGCTTAATAAATGTCACTTTTCTTCCCTTTCACATCTCCTCTTTTCCTTTGAAAAGTTCCTGGCACTGGGGTTAAATTGCATTTACTTATGCACATATGACCTGTGGCATTTGGAAAGAAATGAAGTCTTAGTGTAATAAAGTGGTCCTGTTTTAATTATAGTCCTTCCCACTTCTCATTAACTGCTTCTCAATTTGGGGGAAGCTTAACTTTGCAGACCTCTCTGAAATGTTTGATGTGTTTAATAATGGGAGTTGAAAGGGAAAAAATAGCTGTGAGGGAGAACCTTATTAACTTTGCGTGCTAGTTTTATTACTACCTTCGATAAAGCTGATGCCAAACACTTTACCTTGTCATCCAGTTTCCGTGCGTTGAAGGCAAGTTCAACGTAGTCATCATTGCCAGATAATTCCTCAGCAATCACCTAAAGGAAAAAGGACACATCAGGTGCAGTGGCAGTTGGACAACTAAGCCCAGGAATTCATGAACAATTTAGCTCATGTTTGATCCAAAAATCAACAAAGACTGACATTTGGCATGGAGTTTCCCACAACACAGTAAAGATGGTACAGCATCAACAGGTGTACAGGGAACTCCCTAGAACAGACCACAGAAGATAACTAGATCTCATCTGTGCTGAGCATGAGAACATGAGATATGGGGTATAAGCTAAGGGAAGAGGTTTTGGAGGAGCAATTAGGAAGAGCTTCTTCCTTCAAAGGTCACACAGCACTGAATGGCACGTCCATATAATTATATACATTTTCTTCTTTGGGAAGTGACAAAAAAGGAGGAGCAGGCAGCAATATTTCTTCACTGTTTTGAATCACACCAACAAGGGATGGGGAATAAACTGGTCTCTACATCCTTTCCAGACCAACGATCATAAGGTCACCAAAGAAATATTCTAATTCCACTGTTTCAAAAAGACTGTCCTTGGGCTTTGAGTGAGAGAGAGAGAGAGAGGGAGAGAGAGAGAGAATAAGGAACTATACCCTTAACTCTCAAGAACAGAGAATTTCTGACAAAGACTTTGACATAAGTGAAGAGATAATAACCTATCATCTTTTTTCATAAAATATCACTTCCCAATATTGAATAGTGACTCTCAAAACCTTGGAACAGAAACTGGTGGAAAAGAAGTGAGGAGACAGGCCTGAGGAGCAGGGGCGGGAGGTTCGAGACTAAGGTGGTGTGAGAGCCATGTGGAGGACAGAATCTTGGGGCTCTAGCCAGGTGTCAGGGCTATGCCACTGAGGTGGAAGAGCCAAGTTCAGGACACTGGCCCACAAGAGACCTACCAGCTCCACGTAATATCAAATGGCAAAAATCTCCCAGAGATCTCCATCTCAATGCCAAGACCCAGCTCCACTCAATGAACAGTAAGCTGCAGTGCAGGACACCCTATGCCAAACAACTAGCAAGACAGGAACACAACCCCATCCATTAGCACAGAGGCTGCTTAAAATCATAATAAGGCCACAGATACCCCAAAACACACTACCACACGTGGACTTGACCACCAGAAAGACAAGAACCAGCCTCATCCACCAGAACATAGACACTAGTCCCCTCCACCAGGAAGCCTACACAACCCAATGAACCAACCTTAGCCACTGGGGACAGACACCAAAAACAATGGAAACTACGAACCTGCAGCCTGCGAAAAGGAGATCCAAAAAACAGAAGGTTAAGCAAAATGAGAAGACAGAGAAACACACAGCAGATGAAGAAGCAAGGCAAAAACCCACCAGACTTAACAAATGAAGAGGAAATAGGCAGTCTACCTGAAAAAGAATTCAGAATAATGATAGCAAAGATGATCCAAAATCTTGGAAATAGAATAGAGAATATACAAGAAACCTTTAACAAGGACCTAGAAGAACTAAAGAGTAAACAAACAGTGATGAACAACACAATAAATGAAATTTAAAATTCTCTCGAAGGGATCAATAGCAGAATAACTGAGGCAGAAGAACAGAAAAGTGACCTGGAAGATAGAATAGTGGAAATAATTACTGCAGAACAGAATAAAGAAAAAAGAATGAAAGGAATTAAGGACAGCCTCAGAGACCACTAGGACAACATTAAACAAACCAACATTTGAATTATAGGGGTCCCAGAAGAAGAAGAGAAAAACAAAGGGACTGAGAAAATATTTGAAAAGATTATAGTTGAAAACTTCCCTAATATGGGAAAGGAAATAGTTAATCAAGTCCAGGAAGCACAAAAAGTCCCATACAGGATAAATCCAAGGAGAAACACACCAAGACACATATTAATCAAACTATCAAAAATTAAATACAAAGAACAAATATTAAAAGCAGCAAGGAAAAAACAACAAGTAACACATAAGGGAATCCCCATAAGGTTAACAGCTGATATTTCAGCAGAAACTCTGCAATCCAGAAGGGACTGGCAGGACATATTTAAAGTGATGAAGGAGAAAAACCTACAACCAAGATTATTCTACCCAGCAAGGATCTCATTCAGATTTGATGGAGAAACTAAAACATTTACAGACAAGCAAAAGCTAAGAGAACTCAGCACCACCAAACCAGCTTTACAAGAAATGCTAAAGGAACTTCTATAGGCAGGAAACACAAGAGAAGGAAAAGACCTACAATAATAAACCCAAAACAGTTAAGAAAACGGTAATAGGAACATACATATCGATAATTACCTTAAATGTAAATGGATTAAATACTCCAACAAAAAGACACAGACTGGCTGAATGAATACAAAAACAAGACCCATATATATGCTGTCTACATGAGACCTAGGGACACATACAGACTGCAAGTGAGGGGATGGAAAAAGATATTCCATGCAAATCGAAATCAAAAGAAAGCTGGAGTAGCAATTCTCATATCAGACAAAATAGACTGTAAAACAAAGACTAGTACAAGAGACAAAGAAGGACACTACATAATGATCAAGGGATCAATCCAAGAAGATATAGCAAATGTAAATATTTATGCACCCAACATAGGAGCACCTCAATATATAAGGCAAATACCAACAGCCATAAAAGGGGAAATCGACAGTAACACACTCATTGTAGGGGACATTAACACCCCACTTTCACCAAGGGACAGATGATCCAAAATGAAAATAAATAAGAAAACACAAGCTTTAAATGATACGTTAAACAAGATGGACTTAATTGATATTTGTAGGGCACTGATCCTAAAACAAAAGAATACACATTCTTCACAAGTGCCCATGGAACATTCTCCAGGATAGATCATATCTTGGGTAAAAAATCAAACCTTGGTAAATTTAAGAAAACTGAAATCATATCAAGTATCTTTTATGACCGCAATGTGATGAGACTAGATATCAATTATAGGAAAAAATCTGTCAAAAATTCAAAAACATGGAGGCTAAACAATATGCTTAAATAACCAAGTGATAACTGAAGAAATCAAAAAGGAAATCAAAAAATACCTAGAAACAAATGACAATGAAAACACGATGACCCAAAACCTATGGGATGCAGCAAAAGCAGTTCTAACAGGGAAGTTTAGAGCAATACAATCCTACCTTAAGAAACAAGAAACAACTGAAATAAACAACCTAACTTTATACCTAAAGCCATTAGAGAAAGAAGAACAAAAATACTCCAAAGTTAGCAGAAGAAAAGAAATCATATAGATCAGATCAGAAGTAAATGAAAAGGAAATGATGGAAATGATAGCAAAGATCAATAAAACAAAAAGCTGGTTCTTTAAGAAGATAAACAAAATTGATAAACCATTAGCCAGACTTATCAAGAAAAAAAGGAAGACGACTCAAATCAATAGAATTAGAAATGAAAAAGGAGAAGTAACAACTGACACTGCAGAAATACAAAGGATCATGAGAGATTACTACAAGCAACTCTAGGCCAATAAAATGGACAACCTGGAAGAAATGGACAAATTCTTAGAAATGCACAACCTTCTGAGACAGAACCAGGGAGAAATAGAAAATATAAACAGACCAAACACAAGCAGTGAAATTGAAACTGTGATTTAAAATCTTCCAACAAACAAAAGCCCAGGACCAGATGGCTTCACAGGCGAATTCTATCAAACATTTAGAGAAGAGCTAACACCTATCTTTTCTCAAACTCTTCCAAAATAGAGCAGAGAGAGGGACATTCCCAAACTCATTCTACGAGGCCACCATCACTCTGATACCAATACCAGACAAAGATATCACAAAGAAAGAAAACTACAGGCTAATGTCACTCATGAACTTAGATGCAAAAATCCTCAACAAAATAGTAGCAAACAGAATCCAACAGCACATTAAAAGGATCATACACTATGATCAAGTGGGGTTTATCCTAGGAATGCAAGCATTCTTCAATATACGCAAATCGAGAGAAGGCGGAAGATGGCGGAAGAGTAAGACGCGGAGATCACCTTCCTCCCACAGATACACCAGAAATACATCTACACGTGGAACAACTCCTACAGAACACCTACTGAAGGCTGGCAGAAGACCTCAGACCTCCCAAAAGGCAAGAAACTCCCCACGTACCTGGGTAGGGCAAAAGAAAAAACAGAGACAAAAGAATAGGGACGGCACCTGCACCAGTGGGAGGGAGCTGTGAAGGAGGAAAAGTTTCCACACTCTAGGAAGCCCCTTCGCGGGCGGAGACTGCGGGAGGCGGAGGGGGGAGCTTCGAGGCTGCGGAGGAGAGCACAGCAACGGGTGCGGAGGGCAAAGCGGGGAGATTCCCGCACAGAGGATCGGTGCCTACCGGCACTCACCAGCCCGAGAGGCTTGTCTGCTCACCCGCCGGGGCGGGCGGGGCTGCGAGCTGAGGCCGGAGCGCAGGGAGAGGACTGGGGCTGGCGGCTTGAACATAGCCTGAAGGGGTTAGTGCACCACAGCTAGCCGGGAGGGAGTCCGGGGAAAAGCCTGCACCTGCAGAAGAGGCAGGAGACTTTTCCTTCCCTCTTTGTTTCCTGGGGCGTGAGGAGAGGGGTTTAAGAACGCTGCTTAAAGGAACTCCAGAGACGGGCGCGAGCCGCGGCTGAAAGCACGGACCCCAGAGACGGGCGCGAGCCGCGGCTGAAAGCGCGGAATCCAGAGACGGGCGCGAGCCGCGGCTGAAAGCGCGGACCCCAGAGGCGGGCGCAAGCCGCGGCTAAAAGCGCGGACCCCAGAGGCGGGCGCAAGCCGCGGCTAAAAGCGCGGACCCCAGAGGCGGGCGGGAGACGTTAAGGCTGCTGCTGCCGCCACCGAGGGGCCTGTGTGCGAGCACAGGTCACTCTCCACACCCCTCTTCCGCGGAGCCTGTGCAGCCCGCCACTGCCGGGTTCCCGGGATCCAGGGACAACTTCCCCGGGAGAGCGCACAGCGCGCCTCAGGCTGGTGCAAAGTCACGCCGGCTGCCACCGCAGGCCCGCCCCGCACTCTGTGCCCCTCCGTCCCCGCCGGCCTGAGTGCGCCAGAGCCCCCAATCAGCGGCTCTTTTAACCCCATCCTGTCTGAGCAAAAAACAGACGCCCTCCAGCGATCTACACGCAGTGGCAGGGCCAAATCCAAAGCTTAGCCCTGGGAGCTGTGAGAACAAAGAAGAGAAAGGGAAATCTCTCCCAGCAGCCTCAGAAGCAGCGGATTAAAGCTCCACAATCAACTTGATGTACCCTGCATCTGTGGAATACCTGAATAGACAACCAATCATCCCAAATTAAGGAAGTGGACTTTAGGAGCAAGATCTATGATTTTTTCCCCTTTCCTCTTTTTGTGAATGTGTATGTTTCTGTGTGAGATCTTGTCTGTATAGTCTTGCTTCCACCATTTGTCCTAGGGTTCTATCCGTCCATGTTTTTTTTTAAATTTTTTTCTTAATAATTAATTTTAATAACCTTATTATACTTTACCTTCGTTCTTTCTTTCTTTCTTTCCGTCCTTCCTTCCCTCCTTTAGACAACGAATCATCCCAAATTGAGGAGGTGGTCTCTGACAGCAAGATTTAGGATTTTTCCCCATTTACCTCTTTTAGTGAGGGTGTATGTGTATGCTTCTGTGTAAGATTTTGTCGGTATAGCTTTGCTTCCAACATTTGTCCTAAGGTTCTTTCCGTCCCTTTTTTTTTTTTTTTTCTAAATAAGAAGTTTTTAATTCAATAACTTTATTATACTTTATTTTATTTTTACTGTATCTTCTTTCTTTCTGTCTTTTTTCCTTCTTTCCCTCCTTCCTTCCTTCCTCCCTCCCTCCCTCCCTCCTTTCTTTCCTTCTTGCCTTCTTTCCTTCTTTGCTTCTTTCTTTCTTTCTTCCTTCCTTCCTACCCTCCTTTCATTCTTTCTTTCCTCATACTTCTACTAATTCCCTCTACTTTTTCTCCCTTTTATCCTGAGCCTGTGGATGAAAAGCTTTTGGTGCTCCAGCCAGGAGGCAGGGCTCTGCCTCTGAGGTAGGACAGCCAACTTCAGGACACTGATCAACAAGAGACCTCCCAGCTCCACATAATATCAAACGGCGAAAATCTCCCAGAGACCTCCATCTTAACACCAGCACCCAGCTTCACTCAACGACCAGCAAGCCACAGTGCTGGAAAACCTATGCCAAACAACTAGCAAAACAGGAACACAACCCCACCCATTAGCAGAGAGGCTGCCTAAAATCATAATAAGGCCACAGACACCCCCAAACACACCACCAGACGTGAACCTGCCCACTAGAGAGACAAGATCCAGCCTCATCCACCACAACACAGGCACTAGCCCCCTCCACCAGGAAGCCTACACAACCCACTGAACCAACCTTAGCCACTGGAGACAGACATCAAAAACAGGAGGAACTACAAACCTGCAGCCTGCAAAAAGGAGACCCCAAACACAGTAAGATAAGCAAAATGAGAAGACAGAAAAACACACAGCAGATAAAGGAGCAAGATAAAAATGCACCAGACCTAACAAATGAAGAGGAAATAGGCAGTCTACCTGAAAGAGAATTCAGAATAATGATAGTAACGTTGATCCGAAATCTTGGAGATAGAATGGACAATAGATTGGACAAAATGCAAGAATCAGTTAACAAGGACCTAGAAGAACTAAAGATGAAACAAGCAACGATGAACAACACAATAAATGAAATTAAAAGTACTCTAGATGGGATCAATAGCAGAATAACTGAGGCAGAAGAACGGATAAGTGACCTGGAAGATAAAATAGTGGAAATAACTACTGCAGAGCAGAATAAAGAAAAAAGAATGAAAAGAACTGAGGACAGTCTCAGAGACCTCTGGGACAACATTAAACGCACCAACATTCGAATTATAGGGGTTCCAGAAGAAGAAGAGAAAAAGAAAGGGACTGAGAAAATATTTGAAGAGATTATAGTTGAAAACTTCCCTAATATGGGAAAGGAAATAGTTAATCAAGTCCAGGAAGCACAGAGAGTCCCATACAAGATAAATACAAGGAGAAATACGCCAAGACACATATTAATCAAACTGTCAAAAATTAAATACAAAGAAAGCATATTAAAAGCAGCAAGGGAAAAACAACAAATAACACATAAGGGAATCCCCATAAGGTTAACAGCTGATCTCTCAGCAGAAACCCTACAAGCCAGAAGGGAGTGGCAGGACATACTGAAAGTGATGAAGGAGAAAAACATGCAGCCAAGACTACTCTACCCAGCAAGGATCTCATTCAGATTTGATGGAGAAATTAAAACCTTTACAGACAAGCAAAAGCTGAGAGAGTTCAGCACCACCAAACCAGCTTTACAACAAATGCTAAAGGATCTTCTCTAGGCAAGAAACACAAGAGAAGGAAAAGACCTACAATAACGAACCCAAAACAATTTAGAAAATGGGAATAGGAACATACATATCGATAATTACCTTAAATGTAAATGGACTAAATGCTCCCACCAAAAGACACAGATTAGCTGAATGGATACAAAAACAAGACCCTTATATATGCTGTATACAAGAGACCCACTTCAGACCTAGAGACACATACAGACTGAAAGTAAGGGGATGGAAAAAGATATTCCATGCAAATGGAAGCCAAAAGAAAGCTGGAGTAGCAATTCTCATATCAGACAAAATAGACTTTAAAATAAGGACTATTAAAAGAGACAAAGAAGGACACTACATAATGATCAAGGGATCAATCCAAGAAGAAGATATAACAATTGTAAATATTTATGCACCCAACATAGGAGCACCTCAATACATAAGGCAAATACTAACAGCCATAAAAGGGGAAATCGACAGTAACACATTCATAGTAGGGGACTTAAACACCCCACTTTCACCCATGGACAGATCATCCAAAATGAAAATAAATAAGGAAACACAAGCTTTAAATGATACATTAAACAAGATGGACTTAATTGATATTTATAGGACACTCCATCCCAAAACAACAGAATACACATTTTTCTCAAGTGCTCATGGAACATTCTCCAGGATAGATCATATCTTAGGTCACAAATCAAGCCTTGGTAAATTTAAGAAAATTGAAATTGTATCAAGTATCTTTTCTGACCACAACGCCATGAGACTAGATATCAATTACAGGAAAAGATCTGTAAAAAATACAAACACATGGAGGCTAAACAATACACTACTTAATAATGAAGAGATCACTGAAGAAATCAAAGAGGAAATCAAAAAATACCTAGAAACAAATGACAATGGAGACACAACGACCCAAAACCTGTGGGATGCAGCAAAAGCAGTTCTAAGGGGGAAGTTTATAGCAATACAAGCCCACCTTAAGAAGCAGGAAACATCTCGAATAAACAACCTAACCTTGCACCTCAAGCAATTAGAGAAAGAAGAACAAAAAAACCCCAAAGCTAGCAGAATGAAAGAAATCATAAAAATCAGATCAGAAATAAATGAAAAAGAAATGAAGGAAACAATAGCAAAGATCAATAAAACTAAAAGCTGGTTCTTTGAGAAGATAAACAAAATAGATAAACCACTAGCCAGACTCATCAAGAAAAAAAGGGAGAAGACTCAAATCAATAGAATTAGAAATGCAAAAGGAGAGGTAACAACTGACACTGCAGAGATAAAAGAGATCATGATAGATTACTACAAGCAACTCTATGCCAATAAAATGGACAATCTGGAAGAAATGGACAAATTCTTAGAAATGCACAACCTGCCAAGACTGAATCAGGAAGAAATAGAAAATATGAACAGACCAATTACAAGCACTGAAATTGAAACTGTGATTAAAAATCTTCCAACAAAGAAAAGCCCAGGACCAGATGGCTTTTCAGGCGAATTCTATCAAACATTTAGAGAAGAGCTAACACCTATTCTTCTCAAACTCTTCCAAAATATAGCAGTGGGAGGACCACTCCCTAACTCCTTCTACGAGGCCACCATCACCTTGATACCAAAACCAGACAAGGATGTCACAAAGAAAGAAAACTACAGGCCAATATCACTGATGAACATAGATGCAAAAATCCTCAACAAAATACTAGCAAACAGAATCCAACAGCACATTAAAAGGATCATACACCATGATCAAGTGGGGTTTATTCCAGGAATGCAAGGATTCTTCAATATACGCAAATCTATCAACGTGATAAACCATATTAACAAATTGAAGGAGAAAAACCATATGATCATCTCAATAGATGCAGAGAAAGCTTTTGACAAAATTCAACACCCATTTACGATAAAAACCCTGCAGAAAGTAGGCATAGAGGGAACTTTCCTCAACATAATAAAGGCCATATATGACAAGCCCACAGCAAACATCATCCTCAATGGTGAAAAACTGAAAGCATTTCCACTAAGATCAGGAACAAGACAAGGTTGCCCACTCTCACCACTCTTATTCAACATTGTTTTGGAAGTTTTAGCCACAGCAATCAGAGAAGAAAAGGAAATAAAAGGAATCCAAATCGGAAAAGAAGAAGTAAAGCTGTCACTGTTTGCAGATGACATGATCCTATACATAGAGAACCCTAAAGATGCTACCAGAAAACTACTAGAGCTAATCAATGAATTTGGTAAAGTGGCAGGATACAAAATTAATGCACAGAAATCTCTGGCATTCCTATATACTAATGATGAAAAATCTGAAAGTGAAATCAAGAAAACACTCCCATTTACCATTGCAACAAAAAGAATAAAATATCTAGGAATAAACCTACCTAAGGAGACAAAAGACCTGTATGCAGAAAATTATAAGACACTGATGAAAGAAATTAAAGATGATATAAATAGATGGAGAGATATACCATGTTCTTGGATTGGAAGAATCAGCCTTGTGAAATGACTCTATTACCCAAAGCAATCTACAGATTCAATTCAATCCCTATCAAACTACCACTGGCATTTTTCACAGAACTAGAACCAAAAATTTCACAATTTGTATGGAAACACAAAAGACCCCAAATAGCCAAAGCAATCCTGAGAAAGAAAAACAGGGCTGGAGGAATCAATCTCCCTGACTTCAGATTATACTACAAAGCCACAGTAATCAAGACAGTATGATACTGGCACAAAAACAGAAACATAGATCAATGGAACAGGATAGAAAGCCCACAGATAAACCCATGCACATATGGTCAACTTATCTTTGATAAAGGAGGAAAGAATATACAGTGGAGAAAAGACAGTCTCTTCAATAAGTGGTGCTGGGAAAACTGGACAGCTACATGTAAAAGAATGAAATTAGAACACTCCCTAACACCATACACAAATATAAACTCAAAATGGATTAAAAACCTAAATGTAAGGACAGACACTATCAAACTCATAGAGGAAAATATAGGCAGAACACTCTATGACATAAATCACAGCAAGACCCTTTTTGACCCACCTCCTAGAGAAATGGAAATAAAAACAAAAATAAACAAATGGGACCTAATGAAACTTAAAAGCTTTTGCACAGCAAAGGAAACCATAAACAAGACCAAAAGACAACCCTCAGAATGGGAGAAAATATTTGCAAATGAAGCAACTGACAAAGGATTAATCACCAAAACATACAAGCAACCCATGCAGCTCAATATCAAAAAAACAAACAACCCAATCCAAAAATGGGCAGAACACCTAAATAGACATTTCTCCAAAGAAGGTATACAGATTGCCAACAAACACATGAAAGAATGCTCAACATAATTAATCATTAGAGAAATGCAAATCAAAACTACAATGAGATATCATCTCACACCAGTCAGAATGGCCATCTTCAAAAACTCTACAAAATAAATGCTGGAGTGGGTGTGGAGAAAAGGCAACCCTCTTGTACTGTTGGTGGGAAAGAAAATTGATACAGCCACTATGGAGAACAGTATGGATATTCCTTAAAAAACTAAAAATAGAACTACCATATGACCCAGCAATCCCACTACTGGGCATATACCCTGAGAAAACTATAATTCAAAAAGATTCATGTACCAAAATGTTCACTGCAGCTCTATTTACAATAGCCAGGACACGGAAGCCACCTAAGTGTCCATCAACAGATGAATGGATAAAGAAGATGTGGCACATATATACAATGGAGTATTACTCATCCTTAAAATGGAACAAAACTGAGTTATTTGTAGTGAGGTGGATGGACCTGGAGACTGTCATACAGAGCGAAGTAAGTCAGAAAGAGAAAAGCAAATACCGTATGCTAACACATATATATGGAATCTAAAAAGAAAATGAAGAAAAACGGTCAGAAGAACCTAGGGCCCAGACGGGAATAAAGATGCAGACCTACTAGAGGATGGACTTGAGGATATGGGGAGGGGGAGGGGGAAGTTGGGAAGGAGTGGGAGAGTGGCATGGACATATGTGCATTACCAAGCGAAGATCAATGGCTGGTGGGAGGCAGCCGCATAGCACAGGGAGATCAGCTCGGTGCTTTGTGACCACCTAGAGGGGTAGGATAGGGAGGGTGGGAGGAGAGATATGCAAGGGGGAGTATATATGGGGACGTATGTGTATGTATAGCTGATTCACTTTGTTATAGAGCAGAAACTGGCACACCATTGTAAAGCAATTATACTCCAATAAAGATGTTAAAAAAAAAGAAGTCAGTAGAAAAACAACAACAACAACAAAAATATAAGGCCCAATGTAGCTGCATATAGGTTAAACCACTGCTAAATCATGTTAGGACTTCACCATGCATTCAGAGGCCGTAATGTGTGGACACCCTTATCAAATTTGTTATGTGGAGACACTGAGCTTTAATTCAATTTTATCTCCATTCTATCTGAGATCAACTTTTCCATTATGAGTTGGGTTCATCTGTTCTGAGTACACATTGGTAGGCTCTGGAAATTTTTATTTTATGCATAATATTAAAGCTAAAAGAGTTGTCTAAAGAGGGAAGGATCCTTCCAAACGTGTGAGCACCTGAAGAGTAGGGAACATGGGTCCAGATACATAGTGAAAACTGAAGAACTACTTGATAAACCAGAAATCATCATATTTACATTTTTCATTCAATTCTCTTTTGTCCCATATCATCTTAATGCCTCTTACACTCCACTTGAGCTGAGGTCTTTAACTATTTTGTGGTTACAGACACCTTTGGAAAGATGATGAAAGTTATGACCTCCATTTGCAAAGCCTAGAAAATTTTGCACATACTTTTAAGTGTTTTCCAGAAGTTATGGAAGCCATTGTTCTGATCCAAGGACACAGGATACAGAGGAGTATTTAAATATTTAAAATTAGGAAGGAGATTAAGTTTTTCTGGGCTTTGTAGAGAAAGGAAATTCCCAAGAAGTCTTAGAGAAAAGTGACAAAATGAGCTTTTGTTCACCTGCGAAAGAACCGTGGCAGATCTCACACCTGGGTTCACCATCCCAAGTCTTATCTACGATTGTGGGCTTTGGTAGTGAGCCCGTGGGTCCATGGATTTTTAGAGCACCAATGGCATCTTTAAAGACCGTTTGAACCATTTGTTCATGATTGAACATGGCAGTCAAGAATAAGCTCTGACATGACTGTGTCATTTTAAAATTTAATATTCAAGCCAACAAACTCAGCTAAGTGCTTGTGAGAATGGTCCTAAACTTTCACCAGTGGAAATAAAATATTTTTGAATTTTTCCTTTAAAAAATGGCTTAAATTTTTAAAAAATGAATCAGTCACTTTCTAGTTAAAAAGGAATGTTCAGAGGAACTTAGGAGGTTTTCCTCCCGAGACAATCTGCCTTGCAATCAATTCAGATTCTCCTGGTACTTTTTTCTACCTATTACTATTATTTTTTGTCCACACAGCTAAATGGTTAGACTATCTTTCTTAAGGGTGCTAATACAAGATGCCAAAGTTTCAAATACTGGAGTTCTACTTGAACATTTAATATTTTATTTATAAATACTTCCAGTATTACCTTATAGAACATTCTGCAATGACAGAAATGTTCTGTAATCTGTACTGTTCAATATAGCAGTGGCCAGCCACATGGAACTACTGAGCACTTGATACATGGATAGTGGAAGGAATGACTATTTGCTTTTATTTAATTTTAAGTTCAAATAATCACATTGCTACCAAATAGAACAGTGCAGTTCCAAACTATTATATTAGAGAGGAGAGTTAAATGCTGGGCTCTCTCATCCTTAGGCAACAGACCAAACCTTGGACTAAATGATATTAGAGCATTTTTTTTTCTCAAGAAACTGAGAAACAGGGACAGGTAGCTTTTTTTGGCAGGGGGCTGGGGGGGATAGGTAGCTCTGATGATTTGAAAACTCCAGGCAATTCTGTATTCTTACTGTGCTCAATAACTCCATCTTTGTCCCCTGCTAAAACCTACATTTAATTACAGAAGTGCTTAGTTGAAGTGAATGGCCTCACTTTCAAATCTTTTTTCGTACAATGGAAAGGTCAAAATTGTATTGTCAGGAAGGAGAAAGATGGAAAAAAGAAAGGGCAACTGGGACAGTTGAGCAGTTGTGGGTTCAACTCCCAACATCCAGAGGGTCAGCTTCCCACGTGGCTGGGTCGGACCAGCCAGTTCCATTTTGGGCGCCTGGGCAGGTGGCTGCTTAGGGAGGGCTCACCGTGATGGAGGATTTCCCTGCCGTGTTCCCGTGCTTCAACAAGGATTTGGACAGCTTTCTCTGGGAAACAATCTGTACAAAAGGAAACACAAGGTGGAGATACTAGTCATATACTTGCAGGTATACTCTTTAGTATTTCCCTTACAAAATTTTGCACTTACAGCTCTCCTTGAAATTATGACATCAATGTTCATTTATTTTCCAAGGTTCTTTGACAAACCTCTCCTAAATACAGGTCATTCCCTTCTTTCCTCTTATGGCTTGTGCTGTGAGTGTGTAAGGGATTACAGATAATTCAGTACTAATGGAGGTGGCTTAATCATTGCTGAGACATTTATATTAAAATTAGACAAAACATATTGGATATGTACATTAACATAAAGGAGATGAAGTTTCAGAATGATCTCAAATTAGCACTAAAACCTCTGCACTAAAATGTGCAGAGTGGAGGATGGAGTGAAGGGAGGAAGGAAACTCAAGGTCTAAATATACACTTCCTGTATCGATAACGTCTAGAGTTCTATTTTTACTATATTCAATAGGAAGCAATAAAGTAAGTCATGAGGAGACTGATGCTCAGACAAGCCAAAAGGAGTAACTGGGGTCCTCTCCACTGGGAGCTATTCTCAGCAGAACCTGCCCCATCCCCTCTTGTTTTCTTTTCTGAGAGGGAAAGGTGGCAAGGCAGTGAGGCTCTGATGGGCCTGCACCCCATGATTCCCCATGATTCCCAAAGGAGACAAGGCTTAAAAGACTAAAGTGAAAGCCGTGCTCTGCTCTCAGCAGAGGGAGAGCATAGTCCTCTGCTGTGGGCGGCAGCTTCTATCTGGATGGCCCCAGTGATCCCCACTTCCTGGTGTTCTTGCCATTGTGTAATTCCCTCCCCTTGAGTGTTGGGTGGATCCAGTGATTTGCTTTCAATGAACAGAATACTACAAAAGTGATGGGATATCACTTCAGGGATTAGGTTCCAAAATCACTGACTTCCTTCTTGCTCATCATCTCTCATTCTCTCTCTTAGAGCCTTTGCTCTGGGGGAAGCAGGCTGCTAGGTTGTGAACAGCCCTGTAGGAGCAGCCCACATGGCCAGGAATTGATGTCGCCACTCAACAGCCAGTGAGAACCAGAGGCTAGCCAGCAGCCGCACAACAGCCTGGAGCAGGTTCTCCCACAAGGTGAGTCTTGAGATAACTGCACCTCGACAGCAGCCTTGTGAGAGACCCTGGTCCAGAGGACCCAGCCACGCTGCCCCAACCCCTGACACACAGAAGTTGTGAGATAATAAGTGTTTGTTTTTAAGCTTTCAACTTTTGCAGTAATTTTTAATGCAGCAATCGGTAAAAGTACACATAAGAAAGGGAAGGAGATCACTGTGAAGAGTGGGGACATAAACCCATTCTCTGAAATCCTTATATATTTTGTCTCTGTGTTAGAGCAATAAAAATATTAGGAGTGTGCTAATATCAAATGCAAAAAGTTCAGAGACCTTCCCTAGGCCAAGCAGATTAAAGATCCTAATGTTCAGTCGGCTGTCATCTGAAGAAGGAGTGCTTCTATAAAGAATCACCAGGTGATGATGATGATGTTGATGACATCAATGAGAGCAATGGGAACTCCCATGTAAGTATACAGATCATGTGGGAGATGCCTTATTCATTCCAAAAATAATTATCTAGTCCCCAAAATATAACAAACTTGGTGCTAGGCACTAAGAATAGAGTGGTAAGCATAGTCAGATGCAATAGCTGACCTCATGGAGCTTACATTTTAGTGGGGGAGATAGTAATAAACCAAATGGTCAAACAAATATAACTTGTCACAAAGGAGACATGCACTGGCCATGGTGGGGACGATGAATGGGGTGACTGAGAGTGGACCACTTATGAATCTCTGGCAGCAGTACAGGTGAGAGGTAATAGTGGCTATGGAGATGGAGAGAAAAGACTGGATTTATGAGATAGGTGTAAAATAGTCAGAATTTGGAAATGGATTGAATACAGAGAGAGTGGGAGGCATCCTAAAGTATCACTGGACCAGAGAGTTATGCTCTTCAGTGAGTTAAGAGTCACAAGAAGGGGACATTAAATTGGAAGGCAAAGAACAAAGTCTGGGGCAGAAAACAGACTGGAGTAGGTTGAAGAGGAGAGAAAGAGGAAGAAAATGGACAAGAAGAAAATTCTTTCAATGAGTTTGGCTATATAGTGGGGGAGAGAGAATAGACCCTGAGAGGAAGGAGAAATTCAGTAAGTTTTTTGTCTTAGTGGTTATTTTGTTGCTAACTTTACAGCCCCACAAATTTGGTATTATTAATTTCCTTTTATAGAGAAGCAAAGTTAGACACAGGGAGTTTAAGTAACATTCCTAAGGCCATAGAGCTAGGAGGGAGTGTGCCTGGGATTTGAACATAGGTCTGACTCCAGAAACTGATCTCCAGTTACATTATGACTGGTAAGCGAACTCCTAAAACAGGTTCAGAAAATGTGCACAGCTGGATTTGTACTACATGTGTTTGCTTTTAAGACCTAGATCTCATGTTAGTGCTTAAGCCTCAATGTGTAATCATGGAGAAGATGGTAAAGAAATAATCAAGTTAAAGCTTAAGAATGAACTAATCTGGAGACACTGGCTTTGATTAAGTGCAGTGTAGCATAATGATTAAGAACATAGGTTTTTTATTTATAGTTGACTATCAATAAAATGACATGAAAAAATTCAGATGATAAAGGAATTGGCTTTCCTTTCCATAGTTAATTCTGAATTCTGAACTCACCTTTCCCATCCTACTCATTAAGAATGTTCCAGTGCTTTTAGTCCTATTGGCAAAATCATTATCCCACCCCCCCAATTCTCAGATTGTCACTTGTTCTAGAAAAGCTACCATTTCCTAGAATAATGTAGACATTACTTTTTAACTTGAGATAAACCAAAACACAGGAAACACAGAAGACAAACAGCAAAAGGACATTAGAAGACTTTGTGGTTTCTCTCCAGGGGTTTTTCAGTGGGGAGTGGAAGGGAAGACACATGAATAGATGACAAAACAAGGGTCACTGATAAGCAGTAGCCAGGTCAATATCTCTCTAAAGAAAGGTAACAGATTTATTTGGGAACATTATACCCTGTTCCCAAATAAATCTGGTCTCAGAAATACTTTGGTCCACTGTTGCTGCGTTTCATCCACATTGGTTACCTACCCCAATAACTCCAAGTGACCCCAACAACCTTGTCAGCCCTGAGATGATCCATGCATTGGGTTACCAGGTATTGGTAGACTGTCATTACAGACTGTGTCTTCCAAGATCCACATTCTCTTTCTTCAAGGAAGACCAAGGATGGTACCAGGTCTTTCTCACTCTTTTTTAGAAATGCCAACGTTTCCATTTGTAGGGTCTGAAGAGAATGCTACCACGTACCACCTCCTGCCTTTTACAAATGCTAGGAAGACAAGCAATTTCCCAGGAAATATTCCTTCTTAAGAAATGGTCATATGGGTAAATAAGTGGCTAATCAAGCAGGCATTCAAACAAACATTCTACAGCCCCAGGCCTCCAACTCAGCTCCAAAGAATGAGTAATAATCAAGGTTTCAAACCTTTCATTGTAATAATGATTGATAATGAGTTGCCATTGGCATTGCCATTCTTAGGACTTCGAGCAAAAATAGTAGGATGCCCAACTGAAGCAGCGATCTATAGAGAAAAGTCTATTTGTTGCCAATTCCCTTCTCACACAGGCTTTGTTGCACCTGAAGCAACTGCATCATACTCAAAAACAGCCTTAGGTCATGTCAGAGGATGAGGGGTTTAGAGTGACAAGAACTTACACTTGTCCCAGCTGATACTGAGGCCAACAAATAGGCAGCATTTAACACTGGGCTAAAGGGGATGCACTTGTCAGAAGTCCTCTAATTTGATTCTTCTCACCCTATAGTGGGGTCACAGTTGCAACCCTTAGACTTCAACGGAAGGATGAAATATAGGGGGAGGAAACACTCTTATTAGCAAAGTCCAATCAGAGGGACATTAGCACCATCAAGTCCCTGATCTGCATTCACACATGGATCTGGGGAGGAAGTGCTTCTCCCCCTGTGAAGTGGGCGGTATTCTAACAGTAGGGATCCTCATTTTCAGGGAAGTCCACTGTTTCATTTAGATAAATGGGAACAAAACCAGGAGAATAAAAAATATTTTGGTCAATATTTCAACAAGTGTTTGTTCATCTGGACTTGCTTACAAAGACTTTCAAAACAGTCATTTTGGGAACTAGACATTCGTCCTTCATGAGATCTCTTTTACTGAAAATATCTTCAGATTATTTCTGGAAATTGCTTTAAGACTCTATTGCAAAAACAAACATTTATTGAACATCTTTTCTGTGCCAGGCACTGTTCTGAGATAACAGTGGTGGACAGGTGAAAACATAATTACAATACTTGACATTCATACCTCTGTTAGCCAGAATTGATAATGCCCAAAGCATGTGTCAGAGAACTTTCGTTTATTAAAAGGTAAGTAAATATTGTATGAAAAAGTCTTTGTGTAGATAAGTCTGGAAATCACACGATTAGAAAAAGTTTGACATCTTTAACTGCAGGATATTAACAGAGCTTTAGTTGTGAATCACCCTGAGCACAGCCATGGAAGGAGCATTCTTTATACTTTTTTGACCCCAGAACCTTTTGTCAAGGAGAATCCCTGGTGTTCTGAAAACTAGCAATTACTACTCCCATCACTACAGGGTACAACCAAGGGCTCCTGATGACTCCTGTAGCAACAGAGGGGGACAGGTCCAGGTCCTCTCAGGCCTGACTCTTGTGGGCTCCCAACAGCCAGCATTGGCATCTCTTTGCCTACAGGTTCTTCTGGAGTTTGTGCCCACTGTCCACAGGAACAGTAAGCTGAAAGTGGGGGGGATTAACACCCTTGGGAGTGGAGTCAACCAACCGATGGGCTTTGGCACAGAAATCTCCCAGCTCCTTTAGCCCAGGGTTGGGGGTAACTCTGCGGTGTTTGTTCTGCACAGAAGCTGAGTTTTCCCAGTGGATGGAGCTCCAGTTACTCCCAGTGGTGAATCCTTAGACATCAGAGCCTTTGTTTTATTGGCCACTCCCCCTTTCCTGCCACTTCTCCACTCCCTTTCTAGTGTTTCCTTCACTTTCCAAATAATCTACTTTCCAATCCTTGTCTGCTTCTGGGCGACACTACCAAAATTCAACTCTGTGTCAGATAATGTATTGAGCATTTCACATATATTATCTCATTTACTGTCATTTAATGAGCAAAACTCTCTCTTGCCCCAAGCAACTGGGATGAGGGAAGCAAGGCTTTGAGAAATTGAGTTTATCTAAGGTCACATAGCATTATGGACTGAATTGTGAACCTTCCCACCCCTCCTCCCCTTCATATCTTGAAGCTCTGACCCACAATGTGACTGTATTTGGAGACAGGGTCTATAATGGAGATAACTGAGGTTAAATGAAGTCATAAGGGTGGGACCCTAATCCAACAGGACTAGTATTCTTATAAAAAAAGGAAGATCCATCAGAAGTCTCTCTCTCTCTCTCTCTCTCTGCAATATGTACACCAAGGAAAGGGTATGTGAGGACACCATGAGAAGGTAGCTGTCTACAAGCCAGCAGGAGAGGTCTCACCACAAACTAACCCTGCTGTCACCTTGATCTTGGAATTCCAGTTTCCAGAACTATGATAAAATTGCCATTGTTTAAGACACTAGTGTGTGATATTTTGCTATGGCAGCCCTAACAGGTTAATGCACATAGCTTATAAGAGTTGAAGCCAGGATTCATTCCTTCACTGAGTATCATATTTATTGAGCATCTATTATGCGCTGGGTATTGAGAATAAAATGATGGCACAAAGACAGGCACAAAATTGCCCTTCCAGATGTAGTCACACAAAACCCATGTCAAATTCCAACTCTGCAAGGAGAAGTAATGTCATGCCGTGAGAGGGGGGCTCACCAGATCCAGGAGGTCAGGTAAGGCATTTCTGAAGAAACTGCCCCTGACCTGAAGGCTCATGGATGATAACTGAGTAGTCAAAGAGGAGAAGGAATAGTAGGTACAAGGGTATATATGAGTATGAGGAGCAGGCTGAATATGAGGGACAGAAAAGAAGACTTTTAATTTATCCCCGGAGACCAGGTTCTTGGCCATGTTGTCCTCTGATTCACACTAGGTACTTTAGCAACGTTGGCTATGGTAGGTAAAAAATGACTCCCTAAATATATCCATACCCTAAATCGCTGAAATCTGTGTGTATTACCTTATATGGTGAAAAAAAACAGTCTTCACAGTATAATTAAGTTAAGGATCTTAAAATAGGTAATTTATCCTGGATTATTTGGGTAGACCCTAAATGTAATCTCAAGTGTCCTTATAAGAGGGAATCAGAGGGAGATATAATTTATGACATACACTCAGAAAGGATGAAAATATGAAGACAGAGCAGAGAAATACTTGAAGATATTTGACATGACAAGGAATGGATTCTCCCCTAGAGCCTCCAGAGGGAGCACGGCCCTGCTGACACCTTGATTTCAGACTTCTGCCCCCAGAACTATGAGAGAATAAATCTGTGTTGTTTCAAGCCACCAAGTTTGTGATAATTTGTAACAGTAAACACAGGAAACTAATAGACTGACTTAGCCCAGGTTCAAAGTTCCAGGAAAAGATGTCATGATGGCTTCAGTGATGACTGATTTTAGGGAAATCCCTACCTTCCCATTTCCCTCCCAAGACTGCTGGGCAATATTACTTCACCTGATAGAAGTCAGACCCTCTCAAGATAAATATACCTGAAGACCCTGGCCTTGACACTCTTCCTCTTTCTCCTGGTCATATCTTGCTTCCACCACTGACCGAAAGGAGCCACAATCCTATCTGAGCACAGGATAACCGCTGAGAACCTCGGCATCTTGTGTGCACTACCAATAAAGGGAAGCCTTAAAATGGTTTTAAACATCATTAAAAAATAGCCTTTAAGAGCTATGCTTTTTCTTATGCTGTTCCCTTTGCCTAGGATGACTCATACCTTCTCCCCTCAATTGGCAAATTTATTCATTTTTAAGATCTTCATTAGAAGTTTGGAATGGTTGCTGTGGTAGGAGGGATGTGAAGTCACCTGTGGGATGGAGAACTATTCCTTCTGCCCTCACGCGTGTCCTCCCCTCCTCATCCTAGCTGGTTCCCTGCAGCAGCAGCAGCAGCAGCAGCAGCATGGCCTGGGTTGCTAGAAATGCAGGCTTTCAGGGCCCACCGCAGACCTGCTGAATCAGAATCTGCATTTTGATGAGGTTCCCAGGTGACCTGCATGTACATTAAAAGTGAGAAGCACTGAGCTAAAAAGTAAGAATTGCACTTTGACAATTTCAGTACAGTATGATCAGATTTAAAGGATTTCTAGAAAAGGGCTTTAAGATGAATCTGTTCTGCTAATTTAGACTTTCATTAAAGGTAAAGCTAAGAAAAAGCTAAGAAGCTTTTTCAGCCATTCGGGGGAGAGAATGGTGACACACGTGTGTACGTATGTTTTATGTAAACTCAGTCTGGTCCTCAGCTTCCCAGTGGAGACCTACAGAAGGACCAGCCTAGAGAGAATGATTCCAACTGACAGGAGTGATGGGTAATCTGCTTCCTTGGGCTTCCTGTCTTGAGATTTCTATTAAGCAGGGTTCTAATTACTTCAAGTGTAATTACAGACTTTTACCCTTTCTCTGACTTCATTAGTAAGGGACGGAAAGAGTTTCGGAGAGAGATTTACGGACTGCCTGTGTATTAATTATGCACCTTTGCCTCCTCATCACAAATGACCTGGTCCAAAGGCCACCTCCCCACACTCAGTTAAGCTGTACCACATGGCGATCAGGAGAAAGAGAAAGAGCTGCGTCTCCAAGCAGCTGCTGCCTAGGGTAGGGCACTGTGTCAGGTCAAGGGCACAAGGCAGCTTTTCAACCATTGCCTTGGCAGGCTGTGACTCGTCTTCAGTGAGGCTGGCAACCAAACACTAATAGTCCACAGGATAGAGGAGGATGGGAGAAAGCCCCTGACTATTTTTAAGCGAAGTATGCAAATTCCAGCTTTCAGGTTGTTAGATTAGGTTAACTAGGTTGTTAACAGGTGAAGAGACCAGAAGCTCAAAGATAACTAAGGTAATAAAGCTACTGAAGAGTCATGATACTACTGCAGGAAGAGCACTTACTGTGTGCCAGCTACTGCTCTGAAGTGCCTTGTGTGTACTAATTAATTTAATTCTCATGACAGCCCTATGGAGTAAGTATTATGCCCATTTACAGATAAGAAAATGAAGTATAGAGAGTGTATTGGTTTGCTAGGGCTGCCATAACAAATTACCACAAATTTACATAAAACAACAGAACCATATTCTTTCACGGCTGCAGAGGGCAGAGTTTGAAATCAAGGCATCTGTGGGGGTCGTGCTCCCTCTGGAGGCTCTAAGGGTGATTTCCATATCTAGTCTCTTCAGTGTCTGGTGCCTGCCACTGTCCCCTGGCCTGTGGCCGCATCACTCCACCTCCTTCACGAGACCCTCTCCTGTCTGCGTCCCTCCTCTGTGGTTCCTTTATAAGGACAGTTGTCGCTGGATTTACCCCACCTGGATAATCCAGGATGAGCTCTTCATCTTGAGATCCTTAATTAGATCTGCAGAGACTTTTTGTCCAAATAAGGTCACATTCACAGATTGTGGGGCTGAGGATGTAGACATATTTTGGGGGGCCACCATTAGGTCCACTACAGAGAAGCTAGGTGACTTTCTCAAGGTTCTACAGCCAGGAAGTAGCAGAGTTGAGATTTGAACCCAGTCAGTCCAGCCCAGAATCCATCCCCTCTCTGCTGCCTCCCATAAATGACAGAGGCTGGACTTGATCCTGTGCTAAACTCTGCCAGATGTATGCAGTGATTCACACTCACTCCTCGCCCTGGGGGAGCTGACCTCAGAGGGTCATTCCCTCTCCCTCAGACCACTGCAGGGGCCACTTAACTCGTCCCCTAGATTCACTCTTGCTACATAATGTAAAGTAAGAGCCACACATGATGATAAAGAAGATGTGTGTGTGTGTGTGTGTGTGTGTGTGTGTGTGTGTATAATGGAATATCACTCAGTCATGAAAAAAATGAAATAATGTAATTTGCAGCAACATGGAGGGACCTAGAGATTATCATACTAACTGAAGCAAGTCAGACAGAGAAAGACAAATACCATATGACATCACTTATATGTGGAATCTAAAAAACTGGTACAAATGAACTTATTTACAAAACAGAAATAGACTTACAGACATAAAAAACAAACTTATGGGAGACTTCCCTGGTGGTCCAGTGGTTAAGAATCTGCCTTCCAATGTAGGGGATGCAGATTTGACCCCTGGTTTGGGAACTAAGATCCCATGTGCCACGGGGCAACTAAGCCCATGTGCTCTGGAACCTGCATGCCACAACTAGAGAGAAGCCCACACACTGCAACGAAGAGCCCGCTCGCCTCAATGAAAGATCCCACATGCCGCAATGAAGATCCTGTGTGCCACAACTAAGACCTGACACAGCCAAATAAATTTTTTTTAAAAACTTATGGTTACCGAAGGGGAAAGGGAGGGGAGGGATAAATTAGGAGTTTGAGATTAACATATACACACTACTATATATAAAATAGATAACCAACAAAGTCCTACTGTATAGCACAGGGAACTATATTCAATATCTTGCAATAATCTATAAGGGAAAAGAATCTGAAAAAGAATAGATACATAATGAATCACTTTGCTGTATAACTGAAGCTAATACAACAGTCTTAATCAACTATGTTTCAATTAAAAAATTAAAATAAATAAATTAATAAAAAGAAAAAGGTCACACATGAGGGTCCAAATGCTGAGCATGGTGTAGGACCAGGCAGGGTAACCTCTCCAAGCCTCAGTTTTGTCTTCTCTGAAATGGTGATGATACTATCCACCCCACTGGTTTATCATGTGCATAATGAGTAGCAACAAAATCCCAGCATCAGGCCCACAGAGATGCTTATGAAATGCTCCTTCCTCTTCTCTTCTCTCCTATCTAATCAATTCCCACAAAGAGATGATTATAGTCATTGATTGGCTTGGACTGGGGTTCTGGCAGTGGAGGGGAAAGAGAGGTAGAGAGTAAAGATATTTAAGACACTGAGTTGATGGGGCTTTGGGAAAGGCTGATGGGTGGGCTGTGGAGCAGAGGGAGTGAGTGAGTGGTGCACGGGAAGGCTCCTCGGTTTTGGGTCTCTGCATCTGGGAGGACAGAGCTGTCATTCCCTGAATGGGGCAGATGGAGGCTGTGGGCAGGGAGAGCAAGAAGACATGGTGAGTTTGATGTGGGGTTGTTGAGTCTGAGGTGCCTGTGGTCATCCGAGTGGAGTCAGTATCTAGATACTGTTGGATACATGAATCTGGGGCATGGAAGAGAGGCCTGAGCTGGGAGTTTCCAACATGTGGATGATAAATGGAAGGGCAGGAGCTGAGGAGGAAATATATGAAGGAAAGAAAGGAGTGGTCTGAGAGTGAGGCAACCTTCCCCGGCTGAGAACCACAGCAATGTCTTCTCACTACCTGCAGCCTCTGAACACACCCTGTGGGGACCCAGCCTCCTCCATCCCATGGGTGAGGGCCTGAGGGATCACAGGCTGTGTCCTCCATGCTCAGCCTGGGGCTATGCTCTGTGGGGGACAGCCAATTCAGGGCAGGGGCTGTCTTCTTTTCTGTGTGCTGATGGAGGCATCAAAAGGAAGAATATTAAAAGTACAAGGCATACACTAACAATGAAATATCAGAAAGAGAAATTAAGGAAACAATCCCATTTACCATTGCATAAAAAGAAGAAAATATTTAGGAATAAACTTATCTAAGGGGGCAAAAGACCTGTACTCTGGAAATTATAAGACACTGATGAAAGAAATTGAACATGACACAGTTGGAAAGATATACCATGTTCTTGGATTGGAAGAATCAATATTGTTAAAATGACTATACTACCCAAGGTAATCTACATTCAATGCATTTCCTATCAAATTACCAATCACATTTTTTCCCAGAACTGGAAAAAAATTTAAATATTTATGGAAACACAAAATACACTGAATAGCCAAAACAATCTTGAGAAAAAAGAATGGAGCTTGAGAAATCACTCTCCTTGACTTCAGACTATACTACAAAGTTACAGTAATCAAAACACTATGGTACTGGCATGGAAACAGACACATAGATCAATAGAATAGGATAGAAAGCCCAGAGGTAAACCCATGCACTTATGGTCAATTAATCTACAATAAGGGAGGTGAAAATATACAGTGGAGAAAAGATAGTTTCTTCAATAAGTGGTGCTGGGAAAACTGGACAGCTTCATGTAAAAGAATGAAATTAGAACATTCTTTAACACCATATACAAAAATAAGCTCAAAGTGGACTAAAGATCTAAATGTAAGACAGGATACAACACAACTCCTAGAGGAAAACATAGGCAGGACACTTGTTGACATAACTCGCAGCAATACTTTTTGAATCCATCTCCCAGAGTAATGGAAACAAAAGTAAAAATAAACAAATGGGACCTAATTAAACTTAAAAACTTTTGCACAGCAAAATAAACCATAAACAAGTGAAGTAAGTCAGAAAAAGAAATACTGTATGCTAACACATATATATGGAATCTTAAAAAAAGAAAAAAAAGGTTCTGAAGAACCTAGGGGCAGGACAGGAATAAAGACACAGACGTAGAGAATGGACTTGAGTACACGGGGAGGGGAAAGGGTAAGCTGGGATGAAGTGAGAGAGTGACATGGACATATATACACTACCAAATGTAAAATAGATAGCTGGTGGGAAGCAGCTGCATAGCACAGGGAGATCAGCTTGGTGCTTTGTGACCACCTAGAGGGGTGGGATAGGTAGGATGGGAGGGAGATGCAAGAGGGAGGGGATATGGGGATATATGTATACGTATAGCTGATTCACCTTGTTATAAAGCAGAAACTAACACACCATTGTAAAGCAATTATGCTCCAATATAAAGAAGTTTAAAAATAAAAAGAAACCATAAACAAAACAAAAAGACAACCTATGGAATGGAAGAGAATATTTACAAATGATGCAAGCAACAAGGGATTAATTTCCAAAATATACAAACAGCTCATACTGCTCAATATCAAAAAACAAAACAAAACTCTAAACAACCCAATAGAATAAATGGGTAGAAGACCTAAACAAATAGATATTTCTCCAAAGAAGACATATAGATGGCTAACAGGTACATGAAAAGATGCTCAACATCGCTAATTACTAGAGAAATGCAAATCAAAACTACAATGAGGTATCACTCACACCAGTCAGAATGGCAATCATTAAAAAGTCTACAAATACACATTGGAGAGGGTTGCATTAACATGGGAAGATATATTTTTTATGTGAAAAAAGCAAGTTACAAAAAGCATGTATAAGTCACCAGATGGTTGTTTTTTAAAAAAGAACTGGATGTATATGCATACATAAAAAAAAATCTAGAATAACATGCACCAGAATATTTAAAAGCTATCTGTCAATGTTGGGATGTGGGCCTCATGGTCCTCCAGCAGAGTAGAGGGAGGGTCTGGGGGTCAAAGACCTCCAGCAGTTGTCAGAGCCCAATATCCGCTGAGTGGTCCCATTTCCACTGGGGCTGTTGTCTTGTTCTGCACCTGTACTGTCTTAGAACCCACTCACCTGACTGTGGTGTGCTCCTTCCTATCCCACTTACTCCAGGCCTGGGCCCAGATCAAGGATCCCTGCTTGCCTGTGGCTTGATTAGTGAACTCTGGGACACAGAGATTTAAACTTCCCATCCTCATGGGCCCATGAGGGTTCTTAACTTATTGATTATTAGCACTCCAAGCCCTCTCAGGTCTCTTCTGTAATCAAAAATAATATTACAAAATGTCAGAACCACATGCAGAATAGGATGGGTGAGGCAGGCTTTATAGAGGTCATTTCCTAGTTGTCCTCTAAATCTTGTGTTGAAAGTGCTGGTGCTTGTTACCCACAGGCCAAGGCAAAGAAGTGTCCAGGAGCTGCAGTGGGGACATCATCTGGGAGTCGGGAGGCCTGGGTTTAACTCCCCGACTTGAAAATGGCTTGCACTTAAGCAAGTCACTTCAAGGTTCAGGTGCTTAGCAGGAAATGTGGAAATATGGTACTTTCCCCTCAGGGGTTCTGTGAGAATGAAATGAGATGTTTGGTGCAGTTTTCAGCATAAGGTCTGGCAGTATATAAGAGCAGTCACTCTGCCCTCTGCCTAGACTGCTTTCCTGGATTTCTCTGCATGGCTCATGCCCACACTTTTTTCTGGTCTCTGCTCATAAAGGGCCTCCCAGACACTCCTATCTAAATGAGCACCTACCCCCTTCCCATCACTCTCTATCCCTTACCCCATTGGGATTTTCCTTCACAGGACTATCACTGTCATTATTTTATGTAGGAACAGGTAAGTTCCATGATAACAGGGCTTTGTCCCCTTTTTTCACAGCTGACGCCCCAGGGTCTAGAAGAGTGTCTGGCTTACAGTAAGTGCTCAATAAATGAATGAGTACGTACATATTTATTTGAATGAGTGAATAAATGTATATTAGCTTTTTATTATCATTGTTGGCATTGATGTGTTTATTCACTGAATGAATGAATAAATGAATGAGTACATGTCAGTTATTTTTATCTGATTGTTATCCTTAACTGGTACATAATGTGCCCATGGAAGGGTGAGGCCTGAATACTGTAAGCTGTTCAGACTCTGTGGTCCAGGAGTATTGCAGATAAACACTCACAAATGAGGTGTCTATTTGCAGATGGCTGTCACAGGTCTTCCTGAGCTGGGAGAAAGATACAGGAGTCAATTTATCAACGTGTGGAAAAGGTCACTTCCTTCTTGACCTCATTGAGCAGTTTACAGTGATAGCACTTAGGGAGAATTACTCTCCAATTTTTCCAATCTGCAAAGGGTTGTAGAAGTGGGGGTGATACTGGCCTCAGGTAACTCAGTACCTGGGATACAACAAGGTCCCCAGATATCAGTCTCCTCCCTTCAACTGAGCACTTATAAGAAAGTCAGTAGGGGGACATTTGTAAAGGGATATGGATCTTTTTCTTATTAGGTATATGAAACAGAATCCCAGAGATAGTGCAGCCTGGGGGTGAGGGAGGAAGAGCTTAGTGCTCTGACTCTGAATCCAAATGCCTGTTGTTGCATCTTGGCTCTGCCACTTAGGAGGTGTGGATCTTGGTCTGGTGTTGATGATGATGATAATTGTGATGATGATATTGATAGCACCAAGCTCACAAATGTCTGGCATATGATCAGCACTTGGTAAATGTCAGCTGTGAAAATGATTTATTATCATGAAGGGACTGTAAAAAATATTGTCCTAATTGGGACACTTGAAAATGAAAGGGAACAGTGTTAATAATTAAACCATGACAACACGTGTGAACTGGGGCAAATGGAGTCTAGGTTACGGTATCTTTATGGGGGTACCTCACATGCAAAGATGAATTCTCCCTCCTTGGAAGTATTTAAGCAGAGGTTGGGAGCTGACTCCTGCACTGTGCTGGCTGAACTCAGCTGGACTTTTGTCTTTCTCCCCATTTCAAGCTTTTCATATTCCACTGGAACCCTGTCTGCAAGTTCACTGTAATATTAGTTTTCCTGGTTCGAGTCTCATTGTGGGGAGAGAGGTCTGGAGGATTTCCATTCCTTTGTTGCTGATAACTGCATTGGGAGTGTGTGCTGACCTCAGCCCCCTGGTGGGCAGACACCAGGGAAGAGTGGGTGAGCACTATAATCAGCTCACTCTGGGCCTTGCCCGACCTGCCCAGGTGGACAGAGGAGCCTCAAAGGCTCACCTTCCATCCAAAACAAAGTTAATGAATTCACACTCGTCCTCATTTTGCCCTTGAATCTGAAACCAAGACTCTTGGGAATGATTTTGTAACCCAAGTAGTTATTGTTTTTTCTCCTTTTAAACTTCATTAGTTTAATTCAAAATAAAAATATTCTCTTTCTCAAATTAGGCTTGAACTGGAGATTCTGGACTTTGGGGGAATGTCAGAACCTCTTTGCAGTTCCAGTGAAGTTTCCTTAACTTATTCGTTATTAGTGCTCCAAGCTCTCCGGGGTATCTTCTGTAATCAAAACAGTATAACAAAGGATCAGAATCGGATTACCCAAGGAAAACTTCCTCCCTGTGGGCAGTGAGGTGGGAATCAAGGCTTTACCTGCAGCATCTGCAAAGTTCTTTCTCAAAAACCTAACAGAAAGCACAGCCTCATCATCAAAAAGTTCACAAATAATAAATGCTGGAGAGGGTGTGGAGAAAAAGGAACCCTCTTACACTGTTGGTGGGAATATAAATTGGTGCAGTCACTATGGAGAACTGTATGGAGGTCCCCTAAAAATAGAATTACCATATGATCCTGCAATCACACTCCTGGGTATATATCTGGAGAAAACTCTAATTTGAAAAGATACATGCACCTAAATGTTCATAGCAGCACTATTTACAATAGCCAACATGGAAGCAACCTAAATGTCCATTGAGAGATGGATGGATAAAGAAGATGTGGTACATATATACAAATGGAATACTACTCAGCTGTAAGAAAGAATGAAATAATGCCATTTGCAGCAACATGGGTGGACCTAAAGATTATCATACTAAGTGAAGTAAACCAGAGAAAGACAAATATCATATGATATTGCTTATATGTGGAATCTAAATAAAAAAAGGTACAAATGAACTTATTTGCAAAACAGAAATAGAGGGCTTCCCTGGTGGTGCAGTGGTTAAGAATCCACCTGCCAATGCAGGGGACACAGGTTCGAGCCCTGGTCTGGGAAGATCTCACATGCCGTGAAGCAACTAAGCTCGTGTGCCACAACTATTGAGCCTGCGCTCTAGAGTCCGCGAGCCACAACTAGTGAAGCCCGCGCACCTAGAGCCTGTGCTCCACAAGAAGAGAAGCCACCACGATGAGAAGCCCATGCACCACAACAAAGAGTAGCTCCCGCTCACTGTAACTAGAGAAAGCCCGCGGGCAGCAGTGAAGACCCAACACAGCCAAAAATAAAAATAAACAAAATAAATAAATTTATATATATATATATATAAAAGACAGAAATAGACCCTAAGACATAGAAAACAAACGTATGGTTACCAAAGGGGAAAGGGGTGAGGGAAGGATAAATTAGGAGATTGGGATTAACATATACACACTACTATATATAAAATAGATAACCAACAAGGACCTATGCATAGCACAGGGCACTATACTCAATATTTTATAATAACTTATAAGGGAAAAGAATCTGAAAAAGATTATATATATATGTGTGTGTGTGTGTGTGTGTGTGTATACACTGAATCGTGCTATATACCTGAAGTTAACACAACATTGTAAACCAACTATACTTCAATAAAAAATATATTATCTGTATATATCTATATATAGATATATATATAAAGAAAGCACAGCCACAGCAGATACCTCACTCAAAATCATTTCTCACTAATTCCCCAAATTAGACATCTTTACATGTTTTAAAGTTCTTCAAAAGTTTAAGATCTGTACAATACTAGGTATCATATTCTTCTATGTGAATATGACTTCTTCTAAGTCAGGATACAGGCCTGATTTTTTTTAAAAATTATGATGTTTTTACTAACATTCATAGTAACTTTTTCCTGATTATAGAGGTGATATATATTCCTTTTAGAAAATATAGAAAAACATGGAGGCGACACGAAAAATCACCCATAACCCCACACTCTACATGTCTTCATTCTTGTCATTTAAAAATATTTCCTCCTAGTCCTTTGGTCTACTAAGAAATGAGTACTTGAAGCGCTAGTAATATTTTTTCCCCACCTTTGGGAGAGAAGACCAAGAAGAGGTTAGTTTCTGATGGCTACATGTGATGTTCAGAAAATTGTATGGTAATTGGTAACTAAATTTCATAAGTTGCCAAGCTAAAAAAATGCAGTAATCTTCTCAGGTTTTAAAATAATGGCAGTAAAACATAAATATGTTTAAAAAAATATTTTTGGTAAATAAAAATATTTGGTAGAGAATTAATTTGGGGCTACTATATTATTTGGTGAATTGACTTTCTGATCATTTGACTTCAGCAAATTGGTCATTTGACATATTGAGGATTTGGTTCACAGTGTTGTAGTGTCTCATGCTTAAGGGCTGAGACAAGCCTAGGACATTTTTGTTTAAGGCACTCAGAATGCTGATAATTGAGAAGGTATAACCAGATGAGGCTGGGAATAGGCCAGGACCAGATGGTGGAGAGAGCCTGTGTTAACCCCAAGAAGACAGGATTAGGGTGGGTTTTTACAGCCAGTAGTTCTTTGCTGGGTGGAAGAGTGATTGGAATGAAGGCTGGCTGACAACAAGCAAAAGTGGTAGATCTGGTAGAGGTACCAGTAGCTGCCTTCAAACCCAGCTGGCACATGTGTCTCTCCATATGGGTAGACAGGTCCAGGGTGCCCTGGCCAGGCAGGCTGAAGGCTGAGTGCCTGCACCAGCCTGCCTTAAAGAGTTGATCAGGTCAAACACCTAGAGCTGCTTTTCAGTAGTAACATGTCAGTCCTTGCAAATTCTCACCCAGTTTCAGGTCACTTGCCCTCCTCCCTTGTACACATATGGAGCTAGGAGAGGTACCATATTCCTGTGAATGTATGTGGAACAGGGCCTGTAAACACAGGCCCATTTTAATTGCCACTAAATAGATCTTTTGAAAACTATCTTTGAAATTAAGTAGACACGAGGAGCTGCTTTCCCAGGGGGCACCTCAGTCGGGAGGTACAATCTGTGGCTGAATGACATCTATGACTGGCAGGCTCAGTCCTGGATGAGAAGAGAAGGGGTGGGGTGGGGGAGTTGAGGGGAGGTGGGCAGAGAACATCCTGCAAAGGGATGAGGATGCAGGGAGGGATGCTTTACTTTCAGAGACAAGGGGAAGGAAAGAGATGAGTGAGAATCATTAACAATTAGAATTGGAAGGAACTTGGAGGTTAATCAATACATAAACCTTCCCTCTACAGATGAGGTCACTACATCACCAAGATCCCACAGGGACTTGGTGGCAGATCCAGGCCCCAGGGCTCTTGATGCCAGTCTAGGACACCATAGAGGAGATTTAAAGGTACAAAAGGAGACTCTAGAGGAAGTAGAGGGGTTTCCCTAGTACCCAAATGCAAGAAGATTATTTGCTGGACAAAGATAGCAAAGAAAAAGGCAATAACTAATTTTCTTCTCCTTGGAGAGTTGAGGTGTGCTCACCCACAATTGCCCTGTGTGAATCCCACCTGCCTATGAGCAGAACAGTCAACATGGAAACAGCACTGCCTCCCAGGATTTCTCAGCCTGTCCATGGCAGCTGAGATGATGACATTTATTGATGACATCATTCATTACTCATGTGGTTTCTGCCTGCAGTAATTCTGCAAAGTTAGGGAAAGCTTTTCATGTGAGCAGCAGAAGGAAAATGAGTTGCCTGCTGTAATGTGTAAATTTGACTCCCCTGGGCCATCAATTTTATGCCATGAGGATACTGATGTTATGCAACAAAAAACCAACCTTGGGAATCTCACTGTGGGCTTTATATTGAGTTTGGATAGCACCCTTTGCACCATCAAAGCCCCAGTCCCCACTGATTGGGTCCATCCCAGCCTGAGACCAAATGCACGTAGGTCACTGAAAGCTTGTGGTCAGCCATCCTTTCAGGGGTCACTGTGGCTTATCTAATGCTAACATTCACCTGTGTCAGGAGAAGAACCAACAGTCTAGGTAATAGGTCCATTCAACTATATTGAGTGGATAGGAGAAACAAACTTTGGAAGTCAAGATGCTTACCAAGAATATAAACTCAAAGCCATGTGCATGGTCCTTTGTGGGACTGTAAATTTTATGAAGCAATTTTTTTTTCCTGCTCTCCAGATGTTTTTGTTGTCCTCCTTAGTTTCTCTAGATAATTACCCCAAACATTTGTTCTTTTGTTATTAAAACTAGTGATACACTGTCCAAGATTCATTGGCATTCCTCCCCCAAGACTCTGTGACAGTGGTCTGACAGTGGTTCTCACAGTGTGGCCAGCAGCATCTCCATCACCTGGGAACTCAGAGAGGCAAATTATCTGTGTTCTCACTAAATCTTCTGAATCAGAAACTCTGGGGGTGGGGTCTGTACTACATGTTTTAATAAGCCTCCACCTGGCTTTGTTAAGTTCAAGTTTGAGAACCTCTGCTCTGTGGGAAGATGGCACATGATTCTTCTCTCATGAATGAGAGTCAGAGCCCCCCAGAGAGCCTTGACATCCTTTGAGGTGTTAAAGATTTCCCTGATCACTTATGATAACAGGAAGCAGGAGTTCTTGGTTATAACAGGTATCTTCTGACCTTTGGGGGAAGAAATACACTGAAGAGCAGCCACATGACAGAGAGGAGAGGACTTCACACAGTGTAACAGTGGATAATGGGTTTATGCAGCATGGTTTAGGGTGAAAAGACCAGGAGGGAACACCTTCTGGATGGTGAATTTGTAAGGTTCTTGTTTTGGGAGGTTAACACACTATTTAAGAAGCTGTGTTATATTTAAAGTGAATTCAGTGTGCAAACCTTGAGGAGAGATAACCAAAGCTATTTTTTTCCCCAAGAGAATTCCTATGTTGCCTCTATCAGCTTTGTACAAGACAAACTTAAAAAAACACAAACTAGCAAGGTAAACTCCAACCCAGATTTGCATTAATAGCTGCTACATCATAATTTACACTAGTTAGTGATAAACTATTAGAGCAAAAGGAAAAGAGCATGAGAGGCTTAGGAGCCAAAGAGCTCTGTACTCAAGATCCAGCTCAACCCCTCACCAGCTATGTGACCTTGAGGAAGCTACCTACCTGAGCCTTATTCAGTCTCAGTATTCTCAAAAGGAAGTAGAGATAATGGTAGTGCTTAGCCTCCAGGGATGCTGTGCTGATTAAATGAGTTGAGGTCTAGTGAGTGCCCAGCCCAGTGGCTGGTAAATAAAAGTGCCTAGAGAAAAGTAGCTGCTATATTTATTATTTTTATTATTTCAGACCCACTGTCCACTGGATTGGTGCATGATGGAGTAGAAAAATATGGGGATGAATGAATGAGTTAATAAGCAGTGACAGAAAATGAAGGCATCACATTAAAGAAGGTCTGCTTGCTGTTCGAGATAGTAAGGGGTCGCATTTCTCCCTGGCATGCCCTCTGTTGGGTGCAGCAGGAACGGGGTTTAGTTCCTGGCCTTCTTTCAGCCAACAGAAACCCAAGGATGGTCTCCACAGTCACCGAAAAGGCTTACACAGCTTTCCGAGCACACTGCATCTCTGTGATTTGCCCCCCTCATCCATCTGCTGAGAACACACAGTTTTGCCTTGAGTGCTCTTGGAGGATGTGAACCTTCATCTGGCATCACCGCTCAGTGGTAAGTCACATGCTGTGCTGGTACCCAACGTAATGGGCAATGCCAGTTTCTAGCATGCTGAGGGCTGCTATTTTCCCTTCCAAAAGGCCATGAGTCCTGCTGGTTCACATGGCAGAATGAGAATGTGACAAACTCAGACAGGTAGAGCAAGTACCTGTAGACAGCCTTGAGGAGAGAGGCTCTGAATGTGTGACTTTCTGGATGGGTTTTGGGAAGTCATTTTATACTTCCCTTTGGGCTTCAGTTGTGGAAGATAAGAATCGGAACATCTGTCCCAAATTATTTCAGAGATCTTACTTTAAACTATTTTTACTAAAAATTGCCCCATAAGAGTAAATATTATACACAAACTGAATCTTTGTATAAAGCATGCAACAAACTTAAGGCAAAATTATAAGTTCAGTTATACTAATTGCCCGGGACATGGGTTCTATCATAAGGTTTTCACCCATTTTCCTTCCACATTCACTTCTGAAACAATGTTGGTCCCTACAGGTGTCTGTAGTGGTATCTCCTTAATAACAGGTTCTAGATCCTGAGTGCTCTTTCTGTGCCAGGGACCTGCTAAGCACCTTGTAAGTATTTTCTCACTTGATCGTCACACTATTTCTTTCTTTTTTTTTTTTTTAACAAACATCTTTATTGGAGTATAATTGCTTTACAATGGTGTGTTAGTTTCTGCTTTATGACAAAGTGAATCAGTTATACACATGTCCTCATATCTCTTCCCTCTTGCGTCTCCCTCTCTCCCACCGTCCCTATTCTACCCCTCTAGTTGGCCAAAAAGCACCAAGCTAATCTCCCTGTGCTATGCGGCTGCTTCCCACTAGCTTTCTATTTTACGTTTAGTAGTGAATATATGTCCATGCCACTCTCTCACTTTGTCACAGCTTACCCTTCCCCCTCCCAGTATCCTCAAGACCATTCCCTAGTAGGCCGGCATCTTTATTCCCATCTTGCCCCTGGGTTCTTCTGACCAATTTTTTTTTCTTTTTCTTTTTTTTTAGATTCCATATATTTGCGTTAGCATATGGTATTTGATTTTCACTTTCTGACTTACTTCACTCTGTATGACAGTCTCCAGGTCCATTCACCTCGCTACAAATAACTCAATTTTGTTCCTTTTTATGGCTAATATTCCACTGAATATATGTGCCACATCTTCTTTATCTATTCATCTGTTGATGGACACTTAGGTTGCTTCCATGTCCTGGCTATGGTAAATAGAGCTGCAGTGAACATTTTGGTACATGAATCTTTTTGAATTATGGTTTTCTCAGGGTATATGCCAAATAGTGGGATTGCTGGATCATATGGTAGTTCTATTTTTAGTTTTTTAAGGAACATCCATACTGTTCTCTATAGTGGCTGTATCAACTTACATTCCCACCAATAGTGCAAGAGGGTTGCCTTTTCTCCACACCCACTCCAGCATTTATTGTTTGTAGATTTTTTGATGAGGGCCATTCTGACCAGTGTGAGATGATATCTCATTGTAGTTTTGATTTGCATTTCTCTAATGATTAATGATGTTGAGCATTCTTTCATGTGTTTGTTGGCAATCTGTATACCTTCTTTGGAGGAATGTCTGTTTAGTTGTTCTGCCCATTTTTGGATTGGGTTGTTTGTTTTTATGATATTGAGCTGCATGTGTGGCTTGTATGATTTGGAGATGAATCCTTTGTCAGTTGCTTCATTTGCAAATATTTTCTCCCATTCTGAGGGTTGTCTTTTTGTCTTATTTATGGTTTCCTTTGCTGTGCAAAAGCTTCGAAGTTTCATTAGGTCCCATTTGTTTATTTTTGTTTTTATTTCAGTTTCTCTAGGAGGTGGGTCAGAAAGGATCTTGCTGTGATTTATGTCATAGAGTGCTCTGCCTATGTTTTCCTCTAAAAGTTTGATGGTGTCTGGCCTTACAGTTAGGTCGTTAATCCATTTTGAGCTTACTTTCATGTATGGTGTTAGGGAGTGACCTAAATTCATTCTTCTACATGTAGCTTTCCAGTTTTCTCAGCACCACTTATTGAGGAGGCTGTCTTTTCTCCATTGTATATTCTTGCCTCCTTTATCAAAGATAAGGTTACCATATGTGCATGGGTTTATCTCTGGGCTTTCTATCCTGTTCCATTGATCTATATTTCTGTGTTTGTGCTAGTACCACACTGTCTTGATTACTGTAGCTTTGTAGTATAATCTGAAGTCAGAGAGCCTGATTCCTCCAGCTCCGTTTTTCGTCCTCAAGATTGCTTTGGCTAGTCGGGATCTTTTGTGTTTCCATACAAATTGTGAAATTTTTTTTCTAGTTCTGTGAAAACTGCCAGTGGTAGTTTGATAGGGATTGCATTGATTCTGTAGATTCCTTTGGGTAGTAGAGTCATTTTCACAATGTTGATTCTTCCAATCCAAGAACATGGTATATCTCTCCATCTATTTGTATCATCTTTAATTTCTTTCATCAGTGTCTTATAATTTTCTGCATACAGGTCCTTTGTCTCCTTAGGTAGCTTTATTCCTAGGTATTTTATTCTTTTAGTTGCAATGGTAAATGGGAGTGTTTTCTTACTTTCACTTTCAGATTTTACATCATTAGTGTATAGCAATGCAAGAGATTTCTGTGCATTAATTTTCTATCCTGGTACTATATCAAATTCATTGATTAGCTCTAGTAGTTTTCTGGTAGCATCTTCAGGATTCTCTATGTATAGTATCATGTCATCTGCCAACAGTGACAGCTTTACTTCTTCTTTTCCAATTTGGATTCCTTTTCTTTCTTTTTCTTCTCTGATTGCTGTGGCTAAAACTTGCAAAACTATGTTGAACAATAGTGGTTAGAATGTGCAATCTTGTATTGTTCCTGATCTTAGTGAAAATGCTTTCAGTGTTACACCACTGAGGATGATGTTGGCTGTGGGTTTGTCATATATGGCCTTTATTATGTTGAGGAAAGTTCCACCTATGCCTACGTTCTGGAGGGTTTTTATCATAAGCGGGAGTTGAATTTTGTCAAACGCTTTCTCTGCATCTACTGAGATGATCATATGGTTTCTCCTTCAATTTGTTAATATGGTGTATCATGTTGATTGATTTGCATATGCTGAAGAATCCTTGCATTCCTGGGATAAACCCCACTTGATCATAGTGTATGATCCTTTTAATGTGCTGTTGGATTCTGTTTGCTACTGGTTTGTTGAGGATTTTTGCACCTATGTTCATGAGTGATATTGGCCTGTAGTTTTCTTTCTTTGTGACATCTTTGTCTGAGTGATGGTTGCCTTGTAGAATGAGTTAGGGAGTGTTCCTCCCTCTGCTCTGTTTTGGAAGAGTTTGAGAAAGATAGGTGTTAGCTCTTCTCTAAATGTTTGATAGAATTCGCCTGTGAAGCCCTCTGATCCTGGGCTTTTGTTTGTTGGAAGATTTTTAATCACAGTTCCAATTTCAGTGCTTGTGATTGGTCTGTTTACTTTTTCTGTTTCTTCCTGGATCTGTCTCGGAAGGTTGTGCATTTTTAAGGTTTTGTCCATTTCTTCCAGGTTGTCCATTTTATTGGCATAGAATTGCTGGTAGTAATCTCTCATGATCCTTTGTATATCTGCAGTATCACTTGTTACTTTTCCTTTTTCATTTCTAATTCTATTTATTTGAGTCTTCTACTTTTATTTCTTGATAAGTCTGGCTAATGGTTTATCAATTTTGTTTATCTTCTCAAGAACCAGCTTTAAGTTTTATTGATCTTTGCTATTGTTTCCTTCATTTCTTTCATTTATTTCTGATCTGATCTTTATGATTTCTTTCCTTCTGCTAACTTTGCGTTTTTCTTTGTTCTTCTTTCTCTAGTTGCTCTAGGTGTAAGATTAGGTTGTTTATTTGAGATCTTTCTTGCTTCTTCTTTTTTTTTTAATAAATTTATTTTTGGCTGTGTTGGGTCTTTGATTCTGTGTGAGGGCTTTCTCCAGTTGTGCGAATGGGGGTCCAGTCTTCATTGCAGTGCACGGGCCTCTCACTATCACAGCCTCTCCCGTTGTGGATAACAGGCTCTAGATGTGCAGGCTCAGTAGTTGTGGCTCATGGGCCTAGCCACTCCGCGGCATGTGGGATCTTCCTGGACCAGGGCCAGAACCGGGTCCCTTGCATTGGCAGGCAGATTCCACTGCACTACCAGGGAAGCCCCTCTTGTTTCCTGAGGTAGGATTGTACTGCTATAAATTTTCCTCTTAGAACTGCTTTTGCTGCATCTCATAGGTTTTGGGTCATTGTGTTTTCATTGTCATTTGTTTCTAGGTATTTTTTGACTTCCTCTTTGATTTCTTCAGTCATCTCTTGGTTATTAAGTACTGTGTTGTTTAGCCTCACTGTGTTTGTATTTCCTACAGATTTTTTCCTGTAATTGATATGTAGTCTCATAGAGTTGTGGTCAGAAAAGATACTTGATACAATTTCAATTTTCTTAAATTTACCAAGGCTTGATTTGTGACCCGAGATATGATCTATCCTGGAGAATGTTCCATGAGCACTTGAGAAGAATGTGTATTCTGTTGTTTTCAGATGGAATGTCCTAAACATAGCAATTAAGTCCATCTTGTTTAATGTATCATTTAAAGCTTGTGTTTCCTTATTTATTTTCATTTTGGATGATCTGTCCATTGTTGAAAGTGGGGTGTTTAGTCACCTACTGTGATTGTGTTACTGTCGATTTCCCCTTTTATGGCTGTTAGTATTTGCCTTATGTATTGAGGTGCTCCACTGTTGGGTGCATAAATATTTACAATTGTTATATCTTCTTCTTGGATTGATCCCTTGATCATTATGTAGTGTCCTTCTTTGTCTCTTGTAATAGTCTTTGTTCTAATGTCTATTTTGTCTGATATGAGAATTGCTACTCCAGTTTTCTTTTGATTTCCATTTGCATGGAATATCTTTTTCTATCCCCTCACTTTCAGGCTGTATGTGTTGCTAGGTCTGAAGTGGGTCTCTTGTAGACAGCATATATATGGGTCTTGTTTTTGTATCCATTCAGCCAGTCTATGTCTTTTGGTTGGAGCATTTAATCCATTTACATTTAAGGTAACTATCGATATGTATGTTCCTATTACCATTTTCTTAATTGTTTGGGGTTTATTATTGTAGGTCTTTTCCTTCTCTTGTGTTTCCTGCCTATAGAAGTTCCTTTAGCATTTGTTGCAAAGCTGGTTTGATGGTGCTGAATTCTCTTAGCTTTTGCTTGCCTCTAAAGCTTTTAATTTCTCTGTGAAATCTGAATGAGATCCTTGCTGGGTAGAGTAATCTTGGTTGTAGGTTTTTATCCTTCATCACTTTAAATATGTCCTGCCACTCCCTTCTGCTTGCAGAGTTTCTGCTGAAACATCAGCTATTAACCTTATGGGGATTCCCTTATGTGTTACTTGTTGTTTTTGCCTTGCTGCTTTTAATATTTGTTCTTTGTATTTAACTTTTTATAGGTTGATTAATATGTGTCTCTGTGTGTTTCTACTTGGATTTATCCTGTATGGGACTCTCTATGCTTCCTGGACTTGATTTACCATTTCCTTTCCCATATTAGGGAAGTTTTCAACTATAATCTTTTCAAATATTCTCAGTCCCTTTGTTTTTCTCTTCTGCTTCTGGGACCCCTATAATTCGAATGTTGGTATGTTTAATGTTGTCCCAGGGGTCTCTGAGACTGTCCTCAATTCTTTACATTCTTTTTTCTTTATTCTGCTCTGCAGTAGTTATTTCCACTATTGTATCTTCCAGGTTACTTTCCGTTATTCTGCTTCAGTTATTCTGCTATTGATCCCTTCGAGAGAATTTTAAATTTCATTTATTGTGTTGTTCATCACTGTTTGTTTCCTCTTTAGTTCTTCTAGGTCCTTGTTAAACATTTCTTATATTTTCTCCATTCTATTTCCAAGTTTTGGGATCATCTTTACTATCATTATTCTGAATTCTTTTTCTAGTAGACTGCCTATTTCCTCCTCATTTTTTAGGTCTGGTGAGGTTTTATCTTGCTCCTTCATCTGCTGTGTGTTTCTCTGTCTTCTCATTTTGCTTAACTTACTGTTAAGTGTCTCCTGTTTTGGGTCTCCTTTCCGCAGGCTGCAGCTTCATAGTTTCCATTGTTTTTGGTGTCTGTTCCAAATGGCTAAGGTTGGTTCAGTGGGTTGTGTAGGCTTCCTGGTGGAGGGGACTAGTCTCAGTGTTCTGGTGGATGAGGCTGGATCTTGTCTTTCTGGTGGGCAGGTCCACGTCTGCTGGTGTGTTTTGAGGTGTCTGTGGCCTTATTATGATTTTAGGCCACCTCTGTGCTAATGGATGGCATTGTGTTCCTGTCTTGCTAGTTGTTTGGCATAAGGTGTCCTACACTGTAGCTACCTGGTCATTTATTGGAGCTGGGTCTTGGCATTGAGATGGAGATCTCTGGGAGATTTTCTCTGTTTGATATTATGTGGAGCTGGGAGGTCTCTTGCAGACCAGTGTCCTGAACTTGGCTCTCCCACCTTAGTGGCACCATCCTGACACCTGGCTGGAGCACCAAGAGCCTGTCCTCCACATGGCTCACAATAAAAGGGAGAAAATAAAGAAAGAAAGAGAGAAGATAAAATAAAATAAAGTAAAATAAAATAAAGTTATTAAAATAAAAGATAATTATTAAGAAAAAATATTTTTTAAGTAATAAAAAAATGGAGAGGCAGAACCCTAGGACAAATGGTAAAAGCAAAGCTATACAGACAAAATCACACACAGAAGCATATGCATACACACTCACAAAAAGAGAAAAAGGGGAAAAAATCATAAATGTTGCTCTCAAAGTCCACCTCCTCAATTTGGGATGATTCGTTGTCTATTCATGTATTCCACAGATGCAGGGTACATCAAGTTGATTGTGGAGATTTAATCTGCTGCTCTGGAGGCTGCTGGGAGAAATTTCGCTTTCTCTTTTTTCTTCGTACAGCTCCCAGGGTTCAGCTTTGGATTTGGACTCACTCTGCGTATAGGTCGCCGGAGGGCGTCTGTTCTTCGCTCAGACAGGACGGGGTTAAAGGAGCAGCTGATTCGGTGGCTCTGGCTCACTCAGGCTGGGGCGGAGGGAGGGTTATGGATGCGGGGCGAGCCTGTGGTGGCAGAGGCCGGCATGACCTTGCACCAGCCTGAGGCATGCCGTTCATTCTCCTGGGGAAGTTGTCCCTGGATCTTGGGACCCTGGCAGTGGTGGGCTGCACAGGCTCCCAAGAGAGGAGGTGTGAACAGTGACCTGTGCTTGCTCACAGGCTTCTTGGTGGCGGCAGCAGCAGCCTTAGCTTCTCATGCCCATCTCTGGGGTCCACACTGATCGCCGCGGCTCGCACCCATCTCTGGAGCTCCTTTAAGTGGCGCTCTTAATCCCCTCTCCTCGCGCACCAGGAAACAAAGAGGCAAGAAAAAGTCTCTTGTCTCTTCGGCAGCTCCAGACATTTTCCTGGACTCCCTCCCGGCTAGCTGTGGTGCACTAACCCCTTCAGGCTGTGTTCACGCTGCCAACACCAGTCCTCTACCTGCGATCCGACCAAAGCCGGAGCCTCAGCTCCCAGCCCCGCCCGCCCTGGCGGGTGAGCAGACCAGCCTGTCGAGCTGGTGAGTGCCGGTCGGCACCGATCCTCTGTGTGGGAATCTCTTCGCTTTGTCCTCCGCACCCCTGTTGGTTTGCTCTCCTCCGTGGCTCCGGAGCTCCCCGCCTCCACCACCCGCAGTCTCTGCCCGCGAAAGCCCTTCCTAGTGTGTGGAAAGCTTTCCTTCACAGCTCCCTCCCACTGGTGCAGGTCCCGTCCCTATCCTTTTGTCTCTGTTTATTCTTTTTTCATTTGCCCTACCCAGGTATGTGGGGAGTTTCTTGCCTTTTAGGAGGTCTGAGGTCTTCTGTCAGTGTTCAGTAGGTGTTCTGTAGGAGTTGTTCCAGGTGTAGATGTATTTCTGATGTATTTGTGGGGAAGAAGGTGATCTCCGCGTCTTACTCTTCCGCCACCTTGAAGCTCCTCCCCTGTCACACTATTTCTTGAGGGCAGCATTATTATATCCATTTTTCAAATGAAGAGACTGAGGTTTAAGTAGCTGCAGGAATTTGCCTCCGGACATACACCTGAGCACAGCTGAGCTGGGATATGACCCTAGTCCACCCAGCTTCATGATGTAGCATCATGAAACAGCACCTCGGACCCGATCATGCCATTCCTACAGCTCCCACGTCCACCATCCCCTGCCCAACTGAACAGTGCAAGGAAAAGGAATCTTCTTTCATTTCTGAAGTTAGAAAATGCTGAAGAAGAAAAATGATTTTTTTTTTTTGCTTGATCATAGTAGAGAGATAAATTTGAAAAAAACAAGAAAAACTTCCATCATTGCCAAAGGGTCACAACTTGTCAAACTATGGAGTGAAGAAGTCTGCTCCCCTTCACAGAGCTCTCATGACAACTGCATTTGTCTGTGTGTTACTCTACACATAGTAAAGGATTTTGATTTCAATACATCAAGTTCACACTTTCACCTAAGAAAATGAAATGTTTTTACATACTCAACGATTTTTAAAAAAACCCTTTATGAGTTGTTCATACGTGGTGTGTTCAATGAATTTTCTTCCAAAAGTAAAAATAAAACAGCCTCTTTGAAAGATCTAATCACTTTCCTGCTACCAACTACCATCTATAGGGAGTCAGCTCCCGAATCTGTGTCATCTTCAGATCCACGTGGTCAAGCCACCAAGTGGCAATCTCCTCTGGGCTCTTCCCAGACATCCTGAGCTTAAGGCATCAGCATTACATCCTACTCTCCATCCCACACCTCAGTCCAATTACCCTCAAGACAGCCAAGTCACTCCTCCAGTAACCTAAGCCAGATGCCAGTGGACCTCTCATCCCACACCCAGTCTCTAAGACTTGCTGGTTGTGCTCTTGAACAAACTCCCCTCTGCATCTCCTCTTCTCAACTTTCATCACCACTGCCCTCCTCAGCTGTTTTCTATTATTTTAACAGCCTCCTAACTGGTTTCCCTGCCTCCACATCCGTCCTCACCCATCCACCATTTACAGGAATGCCCAAGTGATCTTTCTAATACACACATCCAGTCTTGGCCCTGCCTTTGTTAAAGCCCCTCAGGGCCTTCAGTGCGTCAAGTCCAAGCTCTCCAAACTTTAGTGAAAGGCTCATAAAAGCACATGGTCAGCTCCCCCTCTCCTGCCTAGTCTCTTTTATCCCTTTCCCAACTCACTTGCCCATCCCTCCATGCTGGGTTACTTAGAGTTCTCTAACGTTCTCATGCTGCTGTGCCTTGGTGTGTACCAGTCATTTTGCTTGGAGAGTCATTTCTTTTCTCTGCTTGTGAATCCCTACCCACTCTTTGAGATTCAGGTCCAGAGTGAGACACTTTTCTTATGAGACCTCCTCAATGCTTAACTTTAGGCAGAGGCAAGTCTTTCCACCATAGCCCTTGGAACACAACTCATTATAGCACTTAGTAATATGCATTTTGATGATTTATTTACTGGTCTGTGTCTCTCAGCTAATTATAAGCTCTTCTGGTGCAGGGCCCCTTTCTTTTTCATCTTTGTGCCTCTAGCACCTAGCACAGTATTTGGTGTACCCGGGGCACTCGCTAAATGCTTGTTGAAAAAACGAATAAATGAAAGAATGAAACTTATCATGTCAAAATAAAAGTTCATACTGATCTGAAATTTTCAATAAATTTGAGTTGAGCACATGTGATATATAAAGCATGACGTTGCCTTAGACACAAAGAAGTGCTGAATGTGGCCTCTGGTTTCAGAAACTTGTAATCTGGGAACCAGATAAATATAAAAATAGGTGCTAATTATAGAGAGAATTTATTTTAATGAACTGATAAAAAGGAACTTCTCAAGGCAATGTAGAATAAGCTGCATGAATGAAATGGAGATGGGTTACAGGAGCTTGGAATTTAAAGAAGTCTCTATGGTCTGGGAAAGGGGTTCTAAGGAGTATGATTCAATCAGTTAGACTTCACGTTACAAGTACCAAAAAGAATTAGCCTAGGGCTTCCCTGGTGGCGCAGTGGTTGAGAGTCCGCCTGCCGATGCAGGGGACACGGGTTTGTGCCCCGGTCTGGGAAGATCCCACATGCCGCGGAGTGGCTGGTCCCGTAAGCCATGGCCACTGAGCCTGGGCGTCCGGAGCCTGTGCTCCACAACGGGAGAGGCCACAGCAGTGAGAGGCCCACGTAACGCAAAAAAAAAAAAAAAAAAAAAAGAATTAGCCTATAGCGGTTTAAACAGCAAAGGGAAGCTATTTTTTAAAATTAATTAATTAATTAATTTTTGGCTGTGTCATGTCTTAGTTGCGGCATGCAGGCTCAGTAGTTGCGGCACACAGGCTTAGTTGCCCCAAGGCATGTGGGATCTTAGTTCCCTGACCAGGGATCAAACTGGCATCCCCTGTATTGCAAGACAGATTCTTAACCACTGGACCACCAGGGAAGTCCAAAGAGAAGCTATTGGCTGAAATTCCCAGGACAGGCTGGCTTCAGACAAGACTCTATCTAGAGTGTAAAGAACATCACTCAATTTCTCTCTTTTTCCCCAGTAGCTCCACATTCTTCTCTTGCAGGATCCGTTTCCACCTCACAACCCTACCCTTTCTTTCCCAGAAGGCTCCAGCAAATATATATTTACATCTCATTATACCCAATTAGTTACATACCTTCCTTGAACCAATCACTGTTGCCACAAAATTAAGACATCCTGATTGATTTAAGCCAATGAGTGGCTCTCCAAAGTGTGGGAAAGGTCAACGGCACCAGTCACATGGCCTATACTATGAGAGGGTGGTTGTCTAAGTATACGCAGGATACCCAGTAAGGCCAGCAAGTCACCTGGGGGTGAAGTAGTGTGGCTCAGGAAGCATTGCTGACTTGCTTCTCATGTCTTTTTCCCTCCCTAAGCCACAATGTCAAAAAAATTTCTCACAACAGGGGGCCTCCCCACATTATCTTTTCCTAAATAATGGCAGAAGAAAGAGCTCTGAATTAAAGATCAAGAACTCTTGACTTCTGTCTTGGCTCTGTCAAGGCACTGAATCTTTCTGGTTCTCAGTTTTTTTACTATGAAATGTGGATAATGACACCTGTCCTCCCAGTGTCATCAGGAAAGTCAAGTGAAATGGGAGTTTGAAATTAACAGATGCAAACTAGCATGTGTGAGATGGATAAACAACAAGGTCCTACTGTATATCACAGGTAACTATATTCAATATCCTGTGATAAACTATAATGGAAAAGAATATGAAAAAAATGTATATATGTATAACTGAGTCACTTTGCTGTACAGCAGAAATTAACACAACATTATAAATCAACTATACTTCAAAAAAATAAATTAAAAAAAAAGCCAGGTGAAATGATCAGTTTGAAAGTCCTTTCAAAAGCATCAAAATATACTAAGGAGGACTATTGGTAATTCACCCTCAGTGCTCACGTCTACATATTCCTCATCTTGAGAGATTAAGACGATTATGCCAATGCACCCCTCAGTTTCTCTGTTCCCTCCACTCCAGGCCATCTGGCCATCTCCCAGTTCCTCATTACTCCATATCAACCCTGATGCTTTATACTTGAGTAAAGGGAAACCTCACCCCAAAGGGCTTTGACGGCAGGACACCTTACTCCCTCCTAATGAGGAGTCCACAGGTAGGTGGGCTCCAGGTACGGGGTATCAGGACTGTCCTGCCATATCTCTTGGCTCTGAACTCCCCAAGGGCTGCTCTCATCCACAGTCTCCTGCAAGACAACTGCAGTGGTTCCAGGAATCTTCATGTGTGTCTCTTTTTCTAAGGCTAGGAAACCTTTCCAAGAAAATTTCTTATGTCTTATTGGTTAGAACTGATCACAAGCCCACCCCTAAACCAATGTCTGGCAGAGGGGGATGGGATTCATATGACTGGTGGAGATTCCTCAGGATTCACTTTTTGAGCTAAGGATAGAGCTATTTTCTACATGGCCGAATGGTGGAAAATGGTCTGAAAATGATCAGGGTCTGACAGCTGAAAGAATGAGGAGAGGGAGGAGATTGGCTACTGGGTGGGAGACAACCAGAGTCTATATAGCAGATGCTCTCAGTGACCTGCTTTTATCCCCAGGCCCTATGACCTGAGTGCACAGCACTGACTTCTGACCACTAGCACTTGTGTTTCTTTGCTTGAAAACTTCTTCTGGTCTTTCCCACCCATGCAATAAGCCAAAAATACTAGGGGATTACTATTTCCATGCTGGGAACAGCCCTCAATGACTGTTGAGGGTATATACACTCCCACATGTATAAAAGCTCCAGTTCCCTCATCCCGAGGGTGGGATCACTCTGTGGTGTTTGCTCTGCACTGGTCTCCAGAATGTCGTAGCCCAGTTACATTCCAGCTACCCATGTCCAGTAGCTGGCTGGACAACACACCCTCCCAGGCTGCCCTCCTCTTCCTGCCTCACCTCTCCACTCCACCGTGGTGCTTCCTACACCTTCTTTGACTTCCTATCTCAGAGTTGGCTTCTTGGGAAGTCCAAATGAAGATACCATATGCCAAATTCCTTCCTGAATTCAGAGACTCTGCACACAGCGTTCCCATCTGCTCAGAATGTGTTTCCTCTCCCTGCTCATGCTCACGCTCCCTTCCAGTTACAGTGGAAATATCACTTCCCTCTGGAAGCCTTGTTTGAGCCCTTGTCCACCTGAGGCCATCCTCTCATTGTTTGCTCTCCTCTTCTGTATTTCTCCTTAAGAATGGTTGTGATTTAATTAGTTGTTTGTTTAATTATTTTTTTTTACATCTTTATCCCCAACTAGATTGTGAGCTGCTTGAGGGCAAAAACAATGCTTCTGGCCTCCCACTCTATCGTTGGCTCCTGGCACACTGCCTGGCACAAAGTAGAGGGTCAAGGACTGGCTGGATATGGGAAGATGAACCTTATGAAAGATGTAAGTTTGAGAGTCATTCACAGAGAAAAAATTATGAAAGCTTTAGATAAAAGATATTTTATTTACATGACTCTTAATGGATCTACATTTATTTCTTGGGACAGAATATAACTTTTATACATAGAAGGGATGCCCATTGTCTAAGGGAGAATCTTAGAATGGTTCCTTTATATCTATAAAACTGCCATTTTAGTCACCTTTTAATTTTATTTATACATTGCTGAATTCCATCTCAAATCCACTATTCTTTCGTTCATTCATTCATTCAATGCCTACTTATAGGACACTGTACCTGGCAAGACTCTAGAACTATCTGCTCTCGACTCTTTCCAAAAGCCATGAGAGAGACATACAATAACCATCATATAATATGTGAGGAAGAACATCCCAGGTTTTCTGTCTGTCCCCCCTCAGCTCTACTTCCGCAGTAGGCTTTTGGCTTTTACTGAAGGAGCAAGAAACAATCTTATGAAATCAATCACTATATTTGCTGGAAAAGGGTACCTGAGGGCTTGTCTATTTTGTCAGTGCTCACATGGGAGGAATTTCCTTTAGTGACAAGTGGCATGAGGCAGGGTGAAAATAGCAAACAAACATGCATGCTTGCCATCTCTCTGCCAGGCAGACTCTTTCTTACTAATCCCTAAACAAGACCCTTACCTCTGCATGGGATTAATTCAGGTTTTGTGAGGTTTATATAATTTGGAATCCTTCTTCGTGAAAAAAGTACAAAACTACAAATAAAAACGTGACACAGAGCTTTGGAAGGGTCCAGACAAGTGAGGGGCTCTGAATTTTAAGCTGCACTGGTTTCCTAGTAAATCAGCATCTGACCATGATTAAGACTGGCTGGTCCTCCCGCCCCTTAGCCCTGCATGGTTACTCTGACCTCTATGCTTTTTGTTGTTTTTTTGCCTGAAAGACTTCCCTCCTCCTTCTCCTTCAATCCCCGGACCATATTTTTTCAAAGTTTGGCCCCACAATGCTTTCTCTGATTCTCCCCAGCAGAAAGCTCTCCCTTCCCTGCAGGCCCACAACCCTATGTACAGAGCCCAGGATATGCTGTCTCATGGTGGCTTAGAGGGCATCATGAATGGCTCTATCTGAGGGGCATATACTGTGCCTTCTCCAATTAGTCTTGGGCACAGGGACTATTTCTTCATTTAGATTTCTCCTCAGCACCTACTCAAGTTCTGGGTACAGCAGTAAGGGAAGGGAAAAAGGAAAGGTGTAATAAAGGCAAGATGATGGGGTGTGGAGTGAGGCTCACCTGGTTGTAACTCTGCCCTCATTAGTGCAGGACCTCAGGCAAGTCGCTTACCTCTCTAAGTCTTCATTTCTCACTGACAAATGGATATAATAATGATGTTTATTTCCCATGATTGTTGTGAGGATTAAGTAAAGCATTTATTCATTCACCAAATACCTATTTAGCCCTCTCTTGGGCTATTTTTGGCACCAGAGGCTTGGAATACACATGACTCAGGGATACTCCCTGTGTGGCTGTTCCCATAGTTGAGTTGGGAGATGGAAGGTTATGATGTATCAGGATAAGGCTATAGCAGACACTCAACCGGAGCGAAGCAGGTGTTCCATAAATAGTTGTTAAATAAATGACTGACAGAATGAATGAATTCAGAAAGCAAAAATGATTAACTTTGCAAGATAAGTAACACAATATATTTGCAGCATCATCCAGATGTAAGTATAATGTTGAATATAATGGACATGGCAGTGCATGGAACATCACGAAATGCTGCATGTTTAAAGAAAATAAAATCAACAGCAGAAAGAAAGCAAGGGTTGAATGAGAGGAGAGAGGACAAAAGGAGGGAGAAAGGCCCTCAGAAGGCAAAAAGGGAGGAAGGACACCATGGACTCACCTGGCCAAGTGTGCACTCCATGCCACCCAAGAAGTCAGCCTCCTTCAGCTCATCGTGGTTGCTGCTGATGTCGTGGACCTCAAACCGCAGGCGCTGCACCTCCTCAAAATAAAAGTCCACGGTAAACAGTTTTGAATACACTGGGTTGATGCAGGTGCGAATCACCTCTGTTCTGTCAACCTGCAGAAGACAGAAAGAGAAAACCCATCAGGGATCAGGGCTTCGTATCATTATCCTTCATGAGGATTCATCTTACGGTGCTCTGTCTCCTTCCAAACTGTCAATGCCCTCCACCAAGTCAACAGGGTGAGCAGTTTGGATGTCTTCGAGGATGCATCTTCAGAGAATAAGCCACGTTTCAAGGAGGCAAATCATAGAATAATCTGAGCTTTGTATTTAAGGGTTTAGAGCACCTTGTATTGTTAAGTAACAGGGCAACAAGATGGATTGATTATTAGGGGCTGCCTGGAGCCTCAGGATAAGAAAGAGTCTGAGGGCACATTTGGGTTCAGGAGAAAAGAAATCTGTATTCAATTCCTGAAGTCTGAGGGGCACAGTCAGGGCAAATGACCATGTAGAAGCCCCATTTTAGCCAACACTACTCTAGTATGAGTGTCATAGTTCATGAATCCCAGCATATTGAAGGGGAAAGGCATGAGAAGGGATATGAAGATAACTGCCTGTGGTCTCAAGTGTGCCTTTTGTTGGGTTTACACATGTTGACTCAGTCATTTCAGTCCCCCAGGCCTCAGTTTCCTCATCAACCAGTGAGGGTTAGAGGATGAAAAGTCCCTTTGTGCTCTAATGTTCCAGGAGCGAAGATTTCCCAGGCCTTCTGTGGTAGTAACTCTCCATTTCTCTCTCACTTTCTGCCACACTCTGTGCCCCTGGAGGCTGACTTTTATGGACTGACTTTCCTGGGCGCCCTTGACCTCTGGGCTCTGGGCTCTGGGTGGAGGCAGCCAGAGGGGAGACTTGGCAGGAGATCAGAAGGACATGGGCAGTGTCTCCGCCCCTCTACACACACAAGTCTGCTAGGGACTCCCATCCAAGAGGGAGCTGCCGCCAGGATCTGGTGACACAGTCCTGACCCTCAGACAGAGGGGTGGTAATGGCTTTCTGCTGCTGCCTCACCATCCTTTGTCAGCTCCCTTACGCCTGCCCAGGCACATGCAAAGAGTCCTTGTGTGAAGAGTTTAGCTCTTTGAGTGAAACTCTGGGTATGCCATCTGCTTTCTGCTCGTACTCCCACCACTAAAGTTCTTCTCTTCCACGTCTGTCCCAAGTAAGAATACTCAACACCATTTATATTCTGTGAAGCCTTAGAGGACCAAGTTACAGATAACCCAAGATCCTACAGTATCTCTCAATGGGAGATATCCATCACTCATATTTTATAGGTCAATTGGAGCCTACATGAACTGTCAGCTTTCAAATAGATACATCATTTTGTGAATGAAAAATATTGCCTGCTGTATCAGTAAACAAAGGATGCTGCAGCCACCAAGCCATCACATTATAGTCACCCTGATGGTGAGCTCTGAGGGAACTCAGGATGGAGACAAATGGGCTGCCGGCTGTCAAGCCCTCAGCCACTGCAGCCACCCCGATGGGGCACCCTGAGGGGACTCAGAATGGAGAGAAGCAGGATACTGGCCCCAGGTAGCTGAGGTGCATATCAAAGGAATGATTTCAGTGAGCCCAGACTCTTGCATCTTCCCATACATAGAAAAGCACTAAATTTCATTAACTTGAGATATATGGTTTTCTTTAATTAAGAATAATCTTTTGATGTTCCACTACCTGGTCTTTGTTGCAAAAACTCCTATATATCCTGGCTCCCCACCTTGCTTCTTGGGAGCAGTCTCTCAGGGTTATTTGAGATGCTGTCTCCCAGGCTTGAAGTGCTCAGAATGTCCTCTGAATAAAACATAATTCTCAACTTTTAGGCTGTGCAATTTTTTTCAGTCGACAGTTTATTGGATACTTACCAAGAGTCATTCATTAGCACAAACTGAAAAACATCTCCCCACTTTCATTAGAGTACAAGGAAAATTTCTCAGTAAAATGAGGGAAACCATTTTTGACCATATCATGTGTGTACATGTTATCCAGCAAAGAAAATTGGATACACTCTTGAGTTCAGGGCTTGGTCCATGTCCCTGTCCCTTCCTAAGCAGGGCCCTGTGTGAGAGAGGGTTACCCTGTAAGGAACACCATCTGCTATTCCTGGCGGGATGAATGATCCAGGTTGTGAGGAGGAGAATATGGTCCTTTTATGTCCCTGTGCAAGAGACAGAAAAACCAAACCCCAACCCACTGCTGATTAGCAGTTGACAACAAGCTACTGTACAGACCAATAGTTATTTGACTGTTCAAGTGAAGACTCAGCTTCTATTTGAGCTGAGTTTTATATCCTTTAAAATGTTCATTCTGGTGGGGAAGGATTGCATATGTTATTGGTTAACTGTGTGGGTACAAGGATTTACTGTATTGGCATAGTTTTTTTTCAGTTTATTAAGAGATTATGCTTTTGAGTAATAGTAAAAATCAGAGGTCACAAACTGGTAGTCTGCAGTTCATACTGACCTAGAGGTGTTTTATTCATCCTACTTAAATGTAGTTTTCTCTTAATTTGCCAACAGAAAAGAGATGCTATTTCTATTGCCCTCCCTTTGGAAAAAAATCAGATTATCTGGCAACCTGGGGCTACATTCATACATGGCAACCATTGGGGGCTGCCCCATTCAGATGGGCATTCATTCTCCATTCTCCAAGCTCTTCACCCTCAATGAATTCCCCCGCCTGACTTCTAGAGGCATTTTTGCAACACTTGGTCCAAATTCATAGCATCATGAGCCATATGATAAGAGATTTAATTATATTCATGTGGTGCCTTTTGGTAGAAGATTTTGAAATAATCCCCAAGAAGTAACTTATAGGTGGATTCTCAAGAAACAGAAAAGGTTCTTTCCTCAGGTCTAGAAGAACAGAGTCCTAGCCAGGTTTAGATGATAAGAGACAGAAGATGGAAACTCTAGTCTTTGTTTCTCTGCTTTAACCACCCCAAAGGGCGCAAATGGCTGATATGCATCAATCCTGCTGACTTTCTTCTCACTTCTTGATTTTCAAATGCTCATCCCACATAGACATCACACCACAACTCAGGTGGACCATCCAAGGCAACACTGAATGACTTTGTTTTGTGAGGGAGAGGATTGGCTTGGAAAGAAGTTAAGTAACAAACATTTGCATTACCAAGATAGATAATTCCAAGGATAATCTCAGGGCCATTGAGACCCTTGAGTATGGATGCTCAGGACTAGGAGGAGAATGGTGATGGGGAAATGCTCGTAACACTCGCAGATGTTTCAAAACGTTCTGCATTCCCAGTCAGTATGGGAGATGCCTTCTTTTCTGGAGACTGAAAACAGGTTTAACCTGAGCAATAGTGCCTAGGACGGCTGGTGTTTCTCACTGAAAGGTGTCAAGGTCAAGGCAGTTGTTTCCAAAGAACCAGCCATTGACTGGTGCTGCTGGTTGCATCAGAATCATGGGGCAACAGTAATATTCCACTGTATATATGTACCACATCTTCTTTATCCATTCATCTGTTGATGGACATTTAGGTTGCTTCCATGACTTGGCTACTGTAAATAGTGCTGCTATGAAGATTGGGGTGCATGTGTTTTTTAAATTATGGTTTTCTCTGGGTATATGTCCAGTAGTGGGATTGCTGGCTCACAGCCATAAAAAGGAATGAAATTGGGTCATTTGTAGAGACGTGGATGGACCTAGAGAGTGTCATACAGAGTGAAGTAAGTCAGAAAGAGAAAAGCAAATATCGTATAATAATGCATATATGTGGAATCTAGAAAATGGTATAGGTGATCTTATTTGCAAAGCAGAAATAGAGACACAGATGTAGACAGCAAATGTATGGATACCAAGGCGGAAAGGGGTGGGGTGTGAAGAACTGGGAGACTAGGATTGACACATGTACATTATTTCTTTCTTTCTTTATTTGTGTAGCCATTTAAAAATTTTTTTTCTTTTGTATTTTTTAAAAACATGTTTATTGGAGTATAATTGCTTTACAATGGTGTGTTAGTTGCTGCTTTATAGCAAAGTGAATCAGTTATACATATACATATGTTCCCATATCTCTTCCCTCTTGCATGTCCCTCCCTCCCACCCTCCCTATTCCATCCCTCTAGGTGGTCACAAAGCACCAAGCTGATCTCCCTGTGCTATGCGGCTGCTTCTCACTAGCTATCTATTTTACATTTGGTTGTGTATATAAGTCCATGCCACTCTCTCACTTCGTCCCAGCTTACCCTCCCCTCTCCCCATGTCCTCAAGCCCATTCTCTATGTCTGCGTCTTTATTCCTGTCCTGCCCCTAGGTTCTTCAGAACCTTTTTTTTTGAAAATTCTATATATATATATATGTGTTAGCATACGGTATTTGTTTTTCTCTTTCTGACTGACTTCACTCTGTATGACAGACTGTAGGTCCATCCACCTCACTACAAATAACTCAATTTCATTTCTTTTTATGGCTCAGTAATATTCCATTGACACATATACATTATTGATACTATGTATAAAATAGACAACTGATGGGAACATACTGCATAGCACAGGGAACTCTATTTAATGCACTGTGGTAACCTAAATGGGAGGGAAGTCTAAAAGGGAGGGGATTATCTGTATGTGTATGGCTGATTCATTTTGTTGTGCAGTGGAGGCTAACACAACATTGTAAAGCAACCATACTCCAATAAAAATTAATAATAATAAAAAAGAATCAACGGGGCAGCTTTCCTTAACACTGAGATTCCTGATCCCTATACTCCAGGTTCTGATTCAATAGGAGTAAGGGAATCCCCAAAATCTGTATTTTTAAAGGTGTTCTAGGCAATTCGAATATGGGAATATCAGAGTAAAGGAACTGAAGAGATGGAGGGTCTAGCTCTTGCTCTTGTGTGAGGTTTTTTTTTGTTAAGGTTTTAAAAAATCTTGCTTTCTTTCTGTTACCCAGTCTGCAAAACTGTCAACACTTCTCTCCTCTGCAGTTGTAATGATTGATACGCCAGTGTTGCTTATGGTTTGCAGAACATACTCACACACATTTTTTTATTTGGTTCTTATAGCAATCATGTGATGCAGCTTTATACTATTTTATATATGAGTAAAATCAAGGTCAGATGTCAGTACAAAGTACTGGATGACAGAGTGGGCAGTGAGCTCAGGCTTTTTGACCTCAAAGTCTGGACTATTTTTCTTTCTTTTTTTTTTTTACATTCCCAGGAACACATTTTTATTTATTTATTTTAACATCTTTATTGGGGTATAATTGCTTTACAATGGTGTGTTAGTTTCTGCTTTATAACAAAGTGAATCAGTTATACATATACATATGTTCCCATATCTCTTCCCTCTTGCATCTCCCTGCCTCCCACGCTCCCTATCCCACCCCTCCAGGCGGTCACAAAGCACCGAGCCGATATCCCTGTGCCATGCGGCTGCTTCCCACTAGCTATCTACCTTACGTTTGTTAGTGTATATATGTCCATGACTCTCTCTCACCCTGTCACAGCTCACCCTTCCCCCTCCCCATATCCTCATGGACTATTTTTCTTAATTCACGTTTCTTCATGAGCATCCCTAGACAGAAAGAAAAAAATTTAGCTGGGTTATGATATGATGATAGAATCAATCATTGAATATTGCTTTGGATGAGATGCTCTTTTAAAGAATTTCATCTAAAACATTTTTCAGTAGAACAGTAAAGTTTATAATACTTAATGCTTATGGAAGGCCTGGTGTGTCACAGGCACTCACTTTTAAAAATGCATTATTGAAGTATAATTTACATAAAATAAACCACATCTATTTAAAGTGCACCATTCAGTAAGTTTTGGTATGTGTATAGACTTGTGAAACCATCCCCACAATCAAGTAAAGGCACCCATTACCCCCTACAGTTTCTTTATGCCCCCTTGTAATTCTTCCTCTCACCCCTTCCTGCCCTTGTTCCCAAGCAACTACCAGCCTGTTCTCTGTCACCGTAATCAGTTTGTATCCTCTATAATGACATATAATTAATTGTACACACTATGTAGTCTTTCTGTCTTTATTCTTTCATTCAGTGTAATTATTTTGAGATTTATTCATTGTTTGTGCATTAACAGTTCATCTTTTTTATTTCTGAGTAATATTTCATTGATGGACTGTTTCCAGTTTGGCTGTTACACATAAAGCTTCCATGAATATTCATGTACAAGCAATTGTATGGACATATATTTCTTCTCTCCAGGAGTGAAATAGGTATATGTTTAACTTTTAAAATTCTAATAGGTGTGTAGTGGTATCTCATTGTGGTTTTAATTTGTGTTTTCCTAATAACTAATGATGTGGAGCATCTTTTCACGTGCTTATTTGCCATCTGTCTTCTTTGGTGAAGTGTATGGTCAAATCTTCTGACAGGCACTCTCTTTTCATCCTTATGACAACACTGTGAGGTAGGTACTATTATTACTCCCTTTACTGGGAGGTAGAGAGACCCTATAACTTTCCCAATATCATACAGCTTGCAAGAGGTAGGATTTTTCATCTTTATGCTATATAGTCATGCAAATTTGAAGCTTTTTCACCTAAATCCTCTTGCTCAAAGTAATGCACAAACCAGACAACAGGCATAAGATATGGAACTGTTGGGGAAAGTCAGTGAATGAGGCTGTAGTTGTGTCTCTGGAGATCTGGTTTGTCCACTGGGCATACTGGAGATACAATGGGGGCCTTGAACACTGCCCATGGAGATTGAACTGTGTAGGGGACAAGGTCACTGTGTCATCAAAAAGAGTTCAAGACTATGCACAGAATGGCCATCTGTTCCCAGAGGCTCCCAAGGGCTGGGACTGACATAGGCAAAGGAGGTGAGGTGATTGGGAGGTGAGTGTTAAACAATGTGATGGAGAAGTGGGGAGAAGGTAAAGTCAGGAGCCAAAACTGATGTCAGTCACTGAATGGTCTAAGGTTTCCTAGAGAAGTACAGGCCCCATCCCGAGGATAACAGGGCTGGAGAAGAGTGACATCATGTGTCAGAGAGAGACGTGAAGGCCCCCAGGGCAGGCGTATAATTAGATATTATTTCAAACTGATATTCTTTAAATATTTGCTCAATATTTATTTAGTGAGGGTGAGGAGAAACTAATTTTCTCTGAATAAATAATGGATAACGTTATGATAAAAAATAAAGGATTGATTACAGACAATTTTTCAAACCATGTAACTTCCAAAGGGACATATTAAACCACATAAAATTTACATAATAAGTCACTGAGTCACCAGAATTAGCATTATTCAATTTCAGCTGCTTGTGGCTGCTGATTTCAAGTGCCTGGCTATGGGGTTGGCAGGATTGCCCTACAGCTGCAACAAACAAGTCGCTGGCCTTAAAATCACTCAACAGGGGGAGAGAGGTTGGTGCTAGTGAAATATGGCTTTTATTTTCATTGTAAGTGGATTCTCTACTTGAATAGGACTAACACTGTAACATTTTGCTGGTTATGTAAAAAGAAGTCACCTGTGGGAACCTGAGATTCCTGATGCCATTTTTGTGCTATGTCTTCATGCTTGCATCATTTCTGGCTGCCTGACTGGTGTGCCTCACAGTCGATTCCTGCTCACCAGGTCCTAAGAGTGAAACTATGCCTGAGTATTCAGCAACCTTTGCTTCTCCTTCTCTTATTATAACATCCTGGGCTGAAGCTGATCTCTCACCTGGACACATGTGATCCTCAATGGGGGCAATACTCACTTTCCCAGGGGACATGTGGAAATGTGTAGGGGCGTCTGGGTTGTCACAACGATGGGGTGACATCCCTTGATGCTAAATACCCTACAATGTGGAGGTTAGTCCTAATCAACACAGAACTGAACACTCTTCAAAGCTAGTGGTGTCTCCTATTTGTCTAATCCACATTCAATCCCAGCTAAACAAATAGAGAAACTTCTCCAAGGGTCTTTGGGTCTTAGACCATGCTAGTGGACTTACTAGCCAAGATATGAATAAAGAGTGGGATCCTTAAGAGAGAAGCTCCAGAAGACATCCCTACTTGAAGCAATCATAATAGTTGTATTATGAATAACACACTTCACAGAAGTCACCTCCTTAGGAATTTTTACCCTTGCCTAGTAAATTATTTAAATTTCTCCTGGAAAGGGGTGAGAGGAAAAATGATGTACCTTTATCATTCACCTTCTTACGTTCCTGTAGAAGGTATTTTACATGTTATTTTCAGTCCTTATCTTCATTAACTTTAAAACAAACTTTCTTTCACAATGTAACATTTTAAAAATTGGGATGCATGTTATAATCAATGACATGCCATTGTTTAACTGAAAGTATATTTTTGTTAACTGGTGATACATAAAATAGTACTTCAGTTTACCAATGACTTATCATTTTACCAATAAGTCTATTAAATATATCATCCTTATTTTGTAAATGATAAAATAAAACTGCATCAGAAAAGCAGTGGCAAAAGAAAGGATCAAACTCAGTCTCTCCAATTTCAAAATATATGCTCTTTCTACTTTATGATTTATTACGGGTTGAATTATGTCCCTCAAAGTTCATATGTTGAGTATATAAGAATGTGATATTATTTGGAGATACAGCTGTTACAGAAGTTAGAAGTAAGGATGAAGTCATACTAGAGTGAGGTGGATCCCTGATCTGATATGACCAGTGTCCTATGAATAGGGGATATTGGACACAGACATGCACACAGGGAGTTGCCATTTGACATGAAGGAAGAGATTGGAGTGATGCACTTACAACCCATGAGACACCAAAGATGACCAGAAAACCAACAGAAGCCAGAAGAAAGGTGTGGAACAGATTCTCCCTAGTGCCCTCAGAAGGAGCAAAACCTGGCAACACCTTGATCTTGGACTTCTAGCCTCCAGAACTGTGAGACAATAAATTTCTGTCATCTAAGCCACCAGTCTGTGGTAGTTTCTTACGGCAGTCCTAGTAAACTACACATCATTCTACCTCTCTCAAGAAGCATCCAGTTTCACCTCTGAAAAGGCACTCCTCACCCACCCCATGGCAAAATCTTCAAATGCTCTATAGATTAAATTGAACGAGTGATCCAGGGTTACAAAAGTCAATCCATTGACCACCCCCAAACACCCCTGCCTTATCTTTCTGCTATGCACTTCACTTGGCTGTCAAGGAACAGGGCCTCTTGTGCGAGCTGGGCTCTGTTTACGGAGCCCTGGGGATTAACCTACTGGAGGACCTGGAGTGAGACAGTCCTTTAACCACTGGACTCAGCCCTGGCTTGTGCTGTTCAGAGTAAACAGCAGAGCCACATCACCTCGCCCAAGAGTGGGGCTCAGAAGCGAATGAAATGAGCATCACCTAGAGGTACCTTCAGAGTTCTCAAGGGCCACAGGGATGGGTCCTGGGTCTTCTTCTTCCTTTGTTGCCCTCCTCAGCCCCTGTTGGCAGGGGTCTCAAGTATGAACCTCTGCATCCTCCTTAGGTGTTCCTCTTCCCCAACATGAGTGTCTATGTGTGGCTTAATTCCCATGGTCCAAAATTCCTATGCTGAAACCTAAGCCCCAGTGTGATGGTATTAGGAGGTGGGGCTTTGGGAAGGTGATTAAGTCATGAGGGTGGAGTGCTTACGAATGGGATTAGTGCCCTTATAAAAGAGACCCCAGAGAGCCCTCTTGCCCCTTCTGCCATGTGAGGACACAGCAAGAAGACGGCTAAGTGTTTATTAACCAGAAAGCAGGCTCTCACCAGACACTGAATCTGCCAATGCCTTGATCTTGGACTTCCAGCCTCTGGAACTGTGAGGAATACATTTCTTCTGTTTATAAACCACCCAGTCTATAGTATTTTGTTATAGCAGCCTTAACAGACTAAGATTTTTAAACTACGTGGTTTAGAAATCTTAACGAATGCACAGTTCAGTTTGAGGACCAGTAATATTATATTACCAGCTGCTATGGCTCAGCCCCAAGGTGCATGGCGACCAGAAGGACCATGTGATCTACTCTGAGCACCCCCACCTCCTGGTCAGACTGTGTGTTGGAAAGTTTCTTCTTCCTTGGGAGCTGCCATTTTGACTGCTGCTCATCTTGTTACAGGATAGGAAGACTAAAGGAAATAACGAAGTTGTGAGCTGATTTACTAGATGGATTATCCAACTGAGCACTCCATTAACTGCCACATTCTCAAAATGTGAAATGAGAGTTAGTGAACGTGGTGATTAGTCTACTTTGCATCTGCAGATCTTTCTGTTCTGCTCGGTTCCCCAGGAGACTGGTTGCATGAATTGCTTTATTAGGGTTTCTTTGCCAACTTGCCTCTTCAGCCAATAGGAGGCATCAGTAGGAGATCAGAAAGTGGGAAGAAAGAGAGCTCAGTGTGTTTTGCTTGCCCCCTTCCTGCCCCATGCTGCAGTTTTAGGCAGTGACTATGTCCCCTCACCCCCACAGTCCTCTCCTAGTAACCCTTCCTGCAAGCCTCCAGCTCTCACTGGATTCCAGTAACACTGCCATTTCCACCTGCCCATCAAGTCCAGTGGTACCTTCCCACTGTTGCTACTCCCAGAGCATCTCATCATCCCTTGCTGATCCCTTGAATTTTGCCCACACAACTCTACCTGTGTCATTAACATTTCTTCTGGAAGAGACTTCAGAATCCCAAGGGCAGGCAAAATTGTGTCCAGTCTGGTGGCTCATGATGAATGAATTATATGGTCTTTTAAGAGTCTGAAAACTGGTTACCATATTCATGTGGTAACTTCCTCCTAGCCTCAACATCTATTCATCAACTGTGTTCAGTAATAGATCATAAGGAACATTTACTGAACACTTAAAATGCCCCAGGCATTATTCTAACCACTTCACATGTACTGTGCCACTCAATCATCCCAGTAAACCGTCCCATTATCACTATTTTATACATGAGAAAACATAGGGTCAAAGGGGTTAATGTGCCCAAGGTCACTCAGCTGTAGTGATGGGGCCACTTGGGATTCCCATTAAAGCTCTTGCCTGAGACATGACCATCTCTCTTGAAGAGGACACATCTCTTCAGGTACCTTCTGCATATAATGGTTTCAAGCAGAGCCCTTCTCAACACTCAAGACTCCAAATGTTCTTTGACAGGAAAACAATCTTTAATGTCTTCAGCTGGGTGACACACCCTGAAAAGGCTTTTTGATGTGACTGTGAGGGTTCAGCATGCCTCTTTCTGTCTTCACACCTTCTTTCCCCCCTTCTTTATATTTTTGTCTTCAAGTTTCTTCCAGTTAGCTCGTTCCCTTTTGGGATAGATCAGGAGAAATATGGATGCTCTAAGCAGAGAGGACATAAGAAGAGTCTAAAACATAAATGGTGTTTTCAATCCTAAATCAACTTCCTTCTACCAGACTCCAGCTGTAACCTGGCACATGAACATCAAATGATCAGAAACTGCCTGAAAAAACTCATGCCTATCTGCTGAAGGAAGTCAGAGCCTGCCAACGTGGGGGTGGGAAGGGACTGCATGACAGGTCACTCTGAGTTATAGCTCCTGTCAGATCCTCCTCATGAGGGAGCTTGGAGGCTAATCCCACACAACTGTAAAGCAGTTTGCACTTCACTCAGATGCTGGTTATTAACAGGATGGTCCCACCACCTCCTCTCTCTGTCACAGCTGTAGAGTGCTCGGGAAAGGTCGTCCAAGACTTGAGAGCCTTGACAATTTCACTCCCTCTCGTGAGAGCACTGGAATCACAACTAACTGCTGAATAATCATCGACAGGAAGACACTGGAACTCACCAAAAAAGACACCACACATTCAAAGACAAAGGAGAAGCTGCAATGAGACAGTAGGATGGGCACAAACACAATAAAATCAAATCCCATAAAGCCTGGGTGAGTGACTCACAAACTGGAGAACACTTATACCACAGAAGACCACCCACTGGAGTGAAGGTTCTGAGCCCCACGTCAGTCTTCCCAACCAGGGGGTCTGGCAACAGGAGGACAAATTCCTAAAGAATCAGATTTTGCAGGCTATCAGGATTTGATTGCAGGAATTTGACAGGACTGGGGGAAACAGAGACTCCACTCTTGGAGGGCACACACAAAGCAGTGTGTGCATAGGACTCAGGGGGAAGGAGCAGTAACCCCATAGGAGACTGAACCAGACCTACCAGCTAGTGTTGGAGGGTGTCCCACAAAGGCAAGGGTGGCCGTGGCTCATGGCAGGGGCAAGGACACTGGCAGCAGAAGTTCTGGGAAGTACTCCTTGGCATGAGCCCTCCGGAAGTCCACCATTAGCCCCACCAAAGAGCCTGTAACCTCCAGTGTTGGGTTGCCTCAGGCCAAACAACCAACAGGGAGGGAACACAGCCCCACCCATCAGCAGACAAGCAGATTAAAGTTTAATTGGGCTCTGCCCACCAGGAACACCACGCTCTACCCACCACCAGTCCCTCCCATCAGGAAGCTTGCACAAGCCTCTTAGATAGCCTCATCCACCAGAGGACAGAAAACAGAAGAAAGAAGAACTCCAATCCTGCAGCCTGTGGAACAAAAACCACATTCACAGAAAGATAGACAAAATGAAAAGGCAGAGGATTATGTACCAGATGAAGGAACAGGATAAAACCCCAGAAAAACAATTAAATGAAGTGGAGATAGGCAATCATTCAGAAAAATAATTTGGAATAATGATAGTGAAGATGATCCAGAACCATGGAAAAAGAATGGAGGCAAAGATCAAGAAGATGCAATAAATGTTTAACAAAGACATAGAAGAATTAAAGAACAAACACCTAGACGAATTAAAGAACAAACAAACAGAGATGAATACAATAATGGAAATGAAAAATACACTAGAAGGAATCAATACCAGAAAACTGAGGCAGAAGAATGGATAAGTGACCTGGAAGACAGAATGGTGGAATTCACTGCCGCAGAACAGAATAAAGAGAAAAGAATGAAAAGAAATGAAGACAGCCTAAGAGACCTCTGGGACAACATTAAGCACACCACATTCGCATTATAGGGCTTCCAGAGGAGAAGAGAGAGAGAAAGGACCCCAGAAAATATTTGAAGAGATTATAGTTGGAAACTTCCTTAATATGGGAAAGGAAATAGCCACCCAAGTCTAGGAAGCACAGAGAGTTCCAGGCAGGATAAACCCAAGGAGAAACATGCCAAGACATGGAATAATCAAATTGAAAAAAATTAAAGACAAAGAAAATTTATTAAAAGCAACAAGGGTATAATGACAAATAACATACAAGAGAATTCCCATAAGGTTAACAGCTGATTTCTTAGCAGAAACTCTACAAGCCAGAAGGGAGTGGCACAATATATCTAAAGTGATGAAAGGGAAGAACCTACAACCAAGATTACTCTACCCAGCAAGGATCTCATTCAGACTCGACTGAGAAGTCAAAAGCTTTACAGACAAGCAAAAGCTAAGAGAATCCAGCACCATCAAAGCAGCTCTACAACAAATGCTAAAGGCACTTCACTAAGTGGGAAATACAAGATGACCTATAAAAACAAACCCAAAACAATTAAGAAAATGGTAGGGCTTCCCTGGTGGTGCAGTGGTTGAGAGTCTGCCTGCCAATGCAGGGGACACGGGTTCGTGCCCCGGTCCAGGAAGATCCCACATGCCATGGAGCAGCTGGGTCCATGAGCCATGGCCACTGAGCCTGTGCATCTGGAGCCTGTGCTCCGCAACGGGAGAGGCTACAACAGTGAGAGGCCCGTGTACCGCAAAAAACAAAAAAAAAAGAAAGAAGATAGTAATAGGAACATACATATCAATAATTACCTTAAACGTGAATGGATTAAATGCTCCAACCAAAAGACACAGGCTCGCTGAATGGATACAGAAACAAGAACAATATACATGCTGTCTACAAGAGACCCACTTCAGACCTACGGACACATACAGACTGAGAGTGCTGGGATGGAAAAAGATATTTCATGCAAATGGAAATCAAAGCTGGAGCAGCAATACACATATAAGATAAAATAGACTTTAAAATAAAGAATGTTACAAGAGAAAAGACACTACATAATGATCAAGGGATCAATCCAAGAAGAAGATATAACAATTACAAATATATATGCACCCAACATAGGAGCACCTCAATACATAAGGCAAATGCTAACAGCTATAAAAGAGGAAGATGACAGTAACACAGTAATAGTGGGGGACTTTAACACCTAACTTATACCAATGGACAGATCATCCAGACAGAAAATTAATAAGGAAACACAAGCTTTAAATGACACAATAGACCAGATATATTTAATTGATATTTATATTCCATCCAAAAACAGCAGATTATACTTTCTTCTAAGTGTACATGGAACATTCTTCAGGGTAGATCACATCTTGGGTCACAAATCAAGCCTCAGTAAATTTAAGAAAATTGAAATCGTATCAAGCATCTTATCTGACCACAATGCTATGAGATTAGAAATCAATTACAGGGGAAGAAATGTAAAAAACACAAACACATGGAGGCTAAACAATACATTACTAAATAACCAAGAGATCACTGAAGAAACCAAAGAGGAAATCAAAAAATACATGGAGAAAATTGACAACAAAAACACCACAATCCAAAAGCTATGGGATTCAGCAAAAGCAGTTCTAAGAGGAAAGTTTATAGCAATACAATCGTACCTCAAGAAACAAGAAAAATCTCAATCTCAAATAAACAATTTAACCTTACATCTAAAAGAAATAGAGAAAGAAGAACAAACAAAACCCAAAGTTAGTAGAATGGAAGACATCATAAAGATCAGAGCAGAAATAAATGAAATAGAAACAAAGAAAATAATAGCAGAGATCAATAAAACTAAAAGCTGTTTCTTTGAGAAGATAAACAAAATTGATAAACCGATAGCCAGACTCACCAAGAAAAAGAGGGAGAGGACTGAAATCAATAAAATTAGAAGTGAAAAAGGAGAAGTTACAACGGACACCACAGAAATATAAAGAGACGACTACAAGGAACTCTATGCCAGTAAAATGGACAACGTGGAAGAAATGGACAAATTCTTAGAAAGGTATAAACTTCCAAGACTAAACTAGGAAGAAATAGAAATTATGGACAGACCAATCACAAGTAATGAAATTGAAACTGTGATAAAAATCTTCCAACAAATAAAAGTCCAGGATCAGATGGCTTCACAGGTGAATTCTATCAAATATTTAGAGAAGAGCTGACACTCATCCTTCTCAAACTCTTCCAAAAATTTTCAGAGGAAGGAACACTCCCAAAGTAATTCTACGAGGCCACCATCACCCTGATACAAAAACCAGACAAAGATACTACAAAAAAAGAAAATTACAGACCAATATCACTGATGAATATAGATGCAAAAATCCACAACAAAATACTAGCAATCCGAATCCAACAATACATTAAAAGGATCATGCACCATGATCAAGTGGGATTTATTCCAGGGATGCAAGGATTCTTCAATATACACAAATCAATCAATGTGATACACCCTATTAACAAATTGAAGAATAAAAAACATGATCAACTCAATAGATGCAGAAAAAGCTTTTGACAAAATTCAACACTCATTGATGATAAAAACTCTCCAGAAACTGGGCATAGAGGGAATCTACTTCAACATAATAAAGGCCATATCAGACAAACCCACAGCAAATATCATTCTCAATAGTGAAAAACTGAAAACATTTCCTCTAAGATCAGGAACAAGACAAGGTTGCCCACTCTCACCACTATTATTCAACATAGTTTTGGAAGTCCTAGCCACGGCAATCAGAGAAGAAAAAGAAATAAAAGGAATCCAAATTGGAAAAGAAGAAGTAAAACTGTTACTGTTTGCAGATGACATAGATAATGCTAAAGATGCCACCAGAAAACTACTAGAGCTAATTAATGAATTTGGTAAAGTTGCAGGATACAAAATTAATGCACAGAAATTTCTGGCATTCCCATACACTAACAACAAAAGATCAGAAAGAGAAATTAAGGAAACAATCTCATTCACCATTGAAACAAAAAGAATGAAACACCTAGGAATAAACCTACCTAAGGACGTAAAAGACCTGTACTCAGAAAACTATGACAATGATGAAAGAAATCAAAGATGACACAAACAGATGGAGAGATATAGCATGTTCTTGGATTGGAAGAATCAATATTGTAAAATGACTATTCTACCCAAAGCAATCTACAGATTCAATGTAATCCCTATCAAATTACCAATGGCATTTTTTACAGTACTAGAACAAAAAATTTCACAATTTGTATGGAAGCACAATAGACCCCAAACAGCAAAAGCAATCTTGAGGGGAAAAAAATGGAGATAGAGACTGACTTCAGACTATACTACAAAGCTACAGTAATCAAGACAATATGGTACTGGTACAAAAACAGAAATATAGATCAATGGAGCAGGATAGAAAGCCCAGAGGTAAACCCAAGCACCTATTGTCAACTAATTTATGACAAAGGAGGCAAGGATATACAATGGAGAAAAGCCAGTCTCTTCAATAAGTGGTGCTGGGAAAACTGGACAGCTCCATGTAAAAGAATGAAATTAGAACACTCCCTAGCACTATACACAAAAATAAACTCAAAATGGATTAAAGACGCAAATGTAAGACCAGAGAGTATAAAAGTATTAGAGGAAAGCATAGGAAGAAAACTCTTTGACATAAATCACAGCAAGACCTTCTTTGACCCACCTCCTAGAGTAATGGGTATAAAAACAAAAATGAACAAACGGGACCTAATGAAACTTAAAAGCTTTTACACAACAAAGGAAACTATAAAGACGAAAAGAGAACCCTCAGAATGGGAGAAAATATTTGCAAATGAATCAATGGACAAAGGATTAATCTCCACAATACATAAACAGCTCATGCAGCTCAATATTAAAAAAAAAATCAAAAAATAGGCAGAAGATCTAAATAGACATTCTCCAAAGAAGACATACAGGTGGCCATCAGGCACATGAAAAGCTGCTCAATATCACTAATAATTAGAGAAATGCAAATCAAAACTACAATGAGGTATCACCTCACACTGGTTAGAATGAGCATCATCAGAAAATCTACAAACATAAATGCTGGAGAGGGTGTGGAGAAAAGGGAACTCTCTTGCACTGTTGGTGGGAATGTAAATTGATACAGCTACTATGGAGAACAGTATGGATATTACTTAGAAGACTAAAAATACAACTACCATATGACCCAGCAATCCCACTACTGGGCATATACTGAGAGAAAAACATAATTCAAAAAGACACATGTACCCCAATATCCATTGCAACACTATTTACAATAGCTATGTCGTGGAAGCAACTTAAATGCCCATCGACAGACGAATGGATAAAGATGTGGTACATATATACAATGGAATATTACTCAGCCATAAAAAGGAACGAAATTGGGTCATTTGTAGAGATGTGGATGGACCCAGAGACTGTCATACAGAATGAAGTAAGCCAGAAAGAGAAAAACAAATATTTTACATTAATGCATATATGTGGAATCTAGAAAAATGGTACAGACGAACCGGTTTGCAAGGCAGAAATAGAGACACAGATGTAGAGAACAAAAGTATGGACACCAAGGGGGGAAAGTGGTGGTTGGGGGGTGGTGGGATGAATTCAGAGATTGGGATTGACATATATATATTAATATGTTTAAAAGAGATAACTAATAAGAACCTGCTGTATAGAAAAAAATAAGTAAAATAAAATTTTTTAAAAAAGACTGGAAAATCTTAGTTTTCTTATTAGTTGACGTTTGAAATAGTGAAAAGAAACTCATCTGCAGGATGCTCCATACACATCCCAAGTCCAACCCAGCACACCAGCTGGCTGAGTGTGAAGGTGGGCTCGTGAGGCTGCCTCACCCTCCTCACAACAGGTGCCCACGTGCATGGATGAAGCCATGGGGATGGTCCCGTAGCTTGGGGTCAACCTCCCAGCTTCCAGTTCCCCTTCCCCTGACTCCTTTAGAATAACCAACATCCAGTCTGCTTATAAGTCAATTCACAACTGCCCAGATTGTGAATTAGTCACATGATCCAAGTGGATCTTCTCCAAATGTCATTGGACAGGGAGGAGCACAGCAGCCTATGCCTGGGGCTCTTCCCCACAATGCTCCCTCATTCAGTGGGGGTGCTCACCTCTCCTTGACACTTGGCTTTTCCCAGAAAGTAGATGTTGTTTGTGGTGATAAGCTCAGATCTTAGCGTTCATCCAGTCTGGGAATGGCGGCAGCCTCCATGCTGCCTCTCGGTTAAGAGTGGTTGGTGGGAACAGGTGCCTGACGCCACCTCTGTATTTATGGGGAAAATGATCACTTAGCAATGTCTGCCCCGGGTGTAGGAGGGGCAGGATTGGCTCAGATGTCACTTGTGTGTCTTTCTTCTTCTACTCTGGTGATTCAACTTGTAACAGAGGAAACTGAGACCCACAGGTATTAAGATAACATTCTCGAACTCCTGAAGCTATAGACTGACAGTAGAGATGTGGATAAGCTAGGTTCTCTGCCTTCTGGCTTAGTGCACGGACTCCCCACACCAAACTGCTTATTCCACAATCGCCTACACAGCTACACAGGTGCTTACAGGACCCAGGGCCCAGCGTTTCAGCTTCAAAGTTCAAATCAAGCATCCACATATTCAGCCTTTTTTTGTGTGGTTTTGTTAATGAGAGCTAATCCCCCACAACACTGGAAACGAAATTCTAAAAACAAAGTTCCCTAAAGGGGGCAATACTATGGAATCAGGCCATGCCAGGAAATGGGATCTTAGGAAATGGGCTAGCCCATGTGCCTCCCAACACAAGCATCAGTCAGAGGGGACCTCACAGCCAGGCAGATCAGGATGCTCGGCTAACAGAGCAGTGCACAGTCAGACATCCTGCCTGTCCCCCGAAAGGGATGATTAGTGCTTTACAGCAGCATCCCTGAAGCATGCTCTGCAACATTCTAGCTCAACAAGCAGCTCCTGGAAATAAAGCATATGCAGTCAAAGGAGTTTTGGAAGCCCTGCCCACTGTACCCTTTTCTTAGAAAGCTGTCCTGCATAGTATAGTACATTACAGACCCCTGAGGGGTTCTGCAGCAATAAGTGTGTTAGCTTGTCTAAAATTTTCCAAATGTATTTAAGTCTCCTTTTCCCCCCTCACAAAATACATATATTAATATCCATCAAAACACACTTGAAGGAGTTTGCACTAAAGTGTTAAGAAAATAGATATCTTTTATTTTCTCTAAGAGCAAAGAAGTTAAAACACAAGTGGGATGCGTTGATTTACGTACTCCACACCTGGCACAGTGCCAAACACAAACTGCTCGTTCAGTGTTTATTTACTAAATTAATGACACATGATAAGCCTCTGAGTGTGTTCAATGTTTTGCACAATTTCTATGGGCCCTCCCTCTCATCTTCCCTGACTTTTCTCTTGACCATCTTTTCTCCCTGATCTCCTCATTAAAATGTTGAGCTTCTACCTGAAGCCAAACCCAAGTTACCATAAATTCTTATCACCATGAAACTCTAGCTCAGAAGCTAGAAGACAGTGGGAGAGAGAGAGAGAGAGCTGAGTTTCTTCTCAGCCTGGGGTGGATCCAGACATGTGCCACAGGACCCCTGCTTTCTTGCCATAGTCAATTTAGACCAAACAGCTTTGTTTAGCCACAGACCACAGTCCTCGCCTGGTGACAAGTCTGGGGAATGCCCATCTGTCAGTCCAGCCACACACCTGGGTTCTCCTTCCACTGGGGGCCAACAACCAGCACCCCTTACTTTTGCCTCATGTCCACATATTTCACTTTTCATTTTACCACTCCCTGAAAGACTTCCTTTAGAAACCAAGGAATTGAAAACTTTTCACTATATTTTCTAATTAAAAAGTTGAAGCTGCTTACACAGGGCTGAGAGAGAACACGGTAGATGGACACTCCGAGTGTAGGAGGCCCATTCTCCTCACCGGGCCCTGATTGTCTGGGCCCAATTCTAGCAGGCTGGGGTGGCAGGCTGAGCTCTGGAATGTTCTAGGCTACTGTAGATGATGGCAACTCTGGCATCACCCCGAAAGTTTCCAGTTACTCCACATACCAAAAAGCTCTCCAAATGTATATATATTTTTCCTCCTATTCCTCTTTATTTTCTTGTGAGAAGGACTGGTAATCAAAAAAGTAATCTCAACGGATTTTTCAATTTACTTCCAACCACTTGGGAAGACGGATTCTTTATGGCAATTACCCGAAGACTGTCACAAGATAACGTTTTTATTAGAAGAGGTAAAAATCCTTCTGTGTCTTTCTTTTTATCTTTCCCGTTCTCAAACTTCTACTTCCTCTGTCTTTTAAATTTTTTTTAATAGGGATTTTTTTTACATCTTTATTGGAGTATAATTGCTTTACAATGGTCTGTTAGTTTCTGCTTTATAACACAGTGAATCAGCTATACATATACATATGTCCCCATATCTCTTCCCTCTTGCATCTCCCTCACTCCCACCCTCCCTATCCCACCCCTCTAGGTGGTCACAAAGCACCAAGGTGATCTCCCTGTGTTATGCAGCTGCTTCCCACTAGCTATCTATTTTACATTTGGTAGTGTATATATGTCCATGCCACTCTCTCCCTTTGTCCCAGCTTACCCTTCCCCCTTCCCGTATCCTCACTTCCTCTGTCTTTAAATAAGCATGTACATACAGCACACAAGGCTTCTTTACGAAGCATATGTCTCTTTTAGAGGCATCTCCCACTGATGCTGTGACGCTCCTCTTACTCATTTGTCAGTAATTCTGTTGACACTGAAGAGCTTACATTGCTGGGTCCTTCATTAGGTACAAGCATTATTAGGACTGGGGCCATATTTCTAAGTGGTGAAATTTCCCATCACACTCTCATCATCATCAGCATCATTCAAATGATCATCAGTGATTACAATTTGAAGGCCTACTTATAAGCATAGGGTTAGATACTCTCATGATTAGAGTTGGCCCTTGAACAACACAGGTTTGAACTGAATGGGTCCACTTATATGTGGATTTTTTCAACAAATATATTGGAAAATGTCTTGGAGATCTGTGACAATTTTAAAAACTTGCAAACTGTATAGCCTAGAAATATTGACAAATATAAGTAAAAGTTAGGTATGTCATTAATGCATAAAATATATGTAGATTCTAGTCTATTTTATCATTTATCACCATAAAACATACACAAATCTAGTCTAAAAAGTTAAAATTTATCAAAACAAGCACACAAACACAGACCATACATGGTGCCATTTGCAGTTGAGAGAAATGTAAATAACTGTAAAGATGCAGTATTAAATCACACCTGCAGAAAATTAACTGTAGTACATACTGTGCTACTGTAATAATTTGTAGTCGTCTCCTGTTGCTATTGTGATGAGCTCAAGTGTTGTGAGTATCCACTTAAGATGCCATGTTATGCTAACCATCTCTAAGTGAGCAGTTTGTTTCAAGTAAATAGGATATGGCAGTAAAAAGTGATCTCTTGCAGTTCTTGAGTATTTTTCATCATGTTTAAGTTTAATGCCATAAACCTTGGCACCTATGGGACCCACATGAAGTGCTACTGGTGATGCTTGCAGTGCTCCCAAGAAGCAGAGAAAGTCATGACATTACAAGAAAAAGTTGAGTTGCTTGATATGTACCCTAGATTGAGGTCTGCAGCTGTGGTTACCACCACTTCAAGGTGAAAGAATCCAGCGTAAGGACCATTGTAAAAAAAGAAAAGGAAATTTGTGAAGCCATCGCTTCAGCTATACCAGCAGCTGCAAAAACCTTGCACTTTTTGTGAAATGCCTTTTATTTTGACTTGGAAAAGCAGCTTTTGTGTTGGTGCAGGACTGCTTTAAGAAAGGCATATCTATACACTCTAATATGATTCGAGATAAAGCAAAATCATTATATGACAACTTAAAGCAAAAGGAAGGTGAAGGATCTACAGCTGGAGAATTTAAAGCCAGCAAACGATGGTTTGATAATTTTAGAAAGAGCCTTGGCTTAAAACATGTCAACATGACAGGAGGAGATTCTGCCGACCAAGAAGCAGCAGATAAGTTCCCAGACACCATTAAGAAAATCACTGAGGAGAAAGATATCTGAAGATGTCATCATTGTTATTAAAAAGCCATCAGGCCCAAAACAGTAAATTCCTTCTGGAGAAAACCGTGTCCAGATGTTGTGCATGACTTCAAAAGATTTATGACAGAGCCAATCAAAGGAAATCATGAAAGAGAATGTGGATATGGCAAAAAAAGAGGGGGGGGTGAAGGGTTTCAAGTTACAGATCTTCAAGGGCTGATGGACACCACACCAGAGGGATCAACAGAAGACAACTTGTTGGAGATGAGTGCTTCCAAGCCAGGGCCAGAGGATGAGGAAGACATAGAAGAAACAGTGCCAGGAAACAAGCTGACATCAGACTATCCAGCAGAAGGGTTCCAATCATTCAAGACTGCTTTTGATTACTTTTACAACATGGATCCTTCTATAATATGGGTGCTGAAACTAAAGCAAATGATGGAAGTATTATGGTATACAAACATTTTCAGAGAAATGAAAAAGTAGAAAAGTCAGAAACTATGATGTATTTCCATAAGTTTACACTCAGTGTGACTGCTTCTCCTGCCTCCCCTCCACCTCCTCCATCTCTGCCACCCAAGACAGAAAGACCAATCCTCCTCCTCTTCCTCAGTTCACTCAGTGTGGAGACATGAGTTGAAGAGCTTTATGATGACTCACTTCCACTTAATGAATACTAAATAATCATCATGCCATACGGTTAATAAACTTATCTTCTGGGAGTATGTATGTGTCTTCGTGTGAAAATCTAATAACTGTACAGCAAGAACTGTGTAAACATTTTTGTATCATCATCATTTCCTAAGTGTTTACTGTGTAGAACATTGTGTGCAAGACTTGTATTGAAGTGGATAGCCTATCCTTACGTAGGCATAAGGTGAGTAATATGGAATATAAAGTTAATAATGTATTAGTTTTCTTACTGTTTTATAACTTTGCTTTCAAAGAATTACATTACTGTGCAGTATGCCTGTCCCTCTCTCTCTTCCTCTCTCATAGTTGGAGAAACTGCATATCAGCCTATCAACACAGGTAGGCAATTTTTTAAAAAAGCAATAATGTTTCCAGTACTGTATTATGAATATGACTGCAATACTTTATGCCACAGACATTTTACAACAATTCATTCCTTAGTGTATAGGCTAGGTTACCATGAAGCAATCATACTGCTGCTTCTCTGTTATCAATGAATGATTTGTTATACCTGTAAAAAAATATGAATTTCTTTTTCACATTATCTTTTCATTTTTGATGTCTAGTGTTAGTAATACATACAACAGCTACAGTCTTTTATATTGTATAAGACTATATAGATATAAGTACTGACAGATGATTCGTCTTGTAAACAGATGACATAAGCTTACAGTATTGATAAATACAGTACTTTAAATGTATTTTCTCTTCTTTATAATTTTCTTAATAACATTTTCTTTTCTCTAGCTTGCTTTATTATAACAATACAGTATATAATACAATATAAACAGTGTTAATTGACTGTTTATGTTATTGGTAAGGCTTTTGGTCAACAGTAGGCTATTAGCAGTTAAGTTTTGGTCAAAAGTTATATGTGAATTTTTGACTGCATGAGGGGGTCGGCACACCTAACCCCCAAGTTGTTCAAGGGTCAACTGTATAAAGAAGCAGCAAATCAACAATAGCTGGAGTGCTTTGACTGCTCATCATGGGTTCTGTGCTAAGTTCCTAATGCTCATTCTCTCTTTAAACCTACACAACACCCTTCTATGTCGGCCCCTTGCTCAACAGGTGAGAAAACCTAATTCAGAATATATTGCTTTCTTGTAACAGCATCAGTGATTTCAGTGCCTAACTTTGGTTCCTGGAGGACTGCTTTTTTCTTCTACTAGCAACCAAAACCTTCTTTTCTTGTGTCTTACTTATTTGCAGACCCTTCCAATTAGCACTTTGTATTCATTTCCATGCATCCTCTCATTCACTCAGTGAAGATTTAATGAGTGCCTGTGATTTTTTCAGCACGGAGCTAGGCCCTAGGGATTCAGCATTAAACGAGTTACATACCATACCTCCCAAAGTCAAGACTTCAATTTATAATACAGATGTCCTACTCATAGCCCCATCCATTCTGTGGAAAGGACATTTTGTGTGGCAGTGGCTATTGGCAACACTCTGGGGTGCCCTGAAGTGGAGGCTTTCCTAACCCAGCTCAGAGAAAGAGACAGAAAACAAATTCTCATAAGTGACATCTTTAAATGTGCAATAGGTGTGACAAATACAAGTGTCTCTTTGTCAGCTCTGTAGGCCCATTTTACATAGTTTATCTGATCTGGCAGTTATGCTGGGAGCTTGGCTGAGTGTTTTTTGTATTTGTACATTAAGACAGCAGGCTTTCAGGAATTAACAGACCAAGGACAAAATGAAGCAGATCTTGGCTCCATAAAGAGAGGACCTTTACTTACAATCAGAAAAACCTGAAGGAGGAGTAAGACGCCACCTTAGCAGGAATAAGGAAGAGATTTAAGCAACAGATGTGAGGGGTTGCGGGGGGAGGAATAGACTAATTCTGAAGGTTTCTTCCAGCTCTGGAATCCTTTTTTTTTTTTTAAATAAATTTATTTATTTATGGCTGCATTGGGACTTTGTCGCTGTGCATGGGCTTTCTCTAGTTGTGGTGAGCGGGGGCTACTCTTCGTTGCAGTGCGTGGGCTACTCATTGCTGTGGTTTCTCTTGTTGCAGAGCACGGGCTCTAGGTGTGTGGGCTTCCGTATTTGTGGCACGCAGGCTCAGTAATTGTGGCTCGTGGGCTCTGGAGCGCAGGCTCAGTAGCTGTGGCGCATGGGCTTAGTTGCTCCACGGCACGTGGGATCTTCCCGGACCAGGGCTTGAACCTGTGTCCTCTGCCTTGGCAGATGGATTCTCAACTACTGTGCCACCATGGAAGCCCCCAGTTCTGGAATTCTAAGTCTATCCCTGAATCCAAATATGGATTTTTTAAAAACTGGCTTTGATAGCCAGAGAATGGATAGTTTTAATTACCTAGTGGATAATTTAGTGGTTATGGGTTCTCTATGGCTCATTTCCAGCTCCCTGATTTTGCTTGATCCAATGTGAGCCCTCTTTTTCTTGGTCTAGCAAATATGCACAAACATAAAACAGAATGTGTGTATTAATGATGACATTTTGTTTTCTATATATTTTATGCTTTGACATCTTGGTCCTTGCTGACCCTGGAGGGACCATCCCTGTCAGGGCTGGCCAATTCTGAGAGAGTAAGAAATCTGGAGGGCGCCCTTTCATATGCAAACCAACCAAGCCAGAGCCTAACCCCTACCCCCATCACCTCCTTTATCCAGCTCTTTCACTCTCTACCATGACTCTCCTGCCCTGATCATCCCAGAGCCAGGTATCAGGCAACTAGGGACATCCCTTACACTGAAGCTCACTGAAATTATTCAAACCAGCCAATCCTAAACCTGCTTACCCTGCCTAGCCCATTATTTCCCATGAAAACCACAATAAAGGCTGCTGCCTGTGTTTCCTTTGCTCCCTCTGCCTCCTGACTGACCCCTATGCTGCCCCGTGTGCCCTGTGTGTCACAAGGTATCTCCCATTTCTAGAAAAATGTGAGTACAGACTCTCTCCTTTATAGCAATCATTTTGTATCTGCATGTCTTACCATGCATGATTGAAATAATGCTTAAAGTATCCTTCAGGTACCCTTAAAACAACATAGCTATAGGAAGGTAGACAGTTTGATAAAGAAGGAACAACTAAAATGGAAATTTAGAGATGACTTCATGGATTTAAGTAGCTTTGCTCTAGCCTCTGTGGTCAATAAAGGAAACAAGCTGACATTTATTGAGCACCTACTGCATGTTACTGTACTTACATTATATGACTTAGGTCTATCTGTAGAGCCAGTTGGATTCTTGAGACAACAACATATGCTAGACTTGGTGGATGGAAAATCATGTTTATAACCAAGTGATATGGGTACAGGATGAGACATACAAGGTATGAAACTCAGTCTGTCCCCTGTGGCTTGAGATGGAGCTGGCCTGTGACTGATGGACCAAGTGTTTCCGGGCCCTGGTCTCAGGCAGAAACTCCTCATCTATTCATAGCTAAATGCCTTAGCTCAGCCCTACAAGTGGCTTAAGTCTTTGATTGCTTTTATTTTCCCTCTACATAGGTCTCTAGATCATCTAATCTAACCTCATCGTTTTAAATAAAATTGGTAAACTGATGACTCCCAAATTGGTATCTCAAGCCTAGATGTCCTTCTTCCCTGACCATCACACATCGAATTGCGTTGTCCCCAGTCCGCCTCAGCACAGTGGCACAGAGGTTCTGCCCAAGTGAGGAGGCAAGCCTTAAGGAAGAGAGCTCCGCCTGAGGGGGCTGACTTTACTGGAAACAAAGCCTGGAGAAGTTCTGTCTAAATGCCTTGATGTCAAAAACCATGGAGATCTTGGTAGAGAGCAATTACGAGAGGGCTAGTAGTCACAATAGTAGCAACAAGCTACCTGGCAGAACAGCCATAAATTTAACAGCGAGAACCAGGGAAAAGGACAGACAAGAAAAATCCTTCTGGGGGTCAGGAAGGCTATGGGCATTCCCTAGGTTGCACCTACTCAGGAACAGTCAGAGCAGAACACGGGGCAAACTCTAAAGCATCTTCCCAGCCACACCTAATCCATCAGCAAAACACAGGGGCCTTAGTAGCTCCAGGGGATTAAGCACAAATTTAGACAAAGCTAGCTGAATGTTAAGCTCCTCTGACCCAGGATGACTCTGAGGAAGCCAGGCTTTCAAAATAAAATCACATTTACCCCTGATGGTCTGAGAAACTGTGCATACCCAAGGCTGAGCACTCTCAAGACACACTGGAGAGATGGCCTCAGAGCAACTGCCCTGTGGTTGAATAGGAGGCAAAACTGAAGCTTCTTGAACTCTATAGACAGTCTCTAAGCCCCACTTAACATTTTGCAGGCTTCTCAAACTTTGCGTGTCAAAACTGAGTTCCTGATAACTACTCCTGATTTTTCTAAGAAAAATAAGAAAACAATTTTACCAAATTGATGAGGGGAAAAGAATGGCAACCTTATCATAAAATGTGAGCAAAAATAAGGAACGTGAACAAAAGGAAATAAAAATGTAAAACAAATAATAAACAAAATAAGATGGAAGAAACCAAATACCGCACAATAGTCAATGAATAAATGTAAATAGACTGATTTCTCCCATTAAAATACAAAGACCATCTTACTGGCTTAAAAAGAAACCCAGTTGAATGCAGTTTACAAGAAGCACAGCTAGAGAAAATAATAAAGATTAAACACAAGGAATGAATTCAGTAAAATAAAAATCTAAAGAAAGCAGGATTGGTGCTATTAATAGCAAATAAGATGGACAGGGTAAACAGGTGCCGTGTAATTATAAGTTGCACAATTTGTGAAAAATCTATGTGTCATAAACCTGAATGCACACACACACATAAAGATCATCTATATATGAAACAAAACCTATGCAAGAGAATGCTGCAGAAATGCAATTACCATTGGACATTTCAATATACATATCTCAGAAAGGACTGACTTATTAGATAAACAATAAAAAAGGCCATAGAAGTATTGGCTGGTACAAAAAACCAGACACTTGGTACTCATCTTAAGAAACTAGAAGAACAATAAAATAAATCAGAAGAAACTAGGAGAAGGAATTAATAAAGATAGGAGCTTATAACAACAAAATAAAAGATAAGGAAATACAGATATTAGAAAGGATAAACAAATTTGGGAGGTGCTTCTTTGAAAAATAATGTAAAATAAAACAGACCAACACCTAGCAGTCTGATTATAGATAAAAAAGAAAGAACAATCACAGATTCAAGAAGGACTAAAAGAATATTTAATATTAAATATTTCCAAGGGGAAATTATTTTACAGCAAAATATAAATTACCCAAACCTATCCAAGAAGATATGGAAAACTTGAATAGACCAACAACTGTAGACAAGCTCATGAGGGTGATTAGAGATCTGACATTGAAAAGGGCGCTAGGACCAGATGGGTTCACAGCTGAGATTTAGCTAATTTTACAAAATAATTACGATGTTACTTCAATTTTTCCAGGCCATAGAAAAAGCTAGACAGCTCCCCAATTAATTTCGTGGAACAAGCATAAATTTCATACCAAAACCTGGTAAGGAATAGTAGGAAAATGGAAAAGTATATACCAACCTCATTTGGAATATAGATATGAAAATTCTAAATAAAACATTGGCAAAAGAATCCAGCAGTGTATACAAAAATACATTATGACCATATAGTTTATTCCTGTGATGCAAATGAAGTATCGAGAATTTTATCAATATAATTAATTATATCAATACATCAAAGGGGGAAACCATGTTATCAGATCTATAGACGCTGAAAACAATGCTACTAAGTGAAACAGGAATGGCTGGAAACTACTTAAAAAACCAGAAGCAAATCAAATCTAGATAGAATAAATAAATAATAAAAGCTATTTAGCAACATCTATTTAAAAAATTAATTTGAATATGCCCTTCAGCACAGCAATTCTATACCTGAGAATGTAACCCTTAGAAATAAAACCACTGGGTATGTGAGAAAATATGAACAAAATTGTGGATTGTAGAGCTGTTTTGGGGCCGGTTAAACTGGAAACATGATGAATGCCCATTAACAAGAGCATGGGTGGATAAACTGTGGTTCATCCACACCATGGGATATCATGCAGTCATTTGAAAGAATGAATTGTCAACTGACTTGGTACTTTTTATTTAAAAATGCAAGACACAAGAAACAATATATAATGTGTCTCCATCATGTAAATCGATGACTAGTATCCATATCAGTGTGTTTATCAATATGGTGTTTAAGATTACATGAACAAAGAGAAAAATCTAAAAGGTTATATTCTAAGTTGTTTATATTAGCGTGAGAATATACATTGAAAGACTGAGGAAGATGATGGTGAAATCAAGCAAAAAAGTACAAGAAAAAGAGAGACTGCTCTTAAAAGGTGAAGATAGGCTCATGTATTTATATAAAATTATATATACATTTTTGTGTATGAGTATTCTGTATTTGAAAAAAGTTTATAAATTTTAAAAATACCTAAATCACCTGCAAAATACAGATGTAATATCTTTCAGTATGTCCAAAACAATTAACTTTTCTGCCTATGTTGGAATAGATTCTGATTCTTTGTATGAGGGTAAGTCGTATTAGCTGACTTACATTTGCAGGCCATGTTGCGTTAAAAATATGGAACTTTGGGACTTCCCTGGTGGTGCACTGGTTGGGACTCCGTGCTCCCAGTGCAGGGGGCCCGGGTTCAATCCCTGGTCAGGGTACTGGATCCCACATGCATGCCGCAACTGAGAATTTGCATGCCACAACTAAGGAGCTGGCGAGATGCAACTGAGGAGACTGCCGGCCACATCTAAGACCCGGCACAACCAAATAAATAATAAAATAAATAAAATTTTTAAAATATGGAACTTTGAACACAAGAATAGCTTTTAGCAGCAAAAGACTGTACAGTAGTCCCCTCTTACATGTGGCTTTGCTTTCCACAATTTCAGTTACCCACTGTCAATTGTGGTCCAAAAATATTAAATGGAAAATTCCAGAAATAAACAATTCATCAGTTTTAAGTTGCATGCTTTATGCCATTCTGAGCAGGGTGATGAAATCTCATGCCATCCTGCTCCATCCCACTTGGGATCCCCAAACATTGACATCATCTGCTCCTGACATTCAGCCATCAACTCATGGCTCCATAATGTAGGATCACCCTAAGCTTGTGATCCTCTTTGTGACATACTGGCAGAATTTCAGTAGTAGTCTAAAGCTATGTCACAATGCCTATGCCATTCACCTTACTTCAGCTCATGAAGTAGACATTTTATCATCGCACATCATCACAAGAGGAGGGGTGAGTACAGTACAGTAAGATATTTTGAGAAAGAGAAAGACCACATTCACATAACTGATTATACTATATTGTTATAACTTCTATTTTATTATCAGTTACTGTTGTTAATCTTTTAAATCTCTATAAACCTCTAATTTATAAGTTAAATTTTATCATAGGTATGTATGTATAGGAAAAAACATAGTATGTATTGGGTTCAGTACTATCTGTAGTTTCAGGCATCCACTGGGGGTCCTGGAACATAGGCCCCACGGATGAGAGGGGGCTACTATAGTTGAATTTGTATAAGCTAGGCACTCCTGTGACATGAAGCTATGAGCTCTGGCTATAAACTGTGTACACCACGTCACCCAGGGCATGACAGTGAGCTCATGGGCAACACTGGATATTTTCAAGAGAAGGACAGGGATATTTGATATCTTGCACACCTGAAGTAGTTTACATTTTCAACATTAGATCGTGATGTCCTTGTGAAACCAGGTTTTTGGCAGTTGCCAAAATGTGGAAGAGGAAATGAGAGTGGCGTGGTCCAATAGCATTTCAAGTTCTGAAAATATGTGCAGTGCGCAACAGGCACACATATTCCGTTATCGAGTAACTATGATTACTAAAGGGTACAATTTTGAATATTTTTTCTTTCGATTCATGTGTATTATTTTTTCAAATGCCTTGTTCTGTTGTTTGGACCTAACTACTTAATAAATGGAACTGGTAAGTATTTCTTTCAGCCTAGATACTCTGTAAGAAAATTACTGAGCCACTAAAAGAGCTGTTGAGAGCATCACCTGCTACAGGATGATACAGATGAAGCTACGGCAACTCAAACCTCTACAGGGAGGGGATAATGGTTGCAACTACTACGGAAATCACTCTATGGGCCTGGGATGGATGACCATTACATGAATGCAATAAAGCCTTTCCTCCTTTTGTAAGTTTGCAAAAAAATTTTTTTAATGCTAAATGTGCTGCCATTGACTTTACTCATATTTACCCCAAAGAGTTAATTGTTATTCCATCCACTGCCTCCATTACAACCTGCAGGGAGGAAAGAATACAAAACAATTACAAATTGATTACTGTTACATTGGGTTTTCACAGCCATAAATCTGAGCACTGCCTTTCCAGGAGACACAGTAAGTTTGACAAGTTTCTTAATATTCAGAAACCAGATGTCAGATCTCTCCTGAGTTTGCACATTCTAGTGTTTGATTACTTCCTTTGTGTGTTTTGTAATGGGATTTGTTAAATACATAGGCTGCATGTCTACCTTATTATATATCATTATTAAATAAATCATATTGGGATCATCTGTCCCCTTACATTAGGCATTCTTACTCTGGAGATTGTCAGCTTGTTAGTATTGTGAAGCGTTTTCTGGGAGACTCCACAAACCAATTTTGAAAAGCAAAACTTCCCTGGTACGGCCCAAAGGAATCTTGACAGTGTGCTTCCATAAATTCTCTATTCCCTCCTGAGAGAAGGTGAGTAAACTCATCTAGGTCCTCCTGATCCAATAATCATCCTACCACCAAGAACACATCCAAGGACCAAGTATGTGCCAAGTGTCATGCTAGGGTTTTCTGTCATGATAAGGCTTTCTCTCTTTATAGGGACAGGGGGCAAAAAATTCCAAAAAGCTTTGGTGTCCGAAACATTTTGATATCTCTTTGGCCAAACACAAGAAGTGTTGACACATATTGGTAATTAGACCTGCAAATATTCATTAGTGCTAAAGTAAAAATGACCTCATAAAATTAACAGCTGTATATTTCCCCTGCTCAGTCTTCCCTTATCAGATGCTGACAAAAAGCTAGGTTTTTCTCAAGGGTATTTCTTCTTAGCTAAGTCTTCAATTTTCACCTCATAAATTCTAAAACTTCATGTCCACCAGACCCACACAGGAACCCAGGAGGAAGATTTCACTATCCAGAGCCAAACACTGGGAGTACCATTATAGGGTAGAGCTTATGCTACTGTGCTGCTACCCTGTTATCCCAAAGGGCCTTCACATAGAAGGTTAAATTCCATTATCATCCATCCATGCTGTGCCTTGGGGTGGAAATGATGAGTGGAGGATGACAGCTGGCCGGCTCACCTTTGACCAGGAGATGGCAGGAGTGGGTCATCTTAGGGAAAAGGCAGATCCTTAAGGGACCCCTTGTGGGACTGGGCCATCAGTTACAGTTCTTTGGGATTTAGCAAAGGGCTTAAGTAGGAGACCCAGAATTGAGGGCTGAAGTGTGTCTAACTCAGAGAGAGAACCAAGCAGGTTGGGACACCAATGGGATTGTAGTCAGATGACAGGAACAGCAGAAGGTGGACGGAGCCAAACAAGAAGGAAGCAACAAGTCAGGAAACAGAGTCAGCGCAGGTCACTGGGCGGTAAGCAACAGCTCAGATGGATGCTAAAAACCGCTGAGCTTGGCAGGGCATGGAGCAACAAGTTGGCTTTGGAGCCACAGGCTGGGGCTCCCATTTCTAGATCAGGGAAGGTGTGACATCCCATGTTCCTCTGTCAGGGTGGGCTGTCACCAGAATCCTCACTAGAAAGACAGCTGACTTAAGGGAGCTAGTCACCAAAAGCCAAGAGATCTGAGTTCTTGAAAACTTCTTCCATTATCTTATTTACTGTGGCCAAGCCAAGGTTTACCAATTCCTTCTCTGTCCCCAAAGCTCAACCTCTAATTTATAAAGTGAGGGTCCTAATATTTATCTAATGGTAGCACCAACCTGCCATTCAAACTAGTGATTGGACAGAGGGCTACTGGCCCAAGCGAGAAAGAAACTGGATTCGAATGCGAAGAAGTCATCTTACAAGAAAAAAATAAGAGAGGTGGGGGAGAAAAATACAGAGCTACGATCAGGTACTGACAAGCTATGTTAGCTGCTTCATCATTGCTAAAATAATGGATAGAAGATTGCATAAGGGCTTAAGGAATGTTTATAGGTTTCTAAAGACATCTGCAGGCTTTTCTTTAAGGAATGATTAGCATTAATGAGAAAACTTCAGCACCATCCCTCCTACAAATGGGAATAAATCTATAAGGCACCTTGCTAGGTATTCTGAAGGCTGCACTCTAACGTACCTTAGGTGCTGTGGCTTGCAGATAGTTGTCAATATTATGGCTTTGTCAGGTGTCCATTTTACAGGAACGACCTCAAGCAGCTTTGCCACTTCTGAAATAGTACTTCCTTCATTACAAAGAACACGCCCTGGTCACTGTGACCTGCTACAATACCCATGAATGAAATGTATGACAATGAAGCCCATCTAAGTTATGACTATAGGATTTTGTCTGACTTAAGGGAGGAAATTATGAGCCTGACATTTTTTCAGACCTTTTTGTGTGTTTATAGAACTTAATCCTCATAACTTCCCTGTAAAGTGGGAATCCTCTCCATTATTGTACAGATGAGGGAAAAGAGGCTCAGAGAGGGTTTATAACTGGCTCAAGGATGCCTAGCTGTTAAGTTGCAGATTTGAATCTAACCCTTTTCTTAAAGTGAATTGTTTGTTAACAAACACAAAGAAAAACCAAAAAACTGTTGTCTGTTCGTTTTCACTAATCAAACCCAGGTTCCCATGTGATATGTGTCTAAATTTCACTTCAGGTGGCCTAAATCTCGCCCCAAATGTAGCAGAAAGCCCGCACTTTTCCCCATTTCCATCCCCCAAATCACTGAGTCACCCTCGAGGTGCAGGGTGCATGTCCATTTTCATATTTCATGGGATGGGACAAATCCTTTTACCCTTGAGGATGATTTACCAACCAAAGCTTTGGAAGCTCACATTTATACTCCATGAGATACTTCATTCCCAGGGAACTTTAACTCTGTGAGAATTTTTATTTTAAAAAGGACAATTTGGAAACGTGGTTAACAGTAGCCCTTCTTCATCAAATGAGGCTACCAGTCCTATCCATTCTCATGTTTTTGGGTGGTGACTGGGCCAAAGGGACAGCAAATCATATGGGGGTACAAGCTTGGTCAAAGCAAAAGAAGGAGTTTCAGGGTGACTACTTCATTTTCTTGGAAGTTAGCCAAGACTCCCTGTGGGAAGAGACACACTTTCCTTGTTGAGTAGATGCCCAGGTAAGTCCATTTTGGGGTAGAATCTGAGCCTTCAGGACCAGAATGAGGATAAAACTGTTTAGCCTGAGACTTGGGGTAGGATTTGCTTTTTCCTCCAAAGAGGGAGGAGCCAGTAAAGGAGAGGGAGACAGGGAAAAGGGTGTAGGGCCAAGAAAACGAGGCAAGGGCTCATTTTCCACATTTCCCAGCCTCATTTCTAATCAGGTTACCAAAGTCACAAAACACTTGAAAAAAGGAACAAAAAATCATGAAATGCCCGGGCATATTGTCTCTAGTGACAGATTGGTGCTACAGGAAAAACCTGGTGGTCATGGAGGCAGAGTCCACAAAGAAGTAGGGTTCTGAGAGGATTATCTACTGGTGGGGTCAGCAGGTGGCTTCCACAGGCCATGAAAATCTCGGGTCAAGTTCAACCAGATGCCCAAGGCAGCTAACAGGTGCATTAGCACCTGTACAACTCTGTGTTCTTGCTTTCTCATTCCATTTGCCTCTCTGAGGACCCTGGGACTCTCACCACCCCACAATGATGTCTTGAGTTAAATTTCATCACTCTGAAGAAGAGGAAGCAAAAAGAGATGTAGAAATGGAAGCAGGTAGGATGTCTGGACATTTCTCAAAAAACAAAACAAAGCAAAAAAAAAAAAAAAAACAAACGAAAAAAACAAAGCCCACCAAACCATGATTCTCCAGCTGAGAGGAGATGAAACTCTGCATTAGCATTGCTTTCATGCTCAAATGAACAAATTAGGAGACCTTTTTTAAGTGGAAATAAATGACTGAATTACTATTTATAGACAATCAATTAGGGAGAAAATGATAGCACTCAAATGAGGTTTCTCTCCTCAGTGAAATATACATAGTGACCCATACTGATGCCAATTTTGTTAAGGGTCTTTCTAGCAACTTTGATGTTCGCTTCAAAAGGAACCCCATTTAAAAAATAAATGACTCCTGTCCCTTCCATTAAATCCTCACTTTCCCTCTGTGGTTAAGCTCAATTATCAGAGCGAAGCTTTTAGTTGGCTTGAAGTTGCCTGTTTCTTCCATATGTCAGAAGATTAAGTGGTGCCCAAGAAGACAGTGTCTAAATCTATTTTATGGTCTTTCTGAAATCCATTTAAGTGTACCCGGTGGTCACTCAGATTAATATCTACTAATTATTCACCAGGCTCTCTACTAAATACTTTATATACCTGAACTCATTTAATCCTTAAAAGAACTCCAGAATGAAGGTAGTGTTATTCCCATTTTGTAGATGAGGAAACTTAGGATCACAGTAGTTAACCTACCTCAGGTTTATCCCCTTCCCTTCCCCCACCTCTTTCCTTCTTCCTTCCCTCATTCCTTTCTTCCTTCCTTCCTTCCTCCTTCCCTCCCTCCCTCCCTTCCTTCCTTTCTATAACTATTTATAGAGTCCCTACTATATGTCACACACTATTCTAGTTGATGAAGATACAACAGGAAGCACAACAGAAAAAGTCCTTGGACACTGGAATTTATACCCAAGTGAGGGTTACAGACAACAAGCTAAATACATAAGATATAAAATATATTAAGTGATTATGCTGTCATAGAGAAAAATAAAGCAAGAATGGGTGTAGAAAGCATTGGGGGATTGCAGTTTTAAATAAGATAGACTTAGAAGAACTTACTGAGATGTGGTGGTTAAAGAGGGTATGGATTCTTTGCTGCTCCTCTTATTAAAAGAAGGAAGCTATGCTATTTACAACCTTTCTCTAGAATCTGGGCTGTTCAGTGTCTACTTTAACAGCATTTGGTAGAAGTTATGCTGTGCCTAGTTGCTAGATCAGCTTCCAGAGGACTGGCAGCCTCCACTTTGGTCCCTTTTTTGCTCTGAGCTGCTATGCAAGATCTGCTACTACTTTAAGGGTGCCATGCTGTGAGGAAGCCCAAGCTATGCACAGCAAGCAACATGTCCTGGGAGAGAGACAGTGAGAGAGAGGGAGAGCCAACCATCCCCAAGCTGTTCCTATCTTCTCCTGTACAAATCATCCCACCTGAGGCCTCAGACTCTGGGGTTCAGAAACAAGTTTCCTCTCTGTGTTCTGTCTTGTTTCCTGACCCACAGAATCGTAATATGTAACAGTAATTAATCATTGTTATTTAAACCACTAATTTGGGGGGCTGTTTCTTACATAGTAATTGATAACCAGAACAAAGGTGACTTTTGGGTAATGACACAAAGAGGGTTAGGGAGCAAGCTCTTTTAGAAAGAGTATTCTAGGCAGAGGAAACAGACTTTCAAAGGACCTGAATGGACCTGGAGGGCTCAACAAATGGCAAGGAGGCCACTGTGGCTGCAGCAGACTGAGTGAAGGGGAGAGTAAAATTACATCAAGTTAGAGAGATGTATGACTCTGCAGGCCAGTCACTGTAAACACTTTGACTCTGAGTGAGATGGGCAGAGACATTGGAGTGCTGGAATGGGGGAAAGATATATATATATATATATATATATATATATATATATATATATATATATATATATATATATGCTTAATTATTATTCTTTAATAGTTTGTAAGCCAAAAGTGGGTATACACTATTGAGCAAAACCAACATAGACACTGCCCTCGTTGACTTAAAAATCCCAGCAGTCAAGTGACAGAGCCAGATACGATCAGGGCTGCACGTCTCAACCAAAGGCTGTGTCTTTCATCACTGCACCATGTCTGGTCAAATCAAAGACTGATAAGCTTCTCCACCACATTTCATTCTCAGCTAAGGTTCAGTACCTTAAGATTTTTTTGCTTAGGACAAACAAGGAATGACTTACTTTTGTTACTCAAGTTGAGAATTAATACTGAATAATATTAATATGTAGGAAAAAAAGAAACCAGAGGAGAAACTATTTATCAGCTAGAGTTCAACCAGTTTTTACCACCATGTGAGGCATCATTGTTAAAGCTACGACTGCTCAAGGTTAAGATTTGTAATGGCTGGATCTGAGTGCCAATTCTACCTCAAAATCTCTGTGTGAGCTTGAGAGAGTTGCTTAGCTACTCTGGGTCTCTCATATCTCACCAGTACAATGAGGAGTATTTTCCAAATGTGCTTTATGAAACATTAGCTGAAAAGATATTTTTTAAAAGAAATTATTCTGTTTGTGTGTTATCTGTGTGTATGTGTGTGTGGGTGGGAGGGCGTGCCAAGTCAGCTGGAAAATTCTGTATATTATATCCCCTTCTTGAAGATCCATAATACTAACCAGCAAATTGAAGACCCTAATAAGGTCTACAGTATAGCTGGGGACTGACTGCAATTAACTAAATCACCTGTGGCCTTTATGGACCTGGATGATGCATTTCACATCTGCCAGGCTAGGATATGTACCTACCTTATCTCACTGCTGTGGGCTGAGGTTAAATCATTTGTCATGAATTAGCATGTCTAGTCTGTAATTGACGTTCGATGTATGTCAGTTACAGTCTTGTCTCATCCCTTCTCTTTCTGATCTTATTTAAAACACACAATTTTCTAGGTCTTTGCTTCTTGAATAACAAACAAGAGTGAATAATGTACGCTCTGAACATTGTAAATGACAGGCACTCATTAACAGTCACTCTATCTGTGTGGTGTGTCAGGTATGGAGATTAGTCAATCACCTCATATGCCCAAGAGCTTCAACCCCCCTCTTCAAACTTCTTTCCAGAGCAACTTAAGAAGGACAGTATGATGACATGCATGTTCTAACTTTTTATCCCATGGATTAAATTAATAGTCAGGCATGTGACCTGAAATGGGTAAGCAGAAATGAAGAGAGCTGACATCCAAACAATCTTAAACAAGAACTAGGTAACCACTCCTTGGAATACAAAATGTGATAAACATAGTTTAATTCCTTTTGGTGGGAAAACTCAGGTAATAACAAAAAAAATATCAACTGTTTTCCCCCTATTTTAGGTATACATTATTATTTTCCTTGATCAAGTTACAGTGGGAAAAAGCTTATGGTCTTTTTGATATTACAATTCAACTTGTACATGTCAAGGCAGGAAAAAAAGTCACACACAGAAGTGACTGAACAAGTCTCATTGAAATTCCAATGGAGAAGGAGGTAAGGCAGGAAAGAATGAATATACCACAAAATGTTTTTTTTCTTTTCAGAAAATAAAACTACCTTTTCTACCCAGGACATGAGCATCTAGAATCTCCTTAAATTCAATAATGTATGTTCCCTAAAGAAATTCTCAGTTGTGCATGTGTCCTTAATTATGATAAAGCAGCCAGTGTTTGATTCTCTTGCACAATGAGTTTTTCCTCTTTAATCTGGACAAGTAATAAAGTATCATGGTAAACTTGATTTAACAACTGACTTAATACCTGAGATAACACAAACCACAGCTATCACATCAAGCAGGCTTTGTCAGACTCGGCTGATCTGAAGCCCACCCTCTGAAGTCCCCATTGTGATAAGCCTCCCCAGTGCTCACTGTGGGCATACGAAGATGTAATAAATTGGGTTGTTATTCCTCCAATTCTTCCACTTATTTCTGGAGCTGTCTCTTTGTAATTTAGCTCAAGTTAATGATAACCCTAAATGTAATATTACCAGTTATAATTTCTCACTTTAAAATAGCACGTAAATGGTGAATGTTCTCTGCTTTAGATAAGAGTCCTAGGCCAGCTAATGAGGAGATTATGATGAGAAGAACAGAGAGGCCACAGGAGACTGTGCCCCTGGCTCTCTGGTCAGTTCATGTTTACCTTCCAGATTTCACCTGTCTCAGGCAGGCAAAGAATCTAAAGGACATTTGTTGCTAGCATCAGGGAAGAAATCACACTCTCCTATACTGCTCATGGAATATACTTTTTGGAGGAAAAGTTAGCAATACATAACAAAAGCCTTAACTAGGTATGTGTTCTTCGATCAAGCAATGTAATATTCAGGAGTTTATCTTAAGAAATGTTCATCACAGCGTTTTCTGTATCAGAAGAAAAAAGAAAACAACTGAAATGTCCAATGATATAGTTTGGTGAATTAATTATGGCACACCCAACATTGTTTCCAGCAAACAAACACATAGTGTGCCAGGCTCTTTAAGTATTACAAGTTTTAATTTATTTAATTTCTAAAACAACCCTATAAGGCAGTAGTATTATGATCTCTTTTTCACAAGTGAGTAAACGGACTCACAAGGATGTAAATAACCTACTCAAGGTTACATGGATCCTAAGTGGCTAACCTGGCACTTGAACCCAGCATTTGGGCACCATGGTCTACATACTTAATCTCCATTTACACTGCCTCACAACAATAAGATAATATTCCATCATCACAACTGGTGTTAGGGAGACGTTATTTCATGGAAAAGTGTTAGAATATGTGAGTGAGTGAAAAAAAAAAAACAGGTTACAAAATATGTTGAACAGTGTGACCCAGTTTTCACAGAAAAAAAAGAAGAGTATATTTATAGAAAGAAAGAAACCTAAAGGTCTTTTATTGACAGTGGTTACTTTGGGGTAGCATCTTTATATGCTTCTGAAATTTTCTTTTTGCCTATCTCTTCGTTCTAATCATTGTTACACAGACCATGTATTTAAATGTTAAGCCTCCTTAGAAATTGAAATTTAAGTACAAGAAATAATAGTATAATTAAGTTATAGTATATAAATTTTGAATCATAAAACAATGTTAGCCATATTGTGGTGAAAACAGTACAGTCATATTGCTGCTCGCAATATAAATCGTTACAACCCTCTATAGAAAGTAAGCTGGCAATGAAAATCAAGAGCATGAAAATGTTCATTTCCTGTTAACCCTGTGGTCCCACTTGTGGAAATTATCTTATGATCACAATTCAGAAGAAGAAAACTGCCATATGCACATAGTAAGAAATACAAAACTGAAATATTTGATTTATAAGTCCACTGATAGAACCCTGCGAGGCTGGCAGGCTACCAGGGTTCCTATTTGCACATCTTCCCAGTGGGCTTATGAGGGAGGACATTGACCAGACATATTGAAGGGCTCTATGTGGTTGAACAAAATCTCCTGTCAAAAAGTCCCGGTGGGGGGGCTTCCCTGGTGGCGCAGTGGTTGAGAATCTGCCTGCCAATGCAGGGAACACGGGTTCGAGCCCTGGTCTGGGAGGATCCCACATGCCGCGGAGCAACTGGGCCCATGAGCCACAACTACTGAGCCTGCACATCTGGAGCCTGTGCTCCACAACAGGAGAGGCTGCGACAGTGAGAGGCCCGCACACCCTGATGAAGAGTGGCCCCTGGTCGCCGCAACCAGAGAAAGCCCTCGCACAGAAACGAAGACCCAACGCAGCCAAATAAATAAATAAAACGAATTTATTAAAAAAAAAAAAAAAAGTCCTGGTGGGGCTTCCCTGGTGGCGCAGTGGTTGAGAGTCCGCCTGCCGATGCAGGGGACACGGGTTCGTGCCCCGGTAAGGGAGGATCCCACGTGCCGCGGAGCGGCTGGGCCCATGAGCCATGGCCGCTGAGCCTGTGCGTCCGGAGCCTGTGCTCTGCAACGGGAGAGGCCCCAACAGTGAGAGGCCTGCGTACAGCCAAAAAAAAAAAAAAAATTCCTGGTGTCACTAAAGCCAGGAAACCCACCTGGAAAAAGCACAGACTAGACTTAAATCCAGGAATGCCACTGGGTTGTGGGAGAGATGGCCTTTGGAGTATGGTGCCCTGTGCTATCACCAGTCTGGATTTCAGGGACATGGTCAGGCTTCTGCCAGGAGGGCCCATTTGGGATCCCAAAAGCACTGATGCATAAAGGGCCTCTTCTGCTTGAGAACTAAGATATCACACTTTTCTCTGTCTGATAAATAATACTGGGAGCAAGTGTTTTTCCTTTTTCTGTGCTAAACACAGTACTGGGAACCCACACAAGTGACTTGATTAATTGCTCTGGGAAGTACTTGCATTGGGAAGATGACAACACGAACAATACGAGAGCTTGTTGATGAAGATTAGCAGCTGGCTTATTCGGAGTTGTTTTAGGTGATCCCCTGACTGTGCCCACCAACCAGACGCCCATAACGTCTCTCCAACCATGACCAGTTCCCTGTCTTTCAGGACCTGCCTTGAATCAGGGAGCTGAGACCCTAAAACCTTTTAAACATCCTCCCCTCCCCTCCCCCCACCTAAGAAACTCCTAAGACTATCCAGGTGGCCTTGTCCTTCACTGCAGGAAGTCTAACAAACTCCGCTTTCCTGACCAGCAGGTTTTCAGGGTCTTTTGCAGACTCCTCTCAGGTCCACTCAGGTCAAGGAACAGGAGGAGAAACTGGAAGCAAGAGGGATGTATGAGATGGGGGCAAACCCTGGAGCCCTGAGAAGGATGAACTACAGCACCAGGAAGGCAGAAAAAGAAGAGGAACTACAAGGAAAAGCATTGAAGACCCTAGGATGGAGAGACTGCATCAACTCACAGACTGCTGGAACCAAGTGATGCAAGGAAGAGAGAAGAGAATGGAGCAGACCCGGCACCAGTAGCTTCGGGGCAGCCACAGACAGTGTGAACCCTTGTGTGGGCTTGTGACACAAGGGGAGGGAGGGACCTGGCAGGCTTGGGCTTCAGAGTTGGTTTGTTGGGGATCAGAATTAGACTCCCAGGAATGCTACTGATCTCACTGTGGTTTGGGGGTGACCTCTGGCTCCAGACTGCCTGCATCCGGACACTGGCCCTGCCACTTGCTAGTTGTGTGATGTTGGGTTAGTTGCTTGATGTCATCCAATTGTTCTAAGCCTCAATCTTCTCATCTGTAAAGTGAAATGACAAATAATACCTAACTTGATGGGGTTGCTTTGAGGATAAGTAAGGGGGCTGGCACAGTATCTTATTTGGTAAGCACTGGAGAAGTGTTAGCATTTACTTATTAGTACTTCATTATCATTATCCCCTTAGTGGAATTCTTCCAAATTCGGAATAAGAAAAAATTGGGACACTTAGTGAATCGTTAAGGTATTATATATAATAGGAACAATTTTCGAAATAAGTAGTGGGGTGCTTGTAAATTGGCCATATATGCCAATTTTCATGGTGTTAAGATTCCCACCATGGCCAATTCCAAGCCACCAATTTGAAGTCTCTGAACCCAGGGTAGAGATGAGATATGCAGGATGGGCCCCCAAGGGCTGGCTCAAGCACACCTCACCACTGGAGAGAGGCTTAAATATCTGCCAAAGAAAAATGGTCAGAAGGATGTCCCTTGATAACATAATATAATGCTGTAAAAATTAGAATTATGATGCCTAGATACAGCCCTACAAAATGCTTATTATAATAAAAAGTCTAGATTCAAAATCATATCCATAATGAAATGGTACCTCACAGGCTTCCTTGATTCTAAGATGCACAGTTTTCAAAGCTTTGCTGATTTTCTGTACTCATGACACAGCTTACAATCCCCATTTAATGTTGTTTCATTTATTTGGTGTTGTTCTGAAATGTAGTTAATACATCAATGATGCACTTCATAAGCTATGTTGCTCTAGAATCAACAGTAAATGGCAGATAAATTGATGCCAACATTGGGATGGGGACAGGAAAAGAGTAAAGCAAAGTGAACACGGTTTGATTTGTTGTTGAAGCAATGCTGTAAGGGAATTTTTCCTTTCATTTGGATGAGTGTTAATATTGTATACATAATAAATCATAACAAAATTTTAAAATAGAGTCTGAACCTGGGCATAAACACATGTGTGCAAGAAAGGGGAAAAGCCCATCCTCCCTCCCTCCCTCCCTCCCTCCCTCCCTCCCTCCCTTCCTTCCTTCCTTCCTTCCTTCCTTCCTTCCTTCCTTCCTTCCTTCCATCTTTGGTCTGTAGCTTATCTAAGACATCTGATTATGGGATAATAAAGGCACAAAGTGTGGAAAGTGCTAGGGGTGTGTGTGTGTGTGTGTGTGTGTGTGTGTGTGTGGTGTGCATGTGTATTGTATTTAGATATTTATTAAAAAACCTCCATCACTTCTCAGCATGGTTTACCCTCTACCCAGGAGTGATAAACCACATTGAGACATATATTTAGAGCTGGCTCTTTAAAGAAAGTTGAAGAAAACCGGTTCAGATTGCTCAAAAAAATAAAAAGGACTCAGTAATGAAGGGCTGGACCCATCTGAGTCCAGTGAGTGGCATTTTTTTTTTTTACAAAGAGCCCAGTTGGCTCTCTTCAGCTTGGCTGGGGCTCTAATGGGGGCTGGGGAGTAGTCGTGACCCCTTTCTCCTTTAGGCAAGAAGAGACTACTGTTCATACTCTGCCGGACTTGAGAGGAAAAAAAAATCACAGCTACAATTTTTCCCTCTGCTACTTCAGTGAATATTTCTTCAGAACAAGAGCTTCAGATCCAATCTGCCTATCAAAAGGATAACTTTGAGCTAGAAGGATTTTTTTTCAATTCCCCAAATCCCCTCTCCCAAACACCCACACTCAGATTTCACAGGTTTTAGGAGAAACATGTTTTGAGTGTTTGTATCCAGAAAGTCATGTACCCTTATCAAACCGAGCCTACACCCTATTATTTTATTTGGAAACCAAGTCTCCAGTTTGTGGATGTTTTGGATCTTAGGCTTTTCTGTTCTCTTGCTTTATTTGTCCTACCAGGTCTGGTTAAGGGAAAGACAGGGAAAGAAAGGTAGTTCACTGCAGCTATTGGCCAGGATATCTGGAATTCCAAAGCTCGGTGGAAGAGGAGACTATGACTTGTGATTGTCATCAAGCTTAAGCCAGTTTGCATGTATTGGAAATTTCAGTGTTTCTGTAGAAAACCAAAGGCTGGCTTTGAGGATGTTTGTACCCACTTATTCTAGAACCCAATCCTGACTTCTGGTGGCTTGTACAGGTCACTAAGGATGCCCAGAAAGAGAGATTCCGTAAGAACCCAGGAGTTTCAATTCCTAGTTTTGCAAGGAGAGATGGAAATGAAAACAGACCACTAGATAGGCTAAGCTGGATTCAGGAGAGACTTGAAAAAAAAAATACTACCACAAATGTAATATCCTGAGCCCAGAATGAGTCCATCCATCGGGATAGAAATTGAATCAGAAATCTTCCTTTGTGTAAATGCCCTTCGTGGTGATCTGTACTTTCCACTCAGTGCTGTGGAATCTCTCAATAGAATCTCTCAATTTTAAGAAATTGAAGCACTTTTAGGACCTTGAACTGGCTGAGACTCAGCTAACATTATGTGCAAAACCCACTTTAATCAGAAGGGTCCAGAGGGAAGTTAGCTGAACAACTTCGTCTTATGCAGAGTGGGGAATAGCTCTCTCTGATCAGCTGTTGAAAGGCCTGGGAAAAACAGAATTGCTTTCCTTCTGCTGTCGAGGATGATTTTGCCTTGCTTTTTATCTTATCCTCTGCATCATGAATTCAATGTCACACTTCCCTGTAGTGTAGCCATATTGGACATGAATACTGAATGAATCTCCTGGAAAGAAACTAGAGCCCCAAACTAGACCAGTAAGAAAAAAAGGCTACCTGTACCCATCTCAAAGCAATTTGCTTATTCGAGGGAAATTCTAAGTTCCCTATAGCTTGAATATGCTACCAAAAGACATTCTGAATATTTCATAGTCCAGAGGACTGGCACAGCAAATCGTTATTATATTTAGGTATATGCTGGTGTGAGTGTGTGGATTTTCATCAAATACCAACAAATCTTGACCTCACCCAATCTGCGTTCACCCATTGGTGTTGGTAGAGATTCCCACATTCTGTTGCCCATGGAATTTTCCAGTGCCCATGGAATCCCTAGAGCTAGATGAGGTGAAGTTTGGCTTAGTGACCCTCTTCTGGAAGGTGGCAAACTGAGGGATAGGTTTCGGGGTGCTCTACAATCAATTTGCTACACAGTGAAAACAGAGAAACAGGACTGGTGGGTGTCTCCCTCAGGGTTGTGGGAAGATGTGAAGAAAACTCAAGTGCCAGGTTCTCTTTGTCTGACAAACCACAAGACGTGGGTGTCTGTAAATGAGGATGCACACTTGTATGAAGAATATATACATATTAAATCTAACATTTACTTTTGTAGATGATATAGCTGACAGTTGATTGGTCTGTGCTGAAAAAGAAACATTCAAGTTTTTCTTACAATAAATTAGTAAGAAGCTTAGATGTGAATTATGTCCAGAAAGGAATGGTTACCTGAGACACCCTCCCCCCTCTCCAAGCCACAATGATGATGACACCTGTTTGGGAGTGGGGGATAGTAGCCTGCTGTCAACAAGTGGTTATGAGACAGCTGTCAGGAAACACAGGGCAGACAAGTCTGTTTAAGAAGCCTGTTTCTTCATTCTTATCTGCTCCCTTCCTCCTGCTGTTCCTTCCTGAATGACCAGTTTGGCTGGTCTAGGATTTAGAGTCAGCAGGGGCCATCGATTGGCCACAAATAATGGGAGGAAGGGAGTTCTCCCCCTTCTCTAGTAATTGAACTACGAATAATGATTTTTGTTCCTTATCTTTTAAACAGAACTCTGTAAAAGATGAATAATTAAAACTGAATTATGATGTGAGCTTTGCTTATTTCCCCTTATCCACATTTTCTTTTCCAAATAGGGCCAAAGATAACCTTCAATTTATTCTCTGAGGTTAATTATTCTTGGTCTGGGCCCCAAAACAATCAGTTTGCATAGTTCATGATGCATTTACTCTTAACAACAAAGCATGAACCTCAAGCCTTTGAATGATTTCAAGATACTCATTTCTAAAGATGTTTAAAAAAAAAAGATACTCCGTTTCTAAATGTATGTGGGTTTTTTTGTTTATTTATTTTCATAGCATAAAACATGTTCTGAGCACTGATCTAGGTACCATGTGGATTCACAAGCTGTTGTTGGGTTTTAGGTTTGTGTTAGTGTATTACACATGTGAAGGGATTTTAAATGGGGCTTCTGTTACCCTGGAATTACTTCCATCTAAGGACACAAATGTCAAATACCTCATATTTTAAAGTGAGGAATAAATTGAAAGCCAAACACCCCTCTGAGATGACCAAACCTATAACCATCAGTGCCTCCAATCGAAGCTTATGATTAGAGAGGAAGGGAGGGAGAGCCAAGAAGGGCTGGATTTGTTCTGATTGGCTGATGGTGTGTGTGATGACTGCCCTCTTCCCCCTCAAGAGGAGGTAAAGCTTCATTCTGCAAATTCAGGGGAGTCCTTGCAGGAGAACTCTCCTCAGAGACTGGTAGGGCTGGCAAGAAGGGGATCCTTGGTTGGGCACCTGCTTACGCAGTGGGCTTGCTAATATTTCCTTGGTGTCTACCTGAGCAGTAAAAGAAGAGAGTTGGCGAGGAAAGCAAGAGCATTAATGAATCTACCACTTGGTGTGGCAAAGATGGGTGATCTTTCTGTTGGTCAAGTGACCGTCCTGGAAGGCAGGCTGCATTGAGCTGTCTTGCATGTATCCCACTCTTGAGGGCCAACACTTGGAGGAGGCTCCAGGAGTCCCAGGAAACTATGGCATAACACTCTAGATACAAGAGTGAAGAGAGATGGGGTCCTCTGCCCAGTGCTGTGATCACCTGCTGGTATTTAAACCTAGAAGAGCAATTTATGAAGCTGATATCCTGAGATTTCTGCCACCTTGGAACCAGCTTAGGCTGTGTCCCTTTTACCAAAGTTCTCACTTTGGAAAACCTCCCTGACCTACTTATCTGAGTTATATGTCATGATTGGACCCCTGAATCTAAACTGCTGAAGACTTCACAACACTCACAAGCCATTTATTGGAGTTGTATGCCCGCAAAATATGGAGAAATCACATATTTTTTCAGAAATTGGATATTTCATTTTATTCACCAAATCGGAACACATGAAAATCTATTTATGAAGGTAATGGCTAACCCACACACCTATGGTCAATTAATCTTCAACAAAAGAGGCAAGAATGGGAAAAAGACAGTCTCTTCAGCAAGTGCTGCTGGGAAAGTTGGACAGCTTCATGTACATCAGTGAAGTTAGAACACACCCTCACACCATGCACAAAAATAAACTCAAAATGGCTTAAAGACTTAAACATCAGACATGACACCGTGAAACTCCTAGAAGATAGCATAGGCAAAACATTCTCTGACATAAATCGTACCAATGTTTTCTTAGGTAAGTCTCCTAAGGCAATAGAAATAAAAACAAAAATAAACAAATGGGACCTAATCAAACTTACAAGCTTTTGCACAGCAAAGGAAACCATAAAAAAAATGAAAAAACCTACGGAATGGGAGAAAATATTTGCAAATGATGTGACAGACAAAGGCTTAATCTCTGAAATATACAAACAGCTCATTCAACTCAACAACAAAAAAACAAACAACCCAATCAAATAAATGGACAGAAGACCTTAATAGACATTTCTCCAAAGAAGACATACAGATGGCCAGTAGGCACATGAAAAGATGTTCAACATCACTAATTATTAGAGAAATGCAAATCAAAACTAAAATGAGGTATTACCTCATACTGGTCAGAATGTCCATCATTAAAAAGTCTACAAATAAAAATCCTGGAGAGGGTGTGGAGAAAAGGGAGCCCTCCTACACTGTTGGTAGGAATGTAAGTTAGTAGAGCCACTGTGAAAAACAGTACGCAGGTTCCTCAGAAAACTAAAAATAGAATTACCATATGATCCAGCAATCCCATTCCTGAGCATATACGCAGACAAAATTATAATTCAAAAAGATACATGCACCCCTATGTTCAGAGCAGCAGTGTTCAAAATAGCCAAAACTTGGAAACAACTGAAATGTCCAATGATAGATGAATGGATAAAGAAGATATAGTATATATATACAATGGAATACTCCTCAGCCATAATAAAGAATGAAATGATGCTATTTGCAGCAACATGGATGCAACTAGAGATTATCATACTAAGTGAAGTAAGTTCGAAAGAGAAAGACAAATACCATATGATATCACTTACATGTGGAATCTAAAATATGACACAAATGAACTATCTACAAAATAGAAATAGACATAGAGAACAGACTTGTGGTCATCACAGGAGAGGGATGGACTGGGAGTTTGGTGTTGGTAGATGCAAACTATTGCATTTAAAATGGATAAACAACAAGGTCCTAATGTAGAGCGCAGGGAACTATACTCAATATCCTGTGATAAACCATAACAGAAAAGAATATAAAAAAGAATGTCTGTCTGTGTATAACTGAGTCACTTTGCTATACAGCAGGGATTGGCACAACATTGTAAATCAATTCAAAAAAAAAAAAAGGTGAAAATAATGCCTAAATGTAATGTCTGGTGACCATCATAGTCTTCATCTTGACTACAATTCCTTATTTCTATATGTTTATTTGTTAAAGTTTTGCCCCTACCAAGTTGTAAGCCCCATGAAAACAAGAAGTATTTCTGATCCTTTAATGCTACGTCCTCAGTGTCTAGTGCAGAATCTGCCACATAATAGATGTTCAATAAATATTTGTTGAAGAAACAATAGACTTTTAAAATGTCACAAATGAACATATCCAAGTTATAAGGCATTTATTTATTTATTTATACCATAAAGACATCTGGGTTTGGAATTCATACTGATTTTTCAAAATTCCCATTCTGAAGAGCTTGATGCTATCTGAAGATGGTTTCATGTGCTCCTGAATCCATCTCAGATGACTGCTGCACAGTTCGGGGTTAGCGTCAGGTTTAACTTTCTTTCCAGCTCACACATTTCCAGATACAATCATTCCTGCCCCTGAGTCTACATTTAGTTCAACTAGTTTTGTTGCTGTTGTTGTTGCTTGTGGTATGCGGGCCTCTCACCGATGTGGCCTCTCCCGCCGCGGAGCACAGGCTCCAGATGCACGGGCTTAGCAGCCATGGCTCACGGGCCCAGCCGCTCCGCGGCACGTGGGATCCTCCCGGACAGGGGCACAAACCCGCGTCCCCTGCATCGGCAGGCAGACTCTCAACCACTGCGCCACCAGGGAAGCCCTAGTTCAACTAGTTTTAAGAGTGTTATGATCCTTTCCTGAACTGTCACCAGCATCCTTCACAATCAATAAGCAAATGACCAAAAATCAGATGGAGCGAGACCACAAGGAAGCTCCTGAAAGGAGGTGTCCCAGGAGTTTAGCACATTTCTTGTCCCAGAGCAGGCTCCTCATTCTACCACAGGAGTTGGGCCACGAGGGGTGGCAACATTACAGGACTGGTGAAACCATCTTCACTGTAATGTAGAGGAAGGGATTGATGGAGCAAACAAGGCTGAGTGGCCCGTACCTACATCACACTAAGAACAGTGCCCGGTGCAGAGCAGGTCCCCAACAAAGGTATGTTACATGAACAGATGGGATAAGTGCTAATTGGCATTTACAAGGAACTACAGAATGAGACCTCAAGAGTTTTGCCACACTCCCACTGCTAGGTATATATCCTGACAAAACTCTACATGCACCCCTATGTTCATAGAAGCACTATTCACAATAGCCAAGACATGGAAGCAACCTAAATGTCCATTGATAGATGCATGGATAAAGAAGATGTGGCACATATATACAATGGAATACTACTCAGCCATAAAAAGATTGGCATAATGCCATTTGCAGCAACATGGATGGACCTAGAGATGATCATACTAAGTGGAGTAAGTCAGAAAGAGAAAGACAAGTATCATATGATATCACTTATATGTAGAATCTAAAATATGACACAAATGAACTTATTTACAAAACAGAAACAGATTCACAGACATAGAAAACAGACTTATGGTTACCAATGGGGAAAGGGGAGGAGGAATAAATTAGGAGTTTGGGATTAGCAGATATAAACTATTATATATAGAATGGATAAACAACAAAGTCCTATTGTATAGCACAGAGAACTATATTCAACATCTTGTAGTAATGGAAAAGAATCTGAAAAATAATATATATATATGCATAACTGAATCACTTTGCTGTACAGCAGAAACTAACTTGCAGAAACTAACTAACTTAACATTGTAAATCAACTATACTTCAATTAAAACAAAATTTCTTAAAAAAAAAAAAAGAGTCTTGCCACTAAGTGTGGTTACAGAAGCTCTGTTGGGGAGTGTCCATGGGGTGTGTGAGCTATGAGGTGGCATCACCATGCTAGTCACGTGCAAGGGAATTCCCTGACAGCATCAGAATCACTACATGCATCTCCTCCCCTAGCAGGCTTATCAGACAGTCGCAGATGCAAGAAGCCATAAGTTTTCCCTTGAAACAAATTATTGATGTGAAGTCACCTAGTCTTTCTATTCAGATTTGTGAAACAGATGGCTTGGTAACGCCCTGTCAGTGGAAAGGAATGAGCTCAGTGGGAAGGGATGCTGAACAACCCTAGACCTTACTACGTGTGATTCAATATCAGCATAGTTCTTCCACTGTATTCCTGTGGAATTTTGTTCCTTTTGAGAACATGTGATTTGTAGGCTCATTGTGAATATATTTGGGGGCACCAGTGAGCTCTGTCTACTGAAGGCCGGCCGCCCCTCGCCTGTGCTATCTTATACGCCACTAACAGACACACCTGGGAGACAGAAGGCCACCCTGAGGTGGAACATGATTGGTCAAAACCCCAAATGGTAACTTCATTTTCTTTGATCAGTGATTAATCTAGAGGTGAGTCTCTATCTAGTTTCAGCCAAAAATACAGCAAGAGAAGTCTGCTGAGTAGCCTCTGCTCTATGCTTTTACCCTTAAAAAAAGAGAAAGAAGCAGAGACAAAGAACCTCTTTTCTTCTTGTGGACACAGAAGAGTGAGGGCATAATGTCTGAGCTATGGCCACCATCTTACCATCATGCAGAACCAGCCTGAATGTGAAGCCAACATGTTCTGCATGGAGCAGAAAAAGAAGGAAAGATCCTGGGTTTGTAGGACATTAATTATTAATAATAATTAATAAATAGCTGAGTATTCTGTTGTAGTCAAAGAGTATTCTAGCTGGAAGAGTGACAGAGATGAGATTTTAACTCAGGCCGGACTGAGCACAAACCTCAAAATCACTGAGGAGTGGGATCTGGAGGCCCCTGGGAAGGCTTCTCCTTGTGCCTCAGGGGCTGCTGGCAAGAACGAGGGGGGCTACACTAGAGAGACCCCCCACTGCCCCTCCTTCCACCTCACCCTTTAACACCTATAGGTTCAGAGTTAGACATTGTTCTTAGAAGTTTCCCCTGATTAAAAATAATGGAAAACCATGGCACCACCCTATGCTGCCTCTTTGAAGATGGATTTTTTCTTCAAGCCAACTCTAAACTGGTGGTTTTCTTTTGCTTAAGAGGACTACTCTTAAAATCACAGTCTAAAGTTTGCTTCAGTGATTTTGGCTGAGAAGGGATGGGGCAGAAAGGAAGGAAAGATGAAATCCAAAGGCAATTCAGAAATCATCCCTTAACTGAATTGGTCTAACTTCTTCTTTCTTATCTAGATCTCTCTTCCGCTGGGCTATTTAATAGCTAAAGTTAGCTTGTTTTCTATTCTAGCTGTCCCCCCTTTTTCTTTTCCCATTTTTATTTTTCACCTGTTAGGGAATGCCCTGATGAGGAGTGAAAAGGCCATGGGTCCTACAGGAGAGAGAAGAGAGAGGGGAAGATACTCAGGGTCGTGAGGCAGTAAATTCTTTCTGTACTGTGGAAACAGCTCAGAACACAAGTTCTTTAAAACCTCTGATTGCTCCTGAGACAGATTTTAGTGATCATTTTCTTTTGTTCCGAAGGTTAACCATCTTTAGTGGGGGAGAATTTTAGTTCATACACAATAAATATCTAAAGAATGCTAGAGAAAGAGATGGGTGGGGGGGAGGGGCAAAGTAAGGCAGTGTTCCAATCACCTCTTCCATCAGTTTAAATGCCACTGGATACACACCTTTGGAAGGCTCGAACCTGAATTCTCTAGGTTCGGGCCTAGATGCAGGTATAAGTGAGAGATGGGCATGATGTCTAAAGCCCTGACTCTCCAGGTTCTGTTTTCTCTGGATCAGGGCTCCTGATGGCAACTTGCACAGGGCCAGAGAGCAATTTGGAAAAATATCTAAAAATGTTCGAGGTGGAAAACAATGAGAGTTCAGGGCTCTCCATTTTCTTTTTCTTCTTTATTTGTCTCAATCCATAATCTCAGATTTCAGAACGATAATGTAAGGGAAACAGTGCAAATGTTATGGCTTCACTGTGCTTGGGAGAAGGTCAGACTGTGCTGATGAGGGGTCTTTGTGGGCAACCTGCATCATGAAAGTAAGTGTGTAATAAATGCAGCAGCCCGGACCGGCTGCGGGGCTCCCTCGGCCTCCACGCACAACGTGACCCAGGAGTAGATAACTGTGAGGCAGCAGACAAATGCTGGCCACACTTCTCGGCTCTGGTCCCAGCAGCCTCCTACAGGGTGGAGTATCCTTCTTCCTGCTTGACTTTTCTCTCCTCCTTAGCTTACTCCGGAGCATCTTTCTGACCTGGTCACTGCCTCAGTCCCAACCCAACTTCTCACTAGCTTTGCAATAAGCTTCCCAAACCAACCAAGCATCTTAGGTGATCAGATGTCAGCCTCTTCATGTATTTGTCATGGCCTGATACCAATATAGGTGATTCCACCTCCTCCAATAAAACTGTTTCCCTTCTCATAAGTCAGGAACGCAAGCCTCAGAGATTTTAAGACATTTTCCTATTTTCACTTATAGCAAGTGGCAGGCCAGTATTCCAACTGGGGGACTCAATTCTTTTCACTGCCTCAGGACCTTCCAAAGCCCTGGTCAGAGGATTCCAGAAAGCAGAGCCTGCAAAAGGAGAGGGAGGAGGCTGATAGCTCATGGCCGAACATTTTTCAACTTAGCATCCTGCTGCCTCCCACCAGAGATGAGGAGAGAATGTAATGCTGGGAACTTTCAGACAAAACCATTCCAGTCAGCTTCAAATTGAGGCACTGAAGCCAAGCAAGGGAGATAGCCCCAGAGATAAAGCAGATGCCAATTTAGGGAAAGCGCTGCACAAAAGCACTCAGACTGGAAGCAATCAGCATCTCCAAAAGCCAACTCAGTTTACACAAAACACTGAAAATGGGGCCACCTCGCCTAACACACTGCTTTATGGCATCTTGCCGGACAATGGCCTTTCATTTATTAGGAGCTGACAGCTGATTAAAGGACTATCTTTAGGGAGAAAGGAACTTCTCTCCTCATCCTCCACCTGCTACACACAGATTTAAGGAGAAGTACATTGTACTTAATAAATAGAAGTACATTGAAGTAAGTGCATAGATTGAATTAAAGAGTGATAGGGTAATTCTTTGAGTTTTATATCAGTTACTTATACACCTGGCATGTTGGTCAGAGGCTGCTGAGTTTTTATACTTTCTAGCTGGAAAGGTCATGTTCCCCCATCCTCAGAGCACAGCCATTGGACCACACCTTGCCAGCAGACTTGCCTCGTCCAACATGCGTTCTAAAATATATACACTAATCTTCCTGAAAGAGGGACTCATCTTACAATAAACGTGTCTCTTTAATGAGGAAGTGCTTCTTTTTATTCCCTGGGAGGTTGTGTGGTTAGGTGTTTTCCCTTGCAAGAACTTGAGCCTGACCTCTCTCAGTACTCACAAAGCAGGAGGCGCTTTCAGCATACCCTGCTCTAGGGGAACACCCAGAACTGTAGAAACGAAGACAGAAAAAAATATGAGGTGTGTTTACCTTTGAGTTTTTAACCACAGTTTGGACCAGAGATGACAGCACTTCAAGATTTTTTTTGTTTTTAGTTTCAAGAGCCCAATAATTTCAAATAACAAAAGCAAATCTCATTATAAATAGTAGAATTGGAAGAAACAGCTGAAGAGCAGGAAGACCTCCCTAGAGGGTAGATGAGGACTATTTCATGGGAGGATGGATCACACTGGAGACAGAGGTCGAGAGGGACGCAGGAGCAGACTACTGGGCTCACTGCTCATCAGAAGGCACGGGGACTGCCCTACCTGGCTGTCTTATTGATAGCAGCCATCGAGACTCAATATGCATCCCAGGACTTTATGCAATCCCATTGGTCCCACCCTTTATGGGCAATACTCTTCCACATTCCGAGAGAATCTTAAGCTCCCCCAAGACCAAGAGTGGTGGATGGGCATGTAGAGAGGAGGTGAGGGTATAGAATGGAAAGCATCTGGCATCCATCCTTGGGCAAGATTGAAGGAACCATGCAGAGACCTTATCCTGAGCAGGCCTGGAGGCAAAATGCACCCCTTTATTAAGGCTGCTATGTAATGAGGATGTGTTGGGGGAATTTCATGGCTCTGCCTTCAGGAAGGGGACTCACACTGGTTCTGTATGACTCTGGCCCAGTGTCAAAACCAAGTCTCCCAGCAGGACTGGGTTTTGCTCTCCAGTGACTGCGTTCCTTCATGCACAGGGTCCTGCCTTGCCCTCCGGATTAGAGTGTGGCTGACCTCCAACATCAGGCTTATCCTGGGGACCAAAGACAGAACTCACAAGGCTCCCTCTACTCCTACATCCTTCCTTTAGGGAATATTCACTGCTTTGTGCTAGAGCTCCCTGGGGACAGCGGCTTGCCTGATGCACTGCCTGAACACCCACTGCCCCACTCCCCAACATACCCCTCCCAGAGGTGTATGTCTAGTTCAGATCTTGTGAGATGCAGCCTGTTCTATACAGAGTGTGGGTTTGGAGTAAGGCTCAGATCCTGTCACTTACAACAATGTGATATTGGGCAAGTCATATAACCTCCTTGAAACTCAGTTTCCTTACCTGGAAAGTGGGGATTATAATCACTGCCACCAGGAAGTACATGTAAAGTGCAGTTTGCGGGCGTAATAGAGAATACAGAATAGAGGATACATAAATGGCAGATATACCTTCTCCCTCCACAGTCAGCCTCCCTGTTCCAATTCCAAGTGTGGTGGATCAGAAGGCACCTGTGACACAGCATGCTGGGAAAATCCTCAGCATGGCCAGACCCTACGGATAGCAACTACAGATAGTTTCCCTACCTGTCTTACCTCCCCTCTTGGGAGTTGGGGAGGATGGGCTGGCAGCTTATTGACCTGGAGGGGCATACAAAACCAGGGCCCAGGGATGAGCACCAAGGAGAGAAGATAAGCCTGCCATCAGGTCCAAGGGCGTGTGTGTGAACCAGGATTGAGAGGCACAACCTGAGGTCAAACAGATGAACGGAAGCTGGGAGAGTGGGAGAGGAGAGGCCATGGCTTTTGCCATGGTGAGAACCAGTTTGCTCAGGGACCCCCTAACAGTTGCATGAGTGAGACCAACTGAATGTTTCTCTGAGGTAGGGGACAGGAGGGAACAAATTTCCCTCTGAATCAATCTGTCCCTGCCTGTCGGTAAACTCAGGGATAAAATGAAATTGGGTCTAACTTTGGCCCCACTCCTACCAAGAAGTCAAACAAAGTTCCTGAGTAAGCAGCAAAGACAAGGAACATTTCCCCCAGTTGTTACATCAATTGCCTGGATAAAGCTGGAAGCAGGCAATTTTCAGGAACAAATAGGCTAAAAGAGCAGAAAACCTGTTGGAAGAGACATTTCTGTCCTACCTTCCATAAAGATGAGGACATCATAAATCTGGACCCCATCTTTTGTTTATTGGAGTTAAAGCTTCCAGCTATATCCTAGTCATTTGAATATCTAAAATGAAGAAAGCAATGCATAATAAATATGCAGGGACCATTCAGAATCTTAATGGCAGAGCAAAGTACAGTGTCCTTCTAAATAAAAGACTGAAAAATTAAATTTAAAATGTATATAGCTAAGATATGCAGAGGAGTCCAAAGTCAAGTTGAAGTCAAAGAAGAACACTTCCTGAAGTGAGGATACACAAGTAGAAATTCATGCACGTTCTCTTCTAATATTTCCCTACTGGGTCACAACTGGCTCAAAAATCAACTTTCTATGTCTATATGCCAAATGAAACTGTTAGTAAATGCACCATCTTAAAAAAATGTCCAGGCTTCCTACTTAAGCCAGGAGACCTGGTTAAAAATTTAGCCCTTTCAAACATTAACAACCTGTTCCATTGGGTAAAGGCTTCATCTTTTTAATCTCATTCCCTCATCACACAGAAGGACCTGACCATGCATGCCAGAACACAGTTCCCAGAGTTTTGTGAAGCAGAGATAGGTTTTTCTTTTTTTTTTAATTAATTTTTATTGGAGTATAGTTGCTTTACAACGTTGTGTTAGTTTCTACTGTACAGCAAAATGAATCAGCTATACATATATTCCAACATTTTTGTATTTCCTTCCCATTTAGGTTACCACAGAGCATTGAGTAGAGTTCCCTGTGCTATACAGTATGTTCTAATTTGTTTTCTATTTTATACATAGTGTCAATAGTGTATGTGTCAATCCCAATATCCCAATTCCCCCCTCCCCCAGCTTAGTATCCATATGTTTGTTCTCTACATCTGTGTCTCTATTTCTGCTTTGCAAAGAAGATCATCTATACCATTTTCTAGATTCCACGTATATGCGTTAATATACGATATTTGTTTTTCTCTTTCTGACTTACTTAATTCTGTATGACAAACTCTAGGTTCATCCACCTCACTAAAAATAACTCAATTTCGTTTCTTTCTATGGCTGAGTAATATTCCATTGTATATATGTGCCACATCTTCTTTATCCATTCATCTGTCAATGGACATTTAGGTTGCTTCCATGACCTGGCTATTGTAAATAGTGCTGCAATGAACATTGGGGAACATGTGTCCTTTGGAATTATGGTTTTCTCAGGGTATATGCCCAGTAGTGGAATTGCAGGGTCATAGGGTTGTTCTATTTTTTAATTTTTAAGGACCCTCCATACTGTTCTCCGTAGTGGCTGTATCAATTTACATCCCCACCAACAGTGCAGGAGGGTTCCTTTCTCACCACACCCTCTCCAGCATTTATTGTTTCTAGATTTTTTGACAATGGCCATTCTGACCAGTGTGAGGTAATACCTCATCGTATTTTTTTTTTGGCTCTTAACTATGTTTATTTTAAGCCAAGTAACAACAACAGCAGCATGAATAAAAACAGCTAAAGCTTACTAAGTGCCAGGCCATTTAATTAATTTATTTTATTTATTTTATTTTTGGCTGCATTGGGTTTTCATTGCTGAGTGTGGCCTTTCTCTAGTTGCAGCAAGCAGGGGCTACTCTTCGTTGTGGTGCGTGGGCTTCTCACTGCGGTGGCTTCTCTTATTGCAGAGCATGGGATCTAGGTGCGTGGGCTTCAGTAGTTGTGGCACGTGGGCTCAGTAGTTATGGCTTGTGAGCTCTACTCATCGTACTTTTGATTTGCAGTTCTCTAATAATTAGTGATGTTGAGCATCTGTTCATGTGCCTGTTGGCCATATATATGTCTTCTTTGGAGAAATGTCTATTTAGGTCTTCCGTCCATTTTGTTGATTGGTTTCTCTTTTGATATTGAGCTGCATGAGCTGCTTGTATATTTTGGAGATTGATTCTTTGTCAGTTGCTTCATTTGCAAATATTTTCTCCCATTCTGAGGGTTGTCTTTTTGTCTTCTTTATGGTTTCCTCGGCTGTGAAAAAGCTTTTAAGTCCCATTTGTTTATTTTTGTTTTTATTTTGATTAGGAGGTGTGTCAAAGAAGGTCTTGCTGCAATTTATGTCAAAGAGTGTTCTGCCTATGTTTTCCTCTAAGAGTGTTATAGTGTCTGGCCTGACATTCAGGTCTTTAATCCATTTTCACTTTATTTTTGTGTGTGGTTCTAGGGAGTGTTCTTAGTTTCATTCTTTTACAGGTAGCTGTCCAGTTTTCCCAACACCACTTATTGAAGAGACTGTTTTTCCTCCATTGTATTGATATATTCTTGCCTCCTTTGTCAAAGATTAGGTGACCATAGGCATATGGGTTTATCTCTGGGCTTTCCATCCTATTCCATTGATCTATATTTGTATTTTTGAGCCAGGGCCATACTGTCAATTACTGTAGCTTTGTAGTATAGTGTGAAGTCAGGGAGTCTGATTCCTCCAGCTCCATTTTTCTTTCTCAAGATTGCTTTGGCTATTCAGGGTCTTTTGTATTTCCATACAAATTGTAAATTTTTTTGTTCTAATTCTGTGAAAAAATGCCATTGGTAATTTGATAGGGATTGCACTGAATCTGTAGATTGCTTTGGGTAGTATAGTCATTTTCACAATGTTGATTCTTCCAATCCAAGAACATGGTACATCTTTCCATCTGTTTGTATTGTCTTTGATGTCTTTCATCAGTATCTTATATGTTTCTGCATACAGGTCTTTTGCCTCCTTAGGCAGGTTTATTCCTAGGCATTTTATGTTTTCTCTTGCAATGATAAATAGGATTGTATCCTTAATTTCTCTTTCTGAACTTTAGTTGTTAGCATATAGGAATGTAAGAGATTTCTGTGTATTAATTTTGTATCCTGCAACTATACTAAATTCATTGATTCACTCTAGTAGTTTTCTGGTAGCATCGTTAGGGCTTTCTATGTATAGTATCATGTCATCTGCAAACAGTGACAGTTTTACTTCTTCTTTTCCGATTTGGATTCCTTTTATTTCTTTTTCTTCTCTGACTGCCGTGGCTAGGACTCCAAAACTATGTTTAATAGTAGTGGTGAGAGTGGGCAACCTTGTCTTACTCCTGATCTTAGAGGAAATGCTTTCAGTTTTTCACCATTGAGAATAATGTTTGCTGTGGATTTGTCATATATGGTCTTTATTATGTTGAAGTAGGTTCTCTCTATGCCCACTTTCTGAAGAGTGTTGAATAAATGGGTGTTGAATTTTGTTGAAAGCTTTTTCTGCATCTATTTTGTCGAAAGCTTTTTCTGCACCTATTGAGATGATTGTATGATTTTTATTCTTCAATTTTTTAATATGGTATATCATATTGATTTGTGGATATTGAAGAATCCTTGCATCCCTGGGATAAATCCCACTTAATCATGGTGTATGATCCTTTTAATGTGTTGTTGGATTCGGTTTGTTAGTATTTTGTTGAGGATTTTTGCATCTATGTTCATCAGTGATATTGGCCTGTAATTTTCTTTTTTGTGATGTCTTTGTCTGGTTTTGGTGTCAGGATGATGGTGGCCTCATAGAATGAGTTTGGAAGTGTTCCATCCTCTGCAATATTTTGGAAGAGTTTGAGAAGGATAGGTGTTAGTGCTTCTCTAAATGTTTGATAGAATTAGCCTGTGAAGCCATCTGGTCCTGGACTTTTGCTGGTTGTAAGATATTTAATCACAGTTTCAATTTCATTATTTGTGATTGGCCTGTTCATATTTTCCATTTCTTCCTGGTTCAGTCTTGGAAAGTTGTACTTTTCTAAGATATTGTCCGTTTTATCGTGGTTGTCCATTTTATTGGCATACAGTTGCTTGTAGTCTCCTATGATCCTTTGTATTTCTGTGGTGTCAGTTGTAACTTCTCCTCTTTCATTTCTAATTTTATTGAGTCCTCTTCCTTTTTTTTCTTGATGAGTCTGGCTAAAGGTTTATCAATTTTATTTACCTTCTCAGAGAACCAGATTTTAGTTTCATTGATCTTTGCTATTGTTCTCTTCATTTCTATTTCATTTATTCCTGCTCTGATCTTTATGATTTCTTTCCTTCTACTAAATTTGAGTTTTGTTTATTCTTCTTTCTCTAGTTACTTTAGGTATTAGGTTAGGTTGTTTATTTGAGATTTTTCTTGTTTCTTGAGGTAGGATTGTATTGCTGTAAAACTCCCTCTTAGAACTGCTTTTGCTGAATCCTAAAGATTTGTGTCATCGTATTTTTGTTGTCATTTGTTTCTATGTATTTTTTGATTTCCTCTTTAATTTCTTCAGTGATCTCATGGCTATTTAGTAGCATATTGTTTAGCCTTCATGTGTTTGTATTTTTTACAGTTTTTTTCCTGTAATTGATTTCTAATCTCATAGTGTTGTGGTTGGAAAAAATGCTTGATACGATTTTAATTTTCTTAAATTTACCCAGGCTTGATTTGTGATACAAGATGTGATCCTTCCTGGAGAATGTTCTGTGAGCACTGGAGAAAAAAATGTATTCTGCCACTTTTGGGTGGAATGTCCTATAAATATCAAATAAGTCTATTTGGTCTATGGTGTCATTTTAAGCTTGTGTTTCCTTATTTATTTTCTGTCTGGATGATCTGTTCATTGGTGAAAGTGGGTTGTTAAAAGTCCCCCACTATTCAGCAACAAGAGAGGCCATGATAGTGAGAGGCCCCTGCACCATGATGAAGAGTGGCCCCCACTTGCCACAACTAGAGAAAGCCCACACACAGAAACGAAGACCCAACACAGCAAAAATAAATTAATTAATTAATAAACTCCTACCACCAACATCTTCTTAAAAACAAAAAGTCCCCCACTATTATAATTTTACTGTCGATTTCCCCTTTTATGGCTGTTAGCATTTGCCTTATGTATTGAGGTGCTCCTATGTTGGGTGCATAAATATTTATAATTGTTATATCTTCTTCTTGGATTGATCCCTTGATCATTATGTAGTGTCCTTCCTTTCTCTTGTAATAGTCTTTATTTTAAAGTCTATCTTGTCTGATATGAGTATTGCTACTCCAGCTTTCTTTTGATTTCCATTTGCATGGAATATCTTTTTCCATCCTCTCAATTTCAGTCTGTATATGTCCCTAGGTCTGAAGTGGGTCTCTTGTAGACAGCATATATATGGGTCTTCTTTTTGTATCCATTCAGCTAGTCTGTGTCTTTTGATTGGAGCATTTAATCCATTTATATTTAAGGTAATTATCAATATGTATGTTCCTATTCCCATTTTCTTAATTGTTTTGGGTTTGTTCTTGTAGGTCTTTTCCTCCTCTTGTGTTTCCTGCATAGAGAAGTAGCTTTATTTGTTGTAAAGCTGTTTTGGTGGTGCTGAATTCTCTTAGCTTTTGCTTGTCTGTAAAGTTTTCAATTTCTCCATTGATTCTGAATGAGATCCTTGCTGGGTACAGTAATCTTGGTTGTACGGTTTTCCCTTTCATCACTTCAAATATGTCCTGCCACTCCCTTCTGGCCTCAGAGTTTCTGCTGAAGAATCAGCTGATAACCTTATGAGAGTTCCCTTGTACGTTATTTGTTGCTTTTCCCTTGTTGCTTTTAATATTTTTTCTATGTGTTTACTTTTTGTTAGTTTGATTAATATGTGTCTTGGTGTGTTTCTCCTGGGGTTTATCCTGTATGGGACTCTCTGTTCTTCCTGGACTTGATTGATTGACTATTTCCTTTCCCATGTTAGGGAAGCTTTCAACTATAATCTATTCAAATATTTTCTCAGGCCCTTTCCCTTTCTCTTCTTCTTCTGGGACCCCTATAATTTGAAAGTTGGTGCATTTAATGTTGTCCCAGAGGTCTCTGAGACTGTCCTCATTTCTTTTCATTCTTTTTTCCTTATGTCCAACAGTCTATCTTCCAGGTCACTTATCCATTCTTCTGCCTCAGTTTTTCTGCTATTGATTCCTTCTAGTGTATTTTTCATTTTGGTTATTGTGTTGATTATTTGTTCTTTCGTTCTTCTAGGTCTTTGTTAAATATTTCTTGTATCTTCTCAATCCCTGCCTCCATTCTATTTCTGAGATCTTGGATCATCTTTATTATCATTATTCTGAATTCTTTGTGAGGTAGCTTGTTTATTTCCTCTTCATGTATTTGGTCTTGTGGCATTTTACTTTTTTCTGCAACATATTTCTCTGTTGTCTCATTTTGTCTATTCTACTGTGTTTATGGTCTCCTTTCCACAGGCTGCAGGGTCGTAGTTCCTCTTGCTTCCATTGTCTGCCCCCTGGTGAATGAGGTTGGTCCAGGGGCTTGTGCAGGCTTCCTAGTGGGAGGGACTGGTGCCTGCACTCTGGTGGGTGAAGTTGAGTCTTTTCCCTCTGAAGGGCAGGGCCACGTCAGGTGGTGTGTTTTGGGGTCTCTTTGAACTTAGTATGACTCTAGGCAGCCTGTCTGCTGATGGGTGGGGCTGTGTTCCTGTCTTGCTGCTAGTTTGCCATGAGGTGTCCAGCACCGGGGCCTGCAGGCAGTTGTGTGGGGCCTGGTCTTGGTGATATGGATACTTCCGGGAACATGCATGCCAATTAATATTCCCTGGGCCAGGGAATTCTCTGGTGGTCCAGCATCCTGGACTTGGCACACCCACCCCAGAGGCCCAGGCCTGACCCCTGGCCAGGGAATCAAGTGCCCGCAAGATACACAGTGTACCAGAGAATAAAGAAAAGAAACAGACAAACAAAACCCAAGACAAATAGTAAAAGCCATAACAAATAAACAGCAGCAACAACAACACAACACACACACACACACAAAGAAAAAAAAATAAAACAAGAGAACAAATAAATAAAATAATTTAAAAAATAAGAACAGTCAATAAGGACTAAACTAACAGAAACAAAAATATGAAAAATAAAACAAAAACAGAAAACAAACAACAAAAATGCAAAGAAAACATAAAATATACACAAAAACAGTCACAAAAAAGAAAATAAAGAACAAAAACAAGAAAAAAACCACAACAAAAACATAAAGTAAAAAGATTAAAATATATATTTAAAAAATTAAAATTAAAAATAAAAGATAAAAAAATAAAAGCAAGAACACCAACAACTGAACAAAATGAAACAAAGAAAGAACAACAGTAATAAGAATATTTTCCTGTGGTCTCCTCTGTCACAGTTTCCTTGCCCCCACAGTGAGCCAGAGCCAATCCCTGACTCCCCAGGAAGCCCTCCAATACCTCTAGTTAGGCCTCTGGACCTGCTGTGGGCACTGTGGGAGAAGCTCAGACTCTGACCTGGCCCAACTCCTGTACACTCTTGCCCCCAAAATCCACTGCTGCAAAGTCTAGACTGGTCTCAATTGTGGGAACATTTATTACCTATTTAGGTATTCCACAGATGCAGGGTTTACCAGGCTGATCTTGGGGATTTAATCCACAGCTTATGCAGCTGCAAGGAAAGATTTCCATTCCCCTTCCATAGTCGCACTGTCCCTGGGGCTCAGCTTTGGTTTCGACCCCATCTGTGTGTGTGCATCGCCCTCAGGCGTCTGTTCCTTGCCCAGGCAAGAGGGAGTGAAAGCAGCAGCTGCTTGGGGCACACTTACTCATACAGGCTGGGGGGTGGTAGGGCGGCCACAACTGGGGTGTGTGCAAGTTGCCTGTGGTGGCGGGACCAGCGGGTAGTTGGAATGGACTGTGATGCGCTTGCTCTGGAGGGCATCCCTCCAAGTGCCCACAGAGGCAGGAGCTGGCATGTGGGGGCAGTGGCGGCCCCACCCCCTGTGTGCCTCTCAACAATGGTGCCTCGCTTTCTAGGCAGACCACAATTCCTCTAGGGGCATTCCTGGCCATGCATCCCCTCCCTCCCATCCCCTCTGCTGTATCCGCACAGCCAACAGTCCTTGTCTCCCCTGATCTGTTCTCCGAACGCCACGTTTTAGCCTCAGACCCTGCCAGCATTGGTGAGCTCTTGTCCCAGTCAGGGGCACCCAGGGGTGATTCTCAAGGAGGCTTTGGGATGGGTGGTGCCCTGGAGCCCATGTGGGCAGAGGAGACCCCAGCCCAAGGGGCGGGTGGGCCCACTCAGATGGGAGCCCCTCCCAGTGCCTGCAGAAGCTGAAGAAGCTGGAGGTTGGGGAAAGGGGTTCTAATGGCAGCTCCACCCCTTGCACACCATTCAACGACACCTTGCTTCTTATGGTGTCCTGGGCTTTTTCTGTAGACCTTCCTGGTTGTGGAGCTCCTTACTCCTGTCCCTTCAGGTTGTCTTTTCACAGCCAACAGTTGTCCCTTCCCTGGGTCCGTGTTCCAAACCCCACTTTCCAGCACCCAAACCCCCTTTGCAACAGGCGACTCACAACTCAGGCTGGAATGCACAGGGCTGTGATGTAGACCATGCAAACAGTTCTTACATTGTCTTGCCTTCCACAGACCACATGCTGCATTCTCCTTTGATTCTCCAAAGGTCCTTTTCTGTCCCAGTTGATTTCCCCCTTGCGAGGGAGTTTTTCTGTGTGCAGGGACCTCCCCTCACCTTCAGCTTCCTGCCAGCTTTGCTGGTCTCTTTTTTGACTCCTCTTTTCTTTTTTTCTCCTTTCTTTTGTCCTACCCGGTTGTGAGGGGATTTTTCTTGTCCTTTTAGGTGTCCGAAGTCTTCTGCTAATGTTCAGCAGGTGCTCTAGGAGAACTATTCCATTTGTAGATGTATTCTTGATGTACTTGTGAGGAGTGACGAATTCTGTGTCCTCCTATTCCGCCATCTTGACTCCTCCCACAAGCAATTTCAGAGAAGGTTTTTCGAATCTTTACCTCCAAGTGCCTGCCACTGATCCTGGCACAGAGAGGGTGTCAGTAGTTACTGTCTGTTAAATGACTGAGTAAATGAATAAATGAGGATATGAGATAATTGATATGGAAATACTTCGAAATAGTTAAATGACTTAAAAATACCCTGTTTCTCTCCAGGATAGGGACAGTGGGAGGGAGATGCAAGAGGGAGGGGATATGGGGACATAAGTATGCATATAGCTGATTCACTTTGTTATACAGCAGAAACTAACACACCATTTTAAAGCAATTATACTCCAATAAAGATGTTTTAAAAAAGACACTGTTTCTGCAGTTCTTCATTTCTCCCCTTCAGTAATCAGGCCTCCTCTGATTACTCTATTTATTATTCTCTTAAGCATCTTCAAAATTGTTAATAGATGAGTACATCAAACCAAGGAGATCAAACTTTGTAGTACGTAAAGGGAAGTATCAATTTGGCCAATTCTGATAAATAACAGTTTCTAAAATTCATAATAAATATATAATATCTTAGTGAAAAGAGACATCCAACACAAAAGAGTTTCATACACTATTACTGTCTCCTCTCTTTTCAAACAGATTTAATGTTCCCTAACATGTCATATCTTGCAAATACTTTATAATTATATTGAAATATTTAATAATTTAGTCTACACCCTCCCGATATTTGATGCACTTTGAACACATCTGAATAATTTCAGTTTCATTTATCTCATTTAGTTAAAATACACACATATACGCACACACATAGTTCATGGTTCCTAGTTATTTTGAAAAGATTAATTTTATTCCAAAAAGGCCCTACATGGTTTTTGAAATTAGGCAATTAGATTGTGAAAGAGCTGGCAGCTGGGGAACCAGAGATTCTAGGTCTCCTTGGTAGGGAATGATGAGTAGAAATGTAGATCTCTTAGTATTTCATGCACTGCTGACATTTTCTCTAGAAAGAAAGAGTATAGCCTCTAGAATTTATCTGAAGCCGTGTGGGCCCACCTGAAGGAAGTCTGGAGATGTGGTGAGTTATCACTCACCAGGGTGGCCTTAACCAGCCTCCCACCCTTTGGAGGGACAATTCTGAGATGCATGCTACACAATTCCTCATAAAATCCTTAGTATGAGTGGGCCCCAGCTGCCCATCCTAGAAGCACCTTTATTGTCTTTTCTTTCTTCCCTGTCTCCTTCTCCCCATTCCTTCATGCCTGCTTCCTGGCATCTCTTTCCAAATAAAATACCTATGTTCGAATCTCTGTCTTAGGCTTTATTTTGTGGGGGAACCCAAACTAAGACGGAATTAATTACTGATGTATCTGGTCCAGGGTAATAAAAACATGAAACTTAGTTACTAATCACCTACTCTATACCCATCAGTGCATTTGGCCATTCCACATGAAGATTACGTAAAGAGCTTGGGCTTTGGAGACAAAATGACCTGTGTGTAAATCCTGGTTGTATCTCTCACATCTTTGTGCTTTCTTGCAGTCTTAGTGCTTGCATGTGTAAAATGGAGATAATAAGAGGCTTCTTTGAGGATTAAATAGCGGATATAAAGGATCTAAAGTGGCCTTGTTCCATAAACCCGGCTCCTTTGCTTAAGTTATTTAAACTTTCTAACTCTGGGAAGTAGATATTCCTCATTTTACAGTAGAGTAAACTGAGGCTCAGGTAGATTAACTAACTTAACTCTCCCCCTCAGACACTCCCTTCCAGGTCTACCCACCTCTTTGCTGGCCTTAGACATACCAGCTGCAGTTCTGTCTCCAAGGCTTTCTTTGTTCTCACAACCTAGAACTTCTTCTCTCTGATACTGCTTGGCTAACTCCCTCACCTCCTTCATGTCTCTGATTACTTTTCACCATCCCCATCCCCAGGTCTCCCTAGTTACTCTATTTATCACAGTCCTCCTGCCCATAGCTCCTTCAGTCTCCAGGGCTTTTGTTTCCACTCTTATTTTTGCCTTATTGCTTCTCCCTTTTAGCTCCCTGCATATTTTAAAACTACTTTTAAAGTTTATGTCAGACTGCGCTATCATCTCCAGTTCTTTGAGTACAGAATTGACAGTTTGTTACATCTGCCAACTCTCTCTCATGGTGGTTTATTTCCTTGCACGTGATTTGTAATTTTTATTGTGAGCTCATCTTCCCAGGAGTTGTGTTCCTTGAGAGTCTGGGTTCTCTGTGCTTAGAGTTGTCCTTAAGGGTTGGATTTTATGCTTGCATCTGCCAAGACCCTAAGAGAGCCACAAGGTATAGACTCCTTGTGCACTGATGGAATTTTACATATTCAGAACTGTGGTAATACTCCCAGGTGATTCTATTTCTATCTGTGACTTAAGGTAAAAGACCATCTTTCTTGATGCTTCTCCAGGTTTCTTTTGTCCATTCTCCAATCTGAGTAATTCCCATGTCTATACAGGGGCTTAGGTGCAAGGCCCCAGGACACATATGGGAGATTAAACACCAGCTCTCCAGGACTTAGGGCTGATGGTCAGGTCTTACAGCTTTATGAGCAGGTCATCAGCAATTGTGCCAAATGCTCTGGTTTTGTTCCCTTTCCTTTCTGCCACCTGGGATTGCCTTGTCTTACTTCCAAGCTTAGATGTGTTTATTTTAAACTTCTGTAATTTCACCTAGTATTTCTTTGTGTTTCTATGTCAGGTCAGTTTGCCAGGGTGACCAGAAGTCTTCCCATATGTAGTCCCTTATCAAAAATAAAACATCCTTCAGACAATGTGGAAATTCATGTCAGAAACCTAGAAGATAACAACACTGATAGTAACAACTGACGTGTAAAGTTTTTACTTTGTGACATACAATGCCTGGGACTTTATAGTGCATTACCTCATTGAGTCATCCAAACAACTCTATGAGATAAACACCATTATGCCCATTTTAGGGAAGGAGAAACTGAGGTTAGAGTAACTTTCCAAGAATATCACACAGCTCATTAGTGGCTGACATGCCTGCAACAAAGTAGTGCTTAGGCTGCTCAGGTTCCTGCACTGAGTCCACCGCTTAAAATGTGCATGACTTTGGGCAGGTACTTACACTTTCTAAGGAAAATGAGGGTGATAATAATGTTTGATGTGAAGATTAAGTGAGGCTATCCTTAGAAATTGCCTATTGCACTGCCTGGCACATGGGATACTCTGTAAATGTTAGTGCTATCACACAGTGCCCATTTAGAAATCATATTTGTTTTGTGCAGGGAAAGTGAATATCCTCTCTGTGGATATGAGGTGATGATGCTATGCTTCTTTCATCAGATCCTAAGAAGTTAGCACCAGCACACGCTTCTGATTGCCAGGTGGTTCCCTGTACACCTTCTGTGAACACATCAGTTATTACCAGCTCGAACTTCTACCTGTCTCTTTGTATCTTCACACATTTTAAATTTATATTACTTGCTAACTGATGCACTCATTTCCTGGCACACTGAATTCATTTGTAAGGTTTCTCCTGCATCTCCAGAACTAAGTTTCTGTGGGTGCCTTGGAAGGTTTGATTAGCCCCCCTTGGTCCAGGACAATACTCGAGGGAAGGAGGGGGCATCTCAGGTTAGGTTCTCCAGAAGCAGATGTTGAAGTGGATTTGGGGGTACAAGAGGTTTATTAGGGATTAATACCTGTGAGAGGAAAGGGAGAAAGCAGGATTTGGCAGAGGGAGAAGATGAATGGCAATGCAGGGCTGATAAAGTCTTGACCAACTCGTGGGGAGCCTTGGAGCAAATACTCCTTGTCAGCATCTCCCTGCATTAGGCCCACATGGTGAGGCATTTACACCCGGCCTGACTTAGGCACCAGATGCCTTGGAAAGGGCATGTCCTTGGATGAGGTGTTCTTCTGCACCCAGGCGACCCTGAAGGCTTTGACAGTTGGAGGTTCTCTGATGACCAACCGTCCCCAGCACTGGGCATGAATCTTCCTTGAAGGGGGTGTGGGTGGTGAATCTCTGCATCTTCCACAGGGGATATTGAAACTAGACCTAAGATTTCACCAATATCCTAAAGAAAACCTTGAAGCCTTGACCAAAATGGTCACCCATATTCTTCCTTCTGTCTTGTGCAGGAGTTAATTCAACAGCTTGAACTTCCCCACTTAGTTACAAGTTCCTGGAGAGCAGAAGCTGGGAATTATGCATTTGAAGACCCCACAGCACATAGCCTCCCCCTTTTATATAATGAGGGGGGAGCAGATGTTCTTAAATAAAAAACTAGGGGAGGATTGTACCAAGGACCACCAGAAAGAAAAGGACTGCTCAGTAGATCACTTTTGAACAATTGTTTAATTGAGAAAAAGAAAAGATTAATTAACACCTACATCATACCATGTACCCAAATTAATGGCAAATGTATTAAAGTTTTAACTATAAAAACTGAAACCATAAGTGTAAGAAAACATAGGTAAATATGATTCTGATTTTGAGGTATTCAAATTTTAGAACCAAAGAAACCACAAAGTAAATTCAGAGTTTGCTTATATAATTTTAAACTTCCATATGTAAAAAGAAGAAAAACATTTTAAAGACAAATTAACAGGACTTCCCTGGTGGTGCAGTGGTTAAGAATCCATCTGCCAATGCAGGGGACACGGGTTCGAGCACTGGTCCGGGAAGATCCCACATGCCACAGAGCAACTAAGCCCGTGTGCCACAACTACTGAAGCCCGCACGCCTAGAGCCTGTGCTTGGTAACAAGAGAAGCCACCGCAATGAGAAGCCCGCACACCACAACGAAGAGTAACCCCTGCTCTCTGCAACTAGAGAAAGCCTGCACACAGCAACGAAGACCCAACACAGCCAAAAATTAATTAATTAATTAAAAAACCCACAAGTTAACAATTTGGAAAATATCTGTAACAGATTAAGTCTTCTTTTTAATAAGTAAATAGTTCAGACAAGTTGATTAGAATATTAAATATATCCTAATGGAAAAAGCAAATGATATGAAAGTACTTTTCCAAAAAGAAGAAAAACAAATGACGAAGAAATATATAGAAAACATCTAGCCACTTTAACAATCAAACGATTGCAATTTTAAAACTGAAGGGAAAGTTTTTCATCTATCCAACTGACAAATTTTGAAAAGATAATACTGTAGACAAAGATTGGGGAGATGAGATTTACATATAGATTTGGGGGAAGAATAAATTTATACCACCTTTGTTGAGGACATTTTCTCCATGTGCATAAAAATCTGTGATCCAACCATTCTATTTTTAAGAATTTTCTGTAAAATTATCTAAGATGTAAACACTGATAAATATCCAACAATAGAGGAATCAGGATTAAATAAATTATGGTTTATCCACTTACTGTGAAATTATTAAAAAGCACATAATTGAATAATATTTAATGAAATCAGAAAGTGCTTAATGTTAAGCTGAAAAAAGTCACAGACAACAATGTGAGTCTAAATTCACTTATAAATATATTTATTTATACACATACACATACATACTAGATGCACAGAAATTAGCACTGATTATGTCAGGAAGGCAGAATGATGATGATTTCTTATTCATTTATTCCTGTTTTCAAATTTTTTACACTGCATATTTCAAAGAACTCAACCAAATGCACACACGCACACACATATACTTTTAAATAAGAAGCTAATAACAGAGGAAGTTCGGTCTGCTTCTGCCCTTTCACCAGCCACCCATCTTCAGCTACTCACCCTACATTCTTAAAGAAATGATACCTTAATTCTCTCAGCATCCTCAATCAAAACACTTGAGATGATTGTCCAGTTCTGAGAGTGTGCAAATTGCTGTGGAGTGTAATAGACATGAGCTTTGGAGTTGCACATGTTTGAATCTGAATCTCAGACCAGCCAATTACCAGCTGTGTGTCTTGGGCAACTCCCTTATACTCTCTGAGACTTACTTACCTTCTTTGCAAAACTGGGTTACATGGTTATAAATATCCACCCAATATTAATGTGGCAAGAACAGGATGGGAATAATGGTTCAAAGTGCAAACTCAGGAGTCAGACTGCCTTGCTTCAAATCCCAGCTCTGTTACCTGCTAGCTGTGGGACCAGGCCAAGTTATTTAACCTTTATGACATGTGGTGGCTGCCTATTTAATGGGAGATAATGAGTGTCCACTTTACAGGGTTTTAGGAGAAGAATATGGGTTAGCGCCTTCCCGGTACACGGCACATACTAAGCCAGTGCTTTCCACAATTATTCAATGAGGCATCGAACATAAAACGCCATTAAAGAGATGCAATTCACTTAATTCAGAAACTGAGTATCTACTATGTGCCAAGTCCTTCTAAGGAATCTATGATATCAGAATATATAACCTTTGCTTTTGGGAAAATCATGATTTTGAGAAGGAGGCATGTACAGAAAGAAAAAAAAAATCCCCAATAGAATAAAGTAAATTGGTCTGTCATATAGAGTGAAGTTAAGTCAGAAAGAGAAAAATAAATACTGTATATTAACACATATATATGGAATCTAGAAAAATGGTACTGATGAACCTAGTGGCAGGGCAGGAATAGAGACGCAGATGTAGAGAATGGACTTGTGGACATGGGGAGAAGGGGAGGCTGGGATAAACTGAGGGAGTAGCACTGACATATATACACTACCATGTGTACAATAGATAGCTAGTGGGAAGCTGCTGTATAGCACAGGGAGAACAGCTCGGTGCTTTGTGATGACCTGGGCTGGGGAGGGTGGGAGGGACGTTCAAGAGGGAGGGGATATGGGGATATATGTATACATATAGCTGATTCACTTTGTTGTACAGCATAAACTAACACATTGTAAAACAATTATAATCCAACAAAAATGTAAAAAAAAAAAACAAAGTAAATCAGGTTGGAGCTCTGAATAGGGCACCCTAGGAGCACAAAAAGAGGTCTTTCATCTCTCTAGTCCAGGAGTTCAGAGAAGGAGGTGATACTGAGCTGAAGCTTGATGCACACAGTAGACATCCAACCCATGTCCATTTCTTCCTCTATTCCATTCTCCTTCTAATCACCTCCCCTTGTCAAATCCTTAAGGGGAGACTGGGTGACAAGAAACAGGAGAGGGGATAAGGGAGGGCCATGCTTACTTTTCTTCCAGCTTAGTTTCCTATGCCCACGCCCACTGCAGGCAGCCAGCAGTACACTATGAACTTGCACTCATGTCTGACATGCTTTTGCCATTTCCAGGTCCTTTCTCCTACTCTTACCAGATGTGGGAGTTCTGTATTTCCCCTCCACGGGTTGGTTTGACCTTCAATGAAAGGCTATGCTAACCCCTCTGCTCACAAAACAGTAAATACCCATGTCTTACTGTCACAGAGTTTTAAGAACACAGGACATCTGAAAATTAACTAAGCCCCTTAGCCAACACCCAGCCTCCCCAGGGGTACTTCTTTGTTCTGCAGGCCAAATGGTACCTGTCTGGATACCCCCTACCCCAACACAGCCGATTTTGTTTGCCAGTCACTCCATGATTTCTTCTAATTGGCACCTTCCTTAGGAATCTAATTTAGAAGTTCAAATCTCTCCAATGCAGGTCAAGAATGGGCCATGTCTGGGGAGAGCTAGTTGGAAAGACCAGCTGCTATATCTGGCTAGAAATTCTGTCGTTCTTCTCTCCACCTTGCTGATTCCTGCTTGTCTTCTGGGGCTCAGCTATGGCATCACCCCTTCTGAACCCTACTCTCTGACTCTGCTTCCTGGCTCAGTTAGGTGCCGTCAGCAACAGCATCAACCCCACTGGTAATATTTAGAATAATTCTCTTTCCCACTTTAAACCATGTATTGTTCTGAGGGTGGTTACTATACATTTTACCTATAGCCCAGTGCCAGCATGGTGGTGACTGGCATTTAATAGGTGTCCAATCAATGTTTGATGAGTGAATAATGAATGAGTGAATGAAAAAATGAACTTCCCAGACAAATCAGGTATATAACTTAATGTAAAGATAATAGAGCAAATCCTGGGCAGAAATACATCCTTTCAGACCCCCTCTTGGACTGTGTCTCCCAGGGCTTCACAGAGGACCACCTTAGTCATGTAGACCTGAGCATACAGCTCACTGCCCTCAGTAAAAGACCTCCAAACTCTCTTCTTGTTTCATATTTCTACCACATAAGGAATACATAATTGTCACAGGTTTTTAAATGCAGATAAATAAAGAGCCCAGCCACTGACAATATTTTTAAAATGAAATTCTTTCCAAGACCAGAATGCTAGGAGGTATTTCTCGTGGGACTTATATGGCAGCACAGAGGAAACAAAATTCTCAATCAGAATTATACAGAAAATAAGGTACAATGGTTCACATGCCTAGTTCTCTCTCAGCAAACACCAATAAAATACAACTCACTGATGGTAAATATTTGAGGTGCTAGAGGTTTTTTAAAATATATATTTTCATGGTAGTGATGGACACACAAGTGTGAATGTACTTAATGTCACAGAATCGTACACTTGAAGACAGTTGAAATGGTAAATTTTATGTTATGTACATCTATCTATCTAATCTATCTATCTATCATCTATCTATCTATCTATCTATCTATCTATCTATCTACCTACCTACCTACCTATCTATCTATATCCTCTCAATGGTCACTTTGAAATTATCCTGAGCTAAGACTGCAACACCAGGGCTCAATGGCCAGAGAGTGGCCATTTAGAATGAGGATTTGTGTCCTTGGCCTAAGAGGAACCTAAACAGCCCATAAGAAGATCCATCACACGCTCTAAAAGTCATCTTCTAGCTTTGTGCTTAGATGCTCCCTGAAAGAATTTTGAAAAGCTGTGAATCCATTTAAACACTTCTAAGCTGGCATCTGAAATATTTCATTCCTGGCTTTAATAGCATATAACATTCAGCATATTTTAATTCTGCCATCTTAAAACTGCTTGAACTCTAAAGAGCGGAAATTTGATGCCATAGTGATTTAATGCTATTATCTATCGAAAAAATACTTAGACAAACTCTTCATTAATAAATTTTATAAACTTCCTTTTCTCCCTTCAAACTGCATTTCCATTTTATTTTCCTCACAGAATTTTATCCCAAAGAAATATAATTTTATACTTTAAAATGTTTTATTCATTGGTCTCTCATACCTCTTTGTGACAAAAATATGTCTATAAATGTAAATCTTTTTAAAAAGTTTTCTGTAATGCTGTAAAAGATTTTAATTTGGATTGAGTTATCATTACAGTTATGAGTATAGGATTGATCAAAACAATGAAATATTCTCTAAATTTTGATAATTATTAGAGTTAAAATTATAATTCAAAATGCATCTCTAATGAGATGAATGGCTATTTCTCCTATAATTACTTCATGTATTAATGAATTAATATAACCAATCTCTAGAATAACTCAGATTCATCTTCCATTGCATTCCTATTTTTCATTTTTATAAATGCTTAGAACTGAGAGACTTTTTCTTGTAAATAAATGGACATGAATGGAAGTTTTGTAATAGAGGTGCCATTCAATTTTTGTACCCCTTCCAAGTTGTATGTCAAAATCGTAGTGATTTATCATCAAAGTTATTTTTAATTATCTAGCAACTGACATGTCAATTAGTCCACCTTCAATTTTGTAGAAAGCAAAGAATCGGAAAACCTGACTTGCAGAAAGACTTGTTGATTACCCAGTCAGGACGGTCATCCGTTTTCTCAATACCTACACTAATATTCAAATGACCCCTTGTTTAGAACTTAGGAGGCTTTTGTAAACCACAGGGCAATGTACCATAGAAAGAGCCCAGCAGCAAGTTTCTTTATTTGATAGAGTAGGAGAAGGGTGAGTTCCTAGGCAGTTCAATTCTTAAGAAACAGTACAGATGGAACTGGAAGATCTGTAATTAAGCCCTTATACTCTTTGGAAAATCTTCATGTTTACCTAAGGGGGTGTGCCTCTCCAGGTATGAAGAATGCTGCTCTAAGTCAACCAATCAACAGACCATACAAGATCGGGAAAGGAGGCGAGTTACTGATGTGCTTGTGGAATGGAGAAATTCATCAAGAGTGTCTGGGAAGGTACCATGCCCCATCCCCCATGGCCACTGGGTGCTCTGGAACCATGATGGAGGCAGGTTTCACCCCTCCAGAGCTGCCTGCCATCACCAAGCCAAGTTTCTCCAGTGATTTCGTTGTTTTCTCTAACAAAAGGACTGATTGTCACCATTAAGTGAACAACTTCACTGGTGTTAAAGTTGTCAGAAGGCATCATTAAGTTATTTAAGATATTGCACTATAGTCACAAAATTGGCAGCTTTCTCCTTGAATCAGAATTAAAGGGAACTAGGAACTGAAAGTATCCCCCTCTCTCTTGGCAGGAGAACCAGCCTGGGATGAGGGGCAGGATAGGAACAGGACACAGTGATTCATCTTCAGAGTTGCCTCTGGACCAAGGTTGTCGTCACTGAAAAGTTTATTCCTGCCCACACCCGCATACCATCTCATATGAGATGGGAAACACCATTGATATACCATACAAACTCATAATTTTCTATGCATAGTCTGTATCTCACCCCTAAATTCCTGTTGTGAATAAACGGCTGCTAACCAGACATCTACATTTGGAAATCAACATGTAGCCTCAACACAACTCGCCAGGATGGAAGTTTTCATTCCATTCCCTCACCCTCAAAAAAAAAAAAAAGCTTCTCCTCAGGGTGCCCTATTTCTATAAATGACACCACAATACACTGAATTCCTCAAATAAAAAATCTGTCGGTCATTCATCTTTTCCCATACCCCCAAATCCAATCCATCAGAAAATAAATACTTTAGGAAATGTGAAGGACTACAGCTCCATGCTTCCCCTCTCCATCCACTTTTCCCTCCAGTAGACCAAGGCTCCACGGATATTGGCCATGGACTTCCAAGAGTTTCCCTCATACTTATCCCTTTTAATTCATTCTCTACACAGGAGCAAGAATGACATTTAAACATGGAAATCATATCATGTCATTTCCCTGCTTAAAATCCTTTGTGGTTTTTTACTGTTCTTAAAATAAAATCCAAATTTCTAGAAGACCCTATAAGGCTCCACAGTAGAGACTTTTCACCTCTGACTGGAACCACCCGGAGACCTAAAATAACCACAGGAGCAGCAACAGCCACAACAACGACAACAAAAATCAAACGCCAATGCCCCACCCTAGACTAACTGAATACGAATTGCTGCAGGTAGAGCGCCTGCATTTTTGATATGTGGTGGGAGTTGACAACAATTGCCCAACATGATATGACTTCTGTCTACTGCTCTGACCATTTCTTCCATTGTGATCTCCCTCACTCACAAAAATCCGAACATACTGATCTAGTTCTCTTTTTGAACACACCAAATTTGTGCCTGCCCCAGGATCTTTGCACTTGCTGTTTCCTCTCTCTGGAAGGCTTTACTCCAAGATTTTCACATTGGCTGGCTCCCTCTCACCATTCAGAAATCTGCTCAAATATCACCTCTTCAAAAGGAGAGAGTCACAGAGAACTGGGCAACAGATTGTAAACCTCCGTGTCTGTGTACCTGAGATCAAAGTCTTCATATCAGGAGTTACCACCGTGCATTCCTCCATCACTCCCATACCGTGTGCCCTGTTTCTATGAGCTCATTGCCACTGGCTGCCCTCCTGTTTCCTTGCCTGTGGTGCACAGCCACCCTGAGATGGCTGTCAACATGCCAAGGATTATCAGGCTCTCAACATGCCAAGCAAGCAGGGGCCACCTCTGATTGCCTCTGAGGAATGACACTTCTCACTGGGGATGTATCCTGACACACAGACACTTACAATCATCCTTTAGTGACCTTTCCCAAGAAAATACTTATGGAAAATCCAGTTCAATTTCGGAAACTACTTTTTCAGAGATGCAGCTGACTTGGGTGTAAAACTCTCAGGAGTAGAATGAGTTTCAACTTAGATGCCCAAGCACAATTTGGCCATAAAGGGATCTCCCTGTAGTCCACCAATTTCAGTATCTTAATAGGACTTACACTGACAAAGAGCACGACATCTTTCAAAGAACTTGTACAGATGTTCTTCCTTATGGTATCACAAAAACCTGAGAGTAAGTCTGGTACCAGAGTTCCTGCATCCAAATGTGTAGTCTGCACTCTGCTAAGGTGTGCCTGGTCAAGGGGGTGAATAGGGAATGAAATCCAGCCCCTCTCCAAGCCCATCCTGGAAAGTCAGTGCAGGGGAAAGGGTGTTTTTCTCAAATTCAACCACCGGGGGCAGGGGGCATCTTTCTCATATCTGCAAAGGTACCATATGTGGCAGAAGTAGACCTGGCAGTGCTATTATTTTTGCTTGCTGCTTATTGTTTTATTTTGCATATGGCAACTCTATTATTCAGCGGTGAAGTACCCTGTCCCAGCGGAAATTCAGTGAATCAAAAATCTGCTAGTGAGTTGCCAAAAAGTCTAGAGCTCTTTCCAGGATCACTTGGAAATATGTTTACTATTACTTTGGGATGGTCCCTGGTTTGTAGCCAATGCCTAAAGGGAAGCAGCATGTTCCAAGATTCCAGAGTGAGAGGCATAATCATCAAAGCTCAGAGCAGTACACTGATGATAGCCTCCAATTCCACGGGAATCATTTAAATTCTCAGGGCTCCTCCTCCTCCCTAGGAGATTGAGGGGGTGAACTCAGTACCAAATTAAGTTCCTTTGGGCTCTCACAACTTTGGCTTGAGGAAGCAGCAGAGCTTTTTCTATCTAGAGAACTTTCTTTATTCTTGCACCACAGCTGTCCAAGCTTACTTGAATCAAAGCTATTTTGTGAGAAAATTTCTGCCACATTAAGCCATTTTGGAATCATCTTCAGCCTCATTAACTATTTAAGGGGGTTAGTTTGGTCACCACCAATCTCCCTGTTTATCAAACTTGTTTAATTGAATCCCTAACTTGGATGAAGTCAGGTGTCCCATCCCTGACTATTCAGACACATTCATCTATTCTGGATCTGCTCCCTCAGGTCAAGAGCACAAACCACCCTATAGCTTTCTGCTGAGACACATGTTTCCCAAGCTTCGTCCCTGCAGTCTTTGAAGGAAGGATGCAAAATACATTTTCTCTAAGTCAGTTCAAACTAGAGTAACTCATTGCCACACATCTATCCACCTCTTCCTCCCCCGCTCCCCCACCCTTCTCTCCAGACACTCCATCAGTACATGGATTTAACCTCATTTGCTGCTCTTTAGGGAGAATGCATTCACCCACAAGCTTCTCAAGGTGCTTCCTGGCACAAAAAGCTGAAAATGTCATCGCATTTGCAAATGAACAGAAACCTCCCACTCAAAGAGCATCAGTGCCACTGCAGTTCACAGAAGCAGACCACAGGAGCCTTCCTCTCCATGCCACTGCTTTGTTGTTAGAATAATACACATATATTCTTTTCCTCTAATGGTGTTGGGCAAGTTTTACTTTCTTTGTGAACGTAACAGCTCTGTTCTTCCAACCAGAAGACTGACCAGTCTTTCTTTGGAACGGGGCCGAATGGTTCCTATTCACTCCAGATGGCACTGGTCAGCTTTAGCCTCTGACAGGTATTTACTTAAGCTTCATTCACTCCACACTGTATGACTACACTCTGCAGGTCACAGTGGCTCTGGTTTTCTTAAGCTACAGAAATCTGAATTCTGGATTGAAACGCTGGCCACATCAACGCCATCTTCTCGTCATTCTCATTTGTCAAGGAGAGTTGGGCTGAAAGTAGGATACTTTGTAGCCCTTATGTGCAATGACCTGTTTTCTTGGATTTAGTATTTCCTGAGCAAGTATCCCCAAACTGGCAAGGGGAGGGTTCTGAGGAAGACAGCGCAGAACACATCCAACTCACTGGGGATCTATCTGCCCATGATTTCGCGAGCATGAATGAATCATGATGTGGCTGGCTTCATGCCGGTGGCTAATCAAGACTACTGGTTTATTCCGTCACAGAGATTCCTCCCAAAGTGCAGCCAAAGGTTAGACTGTATGACAAACTTGGCAAACGATCACCCTAGAAGGGTCCAACTCTCAGGACAACTATTATATGTTTTTGTTCTATTCTGTAGGAACCAGGAACATGGAAATGAGTGGGATCTATTACAAACCTTATTAATACCTCAGAGTCAATGGCTATAGAAAGTGGGGTAAGTATTTTACTTGCATTAGGAATGGCAATATTTGTGTCAGTGATGTTCTGAGATAGACTGACTGCCCTGTTCAGATACAGCACATCAGTGCCTCTTACATCAAAACTCCCTGAATGAGCCATGTCAAGGCTTACCCAGAAGTGCACTGGTTGAGCAAAACTGTCCAGTGAATGGACATGAGACCTCAGATGTTCTGCCATTGAACCAATGACATAATTATGAGAACCACGCTCCTCAAAGGCCTCAGTCACAGGCTTCTGACAACTAAGATGGATCTATGGACATGTACACAATAATTCACTGAATCACCACCAAAGACCTACTCTGTTTCATGAATTGTGTAATATAATGGAACGATAACTAGGGTACAGTTTCCACCCTCAGGAACATCACAATGTAAGGGAGTTAGACACATAAACAGATACTTAATAAATACAGTAAACAAATACAGATTAAATAGTCTAAGTATGAAGTTAAGGATATCCACAGAGTGATATAAAAATTCACACCTAATAGCATCATCTAACCTGACTCATGAAGGGTGGTAGGAAGATCCCTCCTAGAAGAGATGACCCTTGAGCTGAGTGTGAGGTGGGAGTTTTGTGAGGTAGTTGGGAGTCCAAGGAAGAAGTTTTTCAACCTTCCAATATTCTTTCAACTAGGCAAGAGTTTAGAAGAAAGAAAGCAGTTACCTCTAACTCTCTTCTCAGCCTGATCAAATAATTAGCTGAATTGGGACATTTATTTACTTTTTATTTTTTTAAAGATTTATTTATTTATGCATGCTGTGCTGGGTCTTAGTTGTGGCATGTGGGATCTTCGTTGCAGCTTGCAGGATCTTTTAGTTGTGGCCTGTGGACTTCTTAGTTGTTGCATGCAGGCTTCCTGGTTGTGGCATGCAAACTCATAGTTGCAGTGTGCATGTGGGATCTAGTTCCCTGAGCAGAGATCAAACCTGGGTCCCCTGCATTGGGAGCACGTAGTCCTACCCACTGGACCACCAGGGAAGTCCCAGAATTGGGACATGTAAATATGCATTAGGTGGTAGAAAATTGGTAATACTTTGTTAATATGGCATTAATACTACTGACATCATAGCTTGACTTTCACAAAAGAAAAGTGATTGCTTGGAAGTTTTTATTTCTTCTTCTTCTTTTTTAACCAAAAACCCAGAAGAAAATCAATAAGATAAAATTTTGCAAAGTTTAACTCCGTCACACTTTGGAATTTATTTATATTTATTTTTATAAACTTATTAATTAATTAATTAATTTATTTATTTATGGCTGTGTTGGGTCTTCATTGCTGCGTGTGGGCTTTCTCTAGTTGCGGCGAGCAGAGGCTACTCTTCGTTGAGGTGCACAGGCTCCTCATTGCAGTGGCTTCTCTTGTTGTGGAGCACGGCCTCTAGGCATGATGGCTTCAGTAGTTGTGGCACACAGGCTCAGTATTTGTGGCTCACGGGTTCTAGAGTGCAGGCTCAGTAGTTGTGGCACACGGACTTAGTTTCTCCACAGCATGTGGGATCTTCCCAGACCAGGGTTCAAACCCATGTCCCCTGCATTGGCAGGCAGATTCTTAACCATTGCGCCACCAGGGAAGCCCACACTTTGGAATTTAAATTGAACTTGTATGCCCCATAGTCAGTTAAAAACACTTTTCTCCAAACTCTCCTGACAAGACATTTCCAAAGAGCTTAAGATGTATTTATTCACTTTGTGGAGTTTTGAAAACTGGCTCTGAAAGAGAAAAAATACTATGAACGCTACTGTGGATATGTTTCTAACTTTTAGAGCTATCCTATGAGAGACAGAGACTGGGCATAACTGAGTTAGAAAAGACACAGACAGCTGGGCCAGGACTTGCTCCTGAGGTAAACATAAACTCATTAAAGGTTAAACTCTGTGCAGTGTGTTTAAGACCAAGGCATGAAGCGGAGCTGCAATACCGAATGGGACCATCATAATAATCTCATCTGAGGTGCAGAGCTGGGCTCAGAACTCTCCCACAAGAGCCTTCAGGGGTATATTCAGACCCCCCATCTCACTGAATCCACTCTACAGGCAAGAGTGAGTCACAGAATTGTTATGTATCCTGAAAATAGATCATTATTTTCTACCTGATCTAGGGTTTTGTTTTGGTTTTGTCTTTATTTTCTGATATTTTGCTGTGACTCCTCAGTCTCCAAATTGAGTTACGAAAAAAATACTGGAATAATCTTCTTCCACGATCCCCTCCCTTTTTCCGATCTCTCAGCTCCCACGAATGATGCTCCAGCACTGACACAAGGGCCACATAAAATCACCATTTTCAGTGGCAGCCTAAACCCCCTTTCCCTAATGTTACCACTGGTGAAACACACCAGAATAATAATTCAGTGGCCTGCAGATCATCCTAGGGTCAGTGAAAAAGTGGTCAGTGCTAGCAGCTGGGGTTACTGCCTTCTCTCTATTCTTGAAGAACAAATGTAAAGTCTAGGAATGGAGCAGGCTTTGATCTCCAGGAGCCTTAGACATCAGGTCTCAGTCTTCATATGGATTGTTCATTTTGTGTGTGTGTGTCTGTGTGTGTGTGTGTATTTCAAACATCTCCTTCCAGAAGCCTTTCCTAACCTTCCCAGGAATTTGTGCTCCCTCTGTAATCATTAAGAGTGCTTTTGCAGCTCTCATAACACCTAATAATACAGCTCTGCTTATAGGTCTCTACCACTATTACATGGCAAACTGCTTGAAGACAGGGTCCATTTATCTTAAAAATTTATATATTCTCTTGGGCTTCCCTGGTGGTGCAGTGGTTGAGAGTCTGCCTGCCGTTGCAGGGGACACGGGTTCGTGCCCCATTCCAGGAAGATCCCACATGCCGCAGAGCGGCTAGGCCCATGAGCCATGGCCACCGAGCCTGAGCATCCGGAGCCTGTGCTCCGCAACAGGAGAGGCCACAGCAGTGAGAGGCCCGCGTACCACAAAAAAAAAAAAATACAATTTATATATTCTCATCTCCTGGCAAGTGCCGAGCACCTAGTGGTTACTATATGGGTAGATAAATGGTAGAATGGCTTTGGGGTTGTAGGCTCATGAAAAAAATGACAGAAGAAATGGTTTTGCACAAATCTTGCTAGTTTTGTCACATTCCATCAATCCATTACTGGCAAAAAAGGAAAAAATATTTAGGATTTTGATCCTAAACGTACCAATATTTTAATTTTATGGACACTTAAAATGTCAGGGTTAGAATGGATGAGACGTTATTTGCTGAAATATTTGATGGGTAAGAAAAGGAGGGCTTCTTTCAATTCTGTTGAGGCCCTCCCACCATATACCTCTCACTAGTGTGGCCCATGTGTGAGTTGGGAAGGCCTGGGTGAAGATAATCCAAAAAAGAAATACTGGCGTTACAGTTGGTGAGACTTTGGATGTTAGCCTAAGGGCGTGGCCTTAATTTCATGATAATTAAGAAGAGAAGAAATGAGAGGCATGATTGGATGTATGTTTGGAATAAGTGACACAATTCATATATATTAGGGAAACCACTCTGGCAACAGGAGAAGGCCAAGCACAACGATTGACATACCTAACAGGCAGCTGGTCCATCTTCTATGAGAGAAGTGAGGAAGGCCTCCGTGAGGGTGGAAGAAAAGGAGTGTGGGATTGAGAGCTACTTTAGGGGTGAACTCACAATATCACTACAGAAAGGGATCATCTAGAAAGATTTCCAAGGGGTTCACACTGATTATAAAGAAGGAAGTAGAGATAAGAAAAAGGACAGAGAGGCTTATATATCAAGTGGAGTCAGTATCTAAACATCACAGTGTGGTGCATGGACATGTGTTTCCCCAGTGGCACCTGCAGGCAGCCTCCATCATTTGTCCTGGGGGCCTGAGAAGAGTGACCTGCTTCTATCAGCAATGCCCACAGCAGGCCAGTCAGTATGCAGGTGGTGCCTGGAGTTTTCTAAAGAGCTCATGCTGCTTTCCTGATTGAAATGGGGTCAGGTTTATTTTTGTACTTTACTGCATTTCACAATAACTTCCTGTCCAATCACTCCAAACCATGTATACCACTGCAAAAGAGATAAATCTATACAATTCAGGCAAAAAAAGTTGCCTTGTGACCCTAAACAGAGACAGAAGTGGAATAAAACCCAGATGCTCCATCTGCTCAGGTGCCTGCCAAAGTTATATGTCAACAGAGGACAAACGAGGGAGACTGGGCTATTACTTCCTACCAAAGACAGGACTCAACCATGGGCTCTGTCTTCAAATAGAGGGCATCACTGCACAAAAAAATTCTGGGATATAAAACGTAGTATACTTCATGAGTGTTTTCTCAGGCTTGGGAGGGCTGATAGGTGCTTAGTAAATGTTCAGTGTCAGGACCTAGTCTGGGTACATTGACTAGTGGCCCCAAGCTCAAGCCATGCTAGGATTTAAAAGAAACCAAGCCAAAAGCCAACAGGACTGCAGAGAAAGTGAAAGAGCCCCATTGCTAGGATCCCCAGATGAGACAGCAATAGTCAGATGGGCCTACCCGCCAGGTCAAGGAATAGGAAGGGGAAGTTCCAGGAAAACATAGAAGTAGGATCACTTTCATGCCAAATCAGACTATGCATCCAAACTGAGAAAGGAAAAGAGTAATATAAAAAATGTCCCAGAAGGACTTGGGTGAGAATCAGATTCCACCCACCCAGTCTAAGTAGAGTGCAAGTCTTCCTTTCCAACAGGTAACGGAGACTCAGGGCCATGGAAACATCAAGTCCCAGGGCAGAGAACAACCAAGAATATTAAGTAATATTATTCAAGTGCCTCAGACCTCTAGTCTCAGTTGTAGAACAGGAGACTATTACAAACTCTTCTGGTGTGCACAGCAAAAAATCTTGACAAATTGCCCAGCTGCTCCTTCTGGGTTCCAGAATTGAAATCGGGTGAGGCAGTGAGTAGATGCACTGAATGTAGCTGGGATGTGTCCAGGACAGTGCTGGCAGCACTAGTAAACAGAGACACCTAAGTCACACTGCACTGATCTCACAGCAAGCCTGCAAATGATGTCAAAGGATAGACATTTCAGCAGAGCCTCATAGCAGGGTCTCCAAAGATCAGTGTTCACAGAGGGAAACCCTGGAATCTCCCCCAAACCTGCTAACGTATCTGAAATGTCAGAACTAAACCAACAGTCAAGAGAGAATATTCGGCTTTATAGACACTGCAAAAGATGTTCCTGCTTTGCCCCTGATGATCTGCAAAGAGACCAGGTTATGATAACACAGACCCACAGCAGAACAGGTCAGCAGACCACAGAGAAAACCATCCCTGAAAGAGTACTTCAAGCCTTGAGTCTTAGCATCCTGGCCTCAGCCTGAAAACTTCAATGAACACAAGACTGGAATTAGAAGTTTCCGAGATTGACTTGGAGTATTTTCTACCTTATATGTCAAACTTGGTTTCCAGAGGGGTAGTGAAAGGTAAAATTTGACAGTACTTTTAAGTCAGACAAATTTGAATTCAAATCCTGGTTCTGCTGTTAGCCAACTGGGTGGCCTTGGAATTTGGCAAGTTGCATAATCTCCTAGAGGTTTGGATACCGGTATGACTTTACCCATGTCTTGGGTGTCATGAAGATAACATGAGATGATGCAGCACCATGCTTAGCACAGTGCCTGGCATGTGGCAGGTGACAGGAAACATAAATTCTCTCCCCCTGTCTCTGTCCACTCAGCCCCACTCAAATTTAGCCCCCTTTTTCCAGAAAACAAAAGTACAAGGAGGTTTGGCTGATAATTGCTTCTATAAAGATTTTCAGCAAAAGAAAAACTGTGCATGTGATTTGTTCTCCTTAAAGGAAATATTTGGATAAGAACACTTTGAAAGCACAGGCATCTGATAATCTTTCCCAAATAAAGAATTTAAAATGTGAGGAAAGATATTTTAAAAATATATTGTTAGGTACCTACTTTGTGCCAGGCACTGTTCTAGCCACTGGAGATACAAAGATGAACACCTCTCAGCCCTCCTGACACATACACAAGTTGGGGAGAACATACTCTGCTCAGAAATGTTTATTGCAGCACTATTTGTAATGATAAGAAACTAGACGGAATATAAATGTTTAACAACAGGGAAATGGCTAAGTAAATTATGTACTTCTAATTGCTGGAGCATTATGCAGTGATTAAATGATAGTTGTGAAAAGAATGGACAACTATGAATAAGAACCAGCTTCTTACTGAATAAGAAATTCAGGTTCTTCAAACGTATGGACACCAAGGGGGGAAAGTGGCGGCAGGGGTGGTGATGGGATGAACTGGGATATTGGGATTGACATGTATACACTAATATGTATAAAACGGATAACTAATAAGAACCTGCTGTATAAAAAAATAAATTAATTAAAATTCAAAAAATCAAAAAAAAAATCAAAAAAAAGAAATTCAGGTTCTGATTAAGGTTGGACTCCATCTCTGAGCATCTGAGTTTGTAAGATAGACTTCCTGACACAATACACCTTAGTTCTTTTTTCTTACCTTGTTTTATCTTTTGCAGTACCTAGAGTCAATGTCTATCTTTGTCTCTCTGTCTGTCTCTCTCTGTCTCTCTGTCTCTCTCTCTCTCTCACACACACACACCATTATTAATTAATCTACCCAAACAGGGTTGAAGAGGTTGGTTGAAATTTCCTCCTAGCTCTGACGGTTTGAGACTCTTGTGATTCAACCATTGGGTAGAAATTCTGAGAGTTGTTATTACTTCTGCTTTCCCTATCCATTCACATTTTACATCATCAGTATTTACACCTCTGTAGAACCCAGTTGTTAGCCCTAAGAAGAATCCACATGATTTAGCCAAATGCAATCAAGCAAATGTTAATGTCAGGGAGTGGGCAAGTATTACCAAAACACAAATTGTAAATATCTGTTGAATATGTGATTTGAAAACTCCTTTCAAAGAGGGAGGTATATCTTTCCTGAGTATGACTGCAGCCTTGGAAATAAGTGGCTAGCAACTGGCCCTTTTTAATCTTTAGACTTCCCTCCATACCCTGATCCATAGAACTAGCACAAAGGTTTGTACTACTGGTCAACCAAGGCCAGGACTAGGTGATCGTGAAATGGATTTTTTTTTACCCCTCCCTGTGTCCCACATCCTTTACAATGTGACTTTTCAACTCATCTCTCAAAATATACAGTGTATTTCCCCACCTGCTGCATCTGGCCTGGCCTTGTGACTTGCACTTGCTTTAGAAATGTGGCAGAAGTGGCTGTGTGCCAATTCTAAGCCAAGACTATAAGAAGCTTTCATGCTTCTGCTCTTTCTCTTGGGGCTATACACTGCCATGTGACTGATCCCAGGCTATGCTGCAGAAGAACAAGGGAACAAGTGGCCCAACCACCCCCATTACCCTTGCCATTAGCCAGATCTTACTGCGGTTGAAGACAGACATATGAGAAAGTTCATCTGAGACCAGAAGAATGCTCAGCTAAGCACAGCACAAACTGCTGCCCACAAACTGAGTTAAATAAATGGTGGTTGTTTTAAACCACTATATTTTGGATGGTTTATTACTTAAGGAAAATAGAAGCAAACTAGATTCCAAAATGAGCAGAATTCTGAGCACTTCCCATATTCATGTGCCTTGAGTCCAGCCAGAATTCTAGTTGCCCATTTGTGGGCAACTCTCTCCTCGTTCCCATCTCATCAGCCCATGAATGAATCACACAGTACCTGCTGCAAAACTGAGAGATATGCATTCTCTTACTATCCTTGTGCCTTGGGGAGATACATTATTCTGGATACATGACCTGAAGAATAATTTTTCAGAGATGTATATGACAGGGCACGCTCATGCTTTCCAAGTATTTATGGTAAGATAAAGAGCTGAACGGAAAATTAGCATCTAGAACTACAGTGAAACCACAAGCAGGTGATTCCAGCAACTTCGACACCTTTCATTCAGGCTGTCTTTGTCCCTGGGCCAGTGTGCTGTTCTAGTTCCCTGTGACTATCTGGAAAAAAAAACCAACCTAAATTTAATAGTATAGGGGAAAAAAATCATCATGTATTATTGTTATCTCTCACAGTTCTGGGTTCAACTATGTGATTCTAACTCAGGATCTCTCATGAAGCTGCAGCCCAATTATGAGTGGAGATGAAGTCACCTTGAAGATTCTTTATTCACCTGGCTGGTGGTTGGTGCCAGCTGTCAGCTGGACCACTTACAACTGTTCTCTTTACATGGCTTGAAATTCTTCACAGCAGGATGACTGGGTACCAAGAACAAGTGTCCTGAAAGAGAGTTAGGCAGGAGTTGCAGCTCCTTTAATGCCTAAGGAGTCACAGAGAGTCACTTCCACTGTAAAATTGACTCTATGATCTGTTCCACTGTACTCAGTCAAAAAATGTGTGCTGGAGGAGACCTTCAAGCTGGCGGAGGAGTAAGAAGTGGAGATCACCTTCCTCCTCACAAATATATCAGAAATACATCTACATGTGGAACAACTCCTACAGAACACCTACTGAACGCTGGCAGAAGACCTCAGACTTCCTTCCCAAAAGGCAAGAAACTCCCCACGTACCTGGGTAGGGCAACAGAAAACAGAAAAAAACAGAGACAAAAGAACAAGGATGGGACCTGCTCCTTGGGGAGGGAGCGTAACAGAGGAAAAGTTTCGAAACAGTACAAAGCCCCTTCACTGGCGGAGATGGAGGGTGGGTCGGGGGGAAGATTCAGAGCCATGGAGGAGAGCACAGCAACAGGGGTGCAGAGGGCAAAGTGGAGAGATTCCCACACAGAGGATCGGTGCTGACCAGCACTCACCAGCCAGAGAGGCTTGTCTGCTCACCTGCTGGGGTAGGTGGGCACTGGGAGCTGAGGCTTGGGCTTTGGAGGTCAGATCCCAGGGAGAGGATGGGGGTTGTCTGCATGAACACAGCCTGAAGGGGGCTAGTGTACCACAACTAGCCAGGAGGGAGTCCAGGAAATAGTCTGGACATGCCTAAGAGTCAAGAGACCATTGTTTCAGGTGCACGAGGACAGGGGCTTCAGAGCACCACCTAAATGAGTTCCAGAGACGGACGTGAGCCGCGGCCATCAGGGCAGACCCCAGAGAAGGACATGAAACTTTAAGGCTGCTGCTGCAGCCACCAAGAAGCCTGTGTGAAAGCACAGGTCACTATCCACACCTCCCCTCCCGGGAGGCTGTGCAGCCCTCCACTGCCAGGGTCCCGTGATCCAGGGACAACTTCCCCGGAAGAACACACAGCGCGCCTCAGGCTGATGCAACATCACGCTGGTCTCTGCCGCTGCAGGTTTACCCCACATTCCGTACCCCTCCCTCCCCCTAGTCTGAGTGAGCCAGAGACCCCTAATAAGATGCTACTTTAACCCCGCCCTGTCTGAGCAAAGAACAGACACCCACAGGAGACCTACACACAAAGGCGAGGCCAAATCCAAAGCTGAGCCCCTGGGAGCTGTGAGAACAAAGAAGAGAAAGGGAAATCTCTCCCACCAGCCTCAGGAGCAGCGGATTAAATCTCCACAATCAACTTGATGTACCCTGAATCTGTGGAAAACCTGAATAGACAACGAATCATCCCACACTGAGGCAGTGGATTTTGGGAGCAATGATATATATATATTTTTTCCTTTCTTCTCTTTTTGTGAGTGTGTATGTGTATGCTTCTCTGTGTGATTTTTGTCTGTATAGCTTTGCTTTTAACATTTGTCCTAGGGTTCTGTCTGTCCTTTCTTTTTTTTTAAGTATAGTTTTTAGCACTTGTTATCATTGGTAGATTTGTTTTTTGGTTTGGTTGCTCTCTTCTTTCTTTCTTTGTTTATTACTTTTTAATTTTATTAAATTAATTATTTTTTATTTAATAACTTTATTTTATTTATTTATTTCTCTTTTTCTCCATTTTTTTCTGAGCTGTGTGGCTAACAGGGTCTTGGCACTCTGACCAGGTGTCAGGCCTGTGCCTCTGAGGTGGGAGAGCTGAGTGCAGGACATTGGTCCACCAGAGACCTCCCAGCTCCATGTAATATCAAACAGCGAAAGCTCTGTCAGAGATCTCCATCTCAATGCTAATTCTCAGCTCCACTCAACGACCAGCAAGCTACAGTGCTGGACACCCTATGTAAAACAACTAGCAAGACAGGAACACAACCACACCTATTAGCAGAGAGGCTACCTAAAATCATACTAAGTTCGCAGACACACCAAAACACACCACCATACGTGGTGTGTTTCTGCCCACCAGAAAGACCAGATCCAGTCTCATCCACCAGAACACAGGCACAAGTCTCCTCCACCAGGAAGCCTACACAACCTACTGAACCAACCTTAGCCACTGGGGACAGACACCAAAAACAATGGGAACTACGAACCTGCAGCCTGCAAAAAGGAGACATCAGACACAGTAAGTCAAGCAAAATGAGAAGACAGAGAATCACACAGCAGATGAAGGAGCAAAATAAAAACCCATCAGACCAAACGAATGAAGAGGAAATAGGCAGTCTACCTGATAAAGAATTCAGAGTAATGATAGTAAAGATGATCCAAAATCTTGGAAATAAAATGGAGAAAATACAGGAAACATTTAACAAGAACCCAGAAGAACTAAAGAGGAAAGAAGCAGTGATGGAAAACACAATATATGAAATTAAAAATTCTCTAGAAGGGATCAATAGCTGAATAACTGAGGCAGAAGAATGGATAAGTGACCAGGAAGATAAAATAGTGGAAATAACTACTGCAGAGCAGAATAAAAAGAAAAAAGAATGTAAAGAATTGAGGACAGTCTCAGAGACCTCTGGGACAACATTAAACGAACCAACACTTCAATTATAGATATCCCAGATGAAGAAGACAAATAGAAAGGGACTGAGAAAATATTTTAAGAGATTATAGTTGAAAAATTCCCTAATATGGGAAGTGAAATAGTTAAGGCCAGGAAGCATGCACAGAGTCCCATAGAGGATAAATCCAAGGAGAAACACACCAAAACACGTATTAATTAAACCACCAAAAATTCAATACAAAGAAAAAATATTAAAAGCAGCAGGGGGAAAACAACAAATAACAAACAAGGGAATCCCCATAAGGTTAACAGCTGATCTTTCAGCAGAAACTCTGCAAGCGAGAAGGGAGAGGCAGGACTTATTCAAAGTGATGAAAGGGAAAAAGCTACAACCAAGATTACTCTTTCCAGCAAGGACCTCAATCAGATCTGACAGAGAAATTAAAACCTTTACAGACAAGCAAAAACTAAGAATTCAGCACCACCAAACCAGCTCTACAACAAATGCTAAAGGAACTTCTCTAGGCAGGAAACACAAGAGAAGGAAAACACCTACAATAACAAACCCAAAACAATAAGAAAATCGTAATAGGAATATATGTATTGATAATTATCATAACTGTAAATGGATTAAATGCTCCAACCAGAAGACAAAGACTGGCTGAATGGATACAAAAACAAGACCTATATATATGCTGTCTACAAGAGACCCACTTCAGACCTAGGGACACATACAGACAGAAAGTGAGGTGTTGGAAAAAGATATTCCATGCAAATGGGAATCAAAAAAAGCTGAAGTAGCAATTCACATATCAGACAAAATACACTTTAAAATAAAGACTTTTAGAAGAGACAAAGAGGGACACTACGTAATGATCAAGGGATCAATCCAAGAAGGAGATACAACAATTGTAAATATTTATGCACCGAACAGAGGAGCACCTCAATACATAAGGAAAATGCTAACAGCCATAAAAGGGGAAATTGACAGTAACACAATCATAGTGGGGACTTTAACACCCTACTTTCACCAATGGACAGATCATCCAAAATGAAAGTACATAAGGAAACACAAGCTTTAAATGATACATTAATCAAGATGGACTTAACTGATATTTATAGGACATTGCATCCAAAAACAACAGAATACACTTTCTTCTCAAGTGCTCATGCAACATCCTTCAGGATAGATCATATCTTGGGTCACAAATCAAGCCTTGGTTAATTTAAGAAAATTGAAATCATATCAAGTATCTTTACTGACCACAATGCTATGAGACTAGATATCAATTACAGGAAAAAAATCTGTAAAAAATAAAACACATTGAGGCTAAACAATACACAACTTAATAACCAAGAGATCACTGAAGAAATGAAAGAGGAAATCAAAAAATACAATAACAAATAACAATGAAAACATGATGACCCAAAACCCATGGGATGCAGCAAAAGCAGTTCTAAGAGGGAAGTTTATAGCAATACAATCCTACCACAAGAAACAGAAACATCTCAAATAAACAACCTAACCTGAAAGAAATCATAAAGATCAGATCAGAAATAAATGAAAAAGAAATGAAGGAAACAGTAGCAAAGATCAGTAAAACTAAAAGCTGGTTCTTTGAGAAGATAAACAAAATTGATAAACCATGAGCCAGACTCATCAAGTAAAAAAGGGAGAAGACTCAAATCAATAAATTAGGAATGAAAAAGGAGAAGTAACAACTGACACCACGGAAATACAAAGGATCATGAGAGATTACTACAAGAAACTATATGCCAATAAAATGGAAAACCTGGAAGAAACGGTCAAATTATTAGAAAAGTACAACCTTCCAAGACGGAAACAGGAAGAAATAGAAAATATAAACAGACGAATCACAAGCACTGAAATTGAGATTGTGGTTAAAAATCTTCCAACAAACAAAAGCCCAGGACTAGATGGCTTCTCAGGCGAATTCTATCAAACATTTAGAGAAGAGCTGACACCTATCCTTCTCAAACTCTTCCAAAATATAGCAGAGGGAGGAACACTCCCAAATTCATTCTTTGAGACCACCATCACCCTGATACCAAAAGCAGACAAAGATGTCACAAAGAAAGAAAACTATCAGCCAATATCACTGATGAACATTGATGCAAAAATCCTCAACAAAATACTAGCAAGCAGATTTCAACACACCTTAAATGGATCATACACCATGATCAAGTGGGATTTACCCCAGGAATGCAAGGATTCTTCAATATACACAAATCAATAAATGTGATACATCATATTAGCAAATTGAAAGATAAAAACAATATGATCATCTCGAGCTTCCCTGGTGGTGCAGTGGTTGGGAGTCCACCTGCCGATGCAGGGGGCACGGGTTCATGCCCTGGTCCAGGAGGATCCTGTGTACCGCGGAGCGGCTGGGCCCGTGGGACGTGGCTGCTGGGCCTGCGCATCTGGAGCCTGTGCTCCATGGCAGGAGGGGTCGCAGTGATGAGAGGCCCACATACCGCAAAAAAAAAAAAAAAAAAAGATCATCTCAATAGATGCAGAAAAAATATTCAACAAAAATCAACAGCAATTTATGATAAAAACCCTCCAGAAAGTATGCATAGAAGGAATTTACCTCAACATAATAAAGGCCATATATGAGAAACCCACAGCCAACACCGTTCTCAATGGTGAAAAACTGAAAACATTTCCCCTAAGATCAGGAACAAGCCAAGGTTGTTCACTCTCAACACTATTATTCAACATAGTTTTGGAAGTTTTAGCCACAGCAATCAGAGAAGAAAAAGAAATAAAAGGAATCAAAATTGGAAAAGTAGTAAAGCTGTCACTGTTTGCAGATGACATGATACTATACATAGAGAATCCAAAAGACTCTACCAGAAAACTACTAGAGCTAATCAATGAATTTGGTAAAGTAGCAAGATACAAAATTAATGCACAGAAATCTCTTGCATTCCTATACACTAATGATGAAAAATCTGAAAGAGAAATTAAGGAAACACTCCCATTTACTACTGCAACAAAAAGAATAAAATGCCTAGGAATAAACCTACCTAACAAGACAAAATACCTGTATGCAGAAAAGTATAAGACACTGATGAAAGTAATTAAAGGGGATACAAACAGATGAAGAGATATACCATGTTCTTGGATTGAAAGAATCAACATTGTGCAAATGACTATTCTACCCAATGCAATCTACAGATTTAACGCAATCCCTATCAAACTACCAATGGCATTTTTAACAGAATTAAAACAAAAACTTTCACAATTTGTATGGAAACACGAAAGACCCCAAATAGCCAAAGCAATCTTGAGAAAGAAAAATGGAGCTGGAGGAATCAGGCTACCTGACTTCAAACTATACTACAAAGCTACAGTAATCAAGACAGTATGGTACTGGCACAAAAACAGAAATATAGATCAATGGAACAGAATAGAAAGCCCAGAGATAAACCCACACACTTATGGTCACCTTATTTTTGATAAAGGAAGGAAGAATATACAATGGGGAAAGACAGCCTCTTCAGTAAGTGGCGCTGAGAAACCTGGACAGCTACATGTAAAAGAATGAAATTAGAACACTCCCTAACACCATGCACAAAAATAAACTCAAAGTGGATTAAAGACCTAAATGTAAGGCCGGACACTATAAAATTCTTACAGGAAAACATAGGCAGAACACTCTATGGTATAAATTACAGCAAGATCCTTTAGACCCACCTCCTAGAGTAGTGGAAGTAAAAACAAAAATAAACAACTGGGACCTAATGAAACTTCAAAGCTTTTGCACAGCAAAGGAAACCATAAACAAGACAAAAAGACAACCATCAGAATGGGGGAAAATATTTGCAAATGAAGCAACTGACAAGGGATTAATGTCCAAAATTTGCAAGCAGCTCATGCAGCTCCATATCAAAAAACCAAAAAACCCAATCTAAAAATGGGCAGAAGACCTAAATAGACATTTCTCCAAAGAAGATATACAGATTGCTAACAAACACATGAAAGAATGCTCAACATCACTAATCATTAGAGAAATGCCAATCAAAACTACAATGAGGTATCACCTCACACCAGTCAGACTGGCCATCATCAAAAAATCTACAAACAATAAATGCTGGAGAGGGTGTGGAGAAAAGGGAACCCTCTTGCACTGTTGGTGGGAATGCAAATTGATACAGCCATTACGTAGAACAGTATGGAAGTTCCTTAAAAAACTAAAAATAGTACTACCATACGACCCAGCAATCCCACTACTGGATATATACCCTGAAAAATGGTATGCTTAGATGCAAGAAAAAGTGACATATATTCTACCTCTAATACCCATGGATTTGGAAAGGTCACATTTAAAGAAAAGCATGTAGGGTGGAAGATATTATTACAGCCTTTGATGGAAAATAAAACTTCCCAGATATGTGGATAAATAATAGGAAATCAGGAAATTCCTGAGTCACTTTTCTTTGCCCCAAGCCAGACATTTTATTAACAGGCAGTTAGAATCATACTAATGACTTAGATATTAAATACTATGTGGCCATATTCAGCCAGGTCTTGATTAGAACTTGAAACTTTCCCTATCTGAGTCTTCCTAAAAGTATCTTGAAAGTTAATGAGAACCTTTCTGTTGGCTGGGTACTATCCTTCCACGTACAACTAAACAATATTTAACTTAAAATATGAACTTCGCTTTAAAGTATTAATTTCAGAACACAGTAATTTTACAGTTGTCAGCCTCTGTCTGGAGCAAAACAAAAACAAACACAAAAACAAAAAACCCTAGAAACCAAACCACAGCCAACTTTGTCAGGTGATGTTAAGTCCCAGGTGCTGGGAAAAGGTGAAAATTCAAAAAAAATCTCAGACACTTTATGAAGCTACAAACTACAACAGTTATTCCTGCATTTTCTTGCTCTGGTTTTTTGTAGGTGGTCTACTCCAGGCCCCCTACCTCTGAAGGAGGATGCGGTCAGGGTAAAGGAGCGTGAATGATTTTTCAAGTCTTCCTGGATTTGTTTTCAAAACATAATGTCCATCCAGGGGAATGGATAAGGAGGGAGGAAGTTTGCAGTTTTCACAAAAATACTTAAATGAAGCAGGAGGTGAAGGGGCTCTCCTTACAATCACAGATTTCCCAAGGTTAGGAGGAAGAGAGAAGAGAAAAAGAAAGTTATGCATAAGAGGAGAGCATATGAACAAGCATCCTGGCAGGGCTATGGACTGTCAGCAAATTCAGAGAGGTGTGGGGAAGCTTAGAGATCAGGAATATGTCATCTAAGCTGCCAGAGCTTTTGGGGTGCTGGAGGGAGAGGGGCACACAAATACATAGAGGAGAAATGGCTATGGTGGGCATAGGTAGGGGGAGGTGCCATTTGAACAAAAGTTCCCTTTCCCCACACCAGACATGGAAGACTCATACAATCAGAAGACCTCAAGGACATGAGGCAAAGGACATCTCAGGGACCTTTGTGGGTCATATGGTCCCTGTTCCTTGCCCAACTCTGACACCATATGGAAAGGGAATAAGGAGGGTTCAGGAGCCACAGAAAAGATAGATATTAAAGCTTCCTATTAGCTTCCTATGGTCATAAACATTAACTTGTATTACAGAAAATAAAGTAAGTTATATTTCTTACTCAGCAATTTGTAGACTTAGCTTCATAACCATTGCATTGCTTTCAGAGAAATAAATATTTTTGAGTCATATTTTCTTAAGTTCAAGAAAATTAATTTCACATTAGTGGATCGAAAATTAGAGAAATAAGGAGGAAATACTTTTCAGCCCAGTTTAGTGGAAAGAATACCTGGAGACAGGTAGTCTGAGGTTTAAATCCTGATGATACTACTGACTGGGTGTGTAATTATGAGCATTTCATTTATCCTCAATTTTGTCATCCACGATATGAAACAAATTATACTTATGTACAGGATTCTTGAATAGCTTAAATATGACAAACATGTGCAAAGCCTGCTGTGAAGTAGCGGACATGATTCCAGATTTGTTAGTCTTCACCTCCTATCTCTGCATATTATAGGCAATCATGAAATAGTTGATGATTTGAATATAATTAACTTGAAGTAAAAATAATGGAAAAAATCCCATTCTTATTTACTGAACATGTCATTAAAAAGTGATGGAATTAGAAATCATTTTCATTGTCTGGACTAGTCTGCCCATCACTTGCTTTAGAAATGTGGTTAAAAAGCACTGGGTTGGAACATAACCCTGTGACAGTCGACATCCAAGATAGTTTCCAGTGATTCCCAGCTCCTGTAGAGCTCCCTCCCACACTGAAGAGGGCCAAACTGCACAATCAATAGGAAGTGTGGCTTCTGAGGCTAGGTCATAAAGGATGTTGCAGATTCCACCTTCCTCTCCTTGCTCTAGAGGAAACCACCTGCTAAGCATGAGGTAACCAGATATTCCTATGGGAAGGTCCCTGTGGTGAGAAACTGAGGTCTCCTGCCTACAACAAGCACCGACTCATCATCCACATAAATGGACCATCTTAGAAGCAATTGCTTCAAACCTGGTCAAGCTTCCAGAAGGCTGCAGCTCTGGCCAATATCTGACTGTAATCCCATGAGGGACCTTGAGCCAGAACCACCTAGCAACACCACTCTCAAATTCCTGACCTACTGAAACAGTACGAGACCAAAAACCCTTATTGTTTTATGCCACTAAGTTTCGGGATAAGCTGCTAAAATAAAGCTCCATGAAACAATTTGTCCACCTCACAGCCCATATTATATTTTTCTCAGTCATTTCCCTTCAGCCATAACATTTCCTGCTAGAGCTTAAGTTGTACTCATGTATCGGGGCTCCGTGGCACATTTGCTTACTTGAGTATTAAGGTTAGAAATACAAGTTCAAGTTTGCTTTCACTTTTGTCTTTTAATAGGCTTGTATAACTCCAGATCTGGAAAAGAACTTCAAGTTATGTGGTATAATTATCTATCTGCTCAATTTAGGAATTCACGTGGATATCCAGTTTCTTAGTGAATATCTGAATAGTGGGTTTATGAGGAACTCCTCCTCCTCCCAGCATTATTAAAATTTATCTGTTATGTCTCTAAGTAGTTATTTCAACTATTCATCACTCAACATCATTTAACAAGCTTGGGTTTTTAAAAATTGTTCCTTAAAAGGTATATTACATATATCATTTCATACCTTTAAAAAAATATTTTGTCTGGGAGATACTTAGGTCACTACCTATAGATCTACCCTATTGTATCTGTTTCCATATTATTTCATGGTATGGACACAAAAGAGAATGCATTCTCCTATTGACAGATATTTATTTTTTTCCCCAATTTTTCTCTAAAACAATGTGGCAGTGAATGCCCTTATGACAATGTCTTTGTGAACAAGTTCATGTATCTCCCTAGGGTAGATAAAAAGAAATCCTTGGGTCATAGGGGATGCATTTTTTTTTAAGGTATATAATTTAAGTCTTGACTACTTATCTTCTAAAGTGGATATGGTAATTTATATCTTAATCTTCAAAATATGAAATGACTTGTTTCCCCACATTTTCACTTATATATATTATTTTACAAATATTTTTAAATTTATGATGAATTTTAACAGCAAAAGAAATAGTAGAAAATGTCCAAATGTATCCTCCATGAAAGCAGGAACACTGCCTGTCTTTAATTTTATATATGTAGAAATTAGAACATGATAGAAGACATGGGGATTTCTGCCTACAATGTTGAAAGCTGGAAAGAGCATTACTTCTATTCTAACAATCAGAAAAAGCCAAATAATCTGAATATTCACAACTTTTCTTAAACCAATCAGAGAATTCAGGTCACAGGGTACAAGCCAGCCTGAAATCTAAGGAAAGTGTCTGTGAGGGGAAATGGTGTACAGAGCACGGGAGGAAGACAAGGCCACCATAAATGTGGGTAAGAAGAATTCAGCTAGCATGGTATGGGTGTAAAAAACAGATCAATGGAACAGAATCAAGAGCACAGAAATAAATTGACACATATATGGTTAATTGATTTACAACAAAGAAGCCAAGAACGTACAATGGGGAAAGGACCATCTCATCAATAAATGGTTCTGGAAAATTGGACAGTCACATGCAAAAGAATGAGATTAGACCACTATCTTACACTATACACAAAAATTAACTGAAAATGAATTAAGGACTTAAATGTAAGACCTGAAACCATAAAATTCTTAGAAGAAAACATAAGTGATAAGCTCCTTGACATCAGTCTTGGCAATAATTTTTTGGATCTGACTCCAAAAGCAAAGGCAGCAAAAGCAAAAATAAACAAATGGAACTAAATCAAACTAAAAAGTTTCTGCACAGCTAAGGAAATCAGCAACAAAATGAAAAGGCAAGCTACCGAACGGAAGAAAATATTTTCAAATCATATATCTGAAAAGGGGCTAATATCCAAAATATATAAAGAACCCATGCAATGGATAGCAAAAAACCAAACAGGCCAATTAAGAAATGGGCAGACAATCTGAACAGCCATTTTTCCAAAAGAAGACACATACATGGCCAACAGGTACATGAAAAGTTGCTCAAAATCATTAATCATCAGGAAAATTCAAATTAAAACAATGAGATATCACGTCATACATGTTAGAAAGGCTGTTAACAAAATAAAAACAAAAAATAACAAGTGTTGGTGAGTATGTGGAGACAAAAAAATAGACAGATTACCCTGGAGTATTCTGGTGGGCCCAATGTAATCACAAGGGTCTTTAAAAGCAGAAGAGGGAGGCCAAACAGCAGGTCAGAGTGATGCAATATGAGAATGATTCAACCTGTCATTACCGGTTTGAAGATGGAGGAAGGGGCCACAAGTCATGAAATGTAGGTGGCCTCTAGAAGCCGAAGAAGAAAGGAAATGGAATCTCCTTTAAGGCCTCCAGAAGGGAACACAGCTCTTCCCTCATCTTGGTTTTAATCATTAAGATTCATGTCAGACTTATATAGACTGTAAGATAATAAATTTGTGTTGTTTCAAGCCACAAAGTTTGTGGTAATTTGTTACACTAGCAAATGAATATTCACACTCCCCTCATCCACAAAGCTTCAATAAATACCTAGGAAAATGTGCAGGGTCAGCCCACAACTGTGTGGTAATAAAAGTCGGATAAGATTGACAATAAATATGCCAAGGTTAATGAGAAACCAGTGGAACGTGTGCAAACAAGTAACCAAATGTGGACAAACGCATCATAAGCTACAACGTTCACTTATAAGAGCATGAATAGGTCATAATTATCTGATAGATTTTTGTGGAAATTTGCAAATTTAATACAAAGAGGGAGTAAATATCTTCAAGTAGACTATAAAATGTAAACAGTGCTTCTTAAGAGTCATCGAATATCTTTGGCTGGTTCAAGTAAGCAGGTAACATCCCTGCATGGGGATAAGTGAGAGGAAAAAATTGAAAAAGAGTCAAAGGAAGAGGAGGAAAAGGGCAAGGAGGAGAAGAAAGAAGTAGAAGAGACATAAAAGTATAAAGACGTTAATCCTGGAAATAACCTAAATATGATGTGTTGGAACTGGGGCCTGGAGAGAGAAATGATGGAAAGACAGTTCAGTGACTGGCTTTTAGATCCAGGAGGACAGTTGCTTGGTACGAAGTGGAGTCTCTGATGTACATTCAAAGCTCCCTCATTAGAGCCCACCCCTCCATGTTTCTTTTCTGCCTCAACCTTGCCTCTAATTCTTTATCTGAGAATGTTATTCAAATTAACCCTTATATAAAAGTTCTTAGTCTGCTGAGTGTCCCAGACTGTAACATGCTGCTTGGTGTGACACAGACCCCTGTATACGTGGAGCATCTCAGGGCATCTATTAGAGTTGTATTAGTCAGCAGAGGCTGGGTTATTCTACAGTGACAAATAGCCCTCCCACCTCAGAGACTTAAAACAACAAAAGTGTACTCTTTGTTCTCGTTGCATGGACAGCGTAGCTTGGCGGGGGGGCGGTGGGTCTCAGCTCATTGTAGTAACTCAAGGGATCAGGCTAACAGAGCAGCCACTATTTTTTTTTTTAATCGAAGCATAGTTGATTTACAATGTTGTGTTAATTGCTGCTGTACAGTAAATTGATTCATTTATACACAATATACATGCTTTTTCATATTCGTTTCCATTATGGTTTATCACAGGATATTGAATATAGTTTGCTGTGCTACACAGTAGGACCTTATTGTTTATCCAGTCTATATATAATGGTTTGCATTGAACAGCCACTATCCTGAACATTGGCAGCCACTGTTCCTGAGAGAAAAAAAGCACTCAAGGGTCTCACTGGTCTGGAAGTGTTTCATTACTCATAATTCACTTGCAGAATTGGTCACAAGTTTCTACCAATGACAAGGGCCCAGGAAGTGCAATCCTACTTTGCGTTCAGAAGGCAGAGAACTGGACAAACGTTGATAATGACTGCCACAAGAATCCTCCTTTCTCCACTGTTTATTTATTATTATTATTATTTATTTTTTTTAGAGAAATAAGTATTTATTACTTGCAGCAAGTAAGGAGAACACCTGCTTTCCCAAAGCAGTGTCTTCACTGTTTATTTTTCACAGAGGCGGGAGACGCTGAGATATGCCATTACGCGCCGTGTCTGAGAGAAAGTCTGTGGGGTCACAGGGCAGCTACAATCAGGAAGTGGTCTCAAAACGAACAAAACAATTTAAGAGACTGGTGGGTCTGGTGGATAAAGGAATATTAGAAGAATTAAATATGTATAGTTTGGCTGAACAGCCTCAGTGGGGAGCAACAGTGGGTGGTAGAGGTGGACGGGTAACAATCTAAAAATATCCACCAGATGTAAAGGACCAGAGGGAGAATTACTGAGCATGGAAATCAGAAAGTATCACTAGACATTCCAGAGAGAGATATAAGGAAATAGGCTCTGGGATCATGAAAGTGGACAATGCTAACAGTATAAATAAAGTGAAAGAGACAGAAGCATCTTGAATACTTTTTCCTTGAGAAGACAGGAAAAAGAAAATCCAATGGATAAGAACTGAAGAGGGTTAGAGCCATCCAGGATGAAGATGGAGGGCCCCTGGGGTAAGCTGACCTCCCCAATTCATGTGAGAGGTTCCTGACTGCTAGCCAGATTCCAGCTTGAGGGGGCGGGAGGGAAGCAGATATATCCTCTTGGTAACACTTCTGAGAGTTCACTGAGGTTTAAGTAAACTACGATGCACAAAGAGCCCTCCCTCTACTCCAGTATGTGAAGATTCCAGAACCTGCCTATATATAATACTTGGAGCATGTTTGGAAAAAAGTCCTAATATCCACTTTAATTATAGTTACTTAAGATGAATCTATAAGTATTTTAATACTTTTCCAAGTCTAGAAGCATAGTTTTTAATATGCCCAGGACTAACATCAATACTCAGGTTCTGATAGTTTTTTTCAAACCTTCCATGCTGTAATGGCAGGTGTTTCAGAAGTGGCAGAATTTAGATTTATATCTTCCTTTTACTTCCTTGCATCCTCACATCAGAGATTTGTCTGATTCATTTTGAAAAGTTGAAAACTGAAATTGGGCTGAGGAGGAGGAGTGGACACTTCTAGACATCTGAGTGTGTACATTCTAGGAGTTTGCTAGCTGTTTTCCTGTAAGTTGTTTCCTGTATTAACATGAGAAGAGTTCAAGGAAAGATGAGGGGGTTTGTTTGCTTCTGGTTTTGTTTATCCAAATGAAAACTATGTTTTCAGAGTGAAGAGATTCTAATCCACACACCTTTATAGGATTGAAATAGGGATCAACTCACTTTAGGAAACCATAAAACTAAACCAACCCGAAATTTTCTAATCTTTGGGTTTCTGAGAGTCATTCTGCAAATGAAAGAAGAGCCAGCCAGGAAAATGTAAATCATTAACACCGAATATTTGCTCTCATCGTTCAAAGCCAGAGGGAGTGACTCCCAGGATACCAATTTGTACTGATTTCTTTATCCACATTATTTCCGAGGAAGAAATTTACCTTCCTAAATGTCAACTACCTCACCCTATAATATCAGCCCACCCCACACCCACCCCATGCACCCAGAGGAACAGTTACATCCTCTTTTATTTAAATCAATTTTATTGAGGTATGATTCAGTTTCAGTAAGCTATATCCATTTAAACTGTACAGTTGGATGAGCTTTGACAAATGTGTACACCTGTGTAGCCACCACAAAAATCAAGATACATAACAGCCTGAACTTTTCCTTAGGAAAAATTATTTCTGCTGTTTCTGAAGACTTAGATTTGCCTTCTGTGGGAGGAAAGGAATTTTCAATCCAAATCAGTAATATTGGGAGGAGGAGAGGCAGTGAGGAATGCTTTCTACTGGAACTGTAGTTCACTGCATAGGATCAGAAGGTTATAAGGCCTATGGAAAAAGAAAAAAGTAGGGCAGGGTGAGGGGGATCAGGAATGGTGGAGTGGGGGTGGTCTGGATTTGCAGTTTGTAATTTAAAGGAGTAGTGGGGCAAGGCTTCATTGAGAAGGTAAGCCTTGAAGGAGGGGAGAGAGTTAACTGGGCTACTCTCAGGGGGAAAAGAGTTCTGGGCAAAGGGGGCAGCTATGGCACAGGGCCTAATGTTGGAATATACCTCGTACAGTCAGAGAACACCAAGGAGGCCGACGTGGCTGGAGTGTGAGAAATGAGGAGTGATTAGGAGGACAGACTGTCAGAGAGGTTGTGGAGGAATCAAAACACATTGGCTCCAGGTGGCCACTGGAGGACTCTAGTTATTACTGTCATTTTAGCATGTGGTATGGTGGTGTGGAAGGGCAGCCTGGGGCCAGCAGGGTCATCAGCCAAGGGAATAGTGGTACATATATTTTAGTCTTGGTCCAAGATCCAAAAGGATGGAGCAACAAAGTCCAGCAAGGTATGCGTGATTCAAAAGGGCAGGCCAGAAAGACACAGAAATTCTAGGAAGTAAGTCAGAAAGCACACAGAAAAGTCCTTTCCCAATCTTCTCAAAGAAGAAGCATTTTACCACCTCCCCTAAATGAAGAGTATAAATAAAAGAAATGCCGCCTACCCACATATGAAAGGTTGCCAACTCCTGTTTTGTAAGAATCCAAGGATCTTTTCAGCAAGGGGCTGCCTTCAAATCTTAATAGGCTTGGTGCTGTGTTGCACAATCTCAACCACTTAGGTCCCCTAAGCCTTTGAGCCACAATCCCATTTTCAAATGAACACCCCAAATCCAATTTAAAAAACTACTTATCTGATGAGCCAATTGAAAGGAGTAAATTTCTAAACATCTTACTGTCAGTGTCAAGAAACTGGTTTCTTTTCAGCAAAATACAAAATTGCTTTATTAGCTGAGTACATAAGAACGCCACAGGATTTATGTTCTTTCCTCCACACATGCCTGGGTAACTCCCATTAGTAGCAGTAGGAGTTGCAACAGCCAGCACAAGGGAAAAATAGAAGCTTTGCAGGGAAAGGCAACATGGCAGAGACACCCCATGGCGTCCTCTTGGTGACAGTGCATGATCTTCTTGCCCGTGCCTCTGTTTCTCCATCTGGCCAGTGGGTGTGAATTTTGTGCTTTTCTATCCAAAATGTGTAGGGTAACAAATTAAGGGTTTGTACTAATAGCTACAAATGCACTGACTTCATGTACGTTCTTACTACTCACAGCGTGGTCCATGGACCAGCAACATTGGCATCAAATGGGAGCTAGTTAGAAACGCAGAAGCTCAGGCCCCAAGCCTAACCAGCTGAATCAGAATCTGCATTTTAACAAGAGCTCCATCTTGCACATTAAAGTTTGAGAAGTATGGTGCTGTTTGTTTAAAACTTAATTTAATCTTTGCAACAGCTCCAAGTGGTAGATAAAATCATTTCCATTTTATCAATTAAGGAGTTGAAGTTTACTCCTGACATGACTTGGCTCCAAGTTAATTAAGTTACAAAACCAGGATTCAGACTCATGTATATCTGATCCTAACAGATAGCATGCTGTCTCCAGTGATACTTCACCACCTCATGATACATGTGTCCAAGAGAACAAAACTGGGGGAGGAAATGAGAGGAAATCTTCATGCTTTCCCTCACCATGATGTTTAAAATAAAAGAAAAAGCCCACCATTTGCATGTAGGAAAATCCATTCAGGTGTGTAAGAGAGAAATATGATCTCAATATAGGTCAGATCTAGTAGGAAAAACTGTAATTAAGAAGGAAAGAGAAGTCTTCTAGAAGACCACAAACCAAGACCCTTCCCCCATGTACCTTGTAGGGCAAAAGGACACACAAACACACACACACACACCCCACACCATACCACAGTTTCCTTAAGAAAACCAAATCTTGGTTGGCATGAATATGTATAATTAGATGTTCCCTGCGAGTGAGAAGTAGTAATTAATTCAGTGTTAAACATCACAATCTATTACTTGAACTCCATAGCAACTGTGGTTGCCAACAGAAAGAAAACAAAATTTCAGAGCCTATTTTTAAATGATGACATTGAAATTTTTGAAAATGTGTAGAAGCTGACACTTGCTAGTTTTAGGCTAAAACAATAACCATCAACTCAGGGAATAAAGAAGGATGCAAGTGGATAAAGGCAAAAGGAAAGGGAATCTCATCAGAACCAACCTAGACAGTTATGTGGACAGAATGATTGTGACCAAGCACTGAGCCCAGCTGCTCACTCCGGGAGAGAATGTTGTTCTTTCAGTCCAAGAAAAGATATGTTAATAATTTCTCGAAACACAGTTCTTGGAATCAAACTGAACTAGATTTGAATACCAGCTTTGTCACGTAACGTGTTTCCTGAGACAAGCTGCTGAGTTCACTGAGCTTCAATTCCTTCATCTGTTACAGTGGGAAAATTAGAGATGTTTCATAAGGTTTCTTGCAAGAATTCAGTGTAAAATGCCCAACACAGGATGTTGTACATTGAGTTCCTTCAGAAGCAGGTTCTGAGTTTAGCTTCCAGTCTGTGTGTTAGGGAATGCCCTTGGGGCCATAACGTCTGTGGAAGGAAAGGGAAGGGAGCAGAATGGGCAGAAGGAGATGCTGCAATGAACCCCAATAACAGACTTGGCTCATGAGAGCTCTGGAGCTTACATGGCCTGACAGAGCTGTCTGACAGTCGGCTGAAATGGCCAGACATTTTTCCCACACCCATCAGTCAGTCAATAGAGCTGGGCAGCTCAGGGAAGGACATGACCTTGGGTGAGGGGGTTCTTTGCAGCTGAGTCAGTCCCTGAAGGGGCAGACAGCATTTTCAGCAGCTGGCAACAAATCCTTTAATGGGGGATCTGGGTGCTACATCTCTGCATCCAACACATACTATGCAAGTCATGTTTGCTTCACTTCCTTTGCTTATGTAATCCTTATAAACATCTCTTACGAATAGAAATTCTGGTGTCCAGAAAGACCCTATTATGATTAACATCCTATCAATTTCTGTTTTCTGTTTTAAAAATAGCTTTTAGTACTTTGTTAGGTCCTGGGATTTGGCGCTCTGAAGCCCACACTCATCTCATTTAAACTTCTCAATAACTCTATGAGATAAATGTTTATCTCCATCATACAGTTGAAGAAACAAGTGCAGACATGAGTAGAAATAATTCTGACGAGTGGCTCAGAGTGAAATGACATGATATTGGACAGGTTTTTAATGGCACTTCTTGCTACACCACTGACGTGCCTGCCCAACATCAACTCAACCCATCAACAACTGAACAACAGAGATGTCAAGGAGCTGTGTTCCCTTTCTTCCCATTTGTTGAGAAATGTGACTCACGTACCTTGCGAACTCACTTAATCTTTATGCCATAATGTTCCCTTATTGTAAAGGGTAATCAGCCTATGTCTCAGCTCCCCACCGCCCCTGAGAACTGCAGAAGACGGTGGTTGGATTATAGGACCTCTAGAGCCCCTTTCAGCTTGAGAATTCTCCACTGATAATCCAGCATATTAATTGGTGGAGTGTAATGTACTTTGAGACAAGCTTAGAATACAGGTCTAGATCAGTTATGGTTCCTTGGTTGCACGCTATAAAAACTAGATTTGGCTAATTTACCCAGAAGAACATTGTTTGGAGAATACTAGGAGTTTAGGGAGTCAGTGGAACTGGCAGGACTACACAGCCCTTGGGGGGATAACAACTAGGAAGCCAGCTGTCTCCTCATTGCAAGAAGACTGGACAGATGCTGTCCATGGTGCTGATGTAGCCACTGTGATGAATGACTCCCAAGCACTCCTTCTACCCTTTATCACTCACCCAAGATGGAAGGTCTGGAGAGAACCATCTGCTTGGCTGCCCCATGGCTATATCAGGAGAGGACAGAGAGGGCGCAAGCCCTTTGGTTTCCATTGTAGGTGAGGACACATGGAATTTTTCTCCCACCAAGGCTTTATGAACTGGGGGGGATTTCACTTCACAAAAGGAAATCGGGGTATATTTGGAAGGTGGAATGTAGCTGTGCACTGCAATACAAATCCCCACACTTAGTGCAAGTTTGCTCACCCAGCCTTATGTCCAGGAAGCAAATCAACTTTCTCTTTGTATTCTGATGCTGTCCAAATCCTTTCAGGATCCTGCCCCCCAGGCCCCTAGGTCTCTCCAGGGGTTCTTATGCCTTCCATTTATATCTGATAGACTCTTTTGGAAAATAAGAAAACTTGACAAATCAACCCTGAGTAGTTCTTCAAGGGATTGCTTATTCTCTCATTACCAAGATAAATGTAATGTTAAATAACATTTCCAGAAGTAAGAAGGACTTGGTAAACATACCAATTATCTGGGGAAATTGCTATTTTATATATACTCCTGATAACTGAGGTAGAATGAAGCCATTTAATTCCCAAATTCTGTAAATTCAGTGAAATTGGATTTACAAAAAAAAGTAAAAGCCAATGGAGCTCACAAACCAGCTGATTACATGAATAGAACTTTTTTCTTTTTCCAGGTTGTAAGGGAACTACTTAAAATTTTAACCTCCAGTCAGCCTACAACAAAACATATTTGGTCATACCTCTGTAGGAAGATGTGGAATTCGGTTCTTTGTCATGAAATCTCAAAGAGGGATTTTTATGTGTTCCATATACTGGCTGCCCTGATCCTTAGACCAGCACAGACCAATAACGGTAATTCCAGCCTTAGCACAAATGGACCATTTGCCAAAAGAATGAACTAACAAGGGTTAGAAAATAATCAATGTATTCTTTTTCTCCTTAAATACCCACCATACTCCTATATCCCCATGTAATTCAGGATTCACTAATTTAACATGTGGCGAGAATTTGGCCATGAGTTTGTTGTTCAGCCATCAAAGTTGATGCCCTTGTCTGCCTTGGGGAGTGAACTGGCTTTTCTATCTGCACCGGGAACAAAACGCCTGCCCAGACATAGTCTTACAGAGTCAGGAAGTACCTTGTTCATATAAATATAACACATATCCAGGTCATTGCCTCACTCCTGCAGCCTCAGAACAATCTATCCACCTAAACGACCATTTGCGAAGTATTCCTGTTTCATATGCTTCAACTTGTTATTTTTATCCAGTATTGGATCTCTAAAATAATTTCCCCACTTCTCAGCAAGGAGGCAGAAATAAGTGGCAACTCACACATCATCGCGAGTCTTGTGTGTATGTGTGTGCATGTGTGTGCGTGCACACCTGTGCACAGGAAAAAAAGGAAAGGAAACTAACATTTATTGAAAACTTTCTACATGCCAGGTATTGTTAGATGCCTCTCATATCACTCCATCCTCACCAGAACCCTGCAGGATGCTGGGTTACATTCACCAAATGGACATTTGGAAATGTTAGCAACTTGTTCGAGGTCCCACAAGCCCGTAACTGGCAGGTCTGCATTTGACTCTAATACCAGCGCTTGTGAGCTTTCCACTATGGCACTGCCAGCAAGACATAAGTGTGATGGTGCCACAGTTCAGAAACCATCCTCTTGGAGACTGTCACATCAGTACAGACACCACCACGGTGAGTTGTTGGAATTGAAAGGTACCACGTGCTCTGAATATAGGGTCTAGACTTTCATTTTCACTGAGCACATGGCAGTTAAATACCTTCCTGAAAGCAAATGGAGGGTGAGCTTTGAAGCACCACTGAAGCACTTTCTAGTGAATGCAAAAATAACCAGAGTTGCAAAATCATGTTGCAATCACACCCTCCTTAAAGGTTAGGCATGAAGGCCAAGTTACTTTCATCAGCCACGTTGCATATTATGTAAAGATAAGCACATGTTGTGGGATTTAAATAAAACCATACATCAAATCTATATTTTGTTTCCAGTCTGATATCAAAGGTAGCAAGCCAGATATTTCTTCTCTTCAATAATTTAAATGACAAAAGAAATAGAGGCACTGGTGTACATACTGGAACTTAGAACGAGATTGTAAGATATATAGGAAGTGTTTCATGATTCTTAGGAACCCTTTTATTACTAGCACAGAGAGGATCTACAACAAAGTCTTTTTGAATGAATGAATGAATAAATGAATGAGAGTCTGGTTCCTTATTCTTAAGACTAAGAATCTTTAATATGCTGAACTCTCAGAGAATTAAAAACACTAGTCTGGAAGACAGAAAACCTGACTTCTACAGCTAACTATTTGGGTAAGTCATTTAAACTTTCTTTAGTACTTTGTCAAATGAGACACTTGAAAGGCCGCAGCTAACACTGTGACTCTATGATTCTATAAATCAAAACCCAGTTATTCAGATCATACGTACTCTGATATCTTTCTCGTTATCCAGTAACATAGGAATTTGACATAAATGTGGCTTAGAAAGAAATGTAGAACTCAGAGTTTAGAAAAAGACCTACCCATCTCTCAGGAGGCAGCTTACTCTGAGGGTTCCTGAGTATGCTGTCAAAAGATATTGGATGCCAGCGACCTTTGTAAATGCAATGTGACCTAGTGCCCAGCCTTATCCTTTAGTTGGGATGGTGGGGAAGAGGGCAGAACTGCTGAAGTTTATAATACCAGTCAGGGGTCTGCTCAGGTCTTTCAATGTCCCTGGGTCCCAGTTTTATCAGCACTTAAATAGGTAAGCCTGTGTAAACTTCTTCCACTGGAAAAAACAACAGCTTGTTTGAGTGAAAGCAGATTAAGCATAGGGACCTCCTCAGAAGGAAAACATTCCCCAGTTTTTTGGTGTGTCTGCCTCCTTCTCCTCTGGAGTGGAACAAGAGAAGAGATAACTAGAGATGGAGACAACATGTCCTTGCTCTCATTTCTAGGGCACCTTGGATTTGAAGAACATCTTTGGTGAGGGGCCTGGAGAGGACAGCACATTAGGGAGCAGGAAGTAGGACAGGCTGATATTCCTGAAAATTCTTCATAGCAGCACAGAACCTTGAAGACTTAGAGGGACCACACAAGTGGACCCTTAGTCTTCTTGTCATGGGATGTGACCTGAACTTCCACTGTCAATGGAATAGTTGAAGCAGTACCCTGTGAGGGACCCAAGAGTTTCAGGAACCACAGGGATCTGTCATGAGACTCCTTGGCAGCTTTTGGTGTCATAGTAATGATTTATTTCAAATGTAATTTCTACTGAGAAATAGGAACCATGTGAGTGGTTCTTGTAGCATATACTTAAAAGTAATCCTCAGAAATGGCAGTTAAAATTTGGCAAAACAATTTTCACTGTTTGAGGCCCAATCAACAAATAAAAATGTGGTAATTTTTCTGAGTAGTCATTTCTAAGATAGTGCTGTGTCCTAAGAAGGATGTCAGAATGAAGAAACATACAAGAAGTCATTCTTTTCCTATCAGTGTCAGCTGCTTCTTGGTCATGTCCTGATGAGCCCTGAATATAGTAAATTGGGTATTTGCACAAAGTTCAGGTAGGCAAGAATACATCTACTCTGTGTAGGTTTACATTGAGAGTGGTCATAAAATCCTTCCCCAGGCTGATGACTGTGATTGAGGTCACTAGAAAGAGGTCCAACCAAGGTCCCTAGGCTTCATAAAGCCTAGAACACATGATGAACTCTTGGTCATCTCATTCAGCATTGCTGTCTCCAATGGCAGACCCAATGGCACAGGTCATCTGTTCCTAGCATGGCAGTCGATAACCAAAGCATGACCCAGAGTCTATGCCCTGGTCTTAGATGGTCATTGTGTGAAGCCAGAAATAAAATAAAAGAGAAAAGGGCACAGAAAAGCTTGTGATAAAAACAGAGAACTCTAGAAACGTTTTGGTGGAATCTATGTTGGAATGTTTTCACTCCTGAAGGAAAAAAAATGCCTGAATTAATATTTTTGTAGACACTAGGGGCATCTCAAATCCCAGTATAGAGACAAACATATAGTAAGCATTCAATAAAGTTCTGGATTTGCATGAATAAGTTAGTGAAATTAGTGAGTATTTTCAGGAGTTGGAGCAAGATAGAGGGGAGATTATGCATCCTGGAGTTCAGTCCTGATTTACATAAGCTAAATCTTGGGTAAATTATTTAATTGCTGTACATTTCCATTCCCTCACCCACCCAAAAATGGGGTAAATAATGCCTATTTAACAGAGTTGTGTGTGAGGAAAAGGTAAAATTGTGTGTATGTGTGTGTGTGCATGTGTGTGTACATGTGTGTGCACACACATGTGCCTGGTAGAGTGGCCCAGAGTAAGTACACAGTCAAAAAGTATATTCAGGCTCTTCACGGTCTAAGGGTATTCTTGTGGATCTGGGAATCTTCTGGTTAAGAGCAACACAAATGGTTAAAGAATGCAAACTAAACCACATGAGGACAGTTGGGTAGATTGGAAAAGAGAAGGTTTAAGGATCATTTCATATCTGAGAAAGGTTTGAGCCAGAGTCACAGAAAGTCAGAGTGGACTAAAAGGAAATTTAGAGAATCCTTATTTTTTTTCTATTACAGATAAGGGCTTGGGGACTAAGACGTACTTGCCTAAGACCCTGTGAGACTGAGTCCAATTCTTCTGACTCTGTTCTGTGACTTTTCTCACCTTAAGTGGCCTCCCCACTGAAGAGCTTTACAAAGGCCACTCTTTATTGAATCTCTTACACCATAAAGGTAAGAACAAAAGGAAAACAGCAAGATGGACCTGGGAGGAGAAAAATAATTTCTCAGGGAAAATTCCCATCCAGGTTTTGGGTTCAATGTATCTTGGTTCTTCTAGCTCACCTGTGGGATGGGCTCCCTTGTACCCGGTCACTCAGACTGAGGGAGACAAAGTAAATGAACAAATTTATATCACTCAGTCTTTAAGCTAACATTCTTCCCTAAACCTCATCCTAAACAGTGCTTTTATTCAACAGGGCCATCTACTGAGGCCCTCACAGCCACCCTATCCTGTGAATGTAAACACACAGATGTACTATACACTCTATCACATCAGGTGTCTTTTTCTTAGTCACCAAAATCCAATGAGTTCTGTGTCTCCATAGAGACATTTGAAGTTACAAAGTACATTATACCTCACTTTCAAAGGGAAGAATTTGAATTATCTTGAGGAATTCTTATGGGGTTCAAAAAAGATGGATCTAAAACTTTAGCATCAAAGATATATACTTGGGAGGAAAAGGAAAATGTCTCAGGATGACCACTTAAGAAGAAAATACCATCAAGCCTGGTCAACCCAGTTCCCAATTGCTTCTATGCCCAACCACAGATACTGAATTACTTAAAATGTGTTCTAGGAAGAAATCAAACTTTGCGTTGTGAAAATGATCTATTTATTCCAAGGTTTCTTAGCTTTGCCAGTAATGGAAACCTGCTTTACTACACACATGACTTTAATGTGCATATACTCAAGGGTGAAGCAAGACACAGTAATTTGTGACTGCTGTGACAGTCTTATGGGCTTATCACAGCAGCAGCCTCTAGCCTTATTATATTTGTAGGAAACAGCAGCAATGGACAAATAGGATACAACTGATAGCATAGCAAGACATAAAACATTTTATGATTTAAACAAAATAGCCATAAATTTTAAAATGCAAAATAAAGAAGAGTGAATCAAATCTACTAGTGTATTCCACATTTTTGCCACAATAAATGTCATGTTTTAGAGTATTTAATTTCAGTTTTTACCCTTATTTCATTATATCATAAGGAAGAGTGGTGAGTTGGGACTGAAGTGTAGGAAAATGGTAGCTCTTTAGGTTGTATTTGTAGTAGAAACAAACAGGAAGTTAATGAGATAAAATGAGAGGATTAAACATGAGCTGATCTGGATGAGGCAAAGCACAAGTACATAGTAGTTTTACCAGAACAAACCCTGGTATCTTGTATGGTTTTCCTTGGCTGAGGACATGAAAGATTCCAAGAAAATACTTTGTCATGTGCATCATGCTCTCTATCACAATAAATTAGAGACTAATGACCTCATATTTCAATGACGGAGAAAGAAGTAGAAGCCACAGTTAAAAATAGCCCAGTATAGTAAGTCATACGTATGGTGACAGTATCCCTGTAAGTCTAGGACAAGCCAATATAACACTGTATTGCTCAGATTCTAAATTTGCTTGATATAATTTTTTAATTGTTTCATGCTCAAATTTTATCCCCCCCAGTCTTTTTTTTTTTATTGAGGTATAATTTGCCAGCATTAAAACGCAAAGATTTTAAGAGCACAGCTCAATGAGCTTTGGCAACTGTGTATACTAATGTAACCAGTACCATAATCAAGATATTTCCATAATCCAAGCAAGTTTCTTCCTATACTGATTTCTATCATCCTAGCTAATATTTGCTTATTTTCAGTTCATATATGTGGAATCATACAGTATGTACTCTTTTACATTTGGTTGCCTTCAGTATAAAAAAAAGTCTGAGATTTATCCATGTTATCATAGGCATTGCAGTTTTTTCTTTTTATTGTTGAGTAGTGTTCCATTGTATGGCTATATCACAATTTATTTATTCATTCTCAGATTGAAGGAAATTTGACTATTACAAATAAAGCTGCTATGAACGTTCTTTTTTTTTTTTTTTTTTTTTTTGCGGTACGCGGGCCTCTCACTGTTGTGGCCTCTCCCGTTGCAGAGCACAGGTTCTGGACGCGCAGGCTCAGCGGCCATGGCTCGCGGGCCCAGCTGCTCCGCGGCATGTGGGATCTTCCCGGACCGGGGCACGAACCTGTGTCCACTGCATCGGCAGGCGGACTTTCAACCACTGTGCCACCAGGGAAGCCCCTGAACAATCTTATATAAGTCTTTGCATGTATATACCTTTCTTCTTGGGTGAATACGAAGGTGGTAGTGGGGATCACTGAATTCACACATTTTATTCTTGAACTTTTGTTTTGATTAATCTCTTTGTAATCTGGATCACATATTTGAATGCTTTTTGCTTAAAAGTTTGGTAAGCATTATGTTTCTTAAGAAACGGTGTATTTCTTGAGAACTTATATAAAATATCTTTGTTTTTTTATGTACATAGATGACACACTTCTGAAATCCATCTCCTCTCTCATCTACTATCAATGTCATTGCTCTAAACCAGGCCTTATCATCATCCACCTGAGGTAGGGACAGTACTTTTCATCATTATTGTCCCAGTGCCTGGCACATTGCCAGAAGTTAGTATTTTTCAAATGAAATGCATGCTTCTTTTGAGTCACTCAAACTTAATTTCACTGGTGCAGTTTAGTTATGCCCTCTTCTCCACAACCCAACCTCATCAGCACAAGGTGAAAAGTTACAAGAGTAAGAAATTAACATTCAAATCCCAGATGGAGCTGATGATGCAGTATATTCAAAAAGGGTGCCCAGAACATTAACCAAATGATCCTATAAAACAATACTGTAACTACACTATAAAAAGTAACAAATTAAGGAGTAAAGAGCCCAAATGAAACATTGCTTGACAAATGTTGAAGATGCTAAGCTTGACTAAATCAGAAGTGACACCCTTTCACAAGAGGATAGGGAGAAATTGGTTGGATTTATATGTCATCTGTTGCTGAAATAAATATACACATTACTGCCACCAGGACTGTTCACCAGTAGAACGTGATGTTGCATTTCAGTCAAGCCACTAGGTGATAGTTTTTAGGTGGAAATTAGCAAGATCTTATGTGCATTCAAACACATCTCTAAAAGTCAACACTGGAAGATTCTGGCAAGAAATGGTGGTCATCATTTAGAGTTACATAGCTATACAGGCAAAAACCAAGTATTTTATGGATCTCTTCTCTTAAATTAACTAAAGGTTTGGAGCTTATAAAATTCCATTACAATCTGGCTGCTCAAAGACCATATTCTCCTCCAAATATATGCCTTTTCTACAGAGATTCCTTCCCAGATATTCCATCCCGTGCTGCCCTGTTGTTGACAAGTTCTTTCACACTCTACATTTGACTCCATCTACCTTCAACATATATCCAGAATATGACTAGTTTTCTCCACCTCTGCCCTGGTCCAAGTTACCATAATCTCTCACGTGCATGACTACAATACTCTTCTGTCTGGGTCCCTGATTTCATTCTTGTTCTTCAACAGATTATTCTCAACCCAGCTGACAGCATGACTCTTCTAAAAGATAAACTAGGTGATTGTTACTCTGTTTCCCTCCATACTGTTCACCTCCTTCCATTCCACTTCTTTACATCCCCCACTATTGTTACTCAGGCATCCTTAATATTCCTTAAACATTCCTGGGATGTACTTGTTCTGTATAACTGTGATGGTATTTCCTCCTCCTTACTCTTATTTACCACCTTCAAGTCTTTGCTCAAATGTTCAATAAAGCCTGCTCAGATCCCTCTAAACAAATTCCAACACTCTGCTGCCTTCCCAATCCTTACACCATAGCACTTACCACATTCTTTTTATATACTCACTTCTATATGTTATCTATTGTCTCTCTTCCCTATCTTCACAAAGGCAGGATCCACAAATTCTTACCTATTTTATTCACTGATATATCCCAGGTATATGCTTAGTGTACAGTAGGTATTCAATAAACATTTGTTGAACAAATGAAAAACTTTGCATTAGATGCCTCTGGTAATGAAGGTCTCCCTTGAAGTTGACTTCACTATGGAAAATTTAGAAAATATATTGAAAGATACTGTTAGAATCGTTGTTGTAGGTCAAAAAAAATTTTTTTTATAAATTTATTTATTTTTGGCTGCGTTGGGTCTTCATTGCTGCATGTGGGCTTCTCATTGTCGTGGTTTCTCTTGTTGCAGAGCATGGGCTCTAGGCACACAGGCTTCAGTAGTTGTGTCACATGGGCTCAGTAGTTGTGGCTGGCAGGCTCTAGAGCTCAGGTTCAGTAGTTGTGGCACACGGGCTTAGTTACTCTGCGGCATGTGGGATCTTCCCAGACCAGGGCTTGAACCCATGTCCCTTGCATTGGCAAGCGGATTCTTAACCACTGCGCCACCAAGGAAGACCTGTTGTAGGTCAAATTTTACATTATATGTAGAATCTCAGGTAAAAGTTATTCTAACCAGAACTACAGGGTAGAATCTATAGGAAGAAAAATCTATAGTTTTCTATGCAGTTCATCTAGTATATAACAGTCTTAGAAATTTCTCAAAGTTGAGAATAAGTTCTTATTTACCCTGCAAGAAAAATGCTGTCATGTTCTGATACTGATATATCTCATATCCAGTGGTCCATGGCACATGGGATAATTGTGGCCCCTAGGGGAAGGGAGCATACATCATATTGTTCAAGCATTGAAATTGTTCTAAGAATTTATAGCATCATATCTAAAACAAAATATGTGCTTCTCACACATGTCTTTCATATACTACTAATACCTGCATTTAGATACTAAGTTTTCTTTAAATCGACACATTAAAAAGTTAAGTATATCTAGCTAAACAACTGAAGCTTTACATCACTACCATAAATGGAAAATTAGTATAACTTGCCATAAATAAGAGACATAAAAATATACATAATGAAAACAAATAAATAAATAAATTCTAGGTAGATACTTCTGCTGGCCCAATACTTTGAGTCTGAGATCTTTGTCCTCTTTATTGAAAACAGAGGACATAAAATGTTAAAAAAATATGAAAGTATACAACACCAAAACAAAACTTTCTTTTTGCCATCATCAGAAGAATAGAAAGAGAATTTAGAAAGTCTAACTGCCTCACTGTGTGATTCAGGATTACTTAACTCTGTGTCCAGATTTCCCCTAAAATCATCTCTGTGTCCCTAGAGCCTTAGAGTGATTAGCATGGACTCTGGAGTCCAAAATCCAGATTTAAATGCCAACTCCATCACTTACCAAGTCTGAAACCTTGAGCTACAGACATAATCTCTCCAAGTTTCATTTTCGCTCATCTGTGAAATGGGGCCAATAGTGCCTGTTTTGCAGACTGAGGTGACAATTAGATGGGAGAATATGTGAAACCACCGAGCAGGTGCTTTTACTTTTTTTTCCCATTCTTATCAGTTACTATTTATTTTCAGTCACTGTTTCAGGCACAGCACTTCACATATATCTCCCTTAATCCACCAACAATCCTGAGGGGGAGGTATTATTAACCCCATTTATAAATGAGGAAACTGAGGCTTACTGAAATTAAACTATTTAAATTAGTTAGGAAGTAATAGATCAGGACTTGAACTCAAGCCTGTTTTCAAACCTAAACTCTCTTAACCACTGGATTTGCTGCCTCAGTATCAAGTGTGAAGAGAGTTACAGGGAAACCAGACTATATCCAAAATATGAGCAGGTGCTTTTAAATATTAGTTCTCTTCTGGTCAAAAAAAGATTCTGGGCCTTTAATTTCAGTGACTAAAATTCTTTCTGTTCAGGCCACCCTGAGTCCTCACTGCCAAGGGCTCAAGATTCTATTTTATCGGTATATTTTATATTGTATAATTGACATTTATATCAATATGTTGGTGGTTTGAGTGGAGAGTGACAGTAAATTCTAGGTCAAGTGAGGCTGCTTTGGGAACAAAGATGACCTCTCAGTTCCTACAGTTAAAAATTCTATCTGTGCCAGAAGGGTATCAAGATATAAAACTTGGCTGGGCTGACTTGCTCAAGAATAATTCATTGAAATTGGGAAAATTTGCAAAGGTTACCACTGACTCATCAAGAACATCCACCATTTCCTCTCCTTTACCCTACATTTCATCATGATTCCTCCCTCTACTGAGTCACGTACATACCAGCAAGAGGAAACTGGCATTTAGGGTATATTTTCCCCATCTGTATGAAAGTGGAGGCAATTGAGGTCTGTGGTATATCTTTAAATCCATATAGCTATTAAAATGGCCAATTAAAATTATTTGAATAATTCAAAGAATTAAGCATTAAGCAGGAAAAGCATAAATGTCTGCGAACTAAGATACAATTATTTTACTTCTCTATGAAACACTAATTTTAATTTCACATTTTGAAAAGATAAGATGACAATAAATATTCATATGTTTTTCATTTTTTAAAAGACAAAAGCTAGGGGAAAAAATGCAGACTACAGTGAAAGCCTGTGGCTTAAATTCCCTTTTTAGATTTTATAATAACCTTTATCTTCTGCATTTTCTCCCTTTATTAGTTTCATAGGACAGCCAAATTTAATTATCTCCTTTTAAATTTCTCTTATTTCTTTGTTTGGCTCATTTACTTGTTTATCCCTTTAGATGTGGATTGACAAGTGGGGAGTAGAAAAGTGAAGACAAGGAGATTTTTTGTCACCTTTTATGATAGAAGTCAGATTTTTTTTCTTATTTTGATTCAAAGAGAGTGTTTGTTGGGCTTGAAGGTGTGGGTGGCAAAGAAATTCTTCTCTGAAGGAAAAAGGGCTTATTCATTCAATAATTATATCTGTTAGTAGAGAAAGAAAGGATCACTACATAAACAAAGATGCTGAGACAATTAACTATTTGGAAGAAAAAAGATCAAGTTACATCACTTCTCACAAAAGAATAAAAATAAATTCCTTGGTGATCAAGATGGTGGAGTAGCAAAACGTGAAGCTCACCTCCACCCACAAATACATCAAAAATACATCTACATGTGGAACGATTCTCAGAGAATATCTACTGAACACTGGCAGAAGACCTCAGACTTCTGAAAAGGCAACAAAATTTCCATGTAACTGGTAGGACAAAAGAAAAAAAAGAAGGAAGTGAGAAGGTAATCAGGACTAGACCTGTGCCCCTGGGAAGGAGCTGTGAAGGAGGAAAGGTTCCCAAACCCTGGGAAGTCCCCTCATCAGTGGGGAGATCAGCCGGGACAGAGAGGAGCTTCAGAACCTCAGAGGAGAAAACAGCAACTGGTTTGTGGCAGCCAGAATGGAAAGTGACCTGCACAGATGGTTACTGCCACCACCCCACACTCTCCAGCCTGAGATGTGCATCCACTGGGGCAGGTAGGGGCTGGGGGCACTCAGGCTTCAGAGATCAGACCTGGGAGAGAGGACTGGGATTGGCTGTGCAGAAAGAGACTGAAGGGGCTGGAGTGTGGTGTGATAGCAACTGAGGGTATATGTGGAGGAAGCCTGGGCCTACTTAAAGACCAGGCGCCATTGTCTGGCAGGTGTGTCAGGGGAGATCTGGGACCTGCCACTGCAGCCTTTTTCCTGATGTGTGCTCTCAGGTGGCAGGACACCACCTATAGAAGCTCCAGGATTGGTCACAAGCTGCTGCCGCCATCCTCCTGGAATTCAGAAGTGGTCAAGATCTGCTTCTGCTCCCATTGTGTGCTTCAGGGGTGTGTCTGAGCTGCCACCACCACTGAGAACTCCAGGACCAGGTACAAGACACCACATCTGCACATCCCCTATCAAGGGGATAATGGCCAGTACACGCTGAGGAAAGAGGAAACAGACAACCATACTAAAAACGGCCCTTCCACCAAAAATATTAAAACCAAAGAAGCTACACAGGGATATTCTCACATATAAATAGCCCTCCAAGACCACAGTAGATAATTGTTTCTCCTAAACTCTCAGAGTAAGGAAAATATAAGTAAAATGAAGAAGCAGAGGAACTACTCCCAGTTAAAAGACCAAAAGAATTCCCCTGAAAGAATAAACAATGAAACAGATCTCTTCAGTCTAATGACACCAATTTGAAAAAGGAGATAATGAAAATACTGAAGGAATTAAGAAAGGCTATTGACAGAAATGCAGAATATTGTAAAAAGGAACTAGAAACTATAAAGGGGAACCAAGAAAAATGAGAAAACTCAGTTGCTGAGACAAAAGCTGAGCTAAAGGCAATGAATAGCAGAATGAATAATGCAGAAGAATGAATAAGTGACCTGGTAGATAGAATAATGTAATCACCCAATCAGAACAGCAGACAGAAAGCCAAATTAAAAAATGAAAGCAATATAAGAGACCTATGGGATAATATAAAGTGTGCCAATCTACACATAATGGGGATTCTAGAAGGGGAAGAAAGAGAAAAAGGGATTCAAAATGTATTTGAAGAAATTATGCAGAAAACTTCCCAAACCTAAAGAAAAAAACAGATATCCAGGTACAGGAAGCATAGAGGGTCCCAAACAAGATAAACACAAACAGACCTACACCAAGACAAATTATAGTAAAAATAGCAAAACTTAAAGATAAACAGAGGATACTAAAGGCAGCAAGAGAAAAACAAGGAGTTAATTACAAGGGAACCCCCATAAGGCTATCAGCTGATTTCTCTACCTAAGCACTGCAGGCCAGAAGGGAGTGGCAAAATAAATTCAAAGTCCTGAAAGGGAAAAATCTGCAACCTAGGATACTCTACACAGCAAGAGTATCCTTTAGATACCATATGACCCAGAAATCTCACTACTGGGCATATATCCTGAGAAAAACCATAATTCAAAAAGAGTCACGTACCACAATGTTCATTGCAGCTCTATTCACAATAGCAAGGACATGGAAGCAACCTAAGTGTCCATCGACAGATAAATGGATAAACAAGATGTGGCACATATATACAATGGAATATTACTTAGCCACAAAAAGAAACAAAATCGAGTTATTTGTAGTGATGTGGATGGACCTAGAGTCTGTCATACAGAGTGAAGTAAGTCAGAAAGAGAAAAACAAACACAGTATGCTAACACATATATATGGAATCTAAAAAAAAAAAAATGGTTCTGAAGAACCTATGGGCAGAATAGGAATAAAGATGCAGACATAGAGAATGGACTTGAGGACACTGGGAGGTGGAAGGGTAAGCTGGGACGAAGTAAGAGAGTGACATGTACTTATAAATACTACCAAATGTAAAATAGATAGCTAGTGGGAAGCAGCCGCATAGCACAGGGAGATCAGCTTGGTGCTTTGTGACCACCTAGTGGGGTGGGATAGGGAGGGTGGGAGGGAGACACAAGAGGGAGGAGATATGGAGATATATGTATATATGTAGCCGCTTCACTTTGTTATAAAACAGAAACTCATACACCATTGTAAAGCAATTATACTCCAATAAAGATGTTAGAAAAAAAAATGAGTGATGTTTTAAGATGTTAATGTTGCGGTAATATGTAAAACAAACAAACAAAAGATTATCCTTTAAAATAGAAGAAGAAAGAATTTCTCAGACAAGCAAAAACTAAAAGAATACAGCAATACTAAACCTATCCTAAAGGAAATCTTGAAAGGTCTTCTCTAAATAGAAAAGAAGTAAGAATCTGTAGGAAAGAGAAAATCACAGTTGGAAAGTTAATCACTTAAATAAGCCAGTACATAGATTAAAAAAATAATAATAATAAAGAATATCTGTGAAAGTGATGATAACCAGAATGAACAGCAAAAGGATGAACATGAAGACATAAAAGAGGACATAAAAATCATGAAATGTGGGGGAGGAGAGTAGTAAGAAAATGTAGATTTTTTTCCCTAGAACGTGTTTGGGCCTATATGATTACCTGTCTAAGGCAATTAGATATAATTAGGGGTTAACATACTGGAAAAACAGGGTAAGTGTAAATCAAAAACATACAATAGAACCACAAAAGCCAAAAAAGAAGAGAACATAAGTATAATACAAAAGAAAATCATCAAACCACAAAAGGAAAAAGAAAAAGAAAGGGACAAAGAAGAAATATAAAATCAATGGGAAAACAAGGTTTAAAATGCCAACAAATATTGGGCTTCCCTGGTGGTGCAGTGGTTGAGAGTCTGCCTGCCAATGCAGGGGACACGGGTTCGTGCCCCGGTCCGGGAAGATCCCACATGCCGCGGAGCGGCTGGGCCCGTGAGTCATAGCCGCTGAGCCTGCGTGTCCGGAGCCTGTGCTCCGCAACAGGAGAGGCCACAACAGTGAGAGGCCCACGCGTACCGCAAAAGAAAAAAAAAAAAATGCCAACAAATACATATCTATCAATAATTACCTTACATGTCAATGGGGTAAATGCTCCAATCAAAAGACACAGAGTGGCAGATTGGATTAAAAAAAAAAACAAGAACCTACAATATGCTGCCTCCAAGAGACAAAGGATACACATAGATTGAGGGCAAAGGATACACATAGATTGAAAATGAGGGGATGGAAAAAGATATCTCATTCAAACAGAAATGACACGAAAGCAGGGGTCAAAATACTCATATCACAGTATGACTTCAAAACAGAGGCCATAAAGAAAGATATAAAAGGACACTATATAATGATAATAGGATCGATACAAGAAGAGGATTTTATACTCATCAACATATATGCACCTAATATAGGAGCACCCAAATACATAAAACAAATACTAACAGACATAAAGGGAGGAATTCACAGAAATACAATAATAGTAGGACATTTAAAAACACCCCACTCACATCAATGGACAGATCTTTGAGACAGAAAATCAATAAGCAACAGAGATCCTAAATGATACAATTGAGCAGTTAGATCTAATTCATATTTTCAGTCCCCTACACACAAACCTTCAAGTTGTGAACTTTCAAAGATGCGAATGTGCATTCGCATGTCCAATTATGTAAGTTAGTTCACGTGTCTCGCATACATTGTCATGTGCATGCATTCTCTACAAGTGGTTGTGCTTTTGTGTACTTTACTGTACAGTACTGTATACAGTACAGTAGTACAGTATCTTTATTTCAAGCCCAGGATTCCCGGAAACAAGAGAAAGGACAAAGAGAGACAAGAGGTTGAAGAAGAAACTGAAGAACCAAAGAGATTTATGATGCAGGAAATGGCAAGGGGATTTTCTTTATTTGAGGAGGCACTATTAGTTTTTGAGGCACAGGACCCAAATGTAGAATGGTACTTGAAGGTTGCAGCAGCCATTCAGAATGCAATACAGTGCTACCGTGTCATCTATGATGAGAAAAAAAGATCTATTACCCCAACACCACTGGATTGTTTTTTCAAGAGGGTAGATAGAATTGAATCCAGCAAGGAACCAGAACCTGTACCATCAACAACAGGTGTGAGTGAAATTACAGCTTGCCATCCATCTCCTATTGCTGACGATCCTTCAGCTCTACCATCTCCCACCTCCTCTCCCTCCTCCAGTCAGTAACTCTTCTTGCTTGTTCACGCGATGCCAGCCCCTGTATGCCAGCTGTTGTACTGTACTACTGTACTTTTCAAGGTACTGCACTGTAAGATTAAAAATGTTTTCTTTATTTTTTGTGTTTGTTTATATGTATTATTTGTGTGAAAAGTATTATAAACCTATTACAGTACAGTACTATATAGTTGATTGTGTTAGTTGGATACCTAGGCTAACTTTGTTGGACTTATGAACAAACTGGACTTACAAATGCACTCTTGAAACACAACTCATTTGTATGTAAGGGACTTACTGTACATCCAAAACAAAACCCCCAGAATACACATTCTTTTCAAGTGCACATCACGGAACATTCTCTAGGCTTGACCACATACTAGGGCACAAAACAAGCCTCAACAAATTTAAAAGTATAGAAATTATCTCAAGCATCTTTTCTGACCACAATGGCATGAAACTAGAAATCAACCACAGAAAAAGAAATGAGGAAAAAACAATTACATGGAGACTAAACAACATGCTACTAAGAAACAAATTGGTCAACAATGAAATCAAAGAGAAAATTTTTAAAATACCTGGAGGCAAATGACAATGAAAACACAACCATATAAAAGCTATGGGATGCAGCAAAAGCAGTTCTTAGAGGGAAGTTCATAGCGATACAGGCCTTTCTCAAAAAACAAGAAAAATCTCAAATAAACAACCTAACCTACCACTTATAAGAATTAGAAAAAGAATAACAAACAAAACTTAAAATCAGCATAAGGAAGGAAATAAAGATCAGAGAGGAAATAAATAAAATAGAGATTTAAGAAACAATAGAAAAAATCAATAAAACCAAGAGCTGGTTCTTTGACAAACCTCTGGCCAGTTTCCCCAAGAAGAAAAGAGAGAACCCAAATAAACAAAATAAGAAATGAAAAAGGAGACATAACAATCGATACCACAGAAATACAAAAAAATCATAAGGGAATACTATGAACAACTGTATGCCAACAAATTCAAATACCTAGAAGAAATGGACAAGATTCTAGAAACATACAGCCCAGCAAAATTCAATCAAAAAGATATAGATAATTTGAACAGATCAATCACTTGAAGTGAAATAGAATCTGTGATTTAATAACTCCCTACAAAAAAAGTCCAGGACCAGCTGGCTTCACAGGTGAATTCTACCAAATATACAAAGAGGAACTTAAACTGATCCTTCTAAAACTCTTCCAAAAAATTGAAGAAAAGGGTACAGTCCTAAAGAGATTCTATGAAGCCAACGTCACCCTGATGCCAAAATCAGACAAATACACCCCCAGAAAAGAAAATTATAGGTCAATATCTTTGATGAATACAGATGCAAAAATTATCAACCAAGTATTATCAAACCAAATCCAACAACCCATAAAAAAGATCATACACCACGACCAAGTGAGATTCATCTCAAGTTCACAGGGATGGTTCAACATATGCAAATCGATCAATGCGACATACCACATAAACAAAAGAAGAGACAAAACTACATGCAGAAAAAGCATTTGACAAAGTTCAACATCCATTCATGATAAAAACTCTTACCAAAATGGGTATAGAGGGAACATATCTCAACATGATAAAAGCTATTTATGACAAACCCACAGCCAATATAATACTCAATGGTGAAGAGTTGGAAGACTTCCTGCTAAAATCTGGAACAAGAAAAGGATGACCACTCTCAACTCTTCTACTCAACATAGTACTGGAAGTCCCAGCCACAGCAATCAGACCAAATTGGAAAGGAAGAGGTAAAATTGTCATTATATGCAGATGACATAATGCTATATATAGAAAATCCTAAAGACTCCACACAAAATCTACTAGAACTGATAAACAAATTCAGCAAGGTAGCAGGATATAAGACTAACATACAGAAGTAAGTTGCATTTCTTTACGCTAACAATGAAATATCATAAGGGAATGTAAAAAAAAAAATGCCTTTTAAAATCACATCCCCCAAAATAAAACGCTTAGGAATAAACCTGACCAAAGAGGTGAAAGGCTTTTACACTGAGAACTATAAAACATTAATAAAGGAAATTAAAGATGATTCAAAGAAATGGAAAGATATCCCAGGGTCTTGGGTTGGAAGAATTAATATTGTTAAAATGTCCATACTAACCAAAGCAATCTACAGATTGTGATCCCTATCAAATTACCAATGGCATTTTTCACAGAACTAGAATAAACAGTCCTAAAATTTATATGAAACCATAGAAGACCCAGAATTGCCAAAGCAATCCTGAAGAAAAAGAACAAAGTAGAAGGCATAACCCTCTCAGACTTCAGTCAATACTACAAAGCAACAGTAATCAAAACAGTGTGGTATTGGTACAAAAACTGACATACGGATCAATGGAACAGAATAGAGAGCCCAGAAATAAACCCATACACCTACTGTCTGTTTATTTTCAACAAAGGAGGCAAGCATATACAATGGGGAAAAGACAGTTTTTTTAGCAAGTGGTGTTGGGAAAGTTGGACAGCCTCATATAAATCAATGAAGTTAGAACACACCCTCTCACCATACACACACATAAAAACCTCAAACTGGCTTAAAGACTTAAACATAAAACATGACACCATAAAACTCCTAGAAGAGGTCACAGGAAAAACATTCTTTGACATAAATCATAGCAATATTTTCTTGGATCTGTCTCCCAAGGCAAGAGAAATAAAAACAAAAATAAGCAAATGTGATCTAATCAAACTTACAAGCTTTTGCACAGCAAAAGAAGCCATAAACAAAACAAAAAGACAACCTAAAGACTGGGAGAAAATATTTGCAAAATGATGTGATGAACAAAGGCTTAACTTCCAAAATATACAAACAGTTCATACAACTCAACAACAAAAAAACAAATAACCCATACTACTCAGCCATGAAAGAATGGAATAAGGTTATTTGCAGCAACATGGATGCAACTAGAGATTATCATACTAAGTGAAATCAGAAAGAAAAAGACAAATATCATATGATATCACATATGTAGAATTTAAAATATAGGTTCACAAATGAACCTATCTATGAAACAGAAAAACAGGGACATAGAGAATAGACTTATGGTTGCCAAAGGGGAGAGGGTTGGAGAAGGGATGGAGTGGGAGGTTGGGGTTAGCAGATGTAAGCTATTATATAGAATGGATAAACAACAAGGTCCTACTATATAGCACAGAGAACTATATTCAATATTGTATGATAAACTATGATGGAAAAGAATATTAAAAAAGAATGTATATATGTATAACTGAATCACTTTGTTGTACAGCAGAAATTAACACATTGTAAATCAACTATACTTAAATTAAAAATTTTAAATAAAAAGGCTTAAAAGACAAAAAAATAAAGATGGACTATTTAAATGTGAAAATAAATGAAACAAGAAAATATTACTGCTGTTTATCTGATCTTAGAATGTAAAAAGAAGAAATCACAATGGAAAAAAACTATAGATTTGTCAAAACTAATACATATAAAAAGACAAAAAAATTGGAGAAATTTTATAGCAAATAAAATTATTATAAAGTAATACATATAAAGTGTTCATATTAATTAGAAAAACATTTAAATCTCATTTGAAATTGACCAAGTAATGAACAAGTAATTCAAAGAAGGATAAATAAAAATTAATAATAAATCTAGAAAACAAATTCAATCTCACTACTAATGAAAATAAAATGATAGCTTCTGGTTCTGGTCAAGATGGAATAAATACATTTCACCCTACTTCTGTTAATTATAACTAAAACCCTGGGCCTGCACAAAGCAAGTATCAGAAGATTTTAAAGGGTGAAATTAAGAGGATGGTCAGGCTAAGAAAGAAGGAAGACTTGGCAGTGAGTTCCCTGGGCTTTATTTATTTATTTTTCATATATATCTTAGTCTGGGTGCCAGAGCTGCCTGCAACTCAGAACCACCACAGGGCACAATAAAAATAAATTATTCCCAGGAAAAGCCTGCTTCTTCTATCCAGAGGACTGAAAGGAGGAAGCCCTTTAGACTGCATCCCTGTTACCCCACCCTGCCCTACTAACACCACAGAAGTGGCAGCTCTGGGCAGAGTCCCTTTCTTGGCCTCTCCTTGGAATGGAGAAAAAGTCTTGTAGTGGAGCCCCATCAACTCACTCCTTCCTACACTGAGCAAATGACAGCAAAGAGGTGGTGACATGCACCCTTTCCCCGCCCCCCGCCCCCGCCTGGCATTACTGCTGCATATACAGTGGAGTGGAGCTCTAAAGGGCTACCCACACCTTTCACTAAGCAAATGCAGGAGAGGCAGCATTCCCCCTAACTAGAGAGTGGGGATCACTGAGAAGACAAGCCAGAGAAAGGGATCCTTTACATCTGTGTCTGCAGTCCCAGGCTCACCCTGAAGAGGCCCATGCATAAAATTAACCAAGAATGAACACAGCAAATGCTTTGAGAACTGAATTACGATATAAAATATCACCCAGGTTTCAGGTTGGCTTCTGGGTAGTACACAACAAGTGGGGCAGACCAGAATAGCACTTCAAAGGCTTTAAAATATAAATGGCATTTGAACCACAGCTCTCCTGTTCATAGATACAAAAAATTTTAACAAAATATTAGTAAATATATAAAAGGAATAATACATCATGGCCAAGTGGATGCAAAGTTGGTTCAAAACTCAAAAATGAATTAATGCAACCTTCCATGTTTACAGTCTAAAGGAGAAAACCCACATGATCATATTGATTGGAGCATAAAAGTCTTTTGATAAAATTTAACAACACTCATGCTAAAAACTCTCAGCCAAGTAGGAATAGAAGGAAACTTTAACATGATAAAAAGCATCTACAAAACAACCAATAGCTCACATTCAACAGCTCATATTCAATGTAGCAGACTGAATGCTTTTCCATAAGATTAAGGCAAGTGTGTCTACTTTCACCAGTCTTATCCAACACAAGGTGTTCCAGTTTGTACAATTGGGCAAGCAAAAGAAATAGAGTTTGGAAAAGAAAATACATAATTTCCCTTCATGGCCAGGGGTTAGGCAAAGAGTTTTTAGATATGACTTCAAAAGCATAATCCATTATAGAGCTGACCAATTAGACTTTATAAAAACAAACCATAAAAAACAAAACAAAACAAAACCACTCTTGCTAGGCTAAAGGCACTGTTAAGAGAATGAAAAGATATGCTATAAACTGGAAGACAAATTTATATATCACTTTTCTAACAAAGGACTGGTATCTGGTATATATAAAGAACTCTCTAAACTCAACAGTAAGAAATTAAGCAATCCAGTTTAAAAGTGGATAATATTTTTGAATATACAACTTCACCACAGATATAATGATGGCAAGCAAGTAAATGAAAAGATGTTCAGCATCACTAGGCATTAGGAATACGCAAATTAAAGCCATAATGAGATACCACTACACACCTACTAGAATGGCTAAAATAACAAAATGCTGGAAGTAACAGGTGTTTACTGGAGGACAGAGCAACTGGATCATTCATACATTGCTGGTGGGAATGTAAAATCGTGCCACCATTCTAGGAAACAGTTTGGTAGTTTCCTGAGTGTTTACCCTACAGAACGAAAACTTAAATTTACACAAACACTTGTACAAAATGTTCATAGCCTAAAATTGGAAACAACCCAAATGTCCTGTATGAGGTGAATGGATAAACAAACTGTTGGTTATTCATACCATGAAATACTACACAGCACTAAAGAAGGACACACTATAGGTACACACAACAACTTGGATGGCTTTCAAGAGCATTATCCTGAGGGAAAAAGGTAAATCTTAAGTGATTATATAGTGTGTGATTTAACTTTATATAAAATTGCCAAATGACAAGATCATAGTGATGGCAAACAGATTAGTAATTGCCATTGAGGTTATGGATGAGGAGGGAGTGACTTGAAGGGACAGCACAATGCAGTGTTTGTGGGAGGTGATGGAACAGCTCTGTATTCTAACTGCAGCAGTGGTGACACAAATCTACACATGTAATAAAATTAATAGAACTCTCTGCAACCCCAAAAAAAATAATAAAGCGAAAGTGCATAAAAAAACTGATGAAACCCATATAATACCTGTCATTTAGGTAATACTGTTGTATCAATGTAAAACCTCTGGTCTTGACAATTGCACTAAGGTTATTTATACATTATGTTATCTTTGAAGGAAGTTGGGTAAAGGGTACATGGGAACACTGTACTATATTTTTAAGAGGGTCTTTTTAAAGAAATGTAATTATATATATTTTTTTATTGAGTTATAATTGATATATAACATTATATTAGTTTCAGGTGTATAATGTGATGATTTGATATTTAAGAATTTTTTGAGGTATCATATACACACCATAAAATTCACTCATTTTAAGTATACAATTGAATGGTTTTTAGTAAATCTGTGGAGTTGTAAAACCATCACCACTAACTATTTTTAGAACATTTTCATCACCCTAAATTAAACCTCACGCTTATCTCCACTCACTCCCTACCCCGGCTCCAGGCTACTTTCTATCTCCATGGACATGACTTTTCTGGTCTACATGCTAGTTTTGTAACACATGTGTTAGTCTAAAATTATTTCAAAATAAAATGTTAAAAATAATTTGAAAACTCTATGACCTTCAGATTTGTTTTCTTAAAATTCTGGCAAAATTATCAGATTTTCATATTAAATCTCTCTAGGCACATGGATTTTTAATGATTTCATATACACTAAGTCCCTTACATACGAACGAGTTCCATTCTGAGAGTGCGTTCATAAGTCCAATTTGTTCATAAGTCCAACAAAGTGAGCCTAGGTATCCAACTAACACAATCGGCCATATAGTATTGTATTGCAATAGGTTTATAATACTTTTCACACAAATAATACATTAAAAACAAACACAAAAAATAAAGAAAACATTTTTAATCTTACAGTACAGTACCTTGAAAAGTACCATAGTACAGTACAGTACAACAGCTGGCATACAGGGACTGGCATCAAGCGAACAGGCAAGAAGAGTTACTGGCTAGAGGAGGGAGAGGAAGTGGGAGATGGTAGAGCTGAAGGATCGTCAGCAATAGGAGATACCAGCTACATCAGCACTGTTACATCTTAAGCAGTACCAGCTACATATTTGCTGCTTTTACGTTTGCTTCCAGACATCTGGTCTTGAAATAAAGACACTGTACTACTGTACCTCTATACAGTACTGTACAGTAAAGTACACAAAAGCACAACCACTTGTAAAGGATGCACACACGTGACAATGTACGCCAGACACATGAACTTACATGATTGGACATGTGAATACACGTTCGCAGCTTTAAAAGTTCGCATCTCGAAGGTTCATATGTAGGGGACTTACTGTAGTATAATGTAAGTCAGAAAAAATACAAATGACAACATTATGGTGTAGTTCTGTTATCCATGTTTAGAAGCAGTAGTCTCATTAGCATACCCAAGATAATTCCACATAGGACAGGGAAAATTCAGCTATTATTGGTGACAAACTCATTCCACAGGGACCAGTAAAAAGTAAACAAGGCTTGTAAGGCATTTAACAAACTTATTTCTGTAGGTGACATAATATGATATTTAAAAATACCTCCTATGAGTTTTGAAAAGTCAATGGTGAATTAAAGAAACATTACAATTTTAGATTAAAATTATGAGAATAAGCATATTGATGAATATTAAAGTATTTCTTAAAGTCTTTTACCAAAATAACATTTTCATCAGAGAAAAAAACAATATAAGAATTTCATAGAACAGAAAAAATAAACTCAAGTGACAAGATATTACTATGAAAGTATATTTCAAAATTTTCTGTAAATTCTAAAATTATATATGTTTAAATGCATACATATGTGTACATATAAGTATAATATACATACACATATGTCTTTGTACATATTTAGTAAATATATATGATTTGCAGTGACAATGAATGTGATTCAAAATATCAAAATTCTGAGTTATTATTTTACTCAGACCAAATAAGCACAATATATTCTTAGTTTTCAGGTAATAAAAATAATGCCTTTCAAAATAAAGCAATTTTAACTTAATACCTTAATCAGGAAAGTCAAATAATGATACACCACTATGTATTGGTATAATTTTTTTAGAAAACAGTCTAGTAATATTTATCATAAGCCTTAAAATAGTTCATTACTTAGTTTCAGAAATTACCCTTGTGAAGAAATGTGAGGTGTGGACAGGAATAATGTGCAGACATGACCTCCATATCTTTGCATTTTAAAGGCCAAAGAGCTTTTGAAAGAAAATATTTGCATTGTAATGGTGAAAATTTTGAAAAATTTCTATATCTACATTATAGAAGATGAGTTAAATAATAATGGGATTTTAAAGGTAGTCTTTAAAGAACATATTTATGGAGACAATATAATACCATGGGAAGATGCTTATAAAATAATGTAAAATTGATTTAAAAATCAGGGTAACATAATAAACGCCATATATGACAAACCCACAGCCAACATCATTCTCAATGGTGAAAAACTGAAGACATTTCCACTAAGATCAGGAACAAGACAAGGTTGCCCACTCTCACCACTATTATTCAACATAGTTTTGGAAGTATTAGTCCCAGCAATCAGAGAAGAAAAAGGAATAAAAGGAATCCAGATCGGAAAAGAAGTAAAGCTGTCACTGTCTGCAGATGACATGATATTGTACATAGATAATCCTAAAGAGGCTACCAGAAAACTGCTAGAGCTAATCAATGAATTTGGTAAAGTAGCAGGATACAAAATTAATGCACAGAAATCTCTTTCATTTGTATGCACTAATGATGAAAAATCTGAAAGTGAAATTAAGAAAACACTCTCATTTACCATTGCAACAAAAAGAATAAAATATCTAGGAATAAATCTACCAAAGGAGACAAAAGACCTGTATGCAGAAAATCATAAGACACTGATGAAAGAAATTAAAGATGATACAAATAGATGGAGAGCTATACCATGTTCTTGGATTGGAAGAATCAACATTGTGAAAATGACTATACTACCCAAAGTGCAATTCTTATCAAACTACCAATGGCATTTTTCACAGAATTAGAACAAAAAAATTCACAATTTGTATGGAAACACAAAAGACCCTGAGTAGCCAAAGCAATCTTGAGAATGAAAAATGGAGCTGGAAGAATCAGGCTCCCTGACATCAGACTATACTACAAAGCTACAGTAATCAAGACAGTATGGTACTGGCACAAAAACAGAAATATAGATCAATGGAACAGGATAGAAAGCCCAGAGATAAACCCACGCCCATATGGTCACCTTATCTTTGATAAAGGAGGCAAGAATATACAGTGGAAAAAAGACAGCCTCTTCAATAAGTGGTGCTGGGAAAACTGAACAGCTACATGTAAAAGAATGAAATTAGAACACTCCCTAACACCATGCACAAAAATAAACTCAAAGTGGATTAAAGACCTAAATGTAAGGCCAGACACTATCAAACTCTTAGAGGAAAACATAGGCAGAACACTCTATGACATAAATCACAGCAAGATCCTTTTGACCCACCTCCTAGAGAAATGGAAATAAAAACAAAAATAAACAAATGGGACCTAATGAAACTTAACAGCTTTTGCACAGCAAAGGAAATCATAAACAAGACCAAAAGACAACCCTCAGAATGGGAGAAAATATTTGCAAATGAAGCAAGCAACTAACAAAGGATTTATCTCCAAAACATACAAGCAACTCATGCAGCTCAATATCAAAAGGCAAACAACCCAATCCAAAAATGGGGAGAAGACCTAAATAGACATTTCTCCAAAGAAGATATACAGATTGCCAACAAACACATGAAAGAATGCTCAACATCATTAATCATTACAGAAATGCAAATCAAAACTACAACGAGATATCATCTCACAGCAGTCAGAATGGCCATCATCAAAAAATCTAGAAACAATAAATGCTGGAGAGGGTGTGGAGAAAGGGAACACTTTTGCACTGCTGGTGGGAATGTGAATTGGTACAGCCACTATGGAGAACAGTATGGAGGTTCTTTAAAAAACTACAAATAGAACTACCATATGACCCAGCAATCCCACTACTGGGCATATACCCTGAGAAAACCATAATTCAAAGAGTCATGTACGAAAATATTCATTGCACCTCTGTTTACAATAGCCAGGACATGGAAGCAACATAAGTGTCCATCAACAGATGAATGGATAAAGAAGATGTGTACATATATACAATGGAATATTACTCAGCCATGAAAAGAAACGAAATTGAGTTAATTGTAGTGAGGTGGATGGACCTAGAGTCTGTCATACAGAGTGAAGTACGTCAGAAAGAGAAAAACAACTACCGTATGCTAACACATATATATGGAATCTAAAAAAAAAAAAAAAATCATGAAGAACCTAGGGGCAAGACGGGAATAAAGACGCAGACCTCCTAGAGAATGGACTTGAGGAGACGGGGAAGGGGAAGGGGAAGCTGGGACGAAGTGAGAGAGTGGCATGGACATATATACACTACCAAATGTAAAGTAGATAGCTAGTGGGAAGCAGCCGCATAGCACAGGGAGATCAGCTCGGTGCTTTGTGACCACCTAGCGGGGTGGGATAGGGAGGGTGGGAGGAAGGGAGACACAAGAGGGAAGAGGTATGGGGACATATGTATATGTATAATGGATTCACTTTGTTATAAAGCAGAAACTAACACACCATTGTAAAGCAATTATACTCCAATAAAGATGTTAAAAAATTTTTTTAATAAAATTAAATAGAAATCAAGGTATAAAATTATATATATTTATATAAATGCATAGATATATTCATATTTTAATTTGCTATTTAATATATATTTTAAAAAGTTGATAAACATACATTTACTCAATTCACATATAGATTATATATTATCTTATACATTTTATTTTGTCAATATATTGTCTATTTTATACATTTATATATTTATTTATACATATATTTAATATGATATCTATAGTGATTATTGTGAGTGGTGGTGTTTATTTTCTACTTTATATTTTTCTCACATATGGAAATGGAAGCATGCTTATGTGTCTCATATGTAAACATGTAATAATATTATAATCAGAAAAATACATGCCTTGAGGGTGAGGAGACCTGGTGTCGAGTTGCTGTGTTGCCACTAACCAGGTAACCACAGGCAGGTTGTTAAAACATCCCAGTCCTGTTAAAGGAGGAGTGAGTATGTCATCTCAGAGTTCCTGGTAGCTCTATTATTTTACAGCTCAATTACCTAGAATATATGAGGCACTACACAAGGCAATGCAAGATGGAAAAGGTGAATGGAACCTCAAAGACCTTAATATCTAGTTAGGGGAAACGATCATGTACACGTATAAATCCATCCATCACGAGGGAGAATTTGCTGGGAGCCATGAGGGGTTAGCAGAGGAGAAGCCACATCTGGCAGGGTGAGCAGAAATATTTTCATGAAGGAGTTCTCAAAATCAGCCTTATCTCTTCCTCTCCCAAATCAGCTGATGTTCGCCTCTATAATTTTCTCATTTGGCTTCCAATTTTATTCCATTAGTTTTTATTTCAATTTCCTCTGCAGTGAACACCAAAGAGCCAAGGAGTGACACAAAACTAGTGAATTGGATTCCAAAACAACAAATCAAAGCTCAGTTAACAAATATGTTGGCCAAATGCCGGGCTCTCTGGGAAACAGTCAGCCAAAATACTTATCAACAGGATTTTAATTCTAGACTTTGATTTAAATTTCTGCTCAGCTGAGTGTGTGGTATATCTAGCTGGTTCACTCTAGAATTCTAATCAAAGGACTTTCAAAGCAGCAAGACAAATATTTGTGTAAGCATTTCGTTGCCAACCTCAGATGGCATGGCTTTTAACACATTCAGACACCACTCTGAGTCCTAGGCAACCTTTTAAGAAGTCCTTTAGGGTGTTCATTATCTGGCTTTTTACGTCATGCCAGCTGAATGTCCCCGCATCACCAGAGTGGGCTTGTAGAACACAGATTCTGGCTTGTCAATGACCTGACCTTGGTAGGAAATGCTTTTGGAGTAGTTTTTCCAGTAGTAAGGATACAAACAGGCATTCACACCATAGCGGGTGAGAGCCTGGGTATGACCATTCATCTGAGTGAGGCCACCTACTGTGTTATCCCCTTGGGGGAACTTCTCCAGGAGTGAGGTAGCTTCCTTTCAACCTTTCTGCCGTCTCCCTCCTGCCTGCACTCACACTCTGCTTCTGAACAGAGTTCTTTCCCAACCCATTACCACCTCCAAAGGAGGAGAAATGCCGTCCTTCCAGTTCCCAAAACGAGTGCAGCACCTCCAACACATTAAGCCTGGAATGGCTGAAAAGGAACCATTGAGCTTCTGCAGCCAGAGGAGAAATTAAATGGTGTTACATAAGGAAGTACAAGGGGAGAAGAGAGTACAGGAAATCAATTTTTGGTTCATATTCCCATTAGAAAGTGACTAGGCCTCCCAAAGGTGCATAAACTGCTCTTCCTTTCACTGCCATGAGGCAAAGATATTCCTACATGAGAAAAGAACTTAAGGTATTCAGATAAGCACAGAAAGAAAGGTGACATTACATCACTTAGTAAGCAGAGAAGTCACCATCAGTGTGATGGACGTGGAGATGCACCACCCAGATCCTCCTCCATGGGAGGAGTTGCTGCCCCAGCCTCAGTACCAGTTTCCTTGGGGATCACCTCAGCTGCGCAGCCAGCTATCATGGAGTACAGGACATCATGATATAAACTTGAAGGTGGTTTCCTGCTACACTGGGAGGAAATAAAAACTCTCCCTGTGTTATAGAAACCTAGAGGTAGAAATAGAGAAAGAGATAGAGTTGTGGGTAGTAAGCAATGGAGATTGAGAGGGTATGGGGGAAGAGAGATAGAGGAGCCTGCTCCCTGCCCCTCCCTTCAGGAATAGATAGGATGAAATCCTAGATGGTCTTGGGTCACCAATGGTGACCCTGTGTCCTGGTTTCTCCAGCCCTGTACTGTTCAGTAAGACTGGGAGGAAGTTTTGCCATGGAGCCTTTACAATAGCATGGGCTCTCTTTCCCTGACCTGGTCTGAGTATGGCCTTAACACACACACAGATAAATGTCCCTTGAACAGAGCAGTGGGAAGACATGCAAAGTAAGGAGAAGGGAGCAGTAAGGATGCAATATAGAAATGTAGGCAGAAAATTAATTAAAATTAAGTTTATCTTTGGTTACCATCTCTGCACACATACACCAATCTTCACCCCATATCTTGGCTCCGGGCTGTGTTCTAGTTACAACATATACAAATGTCTGCTCACACCCTAAGATCTCTGTTTTTAACTTGAGTCTCTTAGATAAAAGCAGCCCTTTCATCAATAAATGATCCCAAGAATTTCTGTATGTTCCGTATATGCTATGTTTTCATTATTTATTTTAAATCCATTGTAGCCACAAAATTGTTGCTCCTTGAAGTTGTTATTCTAACAAAAATAATTATTAACATGCTATTATTGTTTATTCTATGCCAGGCAAATAATTTTAATAGATATGATCTCATGAAATATTCACAACAGTCATTGGTTTAGGTACTAACAATTATTATCCTCTTTTTTACCAATAACTCAGTAGAGGCTCAAGGAGGATAGTGGATTGAAGGTCAGAGATCCATGAAACAACATAATGGGTATTTGCATCCAGGCTGTCAGCTTAGGAGGCAAGCTCTTGGGAACTAAGCTGTGATGTCCACACCTCACGGCTCTTCTACACCAGAATCCCTCATGACGCCTGGCATAGAGGAGATACTCAATTCATGTTTGTGGTCTGATTTCAACCTTGGGATTGTGGAACAAGATAGAATGTGGAAAATACATCACTTCCTCTCCCATTTTCAAGTTTTTGATTGAAGAACTTATATAAATAACAATGTTGCATTTTCTCTAGCCACAAACCTGCTCTTTCTCTTTTAAAGTTCTTCAGAATGGCTCCCACATGACACTAATGCATATTCTGTACACTATACAAGCCACCACACTTGGCAAAGTGAAATTACTATGAGCTATAAGTTTTATTGCATCTGCTACTCCCAGTTTATACCTTCATTATTTAGGAAAAATCACTTTCCTTATTAGTTCTTTCATACTACATTTCAACATAAAGTGAGATAAAAAGATGATTTGGGGTAACAGCTAACAGAAAAAGAGACTCATTCAATGTTTTGATTCCAGTTATGTATTTTTACTGGATTTGAGACTTGCTGCTGGGACTTCCCTGGTGGCACAGTGGTTAAGAATCCGCCTGCCAGGGCTTCCCTGGTGGCACAGTGGTTGAGAGTCCGCCTGCCAATGCAGGGGACGAGGGTTCGTGCTCTGGTCCGGGAAGATCCCACATGCCGTGGAGCTGCTGCACCTGTGGGCCATGGCCGCTGAGCCTGCGCGTCCGAAGCCTGTGCTCCACAACGGGAGAGGCCACAACAGTGAGAGGCCCGTGTACTGCAAAAAAAAAAAAAAAAAGAATCCGCCTGCCAACGCAGGGGACATGGGTTGGATTCCTGGTCTGGGAAGATCCCACATGCCGCGAAGCAACTAAGCCCATGCGCCACAACTACTGAGCCTACACTCTAGAGTCCATGAAGAACAACTACTGAGCCCGTGTGCCACAACTACTGAAGCCTATGTGCCTAGAGCCCACGCTCTGCAACAAGAGAAGACACCTCAATGGGAAGCCTGCACAATGCAACGAAGAGTAGCCCCTGCTTGATGTAACTAGAGAAAGCCCACGTGCAGCAACGAAGACCCAATGCAGACAAAAATAAATAAATAAATAAATAAAATTGGGGGAAAATGCTGCCTGTTTACAATAGCTAAGGCATGGAAGCAACCTAAGTGTCCATTGACAGATAAATGGATAAAGAAGATGTGGTATGTATGTATGTGTATGTGTGTGTGTGTGTGTATATGACGCATATATATATATGCATCATGTATATATATATATGCATATATGTATGCATATATATATGCATCACTTTGTTGTACACCTGAAACTAATACAACATTGTAACTCAACTATATTTCAATAAAAAAAAATCTCGAAAAAAGACTTGCTGAAAAGCTTTAGCAGATTGACTTAAATACTGACTCCTCACTGTATACAAATATGACATCCTCATAACCATCACCATCATCATTAACTTATATTCAATATTAATTCTACGCCAGGTACCAGGCTCAACCATTTGAATATATTACCCCACTTAATTTTCACAACAACCCTATGACATATTAACTCCATTTCACAATGAGGAAACTGAGGTTTAAAAGAGATAATTATCTTACTTGAGGTCACATCCAAGTAGCAGACACAGCACTCAAACCCAGCATTCTCTGACATCAATGTTTTTGCTGTTTACCATGCAATCTGCCTTCCAAGGTTATACTGCCTACTCACTTAACTGTAGTTAAGTCTTCTGAAAGCTAAAGTTAACTGTAACACAATTCCATTAATCTACCTAACTTTGTCACAAGAAACATGCTATACCTTTAAGAATCCATGCAACAAGAGGTACAAAGATGGAACATAGGTCATGTATAGTTAAAATATGTCTAAGAATATTTTTCTGCTACTTTCATGTCATCCCTTTAATATAATAGATGCTGAATAAGTATGTTGATTGAATGAATAAATGAATGAAGAATGATTGATGAAATAGTAACTAGGCATGAAATTGTTGGTCCATATCTTTCCTGCTCAATGACTATGTAGATATTATTGGGGTTTTCTTCTGGTATTTAATACAGCAGAAATTGGAAACTAGATTGATTTGGGTTCCCTTTGGGATATTTAAAAAATTCCTGGGTGTTTATAGGCTTTGTATTTTTGCTTTGTGAGAAAAATTTAGCCACAGTGAGTTGAGGGCTGAGTCTTTTTTTTTAATTTTTATTTTATATTGGGCTATAGTTGATTTACAATGTTGTATTAGTTTCAGGTGTACAGCAAAGTGATTCAGTTATACATATATATATATATTCTTTTTCAAATTATTTTCCCATTTAGGTTATTACAGAATATTGAGCACATGACTGAGTCTTCCTCCATTATTTTTTATTGAAATGGGATAAACCTTTTCAGTTTGCATCCTTGATTCTATTCTCAGTTCTGGAAAGTTAACTGGGATTAAATCAAGCATTTGAAGCCTGATGGCACAGAGGTCAACAGCACAGGGATTAGAGCCAGACTGCCTAAATTTTCATTTTCACAAGCCATGCAATTTTGGACAAGGCACTTAACCTTTTTGTGCCCATTTCCTACATGTAAAATAGGGTAAATAATATACTTAACTAATAGAGTTATTATGAGTTAACACATGTAAATCACTTAGAAGTGCTTGCAATTAAGCAAGTATATATTCTTCAAGAACATGTAGTATAATTTCCAGCATCCAAGGGGCATTTGTTTAGCACAGATCCTCTGGAATGAGCTGATGTCTTCCCTCCTTACTGCCTAGACTTCCAACTCTCTTGATGGAATAAAATAACAAAAATCCACTCCCCATGTCCAGCTACCTGAGTTCTTCTTTCACCTTCTAGTTACTATGTTTTATTGTCAGAACTCTACCTCTAAAAGTCCTTTGTGTCACTCTCCAGTTTCCCCAGCACAGCCCACTTTCCCTTACCTGCATTCTTTGTTGACAGGGAAAACCTAAGAATAGATGTAGTAAAAGAGGTCTAAGGGCTTGGCCTTATTCAGGAGGTGTGTAAAAGTAATGAATCAGATTGGAATTTACTAGGTACATCTATAGAAGGTGTGGCAAGGATAGAATAAACTAGCTGCTTCCTGAACTTACCCACACAGTAAAAAGTTGTTCAGTTTTCTGCCTGGTTCAGACTCTGGTAAGGAAGTGAGAAAGTATTATGTTTCCTTGCTTCTTTCACACAGGGGAATGGCTTCAGATGGTGGGCTGCCTATTGAGATTCTCAGTTCGGCTCCAAGAGATTTCAAGTGTGTGAAAACTCCAGCAGCGATATTCCTCCTCCATATTTGGAGGTGCTGTAGATTTTCTTCTGTGTTTTTAGTGACACTGCAGCATAGAGTTACTATAAGCTAAATGTCTTTTTATTTTAGATGACTTACTTTGCTTTTACCCTTCTTTAGCAACTTGCTTCTAGGCTTTGGGGTCCAGCCTTACCTCTGTACCAAATCCCAAGATTGTGACCCATTTATGTTCACATCTCCCCTATTCTAGTTACTATGCTGTGTAACAAACAAACATCCCAAACCCAGTGGTGTAGAGCAACCATTTCAACATGCTCATGGATTGTGTGAGTTCCTCACAGCATGGCAGCTAGGTTTCAAGAGCAAGTGTTGCCCCAAACCAGGCAGAAGTTGTATTTCCTCCTATGATCCAGCCTCAGAGTTACACCAAATTCGCAGTAGTCACAAGTCTACCCAGATCTCACACTTCGAAGGGAGGATGCCAAAGTCTTATTAGGAAGAGCATGAGGAAGGGTCCTATTTTTGTGGCCACCTTTGGAAGACACAATCTGCTAACCAGCCCTCCCTCCCCGCCCACCAAGACTCTAGCCAATTTGGTATAATGTTCTCTCTCAGGCATGATGTCATCTCATTACTGGCCTCTCACAGGTGTGTTCCTGCCACTCCTCTTCTGGACACTGGTACTTCCCCTCATGGCTGTGGCCTAGGTCCAGGTGCCCACCTGGGCTTGGTTTTGCTCATCACCACTATATCCACTCAGGGTCAGTTTTGTCTGATGTAAACTTTATGTATATGCCCTTCACCTCTATGTCTCTCTTCTAACAAAGAAGCAAATTCCATTTATTTCATCATTAGTCATAACTAGTATTACTAGTTCCAGAAACCAATGTTCTTAATGATTAATTTTCGCACAATCCTGAGTATATAGGATTAAGTACAACTGAATGCATTGCTGACCTTGTATATTCAGAGAGAAAATCTGGCTATTTTCTGACTTGGGGCAGAACTGGAATAGAATCATAGATGAGCAGAGATTGAATTCAGGTCCACTGTTAATTGTGTTAAAATGCCAAAGCAATAGGATTTCACTCAAATCCCACATACTGGGGTTTGTCCAGGGGAGTACAATGAGTGTTAAGAGCCAGCACAGAAATATGGAGATTACACATCCACTTTCAGGACCCAATTGTTTAAAAAATCCACTATTTCAATTGTGTACCAAAAATTCAAATGGAGAAAACAGAAGTTAACTGCAGCAGATGGCCTATCAGATAAGTGGTAAGGGAGAAAATGATAACTATGATTTTAAATGTTTTTACTTGATTATTGAAGACTATTTGGAATAGAGAATAGAGAAAAAAAATTAAAACCTCCTATTTGTTCATAACTCAGAGATAAAAGTATGTACATTTTGGTGAATTTTTTTCCTGGTTATTTTGTATATATGATAACACATATTCTTTCATAATTTTAACAGATATGGGATAATATTACCCATACATATAATTATCCTTCTTTTTAAACAGTGTTATTTCATTACCTACATCATTAGATATTGCTTCAAAATCTCATTGTTAATAGCGGAACACTACTGACTTGTATTAATACAATATATGTAATCACTTTCCTATTGTTGCACATATAAGCTGTTTTCATGTTTCCACTATTATAACCACCACTGTGAGGAGAAACCTTCTCTATACATAAGGTTTACATATTTATTAGATTCTATTTCCACCGGCAATCATAGGGGGTTTAGAATACCTCCCCCCATACCCTCAACAATGTTGGATATTATCATTTTTAAAAACCTAAGGAATTATAATAATTGAAAAATTGTATCTTATTTTATATTCACACTTATTTGATTATTAACAGATTCATAGGAAGGATATATACATAAATATTCATATGTACATGCTATGTATTATTGTGCATTCATTTATTTTCCATACGATAAGTTAAAGCTCGTATTAATTATCATTAATTTTACATATTACATAATATGTATACTCTTACATATTATATATCCTCTAACAATTTTATTTCCATTATATTCTATGGTTGCTCCATTAGATCACGAGCTTAATCACCATGCCGCGTGAAACCAGCAACCCGCTTGGCAGGGATCCCTCTTCTCGCACCGGGCCCATACCTCGTGGGGGTAGCTAATAATGATCTTTATAAGACATCTGGTTCTTACTTCAGGACCATTCCAACTTAAAATCGCCCACTCGTTCCTCTTAAATAAGACATCTCGATGGACTTATGACTAATCAGCCCATGCCTAACATAACTGAGGTTTCATACATTTGGTATTTTTTAATTTTTGGGGGGGGCCTGCACCGACTCAGCTATGGCCTTAGAAAGGCCCTGTCACAGTCAGATAAATTGTAGCTGGACCTGTGTGTATTTTTGATTGGACTAGCACAACCAACAGGTGTTATTTAATTAATGGTTACAGGACATAGTACTCTATTATTCCCCCCGGGCTCAAAAAACCCTATTTCATAGAGGTTTAAACCCCCCTTCCCCCTTACAAAACTAATCGTCTGCTTTGATATTCACCACCCCCCTACAGTGCTTCGTCCCTAGATCCACGCACACTTTTTTTAATAAATCAATACTAAATCTGACACAAGCCCCATAATGAAATTATACAAATAATTTTCTACTCCACAAGTTAATGTAGCTTAAACTTTTATAAAGCAAGACACTGAAAATGTCTAGATGGGCATTATTGCCCCATCAACATAAAGGTTTGGTCCTGGCCTTTCTATTAGTTCTTAGCAGACTTACACATGCAAGCATCCGCATCCCAGTGAGAATGCCCTCCAAATCATTAAAGACTAAAAGGAGCGGGCATCAAGCACACTACACTAGTAGCTCACAACGCCTTGCTTAGCCACACCCCCACGGGATACAGCAGTGACAAAAATTAGGCTATGAACGAAAGTTTGACCTAGCCATGCTAATTAGGGTTGGTAAATTTCGTGCCAGCCACCGCGGTCATACGATTGACCCAAATTAATAGACACCCGGCGTAAAGAGTGTCAAGGAACGATATAAAAATAAAGTCAAACCTTAATTAAGCTGTAAAAAGCCATAATTAAAATTAAGTTAAACTACGAAAGTAACTTTACCATAAACCGAGTACACGATAACTAAGACCCAAACTGGGATTAGATACCCCACTATGCTTAGTCGTAAACTTAAATAGTCCTAAAACAAGACTATTCGCCAGAGTACTATCGGCAACAGCCCAAAACTCAAAGGACTTGGCGGTGCTTCATATCCTTCTAGAGGAGCCTGTTCTGTAAACGATAAACCACGATTAACCTCACCAATCCTTGCTACTTCAGTCTATATACCGCCATCTTCAGCAAACCCTAAAAAAGGAATGAAAGTAAGCACAACTATTGCACGTAAAAACGTTAGGTCAAGGTGTAACCTATGGATTGGGAAGAAATGGGCTACATTTTCTATAATAAGAACACCCCTTAAACTTACACGAAAGTTTTTATGAAATCTAAAAACTAAAGGAGGATTTAGCAGTAAATTAAGAATAGAATGCTTAATTGAATAAGGCCATGAAGCACGCACACACCGCCCGTCACCCTCCTCAAGTGCCATAGCAAAGCCCCAGATCGCTAACCCATGCTAAGCAAGCGTACAAGAGGAGACAAGTCGTAACAAGGTAAGCATACCGGAAGGTGTGCTTGGATAAACAAGATGTAGCTTAAACAAAGCATCTAGTTTACACCTAGAAGATTTCACAACTCGTGCACATCTTGAACTACATCTAGCCCATACTCCTCCTCATCACTACTATTATAAATTAATCAAATAAAACATTTACCATACATCTAAAGTATAGGAGATAGAAATTTAATTATCAATGGCGCTATAGAGAAAGTACCGTAAGGGAAAGATGAAAGAATTATTAAAAGTAGAAAAAAGCAAAGTTTACCCCTTGTACCTTTTGCATAATGATTTAACTAGTAATAATTTAGCAAAGAGACCTTAAGTTAAATTACCCGAAACCAGACGAGCTACTTATGAGCAGTAACTAGAACAAACTCATCTATGTGGCAAAATAGTGAGAAGACTTGTAGGTAGAGGTGAAAAGCCTAACGAGCCTGGTGATAGCTGGTTGTCCAAGAAAGGAATTTCAGTTCAACATTAAACAATACTAAAAGCCATATTAAGCTTCAACGTATGTTTAACTGTTAGTCTAAAAAGGTACAGCTTTTTAGAAATGGATACAACCTTTACTAGAGAGTAATATAAAACTTAAACCATAGTTGGCCTAAAAGCAGCCACCAATTAAGAAAGCGTTCAAGCTCAACAACAAAAACAAGTTTTAATCCCAACAATAAATAAAATAACTCCTAGCCTGACTATTGGACTAATCTATTTAACTATAGAAGAAATACTGTTAATATGAGTAACAAGAAAAATTTTCTCCTTGCATAAGCTTATATCAGTAACTGATAATATGCTGATAGTTAACAGCTAATAAATATAACCTAACACTAAACTATTTATTAACCATACTGTTAATCCAACACAGGTGTGCACTAAGGAAAGATTAAAAAGAGTAAAAGGAACTCGGCAAACACAAACCCCCCCTGTTTACCAAAAACATCACCTCTAGCATAACTAGTATTAGAGGCACTGCCTGCCCAGTGACAATCGTTAAACGGCCGCGGTATCTTGACCGTGCAAAGGTAGCATAATCACTTGTTCTCTAAATAAGGACTTGTATGAATGGCCACACGAGGGTTTTACTGTCTCTTACTCCTAATCAGTGAAATTGACCTCCCCGTGAAGAGGCGGGGATAACACAATAAGACGAGAAGACCCTATGGAGCTTTAATTAATCAACTCAAAAAGCATAAAATAATACCACCAAGGGATAACAAAGCTTTATATGAGCTGACAATTTCGGTTGGGGTGACCTCGGAGTATAAAAAACCCTCCGAGTGATTAAAACTTAGGCCTACTAGCCAAAGTATAGTATCACATATTGATCCAAAATCTTGATCAACGGAACAAGTTACCCTAGGGATAACAGCGCAATCCTATTCTAGAGTCCATATCGACAATAGGGTTTACGACCTCGATGTTGGATCAGGACATCCTAATGGTGCAGCAGCTATTAAGGGTTCGTTTGTTCAACGATTAAAGTCCTACGTGATCTGAGTTCAGACCGGAGTAATCCAGGTCGGTTTCTATCTATTACGCATTTCTCCCAGTACGAAAGGACAAGAGAAATAAGGCCAACTTTAAAAAAGCGCCTTCAAACAATTAGTGACCCAGTCTCAACCTAATAATCTAGCGCAAACATACCCTGCCCAAGACCAGGGCTTTGTTGAAGTGGCAGAGTACGGCAATTGCATAAAATTTAAGCTTTTATACTCAGAGGTTCAAATCCTCTCTTCAACAAATGTTTATAATTAACATTCTAACACTCATTCTTCCCATTCTTTTAGCTGTGGCATTTCTAACACTAGTAGAACGCAAAATCCTAGGTTACATACAATTCCGAAAAGGACCAAATATCGTAGGCCCATATGGCTTACTACAACCCTTCGCTGATGCAATCAAACTATTCACTAAAGAACCCTTACGACCAGCCACATCTTCCACCACCATATTTATAATTGCACCCGTACTTGCACTAACCTTGGCTCTCACAATATGAGCTCCCCTACCCATACCACACCCACTCATCAACATAAATCTAGGAGTACTCTTCATTCTAGCAATATCAAGCCTAGCTGTCTACTCTATCCTATGATCCGGATGAGCTTCCAATTCAAAATACGCTCTAATCGGAGCTCTACGAGCAGTAGCACAAACAATCTCATATGAAGTAACACTAGCTATTATTCTATTATCCGTACTTCTAATAAACGGCTCCTTCACTCTATCTACACTAAACACCACACAAGAAAAACTATGGCTACTCTTCCCTTCATGACCACTAGCTATAATATGATTTATCTCCACCTTAGCAGAAACTAACCGAGCCCCTTTCGACCTTACAGAAGGAGAATCAGAACTTGTATCCGGCTTTAACGTAGAATATGCTGCTGGCCCTTTCGCCCTATTCTTCCTAGCAGAATATGCCAACATTATCATAATAAATATATTCACAACCATCTTATTTCTAGGAGCATTCCACGATCCCCACACACCAGAATTATGCACAACAAACCTAATCGTCAAGTCACTACTACTAACAATATCCTTCCTATGAATCTAGAGTACTAGATTCACAGAGATTAACAGAGTAGAATATTTTTATGTGTTCATTAGCCATTTAAGAGTCTGCTTTAGGAATTCTGCCCATAGTCTATGCGCATGTCTATTGGGAGAGAGAGAGATAGAAGAAGGAGAGGAAGGAAAGAAAGAACGAAGGCAGGCAGGTAGGAAGGAAAGAAGAAAAAAGGCTATGTTAAAAGGGTTTGAGGTAGTTCATAGTGTCTTTAGGAAAGCTTGAAAACTAACCTTACGGCTAAGCAGCCAGGAAATATGACTAACACCTCCCTTTTCAACAGATTTTGGAGAAGAAACTACTGCCCCTATGCAAAGGCCACCAGAGAGAGAGAACTCCTTGTCCCTTGTGTCTCATTTCACTAGCTTTTGAGTCGAAGTATGGCAAAAGGCATGGCCAATTTACTGAGCCTGAGACTCCACAGGAGGGAGAAGGTTTGCATGCCCTACCCACACTCCTGAGATGGAGATTTCCCAAATGTAGAAAGAGGTGGTAGGTGGGCAGCTGAAAGAAATGTGAAGCATCTGTTATACGTTATAGTGTGGGTCTCTTCTCTCTTTGTCCTTGGTCTGACCTGCAGTGTTAAGACGAAGCAGAAAACAGTGATGACATGAGCACACCCAGGGATCACCCTAAGATAAAATCACTTCTCAATGACATCTGCAAGGAGGATGTCAGTTATGCCTCCTTATAGCTCATTAACTGATGAGAAGCTCTTTGTGGGCAGCCCTCCCTGCCTGTGTTCCCCACAGTGCCTAGGATGGTGCCATGTGTGAAGACTCCCAAGTCCAAAGGAAGACACGACATCTGAACATTTCCTTTAGAAAGGGTATTAACTTTTTTGGCCATGCAGCCAGCAGGCCTGGCTAAGTGAGTCAGCAGGAGGGCAGATGTGCAAGGCTGGGAGCGTCTAGTGAGGCAGGAGACCCACTGGAAACAAAAGACTATAGCGTGATCAATCAACCACATGGTTTTCTTGCCCTTTCCTTCCCTCACAGTTGCCTCTACCACCCAAAAGCCTTTCTGCTACTATACTGATGGGTTTTCCAGGATCTCATCACCTTAAATTAAGCTTTTCTCAACTCTGATATTAATTTAACTGACATTTCCTGGACACCTACAATGTATGTATCCACTTGAGCTACACCAAGGATTTTAAAATCCAGGTTATTGCTGAACGTGCTATGTTCTACCTAGAATTTATGTCACTTAGATAGTCCTCTCCTGATCCACTCTCTACCTTTCTCCACCTTGCTCTCTGCTCCGAAGGCTAACCTTGCCCTCTGGCTTCTGGCTGGGTTTGGGTAATGGGAGCACCAGCAGGAGACTAAAGGGAGAGAGGAGGGTGGCTATTCTCCCAGGCCTCCACCCCCTGCATTTCTCCTGTTAGGCAGCCCCCTCCACACAGCTCTGTCCCTAGTTCTAGTGAGTGCCCTCTTTACCTGCCCCTCCAGGCCCCAGGGGGGCATTGGTGCCCCACTGCCCCAGGATGGCACCATTCCCATCTTTGTGAACAGTCCTCAAATTGCCCAATTTGACATGCCATCTCTTTCCTGCCATGAACCTCAGATATGTCAACTAATAATACTAAGACTATTACACTGCTCAAAGAGATTAAAACTTTTTTTTCATTTTAAAATCCTATCACTATGTCTGCAATGTACTTTGGAGTTCATTAAAAAAAGATGCAGTGATGGACAGAAATGTGATAAAGCAAATATAGTAAAATGTTAGTGGTAGAATCTTGGTGGTGAGTGTATGAGTGCTCATTGCATACTCTTTCCAACATTTCTGAATGTTTGAAAAGTTTTACAATAAAATGTTGAGGGAAATCCTATCACCACACACATGGAGAAGACAAGAAACTATAAAGGAACATGATAAGTTTGATGAAATGGACTATTGGTGAGAAAATCTGAACTACCAAGATCGACACAAGAAAAAACAATTGGAATTGTCTAATAACTATAAAAGAAATTGGAAAAGTTCTTGAAGTATTTCCACCTAAAGCATGCTAGGTCATTATGGTCTTACAGGTAAGTTCTATAAAGTATTCAAGAAATTAATAAATCCCATACTATCTAATCAGTGCAGTTTTTGTCTGCATTTTTCATTATTTCTTTTCTTTTTGGTGGTACGCGGGCCTCTCACTGCTGTGGCCTCTCCCATTGCGGAGCACAGGCTCCGGACGTGCAGGCTCAGCAGCCATGGCTCACAGGCCCAGCCGCTCCGCGGCATGTGGGATCTTCCCGGACCGGGGCACGAACCCGTGTCCCCCGCATCGGCAGGCAGACTCTCAACCACTGCTCCACCAGGGAAGCCCCTCATTACTTCTTTAGGAAAGATTCCCAAAAATGGAATGACTAGTTCAAAAAGTATGAAAATGTTTATGCATCTTAGCTCTCTTGACTGATTTATAGTGAGGATAACTAGCACTGTATTTTCATTTGCACAGCTCATCCCTGTCCTGTGGCCAATCTGTTTTTATGTCTTACATAGCCTCTTGGTTCACAGGCAGTGCCATGCCATCCCCTCTCAATGTCCTTTTGCAAAGCAAGACAATCACATATATTTTGACATCTGTTGTGACATCCATTGCTAATCTGAGAGAAAAGTGGAAAGTGGACAGTAAAAAAGGATAACTCATGAAGAATCAGAATGCAGGTAGCAGTATGACCTTACAAAACAGTGGTACAGGACTTCTTTGTAGACCAGCTTCCTAAAATAAAGAGATTTTGAGAGAAACAACAACAAAGCTGCCTCTTGATTTGTCTGTTCTTCTTTAAAACTTCTGATTTTACAGCTGGAGTAAGCAGCATTTTCAAATTATCCCAGGTCTCATCACTCTAGGAGGGCTTCATAATAACTGTACACAATATTTTACTGAATCCCTGAATCCTTAGATTTTATTTAATTTTAATTCTGTGTGAGATTCTGGGAAAGAAGTGGGGCAGGGAAAGGTATGTTCAGGGATTAAGTGACCCAGTGAGAGGGGAAGTTCTACAGCTTTCATGTAATAGCAGAACCTGCCAGACCACTGCTGTCATAAAGAACAGCAACAACAGTCCAGCAGGGATTTGGATCTCCTGGAGCTTAGAGAGAACACGCCTTACCAAAGTTAATATCAGCTAACACGAGGGTGGCTCCCTGGCTGAGGCACCATGGCCATTTTCCAGAATGTAAACGGGAGGCCATGGTGCAGGAACCATGACAGATGTTGGGCCACACTGTGTGTGTCCAGGGTGATCTGCATGGACACTGGGATACATGCGTCTCTCCTCTTCATGGCTGAGGACCACTAAGAAAGGTCCAGGCAGACCACAGGACTCAGCCCAGGGGAGTACATGTGACAGCAAATGCTAGTGCTCATGCTAATGCCCAGAGAGAAATAGTCACAATGCAACTACAAAAGGAGCAAGCAAAGGGAGGGAAAATACAAATGCAGAACCTAGAAGGAGGGTGGAATAGGGAAGAGTCTTATGATGCAACCAGACATTTGGGAGAGTATCAAATATAGAATGTGAGATCACATAAACTCTGGATTTAAGTCTGGGGTGGGGTCCCAATGTGGTCACTTATTGGCCATGTTACACTGGGCAAGTTACCTATAAGCCAGCCTTTCTGAGCCTCTGGTTTCCCGTCTGTAAACTGGAATACCACCACCTAAATCACAGGCTTTTCTGTAAAAGTTATTTTAAATAGCATATTAAGTAGCAAGACAATGCCTGGCACATAAAAGATGCTCATATACTTGACGCTTGCTGTCACTCGGATATCAGCTGGGGGTCTCAGTGCCCATGAAGACTGAAGGCTCCAACTTCATATACTGTGGAACAATTAAAGACCCCTCCATACCTTTAAAAAAAACTCTCAGGAATGTGCATGCTACACTTGTGTGTGTGTTTTCGTATGTGTGTTTGTGTGTCTGTGTTTTGGGGTAAATGGGCAGGGAGGAGATTTAACTCAACATGTCAGATTACAAAAATGTAGCTTCCTCTATTTTCTATTAATTCATCTCATCTTTTTCTCAATTTTGGAAGAAAACATGCACATACGAATTAAAAGTAACACTCCACATTAAAATATATTTCTAGTTATTTCCACTTCTTTGGGTAAATACTCTGTCACTTTAAGTGTCAAATTCCCCATCATCAACGGTGCTCCTCTCTTTTCTTAAAGGATCTCCCCACCCCTCCCACCTTTATATAAGTCTATCTGGGAGCAGGGGGGAAGCTCATATCTTCCTGGCAGCAGGGGAGGGGGTGTCTGGTCCTGTGTTGTCCTTCCTTGTAGCCCCTGATAAACTCAAGGCTGAGGACAACTCACCTCCACCCAGCATTTAGGCAGCGGCCTCTGTCCTCAGTGTAACCACTGCTCTCTATAGCTGGGTTCTCCTCCCACCCTCAGCAGCTCTTGCAGGCTCAGCAAATCTTCTAAGCTCTGACCATGACTCCAATTTAATTGCCAGCTTGGCCAGCCCTCCTTGAAGCCCTTGGCCACAATGTCACTTTGTCCAGAGCTTGCCAGAGTGCCCTTCAAATATATACCATATTTTCACTGGGCATGGAGGTACAGTCTGGTCCTTTCCTTGTTATCCACAGTCTATGAGAACAGTGTGGTGGGTGTTAGGGAGAAATAGTGTCAAGTCCTCACTCTATGTTTTACAGTGCCATGTCAATCCTGCTGTGGTTACCATATGTCACCATGAGGCACTGCAGCCACATCTCTTCCCAGAGTCGTAAAGAGGAAGAAGGTAGAAGCCCTCTCACTTTTGGCTTTTTCTTCAACCTAACTAGAGTTTCTTACATCTCAGCTCCCTTGAGCAAAGCCAATGCAATGGAGAAACTGTATTCCTGCAGAGGCCAGAGTCCTGACCTGAGATGCATTTCCTAAACCCTTTCTTTCCTCATCCTGCAGAAGACTTTCCATGTCCACTTCTTGTCACATGGTCCCTTCAGGATCATAGTCTGGATCTTCTCTACACCAGAGTTTAGAATAAAATGCTATGATTAGAGTCAGATAAGTCTGAGTCTTGATATATAATGGGGAGTATCTGTAATTTAGGAAATTCTTGGAGCCTTTAAGACACCCAGAAGTTGCACACTGACACTCTCTGATTGCCCTGCAGCTTTAATAATCTCAACATTCCTTGAGGCAAAGGTTTCCTTTAGTTGAATGTGGAGGCCACAGGCAAATGCAAAAGGGGAAGATTCTAAAACATTCTTATCATATCAACATCACCTTCGTGGTCTCTTATTCCAGACTCCCAATTCCAATAGATCCGCTCAGGTCCTGAGTCACTCTGCCTCATTGCACCTGCTGGCTCTAGTCCTTCCCACCTAGACTCAGGTAGAAACTCAGATAGTCCTGAGATTTATATACACGCAGAAGCAGAAAGCAGACACTGCCACAAGCTGTTAGGATACACAGAACAGAATTATTAAAGGATAGGAAGGATACAGATGAAGGATTTATATTTCAGAAAAGCAAACTACTAAAATTGGACAATTTTGTTCTTAAAAGTCCATTGGCCTGTCCAGCACTGGTGATTTTTCACTGGCAGCTTCTTACTCCTTAGCCCAAACCATCTCCTTCCTACCTCCCTTTTCTCCTTCTGTCTTTCCTCTTAACCTGTTCCACCCTTGCTGTTCTAAGGCAGTGCTCCAGCTCCAATACAAAACACCTGGGGATCTTAGTGCAATGTAGATTCTGATCCAATAGGTTGGTTGGGCCCAAGATTCTCCATTTCTAACAAGCTCCTGGGTGTGGTCCATCATGGTCCCAGGACTACACTTTGAGTAGAAGGCTTTGGGGAATTCCACATTTTTCTTTATACAAATCAGTTCTACTCTTCCAGGCTCCCATTGCCATGCTACATTTCCACACCCACCATTTTGCCTTTCCAAACCCAATGTTTTGCACAACAAATGGAACTAGTATTTGGTACAGCCCACCCTCTTTGGAAGACAGCTTCATTTTAAAAACTCAGATGTTGTTGTTTCCTCTGCATCATAGCCATAATCTCTAGGTTATCTGTCTATCATTAAGCAGATATCACCAGTGGCTAATCTTTTTTGTGGCTCCCACCTCATTCACACTCCCACTCTTCTTCTCTGCCTACTTCATCTCACCCCACTAGTCCCTATCCCAGAATAATCTCATTTAAGAGAGCAATACTTTTAAGCTGACTTCCTTCAAGCCTGCACCATGTGGGCAAAACTGATAAACACAGAGAGAGGCAAGGACTTCTTGTTGATAAAAATAAAAAAGGAAAGGGGAGAAAATACCAAGCCAATGAGGTAGAGTTTGCCAGGAAGGCTTCTAAATTTGTTCTGTTGTGAATTCAAACTGGAACACTGGGAACTTCATATCTTCACTACTTTATTAGGTGATAAGTAATTAAAAGTGTCTCAAAAAAATGGCACTGAAGAAGATTTGCATCCAACATGTATTTGGCTCATCTGAACACAGAAGCATTTGAGAAATGTAAAATCTTTAATCGCTCTAAATTACCCAAGCATGAACCAGGCCAAGAGCGTCAATTGCTTCTAAAATAAGATACAGGTGTTCTGAAAAATCTAAAGCAGTCTGTTCATTTTAAATTACTCTTCACTCCATGTGCCCACAGGGGAGGGAGGATTGAAGAAGGCATTTTCCATCACTAGTGGAATGACAGCGGTGATTCAAAAAAAAAAAAAAAAGAAGAAGAAGAAGAAAGAAAAGAAACAAACCTCTTCTTTCTGTCTTAGCTGCCCAACAAAAGCAGGGGCAAATATATAGCCTCAAGTGGACTTTTTGACTAATCCTCATGGTAAATTGCATCACCGGTCTCAATTTTTCACTCTGCCTGAATCCATGCCCTTTGCCAAATGATTTTGAAGTTCCTCCCCCTAAAGGTACAGAGTATGTTTCTCCACACCTCGACTTTGGTTTGTCCATGTTACTTTCTCTGGCCATAGAATGAAGCAGCAGGAACAGTGTGTTAGCTCTGAGCCCAGGACTTAAGAGGCCTTGTGTGATGCTTCTTGCTCTTTGGGACTTTTGCCTTCACCACAATAGAACATTCCCTGTCTAGCCCTCTGGTCCCAGGAGGAGGATGAAAAATTCATGGAACAGAGATGTTCCAACCAAAAAGAATGTGAAGGAGCCAAGCCCAAATCATCTGGCTCTCAGCCAACCCACAGACACACCTAAGTCATTTCTGTGCCACTGAGTTTCTGTGGTTATTTGTTCCACGGTACGATCATAGCAATAGCAGACTACTATAGTACTATCAGGTAGCATTGAGAGCTAGGAGTACCCTATTCTTGGTCTGGTGCTGTAAATCTATCTTTCAGTATGAGCACAATATTCATGACTGGCATCTCCTTAATATTGAGAGTATCTCTTTTGGTTGCAACAGTATGCACAATTCATCACTTCCATTTTTCTGAATTTTAAAACACTTTTTAGGTTTTGGCTAAGGTCCAGAACTCCTCTGGAGCTTAATGTTAACTATATCTTAAAACATATCTTTTGAAAAAACTGCTTTCTAAGGGTTCTTGGTATAGGGTTATAACACCTCCAGGAAAAGTGTACCTTACCCCAATGGGACTGTGCCTGTAGGAACTGAAGGCATCCCACTGTTTGTCCTGGAAGGATACTCATTAGATAAGGAAGCAGACAATAGTGAATGTGAATTCAAAATTGTTGGCTGTGTGGCCTTGAACAAGTTACTTAATCTCTCTGAGCCTCAATTATTTGATCTATAAAATGAAATCTCATGGGGCATTAAATTAGGTAAGAAATGTAGAACACCCAGCCTGACACCTGACATATGCCAGTAGCAGAATAAGTATTCACTTCTTTCTCACTCTGACTCCCCTCTCATCTTATGCAAGGAGCTACTATGGCTACATGAAAAAAACAGCTATTTTGGTGTTGAACTACGATTGTTCAATAGGATTTCCTGAGTTCCTAATATGTGCCAAATACAGAGCTTTACTGAGGATACCACATGAGTAAGACAGGGTCCCCAGCTTTAGTGAACTAGAGTGTAGCTGACGACACTCTGGGGTGGGTACTATTTTCTCTATTATCTCATTTAATTGCCTTAACAATCCTGTGAGATCTTATCCCCATTTTGCAGAGCAGCCTCAAATCATACAGCTAGGAAGCAGCAGAGCAGGGATTCAAACCTGGGTAGTCTGGGTCCCTGCCCATGCTCTTAACCCCTCTGCTATGATGGTATCAATTAAAGTTAAATATGCACAAGCTCCATGACACAGAAGTCCTTCTTCCTGCCAGCTCTCCCTGCCAGCTCTCCCTGCACCTGTGTGCAAGACAACGTATATAAGAACCTTCACTGCCGAACCATTTACAATATTGATAAACTGAAACAACACAATGAGGGAAGGTACTGGAAAATGGGCATTGCATGATGCCATTTATGTTACAATTTTAGATTTTTTTAGGTATATGTACGTATGCATGTAAATATATGAGAAAAGTCACCACATGGATAACCTCTTGGGAAGTGACCAGGAAAGAAAGTGGGTGGTTTTAAAATGAGACTGTATCTGTATATTACTGATTCAATTAAAAATTAATATTTTTTTTTTTTTAACATCTTTATTGGGGTATAATTGCTTTACAATGGTGTGTTAGTTTCTGCTTTATAACAAAGTGAATCAGTCATACATAAACATATGTTCTATTTTTAATCCCTCCTTAACAAAAAACTCATTGTGAAACTACAAAGGCTGACTGGAAGAGTATTCTATGAGCTTAGCACCAGCTGTGTAACAGTTGGATGGAGGAAATATAACAAGCTGAAAAAATTAGAACTAGAAAATCATAAAACGTAGATAGGACCATTATTCCCAGATGAATCACACATACAGAAAGGCTCCAAGGTACTGAGGGATTAACATGGCAGTAAGTAAGGGTTTGAGGACTCTTTAAATATCTTATAATTTTATTTGCCAGTTATATCTCAATAAAGCTGAAAAAAATAAGGGTTTGACTACTGCCCTCATATTAATAGAGAGTGAGCATAAAAAAATTTTACACAGTCATTTCCTGGGAATCGGTGATGGAAGAGAGAAGAGTAACCATTCCCTGCGCTGAAAATTTTTAGTATAAGCCTTCAAACAAACAGCATGAAACAGTAAGTATTAGAAGAGGAAGATAGAACATTCCAGTGGAGAAGACAGCTGGCTCGGCCTGAGAAGACCTGGATCCTATTCCTGGTCTTCTTGTAATTCACTTGCCATCTCCAGACACAGGACATTTTACACCCAGAGGAGGTCTTAGAGACCTTAGATCCTCCTCACTTTACAGATGAGGAACTGAAAACAAAGGCAGGAGGTGGGTTGCTCAAACTCTCCTGGTAGCAGTGGAGCCCAGGCTGGAAACCCAGCAGAACCCTCCCCTAACACCACACACTCATGGTTGAGCCTCCATTCACAGGTGAGAACAGAGCCACTGTGATACCTGTCTGCACCGTGGACAGCTACAGCGTTCAATTATGTATGAGGCACTCGGACCTGTGCAAAGGGGAAGGTGTTAAGCATGAGATTTCTTTTTTCCTTAGCATTTTATTGAGATATAATTGATGTACAGCACTGTGTAAGTTTAAGGTGTACAGCATAATGATTTGACTGACATATATCAACAAATGATGACCACAGTGCATTTAGTGAACAACTTACATAGGTATAATATGAAAGAAATAGAAAAAAATTTTTCCTTTTGATGAGAACTCTTAGCATTTACTCTCATATACAACAGTGTTAATTATATTTATCATGTTGCACACTACAGGGATGTTACATGTCTCAAGTTTTTTATTAAGTAAAGCCTACTCTTGAAAGAGACATGGGAGAACCAAGGCATATACATTTATTTGTTTATTCATGAATTCATTTATTTCTAAAATAAAATATTTTCTATGCACTTATTGGGCATTATGAGTATGATACAGTAAGGGACACTTTCATAGATTAGAAATAAATTCCCTTCTCAATAATTAAATCTAGTAGGAGATTATGATGACTGTGTGTTCCCTGTAATATTAGCAATATATAAACAATATATAAAATCCAGCAATGTATAAGAAGGGTAATAGATCATGTGGTATTCATCCCAGGAATATAAGGTTGGTTTAACATTTGAAAGTGAATCATTATAATTCACCACACTAACAGAATAAAAGAGAAAAAAACATATCATAACAAGAGATGCAGAAAAAATATTTGACAAAATTCAAAAGCCTATTGATGTTAAAACCTCTCAGAAAACTAGAAATAGAACGGCGTTTTCCTGAGTGTGATAAAGGGAACCTACAAAAAACCTACAGCTAACATATTTAATGGTGAAATACTAAACATTTTTACCCAAGATTAGGAATAAGGTAAAGATTTCCACTTTCCCTACATGTATTCAACAGTGTACTAGAAGTTCTAGATAGTTCAGACAAGAAGAAAAAAGATTAAAAAGGAGAATGATCATTACTCACAGACAATATTATTGTGTACTCAGAAAGTATGGAATCTAAAAAATAAACTAATAAAACTAATAAACAAATTAGGAAAGTCACAGGATACAAAGTCATGTACAAAAATCAACTGTAGTTCCATTTACTAATAATAAGTAATTAGAAAATAAGATAATATAATTTAAAATAGCATGAAAATAAAGTACATAGAAATAAAATGAACAAAAAATGTACAGACCTATACAGTAAAAATTATTACAGTTTTTTGAGAAATTTTTTAAAAAATTTAAAGAGACATATCATGTTAAGATATACATGTTGAGATGTCAATTATCCCCAAATTAATGTAAAATTCAAAGCAATCTCAACCAAATATAAGCAAAATCTTTTGAATAAATTGTCAAGCTGATCTTAAATTTTTCTGAAAATGTACATGATCTAGAATAGCCAAAACAATCTTGAAAACTAAGAATGTTAGAGGACTCTCAGTATCTGAATTCAAGATATACTATAAAGATATACTAACCAAGAAAGTTTGATACTGTTGTAAGGATAGAAAAGTGGTAAACAGAACAGAGTCTAGAAATGAACCTACACAAACACTTTCAACTGATTTTCTTTCTTTTTTTCAACAAAGGTAATTCAGCGTGGAACAAAAAATTTTAAAAACTCTTAACAAGTGGCACAGAAACAACTGGATATCTGTATAAAAAATAGTTTCAAATCCTCTGACAGTCTATAAACAAAACTTAACCTGAGATGGGTGCATAAATATTTACAATTGTTATATCTTCTTCTTGGATTGATCCCTTGATCATTATGTAGTGTCCTTCCTTTCTCTTGTAATAGTCTTTATTTTAAAGTCTATCTTGTCTGATATAAGAATTGCTACTCCAGCTTTCTTTTGATTCCCATTTGCATGGAATATCTTTTTCCATCCCCTCACTTTCAGTCTGTATATGCCCCTAGGTCTGAGGTGGGTCTCTTGTAGACAGCATATATACAGGTCTTGTTTTTGTATCCATTCAGCCAGTCTGTGTCTTTTGGTTGGAGCATTTAATCCATTACATTTAAGGTAGTTACCGATATGTATGTTCCTATTACCATATTCTTAATTGTTTTGGGTTTGCTTTTGTAGGTCGTTTCCTTCTCTTGTGTTTCCTGCCTAGAGAACTTCCTTTAGCATTTGTTGTAAAGCTCGTTTGGTGGTGCTGAATTCTCTTAACTTTTGCTTGTCTGTAAAGGGGATGTCAAAAGCCATGACTATAAAGCTTCTAGAAGAAAATACAGCGGGATATTTCTGTGGCCTTGAAAAAGCCAAATATTACTTAGTTAAGACACAAAATGCAATAAGTATAAAAGAAAAAAAGGACTGGATTTTATTAAATTTTTAAAAAATACACTAGTAGAAAATGAAAAGTCTGGTCATTGAGGATGATATTTGCAATATGACTATTCAGAGTATACAAAGAAGTCCTACAAATCAACAATAAAAATAGAAACTTATAAAAATATGGGTGGGGCTTCCCTGGTGGCGCAGTGGTTGGGAGTCCGCCTGCCGATGCAGGGGACGCGGGTTTGTGTCCCAGTCCGGAAGGATCCCACGTGCCGCGGAGTGGCTGGGCCCGTAGGCCATGGCCGCTGGGCCTGCGCGTCCGGAGCCTGTGCTCCACGGCGGGAGAGGCCGCAGCAGTGAGAGGCCCGCGTACCGCAAAAAAAAAAAAAAAAAAAAAAAAATATGGGTAAAGATATGTACAGACACTTCACAAAATAAAATACACAATGGCCAATATGCACATGAAAAGAGGCCCCACATAATTTAGTCATTACGGAATACAACTTAAACCACAGTAAGATAATATTTCATGATCACTGGAATGGCTAAAATAACAAAGACCTACAATATCAAATGTTGCCATGGATGTGGAGTGATTGGAACTTTCATCAGTCCCCTCTAGGAGTGTAAAATGGTGTGACCACTTTGAAGGACAGTTCAGAGTACCGTATAAAGTTAAACAAAAATATATGCCCACTAAAACACTGTATAATAATCTTCATAGAAGTTTTATTCATAATAGCTGAAAACTGAAACTAGTCCAAATGTCCATAAAAAGGGGAATGAATAAAAAAATATTTTGATATATTTAAATAATGGATAAACTACTGATACATAAAACAACACAGATGAATCTCCAAAACATTATGTTGAAACAGAAAAGCCAGACACAAAAGAGTACATTTATACAGACTAAAACAAATCTATGGGAATAGAAATCTGAATAGTGGCTGTCTTCTTGGGAGGCAAGAGCTTGGGAGGGGAGGGGCATGAGATGACTTTCTACATTCCACACATTGTGTGGAATATGGTTGGTTGTTACATAAGTGTATTTGATCGTCAAAATGATATGCACTTAAATGGAACCGAATAGACCTGGGAATTTTATATGTAATTTTATACTTCAATTTTAAGATAAAGCGCAAAGAAATGGTTCCCCAAATCCCACTGGGGAAAGATATTTGTGTATTCCATTTCAGGATGAAGAACTAACCTCTACACTCCAATCCAAGCTAAAACATCAATATTTTCCATTCCAATACCAAAATAAGAAATATTCAACACCATTAAAGAGAGACTCTGTGTGTTTCTCTCTTTTATTCTTCTCTCTCTATTCCTCTCTCCCTCCTACCCTCCCTCCCTCTCTTGCTCCTTCTGGCTCTCCTCCTCCCGCTCTTGGTTTTCTTCTTCTTCTTTTGAGGGTCCCTAGAAAACTCGGAAAAGATTTATACGCAGAATATAATTTTACTCAACCCAAAAATTTAAATTATGTGAGCCCAAAGCCTGACCAACATACAAAAATGATGTCTCTCAATCTTTCTTCACAGGTCTGGACAAGCCAACTACAAGGGCCAGGTATTCCTACAGTTCCCTTAGATCAGGAATCCAAGGAAAGGGCAGGTTCAAGAGATTTTGTTTTAGGTCAGTGTATTTCTTATGAACCTCTTTCGGAGTTGAATTTCCAATGTTCTAGAGGGGTCTTTTGTGGGCCTGACCTCACCTTGATTTTTTTGCAGTGGTGCCTTTTTCGTCCCTGGTCCCTAAGATACAAACTCCTGTGTTTTTGGACAAGGTCTCACGGTTTCCTAGCTGGGCAGAGATTGGTCTCTGTGAAGACAAGGATACATGGTCCTGGAACTGGTCCTTTACCTCCACAGCAGTAATGGGTTTGTGTCCACTGAGGCTGGACCCAATGAGCTGACATAAAGAGGACAAACACCAAAGAATCCCCATCTGCAGCTTCTAGGCACAAGCAGATATTTTTGGCTCTTGACTTGCCAGTAATTGCATCATCTTTCATAGCTCTCTGATTGTAAAGTTGACTCTGCCTCCATTTCTGGAAGGTTTTTCAGGTCTGTGAAAAGTATCTTCTCCCTCCTGCAGCTCTATATCCTTTTTCAAGACTTAGATTGGTTTCAAAATCATCAGTTTCACTGTCCATCTTACACTTGTTAGTAGCACAATTAGGTAAAGCATTAGTTCCTGAGTATCTGTTTTGATCTCAGTAGTCATTTGTTTTCCCATTTGTGCCGAGAGAGTGAGAGAAAAAGGGAGCGAATGTGTGTGACAAATATTGCACCCATTTAGTTTTGAAGAATTTCTTTGGGATTCTGTTTATAAAGCTCTCCACTTCCAGACTCTGCTTAGTTGAATCTATCATCATATATCTAGCAATATTTGTCATCATTATCCCTGCAGCCAAGCCTGATCCTTTCGAGTACACAGATATTGAGTTCATATAAAATAAAATTGGAGAGAGGGGGAAGATGGCTGAAGAGTAAGACGCGGAGATCACCTTCCTCCCCACAGATACACCAGAAATACATCTACACGTAGAACAACTCCTACAGAACACCTACTGAATGATGGCAGAAGACCTCAGACCTCCCAAAAGGCAAGAAACTCCACACGTACCTGGGTAGGGCAAAAGAAAAAACAATAAACAGAGAAAAAAGGATAGGGATGGGACCTGCACCAGTAGGAGGGAGCCGTGAAGGAGGAAAGGTTTCCACACACTAGAAGCCCCTTCACGGGCAGAGACTGCGGGTGGTGGAGGCAGGGGAGCTTCGGGGCCGTGGAGGAGAGCGTGGCAACGGAGGTGCGGAGGGCAAAGCAGAGAGATTCCCGCACAGAGGATTGGTGCGAACCAGAACTAAGGAGCCCAAGAAGCTTGTCTGCTCACCCGCCAGGGTGGGCGGGGCTGGGAGCTGAGGCTCGGGTTTCGTTCAGAGTGCAGGGAGAGGACTGGCAACGTGAACACAGCCTGAAGGGGATAATGCACCACGGCAGGCCGGGAGGGAGTCCGGGAAAAAGTCTGGACCTGCCGAAGAGGCAAGAGACTTTTTCGTCCCTCTTTGTTCCCTGGTGCACGAGGAGAGGGGATTAAGAGCGCTGCTTAAAGGAGCTCCAGAGAAGTGGGGGAACCACGGCGATCAACGCGGAACCCAGAGACGGGCATGAGATGCTAAGGCTGCTGCTACCGCCACCAAGAAGCCTGTGTGCGAGCACAGGTCACTCTCCACACCTCCCTTCCAGGGAGCCTGTGAAGGCCGCCACTGCCGGGATCCCGGGATCCAGGAACAACTTCCCCGGGAGAATGCAGGGCACACCTCAGGCTAGTGCAACGTAACGCTGGTCTCTGCCACCGAAGGCTCACCCTGCACTCCTTACCCCTCCCTCCCCCCAGAATGAGTGAGTCAGAGCCCGTAAATCAGCAGCTCCGTTAACCCCGTCCTGTCTGAGCAAAGAACAGATGCCCTCCAGTGACCTACACGCAGAGGCAGGGCCAAATCCAAAGCTGAACCCCGGGAGCTGTGCGAACAAAGAAGAGAAAGGGAAATCTCTCCCAACAGCCTCAGGAGCAGCTAATTAAATCTCCACAATCAACTTGATGTACCTGCATCTGTGGAATACCTGAAGAGACAACGAATCATACCAAATTGAGGAGGTGGACATTGAGAGCAAGATTTATTATTTTTTCCCCTTTTCCTCTTTTTGTGTGTATGTGTATGCCTCAGTGTGAGATTTTGTCTGTATAGCTTTGCTTTCACCATTTGTCCTAGGGCTCTATCCATCTGTTTCGTTTTTTATACTTAAAATTTTTTCTTCTTAATAATTATTTTTTTATTTTAATAACTTTATTTTATTTTACCTTATTTATTTTATTTTCTTTTATCCTATTTCTTCCTTTCTACTTTTTCTTCCTTTTATTCTGAGCTGTGTTGATGAAAGGCTCTTGGTGCTGCAGCCAGAAGTCAGTGCTGTGCCTCTGAGGTGGGAGAGTCAACTTCAGGACACTAGTGCACAAGAGACCTCCCAGCTCCATGTAATATCAAATGGCGAAAATCTCCCAGAGATCTCCACCTCAACACCAACTCCCAGCTTCACCCAACGACCAGCAAGCTACACTGCTGGACATCCTATGCTAAACAACTAGCAAGACAGGAACACAAACCCACTCATTAGCAGAGAGGCTGCCTAAAATCATAATAAGTCCACAGGCACCCCAAAACACACCACCAGACGTGAAGCTGCCCACCAGAAAGACAAGATCCAGCCTCATCCACCAGAACACAGCCACTAGTCCCCTCAACCAGGAAGCCTACACAACCCACTGAACCAAATTAGGCCAGTGGGGAGAGACACCAAAAACAATGGGAACTATGAACCTGCAGCCCGCAAAAAGGGGACCCCAAAAACAGTAAGATAAGCAAAATGAGAAGACAGAAAAGCACACAGCAGATGAAGGAGCAAGATAAAAACCCACCAGACCTAACAAATGAAGAGGAAATAGGCAGTCTACCTGAAAAAGAATTCAGAATAATGATAGTAAAGATGATCCAAAACCTTGGAAAAAGAATAGACAAAATGCAAGAAACATTTAACAAGGACCTAGAACAACTAAATGTGAAACAATCAACGATGAACAACACAATAAGTGATATTAAAAATACTCTAGAAGGGATCAAGAGCAGAATAACTGAGGCAGAAGAACGGATAAGTGACCTGGAAGACAAAATAGTGGAAATAACTACTGCAGAGCAGAATAAAGAAAAAAGAATTAAAACAACTGAGGACAGTCTCAGAGACCTCTGGGACAACATTAAACACACCAACATTCAAATTGTAGGGCTTATAGAAGAAGAAGAGAAAAAAAAGAGACAGAGAAAATATTTGAAGAGATTATAGTTGAGAACTTCCCTAATATGGGAAAGGAAAGTTAATCAAGTCCAGGAAGCACAGAGAGTCCCATACAGGATAAACCCAAGGAGAAACACGCCAAAACACATATTAATCAAACTGTCAAAAATTAAATACAAAGAAAATATATTAAAAACAGCAAGGGAAAAACAACAAATAACACACAAGGGAATCCCCATAAGGTTAACAGCTGATCTTTCAGAAGAAACTCTGCAAGCCAGAAGGGAGTGGCAGGACATATTTAAAGTGATGAAGGAGAAAAACCTACAACCAAGATTACTCTACACAGCAAGGATCTCATTCAGATTTGATGGAAAAATTAAAAGCCTTACAGACAAGCAAAAGGTGAGAGACTTCAGCACCACCAAACCAGCTTTACAACAAGTGCTAAAGGATCTTCTCTAGGAAAGAAACACAAGAGAAGGAAAAGACATATAATAACAAACTCAAAACAATTAAGAAAATGGGAATAGGTACATACATATTGACAATTACCTTGAATGTATATGGATTAAATGCTCCCACCAAAAGACACAGACTGGCTGAACAGACACAAAATGAAGACCCATATATATACTGTCTAGAAAAGACCCACTTCAGACCTAGAGACACATACAGACTGAAAGTAAGGGGATGGAAAAAGATATTCCATGCAAATGGAAGCCAAAAGAAAGCTGGAGTAGCAATTCTCATATCAGACAAAATAGACTTTAAAATAAAGACTATTAGAAGAGACAAAGAAGGACACTACATAATGATCAAAGTATCGATCCAAGAAAAAGATATAACAATTGTAAATATTTATGCACCCAACATAGGAGCATCTAAATACATAAGGCAAATATTAAGAGCCATAAAAGGGGAAATCTACAGTAACACATTAATAGTAGGGGCCTTTAACACCCCACTTTCACCAATGGACAGATCATCCAAAATTAAGATAAATAAAGAAACACAAGCTTTAAATGATACGTTAAACAAGATGGACTTAATTGATATTTATAGGACACTCTATCCAAAAACAACAGAATCCAACTTTTTCTCAAGTGCTCATGGAACATTCTCCAGGATAGATCATATCTTGGGTCACAAATCAAGCCTTGGTAAATTTAAGAAAATTGAAATTGTATCAAGTATCTTTTCCGACCATAATGCTATGAGACTAGATATCAATTACAGGAAAAGATCTGTAAAACAATATAAACATATGGAGGCTAAAAAATACACTACTTAATAACGAAGTGATCACTGAAGAAATCAAAGAGGAAATTTAAAAATACCTAGAAAGAAGTGACAATGGAGACACGACGACCCAAAACCTATGAGATGCAGCAAAATCAGTTCTAAGAGGGAACGTTAGAGTAATACAATCCTACCTTAAGAAACAGGAAACAACTCGAAAAAATAACCTAACCTTGCTCCTAAAGCAATTAGAGAAAGAAGAACAAAAAAAACCCAAAGTTAGCAGAAGGAAAGAAATCATAAAAATCAGATCAGAAATAAATGAAAAGAGATGAAGAAAATGACAGCAAAGATAAATAAAACTAAAAGTTGCTTCTTTGAGAAGATAAAATATGTTGATAAACCATTAGCCAGACTCATCAAGAAGAAAAGGGAGAAGACTCAAATCAATAGAATTAGAAATGAAAAAGGAGAAATAATAACTGACACCGCAGAAATACAAAAGATCATGAGAGATTACTAAAAGCAACTCTATGCCAATAACATGGACAACCCGGAAGAAACTGACAAATTCTTAGAAATGCACAACCTGCCAAGCCTGAATAAGGAAGAATTAGAAAATATGAAGAGACCAATCACAAGCACTGAAATTGAAACTGTGATTAAAAATCTTCCAACAGACAAAAGCCCAGGACCAGATGGCTTCACAGGCGAATTCTATCAAACATTTAGAGAAGACCTTACACCTGTCCTTCTCAAAGTCTTCCAAAATAGAGCAGAGGGAGGAACACTCCCAAACTCATTCTAGTAGGCCACTATCACTCTGGTTCCAAAACCACACAAAGATGTCACGAAGAAAGAAAACTACAGGCCAATATCACTAATGAACATAGATGCAAAAATCCTCAACAAAATACTAGCAAACAGAATCCAACAGCACATTAAAAGGATCATACACCATGATCGAGTGGGGTTTATTCTAGGAATGCAAGGATTTTTCAATATACGCAAATCAATCAATGTGATACACCATATTAACAAATTGAAGGAGAAAAACCATATGATCATCTCAATAGATGCAGAGAAATCTTTCGACAAAATTCAACACCCATTTATGATTAAAACCCTGCAGGAAGTAGGCATAGAGGGAACTTTCCTCCACATAATAAAGGCCATATATGACAAGCCCACAGCCAACATCGTCTTGAATGGTGAAAAACTGAAAGCTTTTCCACTAAGATCAGGAACAAGACAAGGTTGCCCACTCTCACCACTCTTATTCAACACAGTTTTGGAAGTTTTACCCACAGCAATCAGAGAAGAAATCGAAATAAAAGAATCCAAATCGGAAAAGAAGTAAAGCTGTCACTGTTTGCAGATGACATGATACTATACATAGAGAATCCTAAAGATGCTACCAGAAAACTACTAGAGCTAATCAATGAATTTGGTAAAGTAGGAGGATACAAAATTACTGCACAGAAATCTCTGGCATTCCTATACACTAATGATGAAAAATCTGAAAATGAAATCATGAAAACACACCCATTTACCATTGCAACAAAAGGAATAAAATATCTAAGAATAAACCTACCGAAGGAGACAAAAGACCTGTATGCAGAAAATTATAAGACACTGATGAAAGAAATTAAAGATGATACAAATAGATGGAGAGCTATACCATGTTCTTGGATTGGAAGAATCAACATTGTGAAAATGACTCTACTACCCAAAGCAATCTACAGATTCAATGCAATCCCTATCAGACTGCCACTGGCATTTTTCACAGAACTAGAACCAAAAGTTTCACAATTTGTATGGAAACACAAAAGACCCCGAATAGCAAAAGCAATCTTTAAAATGCAAAAGGAAGCTGGAGGAATCAGGCTCCCTGACTTCAGACTATAGTACAAAGCTACAGTATTCAAGACAGTATGGTACCGGCACAAAAACAGAAATATAGATCAATGGAACAGGATAGAAAGCCCAGAGATATACCCACGCACATATGGTCACCTTATCTTTGATAAAGGAGGCAGGAATATACAGTGGAGAAAGGACAGCCTCTTCAATAAGTGGTGCTGGGAAAACTGGACAGTAAAAGTATGAGATTAGATCACTCCCTAACACATACACAAAAGTAAGCTCAAACTGGATTAAAGACCTAAATGTAAGGCCAGAAACTATCAAACTCTTAGAGGAAAACATAGGCAGAACACTCTATGACATAAATCACAGCAAGATCCTTTTTGACCCACCTCCTAGAGAAATGCAAATAAAAACAAAAATAAACAAATGGGACCTAATGAAACTTCAAAGCTTCTGCACAGCAAAGGAAACCACAAACAAGACCAAAAGACAACCCTCAGAATGGGAGAAAATATTTGCAAATGAAGCAACTGACAAAGGATTAATCTCCAAAATTTATAAGCAGCTCATGCAGCTCAATAACAAAAAAACAAACAACCCAATCCAAAAATGGGCAGAAGGGCTTCCCTGGTGGCGCAGTGGTTGGGAGTCTGCCTGCCAATGCGGGGGACACGGGTTTGTGCCCCAGTCCGGGAAGATCCCACATGCTGCAGAGTGGCTGGGCCCGTGAGCCATGGCCACTGGGCCTGCGCGTCCAGAACCTGTGCTCCGCAGCTGGAGGGGCCGAGCAGTGAGAGGCCTGTGTACCGCAAAAAAAAAAAAGAAAAAAAAAATGGGCAGAAGACCTACATAGACATTTCTCCAAAGAAGATATACAGACTGCCAGCAAACACATGAAAGAATGCTCAACATCATTAATCATTAAAGTAATGCAAATCAAAACTACAACGAGATATCATCTCACACCACTCAGAATGGCATCATCAAAAAATATAGAAACAATAAATGGTGGAGAGGGTGTGGAGAAAAGGGAACACTCCTGCACTGCTGGTGGGAATGTGAATTGGTTCAGCCAGTATGGAGAACAGTATGGAGGTTCCTTAAAAAACTACAAATAGAACTACCATATGACCCAGTAATCCCACTACTGGGCTTATGCCCTGAGAAAACCATAATTCAAAAAGAGTCATGTACAAAAATGTTCATTGCAGCTCTATTTACAATAGCCTGGAGATGGAAACAACCTAAGTGTCCATCATCAGATGAATGGATAAAGAAGATGTGGCACATATATACAATGGAATATTACTCAGCCATACAAAGAAACGAATTTGAGCCATTTGTAATGAGGTGCATGGACCTAGAGTCTGTCATACAGAGTGAAGTAAGTCAGAAAGAGAAAGACAAATACCGTATACTAACACATATATATGGAATTTAAGAAAAAAAATGTCATGAAGAACCTAGAGGTAAGACAGGTATAAAGATACAGATCTACTAGAGAATTGACTTGAGGATATGGGGAGGGGGAAGGGTAAGCTGTGACAAAGCGAGAGAGTGGCATGGACATATATACACTACGACACGTAAAATAGACAGCTACTTGTAAGCAGCCGCCTAGCATAGGGAGATCAGCTCGGTGCTTTGTGACCACCTAGAGGGGTGAGATGGGGAGGGTGGGAGGGAGGGAGGGAGAAACAAGAGGGAAGAGATATGGGAACATATGTATATGTATAACTGATTCACTTTGTTATAAAGCAGAAACTAAGACACGGTTGTAAAGCAATTATACTCCAATAAGGTGTAAAAAATATATAAAATAAAATATAATTTATCGTATGTTTCTTCCTGCCGTTGATCTCATATATCCGCCCTTCTCTGAGTTTTCCTCTGGTTGAAAAGCCACTGAAACCAGAAATATGTTTGAGATTCAAGCCAAGAGATAATTTGTTGAGACTAGTCCTTCTATTTGCCAACACAGTGTGCTTTCCTCCAACATAGGCCAGGGAACTTGGATAACATAATCTGACATAGAGAAAAGGAAAATGACCAACCATGTGGTTCTATCTATAAAGTGTATTCAAGTCAGTAAATATCTCTGGGGCACTCACTATATGCAGAATCTTGGAAGACATAAATAGTACCCTTTACACTGTTTCCATATAATTTTCTCTCTCATGATGATCATGAACTCACTCTAACCAGGTTAAGATGTTTTACGAAAGGCAAACTGTTCCAAAATGCTATTAAAATGAGCCAGGAAATCAAAGGCTTTATACATTCTAAACATTCTACAGAGTTTTAACAGCTCTATCACTCTATAGTTGTAGAGAATATGACAAATCCAGGCGATAGCAAGATGGGATGTTCATATGTAGTTTCTGCACTAAGGTATTGGAAGAGGAAAATAACACAGATGTGAATGAGAAACATGGGGGGGGGGTGGAAATGAAAACCTACTGAGAAATGATGGAACCTTGGAGAAGTTGTCCACAAAAGAATTTCCTGGCATTATTTTTCTTGGATAATAACAACATTTTTAATATTAATTGTTAATAATTCATAACAACAATGCTTATATGTGCCAGGTACTGTTCTAAAGCTTTACATGCCTTAAAACATTTCACCTTCCCATGAGGTAGATGTTATTGTCCCCATTTTAGTGATGAGCAAAATAAAGCACAGAAAACTTCCACAATTTCACACAGCTAATAAATGGTAAAGTTGGGATTTAAACAGTCAGGTTCCAGAGCCCATGCTCTCCCTCACGATGGTACCTGATTTCATTCACTCAGTGGAATAAGAGGGTATGCTTTTTGTCAATTATTTCAAGACATGGTGGCTTCCCCTGACTTAGGTCATGTGTACATTCTACCTGGAAGCATATGTCAATCCTTTGCCTCAAGGATTATGTAATGAAAGAAACAAAGTTCACAGTCATTTTCCCTCATTTTTGTGTTCCTTACATACTCTTTATTTTGTTTTTTCGTTTGTTTTTACTTTTTTAAAAAAATGAAGTATAGCTGATTTACAATGTTGTGATAGTTTCAAGTATACTGAAAAGTGATTCACTTATACATATGTATATAAAATATTCTTTTTCAAATTCTTTTCCATTATAGGTTATTACAAGATGTTGAATATAGTTCCCTGTGCTATACAATCAGAACTTGCTGTTTATCTATTTTATATATAGTAGTTTGAATCTGCTAATCCCAAACTTCTGAGTTATCGCTCCCCACACTTTCCCCTTTGGTAACCATAAAATTTTTTTCTATGTCTCTGAGTCTATTTCTGCTTTGTAAATAAATTCATTTGTATCATATTTTATATTCCACACATAAGTGATATCATATGGTATTTGTCTTTCTCTGTCGGACTTACTTCACTTAATATGATCATCTCTAGGTCCATTCATGTTGCTGCAAATGGCATTATTTCATTCTTTTTTTGGATTAGTAATATTCCATTGTATACAGATAGATAGATAGATAGATATATTCTTTGTCCATTCTGTTGATGGACATTTAGGTTGCTTCCATGTCCTGGCTATTGTAAATAGTGCTGCTATGAACACTAGAGTGCATGTATCTTTTCAAGTTACAGTATTCTCCGTATATATGCCCTGGAATGGAATCGCTGCATCATATGGTAATTCTTTTTTAGTTTTTTAAAGGAAACTCCATACTGTTAATCCATAGCGGCTGCACCAATTTACATTCCCACCGATAGTGTAGGAGAGTTCCCTTTTCACCACACCTTCTCAGCATTTATCATTTGTAGACCTTTTTATGATGGCCATTCTGACCTGTGTGAGATGACACCTCATTGTATTGTAGTTCCGATTTGCATTTCTCTAATAATTGGTGATGTTGAACATCTTTTCATGTGTCTGTTGGTCATCTGTATATCTTCTTCCTTCCATACTCTTTCAACAAGAAGTTACTAAGAAATATTTTGTTTCAATCTCAGTGCCAGATTACAGTGTTTCAAAATTGTATTCAAAGAACCTACCCTTTAAGCCCATGGGTATTTTATATCTATAGTAGCAAAACTGACTGGTTTCTTTTCCTCCCCTAAAAATCTGACATAAAACTTGCAACACAAATCAGGTTAAAGTGAGGAGCGGGTCTTCCAGCTGCAGTCAATCACTCCCTGTTTGACAGGAAATGTTCCCTTGTTTGCAGAGTTCCCAAAACAAGTAGGGAAGCTCTAGAGTTGGTGAACAGCTGGCTGGACTTTTCACTGGATGCAGTGAAAAGAACAGTGAACTAGGAACTAGAAAAGTAAATTAGCTTGACTTTTGGAACATTTCTGTTTCCCTGAACCTTACTTTCTTCATTTTTCATAAAAGAGTTGAGTGAGTAGAAATTCTCTAAGGCCTTTAGATACAACATTCTACAGTTGTATAGATTTGGGGCTGTTTGGCTTTAGGGCAGAATGTTCTTTCTGGTCCCTACTTTCTGGGGAAAGGGTAAGTGGAAAAAATCCTCTCTGGGCTGGAAGAGGGAAACCCTGTTGCAGCCCTCGCTGCCTCTCCATCTCCCAACCTCTCTGCTGCTCAATCAGTTACACTCCTGCACTAATTACGTTGCAGAATCCACTGAGGAATCTAATACAGCCTTCATTTCTCCTAACAACACAGCAATTTCAAGCAGGTTCTAGGTGGTTAAATAAAAGGAAGGGTGAAAAAACTCACACCAGATGTAGTCCATATAAATACTACCACGCAGGTGTTTGGAGGGGAATAAGTTCTCCAAATTATGTAAATAAGTCCCTTTTCTTGACAACTCTTTTTAAAACAGCTATACACATTTCTTCAGGGATTTTTAAATTAATTTTAAAATATCAATTGTTCAGATTTGTGAGTTAATTCACACAATTATTGATATATCTTCAAATTTAATTTCTTAAAGCCAAGAGAATTAAACGTTTAACCATGATTTTTCCTCCAAGAACAAAAGGAGTGAAAAATCATGAATTAATTTCATCACACAGACAGTGTAAGAGCAACATTTCAACCCCAGCTTCAGATTCTTCTCATTCAATCCTACCACCAGATCCATTAATGACAATAACAGGTGAGTCTGGTTTCTCCTTCTTTATGATGTTCTCACCTTTGATTGACTCTAATGAGCTACTGATCAAAAAATGAGCAGCCCAAGGGTAAGAGATAAGAGAAGAGAAAAGCACTGATTGTCTACACAGAGCCTTAGATAGAAGAGTTGGCTATGTTCACAAAGAGGCAGTATTTGATATTTGCTGAAAACACAATGAGAGATGGTTTTATTCCCTTTACTTGTCATCCACGGAGACCTTTTTACAAGTGGGCATCCTAGGGTAATATGATATTCTAAAAGTTTTATGAAAGGAATTTTAGACATATTCTCCTTTGAATGCCATCACAACAGTGAAACATTTGGAAAAAAATCACTGCCAAAGTCTTCACAAGCCCACAGCAACTTGAAGACCACGAGTCCCAAAACCACCACATAATGGTCTCATAATTTCAAAAGCAAATGAGACAAAGCACATCTAGGAGGGGTAGCTATAGAGCAACAAGACTCATTACACAAACCACCACAATCAAGCTTTATAACAGTGCCAGTTGTCATCAGCCAGCCCTCCACAAAGGAATGCAAATGCTTCGAGGTTGAGAAGCCCGTTCTTTTTAAGCAGTGCTTCTCAACCACAGCAACAAATTAGAATCACTTAGAAAGCTTTAAAAGAATAATAGTAATTTCTGGACTCTACCCACCAAAATATGAATTCCTTAAGGATGGGGAACAGGTATTAGCATTTGTTTTCTGAAGTCATAGGTGACTCTAATGTGCAGCTCAGGTTGAAAACCACTGTTTAAAGAAGCTGGTGGAGCTGTGAGGATGATATCATCAAAGATCAAAAGCATTAACCACTTTCAATTGTACTTATAAAGGAGAAGTTTATACTGCTCACATGATCTTAGCATCAGAAGTCACGAATGAGATGCACGCTAGGTGTGACCATACATCCCAATTTGCCCAAGATAACCTTGTTGGTTTATGCCTGTTGTTTCAGTATAATAATTAATGCCACTCCTTTTCATTTTCAAAAATGTGTGGTTTGGATGATAATTTATCTGTTAACGTATCCCTGAAGAACCCCAAGAAAACCAGTCACAAATCTCAGCTTGGCTCCTTACCTTGCCTGCCCCTCACTGGATGGCATCTCAGTGGTCTTCAAGACACTCTTCTCTACCTAACACCCATAACTGGAAACCAGTTGCAGTTGACCTCTTTTTGGCTAATTTTGCAACTCAAGCAAATCTTTGCTTTTGACCCTCTTCCATACTATTTTCCCCAAAATTTAGCATTGATCTTAGTGGTTCTCAACCTCTATCTGAGTGGGTCTCAAGCTGCATTTAGATTAAATTTTCAAACACCCAGGCCATATCCCAGGCATATAAAAGTAGAATCTCTGAGGGTTAAACTCAGGCATCAGTATTTTTAAAAGGTGATTTGAATGTATAGTCAAGATTAAATTTTCAAACACCCAGGCTATAACCCAGGCATATAAAAGTAGAATCTCTGAGGGTTAAACTCAGGTATCAGTATTTTTTAAAGGTGATTTGAATGTGTAGCCAAGATTGAGATCCAGTACTGTCTAAGTGATTACAATAAGGAGGTGGTGTTGCCAACTAGTGAACTCTGTGCAATTCAGATTACTCTCTGTGATTCTGCTGATGCCCAAACTTCTTTTGTTTCTAAAGAGCCTTGTATAGAATGGCAAAACTTGTGTCAGATGGGAAAACATGCACAGAGAAGCACTGGTACTGCTAAAAGAAATTATAATGATTCTGATCCAACAGAATCTAGGCTATAAACTAACTGAAATAGAAAACATCAATGCAAATCCATCCACAGAATGACCCACCATTTCATACTTTCTCACTCAGCAATTATTTCCTCATTCCTTTCCTTTATCTCAAACAAATCACCTTTTCCTGGGTTCCAACTCTCACATACACAAAATTATAACAACCCCAAAGTTATTATTTAGACAAGCTAAGGTACTTGGGTCTTTAACTGTTTGTTATCAGTCATCCCTTTGTCTATATAGTTATGTTGTCACATCATACAAAAAAGCATGACAACAAATGCCTCAGAAGTTATATTTGGGAGATAAAGATAGCCATAATAAAGACCCAGTCCACCAGAGTTAGATGTTTCTAAGATTAAAGACTTACAAAAGTAAAAATGTTATGAAGTTACAATGATAACATTTGAAAGCAGATTAGATATTAACTGAGGATTACTGGTTGTACAGAACATAAGGAGAGGCGGGCTAAGATATAAAAAAGTCAAAAATGGACTGAGTTCATTTAAATGACTGCTATAAAACACTATAATAAATGGCAGACTATATAATGGGAAACAGTCGAGACAAAGTCTGCACATTCCCCAGCAGTTCCTGTCCCTGGGATGGATGATACACTAAGGTAATAAAGACATCTGAAAATCGTGTTTACTTCCCTTTATTGAGGCTCTGCATACATTTTTAATGAAGGATTTAATGGAAACAGTGTGGACATGTTTTAAAGAGTATAGGAATTTGAGTCAGTTAGACCTAAGTGTGAATCTGAGATCTAGATTGTAATGACTAATTCAGTCAAACTCAGAGTCTTGGTTCCCTCATTTGTAAATGGAGGTTATATTGCTTATGTCACAGAAGATGTTGAAAGGATAAAATAAGGTAACCACAGTGCTTAGCACACAGAATATACTCACAAGTGACAGGTGAGTCTGTCTTTGAATGAATAACACCTGTTTCATGAGTATGTCTTTAATAACTGAGGAAAAAGAACCCTGTATGATTTCTGGACATCAGTGCAAATGTTACTTTCCTAAGCAGTTAGTTTCAGTATATGAATCCCATGTCCAGTATGTCGGGCTGCCTCTGTCATCACTGACTTAGAATTTCTACTTATCTGCTATTAACTGAATGTTTGTGTCCGCCCCCCACACACCCTGCCCCCGCCAACTCCTTATATTGAAACCTAATCCCCAGTGTGATGGTACTAGGACGTGAGGGCTTTCAGACGTGATTAGGTCATGAGGGTGGAGGCCTCATGAATGGGATTAGTGCCTTTATCAAGGAGACCCCAAAGAACTACTATGTCCCTTCTGCTGTGTAAGGACACAGAGAGAAGACAGCTGTCTATGAACTGGGAAGCGAACCCTCACCAGACACCAAATCGGCTGGTGCCTTAACCTTGGACTTCCCAGCCTCCAGGACTGTGAGAAACACATTTATGTTGTTTGTAATGCATCCAGTCTATGATATTGTTATGGCAGCCCAAAGAGACTCAGACACCATCTCTATAAAAGTGTGTTTGGGTGTCATTGTTGAGTACAATCATAAATATATTGACACTGGTGTGGTCAAGATGGTAGAGTAGGAGAACACTGAGCTTACCTCCTCCCACAGACACACCAAAACTACAACTATTTACAGAGCAGCTATCTATGGGAATGACCTGGAGACCAGCAGAAAAGATTTTCTACAACTAAAGATATAAGGAAGGAGCTGCAGTGAGATGATTAGGAGGGGCAGAGACACAGTACAGTCAGAACTCACAATTCTGGGTGGGCATCCTACAAACAGAAAGATAATCAGAGAGGTTCTTCCCAAGCAGTGAGGGGTCCGAGCCCCACATCAGACTCTGCAGCCCAAAGGTCCTTCACCAGAAAGATGAGTCCCCAGAACATTTAGCTTTGAAGGGCAGCAGGACACCCCTATGGGAGAGCCAGAGGGCTGAAGGAAACAGAGACTCTGCTCTTAAAGGACACACAAAAAATCTTACACACTCCCAGTCTCAACACAGAGGCAGTAGTTTGAAAGGACCCTGGGTCAGATCACCTGCTGATCTTGGAAAGCCTCACAGAAAGGCAAGAGGCAACTGGGACTCCCCCGGGGACATACATACTGGTGGTGGACATTTGGGGGAGTTCATTCTACCATGAGGACACTATGCTGGCATGTACCATTTTGGAGTCCTTCCCCCAGCCTATTATAGCCAGGGGCTTATCTGCCCACCAGTTGGCAAGTATCAGCACCAGGCCCCAGGGCTGCACAGCCAGCAGTTCAGTGACCCAGCCCCACCCAACAGTGGGCTGGCAGCAACCTGGGACTCCAGAGCTAAGCAGCCAGCCATGTGAAGACCCAGCCATACCCAAAAGCAGGCTGACAGCTACCACATGAGGCAGGGCCTGGCAACCAACCAGGCTAGGGGCCAGCCCTGCTTACCAACACACCCACAGTAATCAGTCCCATCACAAGAGAAGGGCCTGGGCAGCCTACATAGGGGGCACCACTAGAGCATATAGCTCACGTGACCAGAGGTGAGTGTGTTGCTGGGCCCCAGAGGATGTCTCCTACATAAGACCACTTCTCCAGATTGGGAAACATAACAGACCTATCTAATACATAGGAGAAAAAAAAAAACACACACACACAGAGAAATTAGGTAAAATGAGGAGACAGAGGAATATGTTCCAAATGAAGAAACAAGCAAAACCCCAGGAGAAGAACTTAGTGAAGGGGAGATAAGCAATCTACTCAATAGAGTTCAAGGAAATGGTCATAAAGATGCTCAACAAACTCAGGAAAAGAATGGATAAACACAGTGAGGAGCTTAAAAAAGAGTTAAGAAAATATAAAGAAGAAACAGCAAAATAATACAATAATGGAAATTAAAAATACACTACAAGGAATCAATACTAGGTTAGATGATACAGATGAATGACTCAGTGAAGTAGAAGACAAAGGAGTGGAAATCACCCCAGCCGAAAAGAAAAAGGAATTTTTAAGAATGAGGATAGTTTTCTTAAACTATTGACCTCTGGGACAATGCCAAGCATACTAGCAACTGCATTACAGGGATCCAAGAAGAAGAATAAAGAAAGGGGAAGAGAATTTATTTGAAGAAATAATAGCTGAAAAGTTCCCTAAACTGGGGAAGAAAACAGAAATCTAGGTCCAGGAATCACAGACAGTCCCAAAAAAGATGAACCCAAAGAGGTCCACACCAAGACATATTGCAATTAAAATAGCAAAAATTAAAGATAGAAGATCTTAAAAGCAGCGAGAAAAAAGCAAGCAGTTACATACAAGGAAACTCCCATAAGATTATCACCTGAATTTTCAGCAGAAATTTTGCAGGCCAGAAGAGAATGGCATGATATATTCAAAGTGATGAAAGGAAAAAAGCCTACAACTGAGAATGCTCTACCTAGCAAGGTTATTATTCAAATCTGAAGGAGAGATCAAGAGTTTTACAAACAAGTAAAACATAAAAGAATTCAGTACCATTAAATAGGTCTTGCAAGAAATGTTAAAGGAATTTCTCTAAGCAGAAAGGTCACAAGTAGAAATATGAAAATTATGAAAGAAAAAATCTCACTGGTAAAGGCAAACACTTTATAAGTTGTGGATCAATTACTTATAAAGCTAGTAAGAAAGACTAAAAGATAACAGTAGTAAAATCATCTATATCCACAGTAAGTAGTTAAGGGATACACAAAACAAAAAGGTATATAATACAAAATCAAAAACATTAAACGTGGGTGAGGGGAGTAAACATATAGGGTTGTTAGAATGCATTTGAACTAAAGAGATTATCAATTTTAAATAATCATATATACATGCAAATAAACAGTGTTATATATAAACCCCATGATAACTACAAACCAAAAACCCATAATAGATACACACAAAAAAAGAGAAAGAAATCCAAACACAGCACTAAAGACAGGCATCAAATCACAAGGGAAGAGAGGAAAACAAGGAGAAAGAAACAAAAAAGAACCACAAAAACAACCAGAAAACAACAAAAATGGAAATAAGTATATATGCATCAATAATTACTTTAAATGTTAATGGACTAAATGCTCCAATCAAAAAACAGAATGGTGAATGCATTAAATAAAATCCATATATATGCTGTCAACAAGAGACCCACTTCAGATCTAGGGACACATAAAGACTGAAAATGAGGGGCTGGAAAAAGGTATTCAATTCAAATTGAAATGAAAAGAAAGCTGGGGTAATAATACTTATATCAGACAGAAAGCTGGGGCAGCAATACTTATATCAGACAAAATAGACTTTAAAAGAAAGACAAAGAAGGACATTACATAATGAGATCAATCCAATAAGAAAATATAGCAATTGTAAATATATATGCAGCCTAAATATGATTGGGTGTATAAATACATAAAGCAAATATTAACAAACATAAAGGAAGAAATTGACAGTAACACAATAATACTAGACAACTTTAATACCCCACTTATATCAATGGACAGATATCCAAACATAAAATAAAAAAGAAAACACTTGCCTTAAAAGACAGTTTTTTATTAAGTACATTTATTAAGATGTACTTAATAAATATATAGAGAAACAGCCATCTAAAAACAGCAGAATACACATTCTTTTCAAGTGCATATAGAACATTCTCCAGGATGCTGGGCCACAAAACAAGTCTCAATAAAATTAAGAAGACTGAAATCATATCAAGCATCTTTTCTGACTGCGATGTTATGGTACTAGAAGTAAAGTATAAGAAAAAAAAGCAAAAAATACAAATATATGAAGGCTAAACAATATATTACTAAATAACAAATGGCCACTGAAGATATCAAAGAGCAAATCAAAAAATACCTTGAAACAAATGAAAATGGAAATACAATGATCCAAAATCTCTGAGATGCAGTAAAACAAGTTCTAAGAGGAAAGTGACACAAGCCTACACCAGGAAATAAGTAAAATCTCAATCTAACCTTACACCTAGAGGAACTAGAAAAAAGAAAAACAAAGAAAACCCAAAGTTAGTAGAAAGAAAGAAATCATAAATATCAGACCAGAAATAAATGAAATAGAGACTAAAATATAAATAAATAAAAAGATCAATGAAACTAAGCTGGCTCTTTGAAAACATAAACAAAATTGTTAAACCTTTAGCCAGACTCATCAGGAAAAAGGGGAAAGGGACCAAATAAATAGAATCAGAAATGAAAGAGAAGTTACATCTGACACCAAAGAAATACAAAGGATCGTAAGAGATTACTATGAACAATTTTACACCAATAAAATGTATAACCTAGAAGAAATGGATAAATCCCTAGAAATATACAATCTGCCAAGACTGAATCAGAAAGAAATAGAAAGTATGAACAGACTGATTACCAGTATGAAATTGAATCAGTAATTAAACAAAACAAAACAACAACAACAAAAAATTCCACCAAAAAAAAGTCCAGGACCAGACAGATTCACAGGTGAATTCTACCAAACAATCAAGGTAGAGTTAATACCTATCCTTCTCAAACTATGCCAAAAAATTTAAGAGGAAGGGGTACTTCTGAACTCATTCTACAAGGCCAGCATCACCCTGACACCACAAAACCAGACACCATAAAAAAGGAAAGTTACAAGCCAATATTACTGATGAACATAGATAAAAAAAATCCTCAACAAAATATTAGCAAACTGAATTCAACAATACACTAAAAGGATAATACACCATGATTTATCCCAGGGATGAAAGAATGGTTCAATATCAGCAAATTAATCAATGTGATGGACCACATTAACAACTGAAGAATCAAAATTATATAATCATCTCAACAGATGCAGAAAAAGCTTTTGACAAAATTCAGCATCCATTTATGATAAAAACCTCTTCAGAAAGTGGGTATAGAAGAAACATAACTCAACAAAGTAAAGGCCACATATGACAAATCTGGAGCCAACATCATAGTCAACAGTGAAAAGCTGAAAGCATTTCTTCTAAGATCAGGAACAAGATATGGATGCACAGGAGAGGACCTTCAAGATGGCGGAGGAGTAAGATGTGGAGATCACCTTCCTCCCCACAAATACATCAAAATTACATCTACATGTGGAACAACTCCTACAGAACATTTACTTAATGCTGGCAGAAGACCTCAAACTTCCCAAAAGGCAAGAAACTCCCCATGTACCTGGGTAGGGCAAAGGAAAAAAGAAAAAACAGAGACAAAAGAATAGGGACGGGACCTGCACCTCTGAGAAGGAGCTGTGAAGGAGGAAAAGTTTCCACACACTAGGAAACCCCTTCACTGGCGGAGACGGGGGTCGGGGTGGGGGAAGCTTCAGAGTCATGGAGGACAGTGCAGCAACAGGGGTGCAGAGGGCAAAGAGGAGAAATTCCTGCACAGAAGATCGCTGCTAACCAGCACTCACCAGCCTGAGAGGCTTGTCTGCTCAGCTCCTGTGGCGGGTGGGGGCTGGGAGCTCAGGTTTTGGAGGTCAGACCCCAAGGAGAGGATTGGGGTTGGCTGCGTGAAGACAGCCTGAAGGGGGCTAGTTTTCCCCAACTGGCTGGGAGGGAACCCGGGAAAGTCTGGACATGCCTAAGAGTTAAGAGACCATTGTTTGGGGGTGCACAAACAGAGGAGATTCAGAGCACTGCCTAAACAAGCTCCAGAGATGGGTACGAGCCGCAGCTATTAGAGCGGACCCCAGAGATGGGCATGAAACGTTAAGGCTGCTGCTGCAGCCAACAAGAATCCTCTGTGCAAGCACAGGTCACTATTCACACCTTCTCTACCGGGATCCTGTGCAGCCTGCCACTGCAAGGGTCCCATGATCCAGGGACAACTTCCCCAGGAGAACACATGGCATACCTCAGGCTGTTGCAATGTCACGCCAGTCTTTGCCGCCGCAGGCTCACACCACATTCTGTACCCCTTCCTCCCCACAGCCTGAGTGAACCAGAGCCACCTAATCAGCCGCTTCTTTAATCCCTTCCTGTCTGGGCGAAGAACAACGCCAGAGGGCGATCTACATGTAGAGGCGGGGCCAAAACCAAAGCTGAACCCCAGGAGCTGTGCAGACAAAGAAGGAAAAGGGAAACTTCTCCATACAGCCTCAGAAGCCATGGATTAAATCTCCATAATCAACTTGATGCACCTGGCATCCATGGAATGCCTGAATAGACAATGAATCATCCCAAAATTGAGGTGGTGGATTTTGGGAGCAACTGCAGACTTGGGGTTTGCTGTAATTGACTGACTAGATTCAGATTTATATGTTTGTCTTAGTTTAGTTTTTAGCACTTGCTATTATTGGTGGATTTGGTTATTGGTTTGGTTGCTCTTTTCTTTTTTTTATTACTTTAATTTTTTTTTATTTAAATAACTTTATATTATTTTCTTTCTTTCTTTCTTTTTTCTCCTGCCCTTTCTTCTCAGCCATGTGGCTGACAAGGGTCTTGGTGCTCCGGCCGGATGTCAGGTCTGAGCCTCTGAGGTGGGAGAGCCGAGTTCAGGACATTGGACTACAAGAGACCTCCTGGCCCAATGTAATATCTATCGGCAAGAGCTCTCCCAGAGATCTCCATCTCAATGCTAAGACCCAGCTCCACACAAGGACCAGAAAGCTACAGTGCTGGACACCCCATCCCAAACAACTAGCAAGACAGGAACATACCCCACCCATTAGCAGAGGGGCTGCCCAAAATCACAATAAGTTCACAGATACCCCAAAACACATGACTGGACACGGTCCTGCTCACTAGGAAGAAAAGATCCAGCCTCATCCACCAGAACACAGGCACCAGTCCCCTTCACTGGGAAGCCTATAAAACCCACTGAACCAACCTTACCCACTGGGGGCAGACACCAAAATCAATGGGAACTATGAACTTGCAGCCTGCGAAAAGGAGACCCCAAACACAGTAAGTTAAGCAAAATGAGAAGACAGAGCAATACTCAGCAGTTGAAGGAGCAAGGTAAAAACCCACCAGACCAAACAAATGAAGAGGAAATAGGCAGCCTACCTGAAAAAGAATTCAATGATAGTAAAGATGATCCAAAATCTTGGAAACAGAATGGAGAAAATACAAGAAATGCTTAACAAAGACCTAGAGGAACTAAAATTAAAGATGATACAAACAGATAGAGAGATATACCATGTTCTTGGATTGGAAGAATCAACATTGTGAAAATGAATATACTACTGAAAGCAATCTACAGATTCAATGCAATCCCAGGCAAACTACCAATGGCATTTTTCACAGAACTAGAACAAAAAATTTCACAATTTGTATGGAAACCCAAAAGACCCCGAATAGCCAAAGCAATCTTGAGAAAGAAAAATGGAGCTGGAGGAATCAGGCTCCCTGACTTCAGACTATATTACAAAGCTACAGTAATCAAGACAGTATGGTTCTGGCAGAAAAACAGAGACATAGATCAATGGAACAGGATAGAAAGCCCAGAGATAAATGCATGCACATATGGTCACCTTATCTTTGATAAAGGAGGCAAGAGTATACAATGGAGCAAAGACAGCCTCTTCAATAAGTGGTGTTGGGAAAATTGGACAGCTACATGTAAAAGAATGAAATTAGAACACTCCCTAACACCATACACAAAAATAAAATCAAAGTGGATTAAAGACCTAAATATAAGGCCAGACACTATCAAACTCTTAGAGGAAAACATAGGCAGAAAACTCTATGACATGAGTCACAGCAAGATCCTTTTCGACCCACTTCCTAGGGAAATGGAAATAAAAACAAAAATAAACAAATGGGACTTAAGGAAACTTAAAAGCTTTCGTACAGCAAAGGAAAACATAAACAAGATGAAAAGACAACCCTCAGAATGGGAGAAAATACTTGCAAATGAAGCAATTCACAGAGGATTAATCTCCAAAATTTACAAGCAACTCATGCAGCTCAATATCAAAAAAACAAACAACCCAATCCAAAAATGGGCAGAAGACCTAAATAGACATTTCTCCAAAGAAGATATACAGATTGCCTACAAACACATGAAAGGATGCTCAACATCACTAATCATTAGAGAAATGAAAATCAGAACTACAATGAGGTATCACCTCACACCAGTGAGACTGGCCATCATGAAAAAATCTACAAACAGTAAATGCTGGAGAAGGTGTGGAGAAAAGGGAACACTCTTGAACTGTTGTCGGCAATGTAAATTGATACAACCCCTATGGAAAATAGTATGGAGGTTCTTTAAAAAACTAAAAATAGAACTACCATACTTCCCAGCAATCTCACTACTGGGCATATACCCTGAGGAAACCATAATTCAAAAAGAGTCATGTACCAAAATGTTCGTTGCAGCTCTATTTACAATAGCCAGGACATGGAAGCAACCTAAGTGCCCATTAAAAGATGAATGGATAAAGAAGATGTGGCACATATACACAATGGAATATTACTCAGCCATAAAAAAGAAACGAAATTGAGTTATTTGTAGTGAGGAGGATGGAAATAGAGTCTGTCTTACAGAGTGAATTAAGTGAGAAAGAGAAAAACAAATACCATATGCTAACACATATGTATGGAATCTAAAAAAAAAAAACAAAACAAAAACAAAAAAAAACGTTCTGAAGAACGTAGGGGCAGGACAGGAATAAAGACATAGAGAATGGACTTGAGGACAAGGGGAGGAGAAATTGTAAGCTGGGACGAAGTGAGAGAGTGGCATTGACATATATACGCTACCAAATGTAAAATAGATAGCTAGTGGGAATCAGCCACATAGCATAGGGAAATCAGCTTGGTGCTTTGTGACCAGCTAGAGGGGTGGGATAGGGAGGGTAGGAGGGAGACACAAGAGGGAGTGGATATGGGGATATATGTATACGTATAGCTGATTCATTTTGTTATACAGCAGCAACTAACATAACAATGTAAAGCAATTATTCTCCCAATAAAGATGTCAAAAAAAAAAAAGACACGGATGCCCAGTCTCACCACTTTTTATTCATTATAGTATTGGAAGTCCTAGCCATAGCCACAGCAATCAGACAAGAAAAAAATAAATAAATACAAGGAATTCAAACTGTAAAGGAAAACATAAAAGTGTCATTGTTTGCAGATGACATAATACTACATATAGAAAATCTTAAGGACACTATGATAAAATTGTTAGAACTAATAAATGAATTCAGTATGTTGCAGGATACAAAATTAACATACAGAAATCTGTTGTGTTTCTATACACTAACAATAAACTACCAGAAAAGAAATTAAGAAAACAACCCATTTACAACTGTATCAAAAAGAATAAAATACCTAAGAATAAATCTAAGTAAGGAGATAAAAGCTCTGTTCTAGGAAAACTATAAGACACTGATAAAAGAAAGTGAAGACAACAGAAACAAATGGAAAGACATATGATGCTCATGGATTGCAAGAATTAATATTCTTAAAATGACTGTATTCCTCAAGGCAATCTATAGAAATTCAGTGCAACCCCTATGAAATTACCAGTAGCATTTTAAACATAACTAGATCAAATAAATCAAAATTTGTATGGAAACACAAAAGATCCCACATAGCCAAAACAGTCTTGAGAAAGAATAACAAAGAGTGAAGTATCATGTTCCCTGATTTCAAACTATACTACAAAACTATAGTAATCAAACCAGATTGGTTCTAACACAAAAACCAACACATAAATCTATGGAATGGAATAGAGAGCCCAGGAATAAACCCATGTTTATATGGTCAATTAATCTACAACAAGGATACAAGAATTCACAAAGAGAGCCTCTTCAATAAGTAGTGCTGGGAAAACTGGACAGCTACACATAAAGGAATCAAACTGGACTACTTTCTCACACTGTATATGAAAATAAGCTCCAAATGTATTAAAGACTTAAATATACAACCTGAAACTATAAAACTTCTAGAAGAAAACATACACAGTATGCTCTTTCACATCAGTCTTAGCAAATTTTTTTTGGATATGTCTCCTTAGGGAGGAGAAACAATAGCAAAGACAAACTGGTAGTACTACATCAAACTTAAAAGTGTTTGCACAACAAAGGAAACTATCAACAAAATGAAAACGCAGCCTATTGAATGGGAGAAGATATTTGCAAATGATATATCTGATAAGGGGTTACTAGATAAAATATACAAAGAACTCATACAACTCAACATCAAAAAAACAACCCAATTAAAAGATAGGCAGGGGACATGAATAGACATTTTTCAAAGAAGACATACAGATGGCCAACAGACACATGAAAAGGTGCTTAACATCACTAAGCATCAAGGAAATGCAAGTCAAAACCACAATGAGACATTACCTCAGATCTGTCAGAATGGCTATTATCAAAAAGACACCAAATAACAAGTGTTGATGAGGGTGTGGAGAAAAGAACCCTTATGCACTATTGGTGGGAATATAAATTGGTGCAGCCACTATGGGAAATAGTATGAAGGTTCTCCCCAAAATTAGACAGAACTACCATACGATCCAGAAATTTCACTTCTGGGTATTTTTCCAAAGAAAACAAAAACACTAATTTGGAAAGATATAAGCACCCCTACATTCACTGTAGCATTATTCACAGTAGCCAAGATATTACTCAGCTTTAAAAAAGAGTGAAATCTTGCCATTTGTGACAACATAGATGATCCTCGAGGTATTATGCTAAGTGAAATAAGTCATAGAAAGACATATACCCTATGATTTCACTTAAATGTGATCTTTAAAGTGCAAAACAAATGAACAAACAGAACAAAACAGAAAGGCTCATAGATACAAGGAAAAAAACTGGTGGTTGCCAGAGGAAGGGTAGGGAGGGGTATAAGTGTAAAAAGCTGAGGGAGATTAAATGGTATAAACTTCCAGTTATAAAACAAGCCATGAGGATGTAATGTATAGCATAGGGAACATAGTCTATAATAATGTAATATCAATAATTTTATATGTTAGATGGGAACTAGACTCATCATGGTGATCACTTTGTACATTTACCTCTATTTTAGTCTTTCTGAAACCAGACATGTATTTCCATCTTTGCAGAAAACTTTTCATTTGGAGTCAGGTAATGACTGTAAAATATCACTTATTGGAACGATTCTGAAAGGCGTGGCTCAGTTCCATTTGACTCAGTTCAACACAGAGTTAACGTTTATTCCCCACCAAGCCTTTCAAAGACAAACAAGACTGTTCTTGTTTTCGAAGACTTTAGAATAAGTGCTCAGGACTGAGTTTGATTTCATTGCAGAACACTCTCCTGATTGAATGATGCAATATTTCACACTGCAAGATTCTCCCTGCTTTCTGTGAAAGCCAGTCATCTTATAATTCTGAGTTTGGGATATCCCATCTTGTTAAAAGGGATGTAAGAAGATGTTAGAACCGAGAAGAATGATACTTTCCCTTCAGAATGATAAAGAGGGACTTCCCTGGTGGTCCAGTGGTTAAGACTCTCCGCTTCCAATGCAGGGAGCGTGGGTTCGATCCCTCGTCAGGGAACTAAGATCCTACATGCCACATGGTGTGGCCAAAAATTTTTTTTAAAAAATAGTATGTCAACAGAATGATAAAGAGAGTTCAAGGGCATTGAAAATGGGCAAGATTTGGCCAATGAGTACACAAAGGGATAAAAAGCCTTAGCAGTAGCCTAGAGTTTTCTAGAACAGTGAAAGGAGTTATACTGAACATTAATGAGGGGAAGTGGGGACACAAATGTTTAGTCATCATCACTCTGCTCAGGATTCAGCAGTACTTATTCAGGTCCTACTAGACAAAACAGCTGTTTCCCAGGGGCTCTGTTCTTTGCCATTTTTTCTTTTTTTCTACATCCTCTTTTTGAACAATATCACTCAAATGTATGGCTTCAAGTAACACAAATATTTTGGTGTATTAGAAACCTATATTTGCTGCCCAGGGAAGGTTCTTTGTGCTAGAAATCTATTTCAGGTTGTTTTTCTAGATATCTTCGAGAGCTCAAGTCTCTTATAATTTCTCTTCTGGCTCTTGAGAGTACCATGACTACATCTCATTAGCCAAAATTCTCAGTCATCTTTGACTTGCTTACTACCTCCATCAATTTAGACTCCAAGCCTCTTAATTCCTCCACCAAAATTTCCCAAATCTATCGCACCCTCTCTGTACCCACAGTCCCTGTCTTAGTTCAGTCTCCCATCATCTGTTGCCTGGATACCCTACCAAAGAGCACTTACTGGTTTGCTTACCTCTCATCTCTTCCTACTTAATCTGCCTTTCACATGGCCAACGTGGTCTTTTGTTAACCCTCAGATTTTCATATAACTTTGACTCTGATACAAACAACTACCAATAAATTCTCAAAGACTTATATAATGTCTTCCACTACCTGGCTTCAATTCATCTGTCTCCCCACCTACCAGAAAATCATTTGTCTTTTTCAATCACATCATGCCTTTTCAAGCTCTTGCATTTTTAATGGATACTCTTCGCTTTTTGATGCCCTTTACCTCCACTTTATGTGATAACACCTCCATATCCTTCAAGTCTCCTCTCAAACCTCACATTCTCTGTGAGGCCTTCTCTGGCTTTCAGGCAGTTGTTCAATCTGTCCCATATATTCCCATATAATCATCCTATAATTGGACTCATTGCCCCAAATGAAAAGCATTCGTTTACCTATCTGACTCCTTTACTAGACTAGGGCTATTTCTGAATAAGGACTGTATCTTACTCATCTTTGTGTTCCTGACCCACCACCCCCACCCCTCACCACCAAGTAAGGCATAGCACAGAGCGTGGTACTGGGTAGGATGTCAATACACATCTGTAGACTGAAAATCAATTGTAGGTATCACAGGTTGGGTCCTCCCAGTGGTCCCCAACATTTTTGGCACCAGGGACCAGTTTCGTGGAAGACAGTTTTTCCACAGACGGTGGGGTGTGGCGGATGGTTCAGGTGGTAATGCGAGTGATGGGGAGTGGCAGATGAAGCTTCACTTTCTCGCCCACCACTCACCTTCTGCTGTGCAGCCCGGTTCCTAACAGACTGCTACTGGTCCACGGGCTGGGAGTTGGGGACCCTCGCTCTAAACAACAGACCCGGAGACAGAGCCTAGCACCGAGGTCTGCATTAGGAGCACTCTTGGGACCAGTACCCGTGAAAGGAAGGGAAGGAAAACAGGGGTGAACAGAGGGAGAAGTCAAACTCATGTGGACTCAATGACAGCTACTGACACCCCTACAGGAGCTCTAAATGGCCCTGTGGAATTGTCCCAAGTTGGATCAAATGACCAGGACTTTATGTGCCCAACTGATCATTTATTGAATGTGAGCCACTCCAGAAAGGGAGTAACCTTGGATGTAGAGGTTGCCTGAAACTGAATAATTGCCCAAAAGGGCTGACAGCACTGACAGTGACCAGGCGACAAGTTCTTCCTTGCATGGGATCTGGGTGGCACATCACAGTGTTCACCAGAGACTCAATCTATTGATTATAAATGGATCACTTAGAAACTGCATTTAGCGGAGAGTAAAAGAGTCCCCCACAACAGTGATATCAACCCACCAGAGGCTTTATTTTTCTTTTAACAAGAACTCTGGAGGTAGGAACTACTGACTTTTGTTTAGTGGTGCAGAGTACTAGAGCTGAGGTCGCCTCAACCCTCTGGGCCTGTCTCTCACAGTCGAGGGAATGGCTGTGGCAGCCATGTACATACAGGAAGCAGGAATGAAAACAGACAAAGAAGAGGTGGCATCGATGGGGAGCCAAGCTTTCTCAGAATCTCCAGCTAGACTTCTATTAATATTTTATTTGTGGGAACACTATCATATGGCCCCTCTTGGATGAAAGGGAGGCTGGAAATTGTATTTTTTCATCATACTTATATTTATTAATCTTTTCCAATTTTTACTACCATATTGGTCACTACACAATGAACACTGCATGTAAGATATTACACTTAAGAGTATAATGAGATTTATAAGTAAGGGACATACTTCCTGGGTTTAGTCTTGGTGAGGAAGCAAAACACAGACACATAAATATAATTTCAGAACAAAAGAAATGTGAGCTAATGTAAGTTGTATCTTTTACTGAGGTAAAAAATGTGTAACACGGAAATCATAATTTTTATACTTGGGAGAAATTGCCCCTTTCTCACACACCCCCAAAGCAGAGTTCTTTGAGTGAAAAAGGAATCATGGATATTAGGCAAATAAGAATTTCTGCCATATAGACTCAGGTTTAAAAACCCAGGTTCAAAGGAGAAACAAGTGACATGTAATAAGATTGAATAACATGGAGAGAGGGTAGATTCATAAGGTAATTGTTGGTTTGTAAAGTGATTGTTTCCCACTTAGCATACAAAATTATATGAATTAATTAAGCCTGCCAGAGGAGATTAGGGGAAGAGTGGCATCCAGCTCCCGACACAGCAGAAAACAGATTGCTGGGACAGAGAATCAAAGTCATCTTCAATGAGAGAGGGCAAAGAAGAGAATGCAAACAAAAGGGCAAAACAGGAAAAAGACACCACCAAGCATTAAAACAAAACAGGAAGCATAAAACACAAAGCACAGACATCTCAGCAACTAGTCAGCAACACTCCTTAGAAAGTCAGGTGATAATCCAGAGAGGCAGCTGGTGCTGCTGGGGGAGTGGTAAGAGTTTGTTGCCAGTGTTCATACAAGAAGCTAAAGGTCACCCTTTGAGATAGAAATAGGTTTCCCCGATGCGAGGGAAGAGATGGAAAAAGGGCTGTGATGCTCAGGAGGAACTGACACCCTCCGCCCCCCACAGCCCTTGGGGAATGGCTGCTGGAGGACTGGGTAAGAAAAGCTGTAAGGACAAAAAGCATCAGGAGCTCATAAACTGAGAATCCTTGAATTCAGAATGTAGGAATGAAAGGACCAGCAAAACATTAAACGAATTTCAAGAAGGAGAAAAGAATGGACCCCATAGTGTAGCCATAGGGGGGCCAAAATCAACTCTGCAACTAAGAAACAAAAGGACACAGAGACAATGTTGAATGAGCTACTCTGAATTTTAACTCCAATTACAAGGAAAGCCTGGGGCTGAGGTCACCTGATGAGGTCCCCTCAGCCAGCCTCTGTGCAAATGCAGGTCCCTGCCAGTCTCAGAAAATTCTAGCAACTACTCACAACTTCCCTTGACAGCTTAATCAACGCTCATTTTACAGTTGATTGTCAATTTGGGAAGGTAGGAACGTTTAGTGGATAAGATATTAAATATTCTTCCAGGGATCTTGGGTTTTAATTCTGGCTCTACCACTAACTTCTAGCTTTGTAACCTTGGAAAAATAACATCTCCTCTCTGGACGTCGTTTCTTCATCTGTAAAATGAAAGAGATACACCATCTAGCTTCCAGTTCCCTCTATCATCTATGTAGCTGGGTAATGAATGATAAGTGTTTTCCTTATAATAATCCTTCAAAAACAGATCTCAATAATCACTGTCCAGAATAAAATTTTACCTAGCAATTGCCCATTTAAGAACTTCCTTTAACTTCTCTTTAGTTTTCTGAATTCCTACCCATAAGAATAGTACTAATAATATCTTAAAAATAAAATCTGTCAAGGATACAGTATTTAACAGTTTATGAAATGCATTTGTATCACTTGATCTTCACAATATTCAGGTGAGGAGGAGGTGGCAAAGGCTTGTAATTGTCCCCTTATATCCATTCTTCTTGTCTTCAGAGGAATCAGCTCCTCATTTCTGTTGTAAACCATGACCACATGGAACAAAGAATTCCTTTCCCAGCCTCCCCACAAAGCTAGGCATGATACCCTTCTAAGTTCTGGCAGAAGCAGCATTATAATTTCCAGAAAACATCCTTAAAAAGAGGTGCCCATGTTCTTCTTTCCCCCTGTCTCCTTCTAGTCGGCTGAGATGCAGACTGATGGGTAGAATTCAAGCAACATCTTGGACCACAAGGTAGAAGCTCCAGGTGGAGGATGGCAAAGCGACAGGATAAAATGCCATGATTCTTAATGACCCCATGAATTTGCTTTAGCAGGCTCTGTATGTCTTTAATGCATGAGCAAAATAAACTTGTGTTTTATGTAAATAACTATACCTCTATTTACTTCACTTGCAGCCCAAATAATTCCTAACTGATACAAGTACAGGAATTATTAGTTTTATTTTACAGATTTAATAAGTTACTGAAAATTTCAATAGGGCTAACATTTGAATACAGGACAATTTTGACACCTAAGCCCAGTGAACTTCCTACTTCTCTCTTAATAGATACAAGCAACCATTAGTAGATGTAAGCTGAAATACACTCTTTAAAATGGAATTCATCCAAGACCAGAACATCTTAGAAGAAACTCATGTTGCCCTCGACGTGGAAAACTTTCCCATGAGAAGTTAATGGGGACACTCACCTCTCTAAAATTGAGGAGATGTTGGATACCCCCTCTATGAAGGACTCTTACTCTTGTCAAAGTATCATAGTGAGGAATAGGATATCATTCCAGAGCAGATTATGACTATTAATTTTTGTCATTTTTTAGATAAAATCCACAATGTTTCTTGCAGTAATCATATTTTCCTCTAAGAAGTAGATGGATGACACCTCTGATGCTCACATCAGCTGGAGCATCCTGTTCACAAGGAGCAGAAGAGATGCCAAAGCTCACTGTGAGCTCAGCTTTTCAATTTAAGGAAAACTTGTGGGCCATGTATCCTCCACTTCTGCATATTTTACAGTAATGGAATATGTTTAGACAAAAGCATAAATAAAAGACGTTGCTGTTTCTTTGTACAAGGCATTGTATATATCTTATTGTGGTTTTATTTTTTCCATAGCACAATTTTAGCTATATAGATGGTACAGTTCTATGTTGGGAGAAGGAAAGGGGAGAGAACATTATTCCAAGACCCCCAAAAGGGTCCTGATTCTATTAATCATTCCTACATACTTGTATTCTTATTCATCAAGAGCCTGCAGTATGCCTGACACTCTCTTTGGTGTCAGGAATATGATGAATAAAAAATACATGTGGACCTTTGTCTTGTGGGGCACACAGTTTGAAGGTGAATGTAGATAATTAATAGGCAAACAGTAAAATATGCATTTCCTATAACATGAAAAGTATAAGGAAGAGCATATAGGAATCCCTCACTTGGTAAGGAAGGAAGGGAGAGTGAAGTTTGGCAGGAGGGTGTTAGGGAAGGTTTCGCAAGGAAATGACAGCTAAGCTAAGAACTACCCACAATGAGTAGGAGATGACCTGTACGACGAGAAGAGTGTCCTCAGCAGAATGAACAGCATGGGCAACTGTCCAGGAGCATCTCAGTGGGATCAGGACAAGATACTATCCTAGGTCCCATTTGGCTGTCTTACCCAAAGTGGGCAAAATAACACTTCTTACTAGTAATTTGTTCATTTAGTCATTAAATATTCAACTATGTGTCACACACTGTGCTATAATTACAGAGTTTAGAGGGACACATAAGACATGGTCACTACCCTTGGGGAGAAACCAACTTTGTCAACAGAGGCAGTCTGGGCTTAAATTGATGGTATGAGGGCTACAGCTGCTAATAATCAATCAGACATGAACAGGACACAGTGTGATCTTTAAAAGACAAGTAGTCATAATTCTGAGGGGAGAGGACAAGAAGGCAGTGTGTGAGAGGATCAAGGGACAAAAAAGGGAAAGCAAGAAGAGGGACGTTTGATAAACTCTGCATAAGCAGTTAACCAGCAAGGGCTGCACTTACTTATTTATTTTTTAACGTAGCCAATTTCCAAGTTTCATTAATTTTGTTGGGAGCACATTGTTCTCCCAACTAATTTCTTTTAAATGTTCTGAGAATGGATGCTAATTAATGATGGTGCCAGAAACCAGAAGGTTTCTATTTAGAAATCATTTGACTCAGCAGCCGACATCACACTGAGCCATGTTAGAGATGCACAGTGGGGCATCTCTGGGTACATGGAGTCATCCAGCCTGGAGGAGAGAAGGTGGAGGGGCAATTCAATAAATGCCACCTAGGAAAAACCAACCAAGCTTAACGACCTCTGTGATGCTAAGTGTGGTTGGGAGTGGGAAAAGACAAGAAGTTGGGAGACCAATTATTAAACCACTTTAATAGTCCAGGAAGAAAATTCTAAATGTCTAGAGTGAGGGCAAAGGAGATGTAAAGGAACGAAAGGAGAAAGAAATATTGCAGAGATTGAAACTGGTCCCTGGATAAAGTAGGGAGGATAAGGGGGAAAGAACCAGCAACATAAAGATATTTGTAAGGGGCACTTTCAAGCTGATGGTGGCTAACTGCTGTACAACTTTGCCGAGTTAGGATAGAACAGGAGGGTGTGCTCCCAGGAGGTGATCTTGGTTAGAAAATAAGGATAAGTTGGGATATTTCCTAATCAGAAGAGTTGAGGGGATTGCAATAAGATATACTAATAAGGACTGAAGAGATCTTCAGAAGAGGACTGTATTCTTGGTTGTCAGCATCAAGAACATTCTTCAGAATGCTGCAAAGCGCCAGGTGAGCAGGTCTGGAGCAGGGCTGCTGATGTACTGACATTTCCTTCCCTACCATTTCACTCTCAGACCCTGGAAACATGTGCGGTCCTGTGGCAATAGGAAACTGACTACCCAGAGCATCTTAAAAATTTCTGTGGGTCCAGACAGGGAAAAAGTGAGGAGGAGAATTGGGAGACTAGCCTCACAATGCCAGACTCCATTCCCCTCAGGAGTAACATCATCAGCCTGACAGTTGAAACCACATCTTTCTTCTGAGAGAGAAAGACTTGGTAAGCTCAGGCCCTACCATTCAAAGAAAACTAAACATAATGAACTACAGGCAATTTTCTAGCCATAAATCTACCTCATACCTCTGGGACTTGACTTTTCCTTTTATCTGAAATAACCATCCTCTCTTCTTCATTGGCCAAATCCTTCTGGGCCTTCAGAATCCAGCAGGAATGCCATCACCTCTAAGAATGTTTTCTGACTACCTTGTACCCTAACCATGGGCTGAGTTAGATCTTGTGGGAGATGACATTTTCCAAAGATGACTGCACTGATATATATCCTGCCCCACATGCCCTTCGTTATATCATGACATTGACATTTCTCCATAGAGAGGTGAGAAATTGGTTCCCTTACCTTGACCTGGGTAGACCTTTTTAATACCTCAGAAAAAACATTGTGATGGAAGTGCATGGTATGTGAGACTAGGTCATAAAAGGCAATGTAGTGTCCGCCGGCTCTCTCTTGGGATAATTACCTTGGGAACCCAGACACCATGTTTTGAGGAAGCTCAGACCATATGAAGAGTCCATATGTAGATGTTCTGAGCAACAGCCCTAGATAGGTCCCCAACCAACACATGTGAGTGAAAGAGGTTTCAAATGATTTCAGCCCTTAGCCTTCAAATTTTCTAGCAAAGACTCCAAACATTGTGGAGTAGGGACAAACTACCCCTGAGGTGCCCTGCCTTAATCCTTTACCCACAGAAAATGTGAGAGATAATAAATGATTTTTGTTGCTTTAAGCCACTAAGGCTTAGGGTAAAGTCTTGCACAGTAATAAAAAATTAATAGAGATGCCATCTTTCATGACTCTACAGTACTCATTTTAATGAAATCATTGCTCTTATCACACTATGGTATAATCCGTTTACTTTATCTTTCACAAGATTGGGAACTCTCAGATGTCTGGAAACACGTCTTTTCACTTGTATGTCTCTAATACCTAGAGCAGGGCAATAAATAAATATTTGTTGGGCAGATGAATTTTCAGAAGACCCATCTCATTTTGCTCTATCCATCCCTGAAAACTACCTAGGACCACTAGGATGAAACTTGATTAAGTATTAGCAGTGGCCAGTGTAGGAACTTAGCTGTCTTGTGGAATAATTGCAGACACTCATACTCTGTGACTGACAGCTTGGGGAAGGTAGGCGGGTTTGCCGATTATTAAACTCTTGCCTCCCAGTTTCAAACCCACCCTTCTACATGACTTTGTGATGTCAAAGCTGGGAACTCTGAAAACCACTGTTTGCTTTGGCAGCTGGATCCCTGTTAATCTCTGCCAAACGGGGTCCCTAGAGGTAACAAGGAGTCTGGAGGAGGAAGAGGAAGGGACTGTCTCCCACAACCCAGGAGCATCAGCAATCTTCCCCCATCAACACTTCTCACTCCAACAAAGGCACTTCTTCCTGGGAGCTGCTGAATCTGCTTTGCAGTTTTTCCAACACACACAGAACCAGCTTGTCACACCCTTCAGGGACATGACACCATCTCCTCAGAGATCTGGGTTTTAGTCAATTTTTCCTCTCCATTATCCCAACCCTAAGGGCAAAGTCTGCTTCCTTCAGTTGCTATCGTTTTGATGCCATAGTGTCTCCTATTTGCCCTTTCATATCTTCAATTCCTACTAAACCATTCCTTATATTAAATTCTATCTCTTAAAATAACATGTAGTTTCTTTATTCTGACTGGACCCTGATTGACACAATGGGGGATGAAAATAATGACTCTGGCAAAGCTGAGTTCTGAGATTCGGCCAGAGAAACCTGCCTTTACAACATGCTAATACTTCTACCCCTCTTCTTGATATCCTGATCTTTTAGATCAAGCTCTACTTCCCTGACTATGTAACTAGACCTTTAGACCACTCTGAGGCACCTGGTAGTCATGGAACTTCACTTACACAGGATAAATTTTTTTTGCATGAGAAACGTTTCTTTTAGTACATTGGTGTGCCTCATTTGTGTTCACAAATATCTATGAAACACTGATTTTTAAAACATCATGTTGTAAAACCTAAATATATACAGTTCTTATTTGTTAATCAGACCTTAATAAAGCTGGGGGCGAAAAGCAACACTGACTTTTGCAGCAGTGCTGGGAATTCAGTAATGGCAAATGCCTAATCTCTGTCCCTGAGGAGCTCACACTCTAGAAGGGGGACTACCCCTAAATGGACCTCTCAATTCAGCAAGTGAGAGCTATGGGTAAGGTATGTATTGGACACTGGGGGCAGGTGGAAGATAGGGGGAGAGCTCTGTACCTTCTCTCTGACTCCTCAGCTTCCTTGTTTGCTGCTTGTCTCTCGCTTCCCCGTCCTCTCCCCCACCAAGGCCACCTTGAGGAAATAGCTGGCCCATAAGACTATGGAAAGAGTGGGGGATGATGCCCATCACCACAATCTCTGTCTGGCTAGGCCTTGACCTCCATAGGACAGTAGCTGTCCAGTGTAGAATACACCATTTGACCACTTCACCTTAATTTTAAAACTACTTTAGTTTTAAAACCATTTATTCATTCCATTGTTCATTTGATGAATGTTTGTTGAGCACCTACAGCATTCCAGGCACTGGCCCAAACACTGAGGAATGGGAGTGGACAGAGTCCCAGGCCTCAAGATATTATGGTACATTTATAAATGGATTATTTTGAGAAATTCCACTTCCTTTCCTCTCCTAAATTCTTAAAGTGCTCAGAGGCTGCTGCAGAGTTGGACGTAAGAAGACCCCTTTTGTTGGCTGTGTGACCTTGGCAAAATCACAAGGTCTCTGAGCTCTAATTTCTTCAGTTACAAATTAACATAACACCACTGATTTGACAGAGTTGCTGTAGAAATTAAATGTACTGATATATATGAAAGTACTATACATATTGGATTTAATCTAAAAGAAAATGATACTACTTCCTTTTCTTGTTATATTTAATATGTTCATTTCATTTGCAAAGATGTTTCATTGAAAACAGTTAACTACAACTTTATGGTAAAGAATTAAACTTAAAAATTCACATCTGTATTTCCTTGTAAAAATGGGAAAAGTTGGAAAGATTCTGGCTTAAACCAAATCAAGCAAAACAGGGAAATTACATATATACTATTGATGAATATTTCCCACATACCTATCTCTACTGTCAGACGCAAACTCTCTACAGAATATAAGATCTTGTATTTCTATATGCTAACAACAAACTATCCAAAAAGGAAATTAAGAAAAAAAAATCCCATTTACAATAGCATCAAAATGAAAAAAATACTTAGGAAAAATTTAACCCCGGAGGTGAAAGACCAGTAAACTAAAAACTATAAGACATTTAAGAAAGAAATTGAGGAAGACACAAATAAACAGAAAAAGATCTCATGTTAATGGATTGGAAGAATTAATATTGTTACAATGCCCATACTATCCAAAGCAATCTACAGATTCAATGTAATGCCTAACAAAATTCCAATGGCATTTTTTACAAAAACATAAAACAATTCTAAATTTTGCGTGTAACCACAGAAGACACCAAGTAGCTAAAGCAATCTTGAGGAGGAAGAACAAAGCTGGAGACATACTTCCTGATTTCAAATTGATACAAAGCTATAATAGTGAAAACAGTATGGTACTGCCATCAAAACGGACACATAACTCAATGGAACAGAATAGAGATCCCAGATTTTAAAAAAACACATGTAAAAGGTTAACTATTTTTTGACAAGGGTGCCAAGAATACACAATGGAAAAAGGATAGTCTCTTCAATAAGTGATGATGAGAAAACTGCACACCCACATGCAAGAAAATGATATTGGACCTTTGTCTCCCACCATACACAAAAATTAATTTTGAATGGATTAAAGATTTAAATATAAGACCTGAAACCATAAAGCTTCTAGAAGAGAACATAGGGGGTGAGCTCCTTGACCCTGGTCTTGACAATGATTTTTTTGGATTTGACATCAAAAGTGAAGGCAACAAAAGTAAAAACTAAACAAGTGAGACTATATCAAACTCAAAAGCTCTGTACAGCAAAGAAAGTAATACACAAAATGAAAAGTCAACCTATGGAATGGGATAAAATATTTGCAAACCATATATCTGATAAGAGGTTAGTATCCAAAATACATGTAATTCATACAACTCAATAGCAAACAAAACAAATAACCTAATTTTAAAAATGAGAAAAGGACCTGAACAGACATTTTTTCAAAGAAGACATACAAATGTCCAACAGGTTTATAAAAAAGTTCTCAACATAATTAATCATCAGAAAAATGCAAATCAAAAACCACAGTGAGATATCACCTCACACCTGTTAGAATGGCTATTATCAAAAAGACAGGAAATAGTAAGTGTTGGCAAGGAAGTGGAGAAAAAGGAACCCTGATGCATATTGGTAGGAATGTAAATTGGTACAGCCACTATGGAAAACAGTATGGAGGTTTCTCAAAAAATTAAAAATAGAACTACTATATACGATCATGCGAGCCCACTTCTGGGTATACATCCAGAAGAAATGAAATCAGTATCTTGAAGAGATATCTGCACTTCTATGTTTACTGCAGCATTATTCACAGTATCCAAGATATGGAAGCAACCTAAGTCTCTATAAATGAATGAATGAATAAAGAAGATTGATATATATGTCACTGTGTGTATGTATGTATGTGTATATATACATATATATGAACATTTATATACACATATATATGTGGACTCACACACACGAGTCATAGAAAAGAAGGAAATCTTGCTATTATGAAAACAGGGATAAACTCAGAGGACATTATGCTAAGTGAAATAAGCCAGACACAGAAAAATAAATACTGTGTGATCTCACTTATATGTGGAATCTAAAAGAGTCAAACTCATAGAACCAGAGAGTAGACCAACAGTGGACATATTGGTCAATGGGTGCAAACTTACAGTTATAAGATGAATAATTTCTGGGGATCTAATGTACAGCATGGTGATCATAGTTAATAATACTTTATTGTATACTTGAAATTTGCTAAAAGAATATATCTTAAGTGTTCTCACCAAACACACGCATTAAAGTAACTACATGAGGTGATGGATGTGTTAATTGACTTGATTGTGGCATCGTTTCACAATGTATACATGTATTAAATCATCACATCGTACACCTTAAAAAATTACGTTGTACAATATAAATATATATAACTTTTATTTTTCAATCATACCTCAATAAAGGTAGAAAATAATTTTAAAATAGTAACCATTTTGCCTCATCATGAGAAATTTCACTGTGCTTTTAAAAACTTTAAACAGCTTGTTGGATTTTTGTTGGTTGGTATTTTCATTTTATTTTCTCACTAGTACAGTTTAAAAAAAATGATCTACTTTTCCAGAGACAAACAAGGTCCCATATTTACCAGTAAAAGGCAAAAGCAAATAATATCTAATTTATACAAAATTCCAACTACAACCAAGTGGAAGGCAAGACTTTCATTTTCTTGTGAGAGCTGTTTATTGCTATGAGGTGTTCTTTTCCCCCTTTTCATAGAAAGTGTGTGTCTGTGTTCTATCATCAATTTTATTAATGGTTAATCTGTGTGGTAACTAACAGAAGGTGGCAGAGTCTAATGAACCATGTGTGGGACATCACTAATCAGAAGGAACAGCTAGGTACAACAGGGCAACTGCTCCCTAAATCAAGCTCTGAGCACCAGGTATAAAGTGCACGAGCATCAGCAAAGGACATTATCTACCTTGTTAAAAGACATTCTAGTGATATTTTCTTCAAGGCTAAAGAGGAGTTGATTGTATCAACTCCTTTTTAGCCTCTGTTTGTGCCTTCTTTTTTCTAACAGTCTACATCAGACACTGTATTTTGTTTCCTTGACACCAAACCAACACCCTTCTCTCTTGCCTTCTGCTTTACGGGCTACAAAGCCAACCACTAATCTCCCAGCTTCCCTTGCATCTAGTAATAACCAATGACATCGTTACCATCAAGTGATCCCTAAAATGTATGCAGATCAGGATTCTGGGGACAAAACTCTGCCCACTAGAAAAGGGTTTTAGACATGGATGGCATAGCCTTCTGTCCACCCCCATTTTTCCTGTCTAGAATGTAGGCATCATATTTGGCAATTCAACAACTGTCTTGTGTGCAGGAGGCAACAACTACAGGAAAGAAAACCCAATAAACTTACTAAGAGTGGCACAAAGAAAATGCAGAAAAATCTCAACCCCTGACAGTGATGTGGAGTAGCTGACCCAACACCAAAAACTTCTTATTATATGAGAAAAATGAACCCCTATCTGTTCAAAACCCTCTAGCCTCCCATTCTCACAGCTGAAAGCATTCTTAGCTGGTACAGAGATGTAATGTGGTTTACTATAAAGCCTAATGATGTAATATGGATGACGATTACAACAATTAAGAGTCAGGAATAGCATTTTGAATAGAAAGATATATCAATAATACAAATAGTAATCAATAATATATAAGCAATAATATTAAGAGTGTGAAGTTCCACAATAAGAGTGATGGCAAAAATGACTGTGATAGCTAAGAATTACTCTGTTTATTATTGTAACAACTACTGTAGGAGTGAATTAAAAATAGGTTGAAAAGAGAGTGACTCTTGGGTCTGGGAATGTATTTGCACAATAGAGATACAACTAAAAAAACCAAACCTTTAAATAAAATGTGTATGCCCAACAAATATATGAAAGTGCTCATCTTCTTATTCATTTAATCTTATTCAATTAAAATCCCAGTGATGTAGGACTACACACTACCTGAATAGCTAAGAGGAAAAAGATAGGAAATAATATCAAATGCTGAAGAAGATGTGGAGCAATTAGAACTCTCATGCACTAATGATGGGAGTGTACTTTTGTACAATCATTTTGCAAAACTGTTTGGAAATATCTACTAAAGCTAATCCTTTACTCACCTTATGACCCAGTAATCATACTCCTAGGTATTTATCCAAAAGCAACACATCAATATACTCATCAAAAATCATCCCTAAGAATGTTCACAGCAGCATTATTCATAAGAGCCCTAAACTGGAAATAACCCAAATGTCTATCAGCAGCTGAATGGATAAATCGATTGGGGTATATCCATACAACAGAATGGTATACAGCAATGAGAATGAACCAGACTACATGCAGTATCAAGAATCTCACCAATATAATGCTCAATGGAAGAAGCTTGACACTAAAAAATATACACTGCACGCTCTATTTGTATAAAACTTGAAGATTGGCAAAAGCTATCAGTGCTGTTAGAAGTTAGCATAGTGGTTACTCCTGACACAGGTGGAGGTATAGTATATAGAAGAAGGCACAAGAGGGGTTCTGCTGACGTTCTGTTTATTAATCTAAGTGCTGGTTCTACAGTTGGATTCATTTTCTGAAAATATCTTGATCTGTACACTTATGACTTGTAAAATTAAAAGTTTACCTAAAAAAATTATCAGAGGCTGTTTCCCCAAAGACAGACTGAAACAAATTTTCACACCCGCTAGATGATTCAAACAACTCAACCCATATGCTATCAAGAAATAAGATATTCCCATTAAGAACAAACATGCCACAACTAGATAGGGTACACTGATCTCTACAGAAGAACTTCTAAATGATCAAATTCAGCAGTGATGAAACACCAACAGTCTCTACAAACAAGAGGAAACCTCATTCAACTATACATTCAAACATCCATTTAGTTCCTACTAAGTACCAGACATTATTTTAGGAGTTGGAAATTCAGTGATGAGTAAGATAGATCAAAGTCTCGTCCTTATGGATCTTACCTTGCCTCATTCTAGGTTCCAGAATAAAGAACACCTAGAAAATTCATTTGTTTATTCTGGAAGATTCCGTGAAAAGTATGACCGAGACTGTCTCCTACTGTTTGACTTTTTGGCTCAGTTTCATTTGGTAATAAGCTCACTAACAAGAGTTAACTATGAATTGGGTCTAAAAGTGTGTAAGGGTATGTGTGTGTGTTTGTAAAAAACACAGACAGACTCAGAGAGTTTGAGTTTGTCAGTGAGTGCAAACCACACAAAGTATGTGAGATTGTCTAAGAGACAAAAATATGATTAAGTGAAGTGAAGGAAGGGAGTGTGGAACACTATAGAATACATGGGTAAGAGTGCGTGTAACTCAGGCTGAAATCTTGTGACTAACAGAAATCTACTTCCATTAATGAGTTTTTTCCTTAAGCTCTCTCATCATTCCCCAGGATCTCATGATGTAAAAGAAGTTAGCTGTTTCATCTGACATTACCATATCCAGTTTCCTGTGTTATAATCACGGGAAAATCCTGGCACATAAGCAATCTAAACTCCAGCTCACCGCTGCATCAGGGTTATTCTCTGTTCAAAGTATTAAACCCTCAAAACTAGCCCCTGACCCCTCCTGGAACATCCCTTCCTCCCCCTACTGAGAGCTGTTGAACACCATCTGTGCTAATAAGGTTCTGTGACTCAAAGCCATGGACATCCCAGGATGACTGTGGACTCCCTTCTCAAAAGGTGTTTAAAAATAGAAGAGATATTCTCTTCTTGGAGTATGGATTAGAAAGAGCTCTAGCCAAGAAGATGATGGTCCTTTCATAAAGTCCTATCAAGAACGATTTATCAGAATTATCCAGGCTTCGTGATTGGTAGGGGTTGCCTGATTCTCTTGAAGTCAGTCTTTTGCACATAGCATAGTTTTTCCCTTTTTAAGTAATGTTATTCCTTATTTTATCTACCTGGCAGACTCATCACCTAACATCTAGTTAAGTCACATCTCCTTTATAAAACCCTCCCTGGCTCCTTTTCCCAATCTAGAGTCTAATATACTTTCCTCTGACTCTTCTAAGCTTTGCAAGAATATTTTGGCTCACACATTTTCCTGTCCTTTGAGAAATATGAGTTTTATGAAGACAGGGACCATAATTGTTAATTCTGCTATCCAGTGGCAAGGAGGGTGCATGGCACATGACAGATATTCATTAGCCATTTGTTGAATGAATGTCAGTGACCAGGTGATGTTTATAAAATGGAGCTTTTGGAAAATAACTTTCCCCCTAGAGCTGGCTTAATAAATGGGATAGAAATTAAGCCATCTATCTCATGTTCAAAAAAAAAGAATTATCCTGCCCAGATCTCTTGTGAAAATGCATGCCTTGTGTGATGGACTTAGGATATTTCTTAAAGAGATTTCTATAGAAAGGATGAGCAGAAACTTCAATGTTTTCAAAAGAGCTCCTGGGAATTTTACCTCTAATCAGGGAAATAGAGAAAATATATATATAAGGGAGATTTGGGGTTAAATTGAAGAAGTAAAATTAACTTATAGAATCTACATACATTGGACATCATTCTTTGGATAATAATCATTATCATTCTTAAGTATCATTTAAGAATTATAAATACCCTAATTATCATTCTTTGAATAATAAGGACAGCTGAGAAATAGAAGGTCGTTTTGTTTGGATTCAAGACGTCTTATGATTGATACTTTGCTTAGTCAACAAGTTGGTCCATTGTTAAGAATATATTTTTTTAAATAGAACAGCTTAACTCCTGGGTTTCACTCTGAGCCAGAGGAAAGCATCCCCTGACATCTGGGAGCTGGCTTGGTGAGCAGACTTGGTGCTATCAGCTTGACCTTGGTGTTGCTAGGAGCTGGCCTGGCACGTACAGATAGATTTTAGTATCCTGTGGAACAAAACACTTTCACAGAACACCAATATAACACAAGGCCATGATGGAGCAAGACAAAAACTAGACTGCTCCATAATCATACTGGAGCAAGACAAAAACATAAACAATGTCCAAACCACAAAAATGACCAAACATCTCCCATCCTGGTTAAATGATCGACTGATGCTTCTTTATCAATTATAGCTTCAGCCTTGGTCTATTCTTCCCTCCCAGATAAGATCTATTAGGGTACTCAATTACAGAATTGTCCTGGCTTCCATCCAATCCAGAGTAAAGTTGTCCTTCCTTAAATTCTCCCCAAATCACCTAATGATAGCCCAAATTCAATAAGTCCTTTCTTAAACTCTCTTACTAAGAGGCCTCTGAGTTCCCCAAGGAGAGTGTTCTACCTTGTGACAAAGAGCAACAAACCCAACTTATTCAACTATAGGTGTCTTCCTGGTAGCTGGAAGGTATTATTCCCTCACATATATCTGTTCACTAACATACAAACTGACTTCTCCCAAATGCCAGCGTTTACACTAAGATATTAAATTCCCTTAATTAAATTTTACAATTTTATCCTATTGTTATCATAATTTGTTGTTATTCTGTCCCACCTCAGTTAAACAGAATATTTTAGAAACCCCAGAGGAAATGATGATGGAACAAATTATTTTAAGGAATTAGAAAAAGAGAAGGAACAATCGAAGTTTCTATTTTCTTATTCTCCTTACATAAGAGAGGGGAATAGTCTTCTATAATGTAAAGCTCTGTGGTGTACTGGTCACATTTACTCCATGGAAGCAGTATATTTTCCTAAGATCCTCAATTCACCACCATAATTTCTACCAGTTTTCTCTGTACAAAGATTCCTCCATGGAGCTGTCACAATATTTTTCTTCCCACTAAGAATACCAGAGTGCTTTTTCTTCCCTAGTTTTCTTCTTGTGTTGTATAATGTGACAGGTTATTAAATCAATTTCTCTCTCTCTCTTTAAATAAAGCACAGCATCAAGCACAGTGATCGTTCAGAATTAGAGATGACAACCTAGAGATGTTTGGATTCAGTCTCCAGTCCTAACACACACACACAACCCACATCTCCCTTGTTCAAGCTCTCACTCTCACAAACCCCCCACACACACACTGTATACTAGTAAAAATGTATTAACAGTTATGTTTTAATTTATTAGTATTTTATTATTATATCAGGCATATTATATTAATAATACATATATTAATATAAAGATAATTTTGGGAGAAGAAGGACAGAAGTGTGAATAGAATCCCTTAAGTGACTTCAAGTCACGTCAAACCAAAGAAAGCCTCCCTCTGTGACTGGGGCAGGAGGCGACAACAAAGGTCTGGGGAATCTATATATTAAATGCTAAATATCTAAAACATTTTTGTTAAAAAATTGCCTCCTTTTCATTTCACAGTTTGCTGGTAGGAACATATGTATGATCATTCCTGATAGGGAATTAGGTAATTTAAAAAGCTTAACACGTGTGTATATCATTTGATCCAACACTTCCCCTAAGAAAACAATCTAAGTGTTAACAGAATTATGTTTATAATGACACTGATGGCTGGCAGTTAAGTGCTAGGTACTGCTGTGTATTAAATCCTCCAAACAACCCTACAATGTAGGTAATTTTATCATCTCCATTATACAGGTAAGAAAATGGAAGTAACTGACTTGGGTAAGACCTTACAGCTGATAAATAATAGAGCTGGGATTCGAACATAGATGGTCCTTAGCCACACTGTCCCTGCCTCTCACTGCTAGAAGCATGTTCACTATAGAATTATTATCACGCCCGCTCTTCCCCGAGTATTGTCATCATTGACTTAGATGTTTAGACCTCTGGAATCAGTCTTGATTCCTCCCTTTATCTCATACCCTACATCCTGTCCATCAGCAAATTTAATAGGCTATTTTTTAAATACAGCTCATTTCCAACCACTTCTCCTCTTCTCCATGGTTAGCACCTGCTCCAAACTATCATATCTCTCCCTTGGACAAACGTAGTCTCTGTACACTGTCTGGCACAACAACAAACAGTGTTATCTCTTAAAATGCCATTCACTTCCCTACTCCAAGAATTCCATTGCCCTCCACGTTTGGAATAAAATCTAGAAGCCCCCAGGATCTCTACTGTGGCCTGTAAGTCCCTACACAACCTGGCCCCTAGCTGCCTCCCCACATCATTTCCTCTCACACATACCTTTCAACTCCACTGTTTTCTATCCATCCTGCTTCCCTGCTATTCCTTAAATAGGCCAGCAAACCTGTGTCATTGTGTCATGGCCTCTGCTCATCCTTCTTTAGAACACTCTTTCCCTGTAACCAGATGGCTCACTCCGTTACTGGCTCAATTTCCTGTGCAAATGTTGATACCTCAGAGAAGCCTTCCCTAACCATAATTTTTAAACTGGTGCCCTCAGCATTCTCCACCCTCTTCCCTGCTTAATTCTTCTTCAAATCACTCACCACTCCCTGACAATAGATTATACGTTCATTGTTTATTTTCTATTCTGTTCACTTGCACAAAAGCACAAAAGTAACCATGTGTTACTCCCTGCCATTCTCTCAGCCCATGGAAGGCACAGTGCCTTGCACATAGTAGGAACTCAGTAAGTGTTTGCTAAATGAACCACTTACATGTGCACCATTAGTGGGCTGGTAGGTGAATCATGGCTCACCCATGGAATAAACTCACCTATGGGTCTCTTGCCAGCAAATTACTGTGGAAAATACTTATGAGGATTGGAAAAAGTGGTTGGGCAAATTTCAAGGCAGGAGGTAGGGAGTGGGCAAGAAAGGGATCAAGTAAGCAAAGGGATGGAGAGAGTTGTGTGTGGGCTCAAGTGGTTCCCACAGCCATGGGTGTACTGGTTTCTCAGAAAGGGGCAGGGTTAGAATCATGAACATCAGTGGGAGAGGATTCATGATGCAACCAAAGGATCCCAAACTTGGAAGTCTGAGGATTTTAGAGCGCAGGTACCACATATATTGACTATATGACCTTGGAAACGTTATTATGACATCTCTGAATCTCAGGTTCTCATCTGCAGATTGGCAGTAAAAATAATAGTACTGACTTTCATAAGTTGTGAGGAAGCTATGAAAAGAATTGTGGAAGGGCTATGCAGATACAAGTTGTTCTTATTTATTCCTTTTCTTCTTCTTATCTAGTCGTGGTAGAATTTATGCATTATTCTTAAAACGGTGTCTAGAACCAGAAGAGAGACTTCAACTTTTATTGTCCATGGCTTAACTGGATGGCAAAGATTCGACACTCTTCTTATTGTCCTGAGACCACCATGCATGGAAGGCCACATGAAGATGCTCTAGTCGGAAGTCCCAGCCTGACATGAGAGTGAAGGACCTTCAGATGATTTGAACCCCAGCCTCAAATCCTGCCAGCCCTCTAGTCTTCCCAGCTGAGGCCCTGGACCCTCTGAATCAGGGGTAAGCCAGACCCACTGTGCCCTGTCTGAGGTCACAGAGTACATGAGATTAATAAAATGGTTGTTTTAAGCTGCTAAATTTTAGGGTGATTGTTATGCAATGGTAGTAACTGGAGCTGGAAAAGCAAATCTTCAAGTCGGACAGGCTTACATAGGCTATCCTACCAAAAATCCCAGTTCCTCAGAAGTTGTTTTGAAAAGGTTGGAATTCAAAGGGGGTGTTTAAAAGGTAACAAATTTTCTTGCTTCCACACACAGTTCCCAAACTGTAATCTTTTAACAAGAAGAACTAGTCTTCACACTCAAGAAGAAAACATCTAAGACTGAATTCTCAGATGGGAAGAGGTTCTTGAAATATCAAGTATTTGAAAACAGACTAGCCAAGATAGGCAGTTGAACTTTCCTGAGCTTGAATCAAGATAAAATATTTAATTAGCCTGTAAACTGACCCCAAGAACATCTGGAGTTTCCAGAAGAAAGAATTTTCTTGTCACTTCTCTTAAGACTGCCAAACAGTGCTGGCTGATGTTGGTACAGAAGCAAAGATGGAAAAGCAAGGTTATCAGCACGGCCTCTCTAATTCCCATCCACAGATTAGAGAACATGGACAAGTGAAGTGAAATTGCTCCAAGCCTATTCGTCTTCTTCAAAATGCAGGGAGTGCAGGGGAGGAAGAGGCTTGGATAATTCCCTACCAGGAGAGCCAAAACAGATCAATCAAAGTAGCTAGTCAGAGGCTTGGGGGAAACTTAGAGACCTGCCAAAATTTTTGACTGAAAGTTCTCTTATTTTAACACAGCAAATGGAACCAAGAATACTTGGGTTGGGCAGCAGACCAAAAGCTTGTTGCTGGCATTAAACAAACCTCATGAAGGTATTACCTGATAACATCTTCTGCATACGGGGTCCTAGATAATGTGCTAACCACATTAGTTTTGCACACATTATATCTTTTAAGCATAACATTTAATGTCTATTAAGCACTCACTATGCCCCAGGTACTCTGTTAAGGAATTCTTAGGTATCGTCTCATTTTATCCTTATAGTAAATCCATGGAGCAGGTTTCATTGATACCTCCATATAGCAGATGGAGAGAACGCAGGGCCAGGGAAGGTGAGGCTTCTGTGTAAGGTCATAGATGACCCAAGTGGTCCAATTCCAGAGTCTATAGAAACAGCATGCTCACTATCCTGCCAGCCAATCATTCAATCCTAACAACAACCGTTTAGAAAGGAGGTGGTGTGAGAGGCTTGGAGGGGTTAGGAGGCTTTCCAAGGTCACACCATTGATGTGTGGTGCACCTCATGACTGTCCTAACCACTCTACCTGAGCTGAATCATTTAATTTCATAATCATCCCCATATGAAAGGTACCAATATGATACCCATCTTATAGATGAGGAAACTGAGGCACAGAAAGGGCTGCGTAATTTGCCTATTAGCACAGCTAATAATGACTGGGTTAGGACTTAAATCTGGGCAGTCTGGCTCCACAGTCTGAGATCTGAACCACTCTGCCATGCACCATCATGAACCACTAGGAGGTCAGGCTGAAACCATATAAACTGGGGTTGAGGTGGATGTTTTAAGTATTACCCCCCAAACAAATTTAATTTCTATTAAAAATAAATGCAATCAGTTTTAAATGAATTCTTGCCTTTTCTAAGGAGGAAAAACATGTTCATTTTAAAGACTAGTGGCATTGTGGGTGTTACTTTACCTCCATGGGCACTGGAAACATGAAGATCTGAGTTCAAGTCCCAATACCACTTCTTACTAGTCTTGTGAGCTTTGACATGTACATTTCCTATGTGAGTGCCAGTTTTCTCACCTATAAAATGGATAATCACAGTTCCTATCTGCTAACACTGTCATGAGAATTCTATGAATATGCATGTAAAAACTCAGCACACGGCACACAGCACTCAGGGACTGGGATGCATTATTCTCAGAGACGGGCAGTGATGGAGTCAGACAGACTGGGTTCAATTTGTCACAGCTCCTTCACTTACGACTGACTTGTGTGATCCTTGAGCAAGTTGCTTAATTCTTCTGTGCCTCTTTATAAAATATCTACATAGGACAATTTTTAGGGCTGTTTTGATAATTACATATGATAACACATGTAAAGTGCTTAAGGAGTGCCTGATACACTGCATGCCTACTCTCAATATATTTAAGGTATCATTATTAATAAACCACAACTACACTTAATAAAAAAAGATAAAATTGATTGAAATTACAAAGGAAAGGTAATTTTAAGATGATTATTATCAATAGTGACTAGAAAAACATTAAAAAGCGGGACCCAGGAAAGGTGTTGAAAATATCTCCTCTGAAATGTTGCAGGTGGATTGAGCTAGAGGCAGAGGGCTCTAAATCATAGATGCCTCCTCACGTTCTTTCTCTGGCCTGTATTCCATCTTCCAAACACTCAACATGGGACTCAAGACACATTACAAAAACCCATGGCAACCACTGTTGAGTCTGAGTGTCCAGAGTGTGCCTTGCCAGTTCTTCAAGCTAAGGAGGCAGTGAAGCCCACATCACAGTGAAGCTCCTCTTTGTAGGAGGCCTGACAGTATCCTTCCAGCTGATAAATCATCTTCCAGGCCCCCAAGAGAATAAGCAGTGAAAACAGGATTTCAGTTCAAATTGTTTCTTTTTCTCATTTGTAGCCCCAAATTTCCTATCTTGTGTGATTCTGCTCTCAGACATTATAACATTGACAACTTGGAGATTTCAATGATAAGAAAGCTACTTAGTCACATATTACACAATCCAGTAATCTTCCCTTTCATCCAAGTGCATCATTTTTGGAGTGAGCATCATAGCACCACAGTCTCTGGTCACAGGGAATTAAATTCCAGCAGCAGGAAGGAAACATTTTCTCGTTCTAATATTTCATTTTGTTTTCTTTTCTATTCAGTGCTCAGGGTAAGATTTCTAATATCACCAAAATCAACTTCCTTTTTTTTTTAAGAATAGAAATTATTCTCATTAGGACATGTTAAGGGGGAGGTGGAAAGCAACATCAAAGTTTTCCCAAATGGGAGTTTGATGTGAAACCACAGTGGAAACTTTGTGAACAACTGAAGAAAACTGTTGTTTTTTTATCATCCATCATGCTTGGTGTTAGCCACTCAAACACTGCCAATCAACAAAGTGTGAACAGAAAATCTTTTGAGAAAGGAGCTTGTTTGTGATATCCAGAGGGAACGCTTTAATTGACTTAATTTTTCAGCTCTTGTCTGAGTCCACAACTGAGAGGTTAGCTATGTTTCAGAGGCCCAGCCCAGGGACTGCAGGAGCGTGGTCTGAACTCAAACACCTCCAGGGGCCATTGGAGCCATCCCAGTGAGTGAAGGAGGTTGCCTAGGAGTGAGCACAAGGACACCCTTGGATTCTGGGTAGGGGCAGCTGCTGACCATCACTGTACAAGAACTAAAGGCTCCATGTTGCCAGATTTCCTGGCAAAAGAAAAAATCTGGAGTTTTATGAAAAATCCCCTGATCTTTAAGTTTTGTCAACCAGTACAAAACTTGTTTAAACACATGAAGGCCAGATAAACTATATCTGGAAATTAGATAGAGGCCTTTAGCTTTAAATTCATGACCTCTGGTAAAATAGAGATAATATGGGTTTTAGAATCAAACAGATTCCAGCTTTACTATTGACTAGTTGTATGACCTGGTGATTTATTAATTCTGCCCAAGCCTCAGTTTCCTTACCTGGTTAATAAAGTCTGCATTGCAGGGTAGTTGTGAGGATTAGAAGGAAAATATGTAAAATGACAAATACATAGCTGGTATCAACAATTAGAGATGGCTACTTTATTTTGTTATCACCTAAATGTTCATATTGTCTGACTCATTTTCATAAAATTCTAGCATTTTGGAGCAATAGGAAATTGAAAATCTCAGGTATAGGTGAAACTGCTATTTTGGACTCTATCCTCCTGGCTCCATACACAAAAGGATGCTGCCTCACTATTTACCCAAGCATGTTCCAAGAAACGTGTTCCACAGAACTCCTCCATGAGCCCTCTAGCCAACAAAGAATTGCTGAAAAAAGTTCATAGCCCACTTATTTGGGAGTGGGCAAGGTCACCACCATGGACCCATATTTCTCCTGTGTACTGCCAGTAGGGATGCTGGATCAGATGGTATCCAGACACTACATCTGTGTAGATGGGGAGTGGGGAGAGAAGATGGGGAATAGTGGAGGGATGGAGGAATGATTGATTTTTAGTTTCACCCCATATATAGGTAGCCAAGGCACACTTGAAACAGTCTATCCACCACACATTGAAGGAAAGGAAAAGGTTTAAGTTAGAACGTTGTTTTGAGCCCCCTTTCTCAAGTTCACATGACCATCTACGGCTCCAGGCCTCTGGCTCTGAGATGGGCTGCATTCTACTAAACTCTGAGGTCTTTGAGGACACAAAAGATGTCTTTTACATAGTACTCAGTACGTGCTAGGGTTAATTTCAATGTCTGTACCACCTTTTTACAGGGCTATTATGAGAAGTAAATGAAATAATTTAAGTAGATGGGCTTTGTGAATGTAAAGTATTATATGGATACATTATTATTATAAACAATAATAATCTTGCATTAACATCCACTGATAATTAATGTGTTAGATATAACCACACTAATTATTACTAACAATTATTATTACCAACAATCCACCAAAGCATGTGATTCATCATAACATGTTTTCATCTGGAATTGATCCAAAGATAATTCATCCTGAGAATTACTTAGAGCTTCCTATGGAGGAACTCAATAACTATGTATTAAGATTAAATGGAAAACTGGAATTAAAGGTGATTGGCAACATCCTAGTAGTGTGGGCAATCATTTGGCTTTTTCCAATGAGAACAATTACTCTGCCATCTACAAGATCTCTGCCAAGGGCCACAGTATCAGGAGTGTAGCTCTGCTTCATGGAGAGCATCCAGGTGCCCAGGGAACTGAATAAAAGGCTCCAGTTCATAAGGACTCTTGCCTTGTGAATCCCTGAGAAGTGTTAATTTATTCCACTTGCATATGAAGTTTAGTGCCTGGGAGTTAGTGAATATCAGCACTCACTAGAAGCCAGAGGGAAATATTTCCATCCTTCACTGGAAGACAAAATGTGTTTTAAATTATCAGTACACTGAACTGTACCACATACTGTCACCATTAAATGACCAGGAGCAGGTACAGGGGGATTTTAAAAATGGGTATGAATTAAATTAGGGAAATTAAATGATAGGTCTGAAAATCTCTACTGGGAATGCATTTCCAAGCTCCAAGTTTTCCTTTCCTTCCTTTTTGACGGTTACAATCATGGTCATTAAAGATTTACCAGATGGTTTACCATCTCATCTTTATACTCTGAAAGGAAACAAAAAGCATCCTCTCCATCTCCTCAGCCCTCAAACATACACTCCAAACCCTGCTGGTCTGCAAAGAGCAATAATCTGTTTTACATTTCAGAACAATTGATTCCCAGTATTTCAGAGACACAGATTTATCCTCATCAACTCCTTTTTTGAAGTACAGTTGATTTACAATATTAGATTAGTTTCAGGGTTATAGCAAAGGGATTGAGTATTTTGATAGGTTATACTCCATTTAAAGTTACTAAAAAATAATAACTACAACTCCCTGTGCTGTACGTATATCCTTAATGGATAAAAAGGATGTGGTGTATATATATACAAAGAAATACTACCCTACCATAAAAAAACAATGAAATTCTGCCATTTACAATAACATGGATGGACCTAGAGAGAATTATGCTTAGTGAAATAAGTCAGAGAAAGACAAATACTGTATGTTATCACTTACTGTATGTTACTCCACTTACATGTGGAGTCTAAAAAATAAAACAAAGGAATGTATATAGCAAAACAAAAACAGACTCACAGATACAGAGAACAAGCTAGTGGTTACCAGTGGGGAGATGGAAGCAGGGAGGGGAAACATCAGGGAAAGGGATTAAGAGACACAAACTACTATGTATTCTTACTGACTCTTAATATCATTAACAGCACAGAAGGTCAGATTGTAGGTCCTTTTGAGTCTAACTTTCAGCCTTACATTTTTATGATACACTTTAGGAATCAACTGTTCTCTTCCACTGCAAATAGGCTACAGCCCATTTAAAAAGCAAGCAGTGCCCCTGCATATGAGCTGGGCATCAGAAGGTAGTTATAATTATTGCAGTAGTAACCTGAGCTGTAAACTAGGGCATAACAGGGGCATAACGCTATTACAAAAAGCACAGGGGGACCTTCAACATGGCAGAAGTAAGACGTGGAGATCAACTTCCCCCTCAAAACTACATCAGAAATACATCTACATATGGAACAACTCCTACAGAACACATAGTGAATGCTGGCAGAAGACCTCAGACTTCCCAAAAGGGCTGTGCTGGAACTTCTCTGCTGGGCTCCTGGACTTCCACAAAGATTGCTTTGGCAGGGACCTTCAAGATGGTGGAGGAGTAAGATGTGGAGATCACCTTCCTTCCCACAAATACATCAAAAATACATCTAAAGGTGGAACAACTCCTACAGAACACCTACTGAACGCTACCAGAAGGCCTCAGACTTCCCAAAAGAGGCTTGGTGCTCCGGCCGGGTGTCAGGCCTGAGCCTCTGAGATGGGAGAGTTGAGTTCAGGACATTGGTCCATGAGAGACCCCCTGGCCCCACGTAATATCAAACAGCGAGAGTTCTCACAGAGATCTCCATTTCAACACTAAGACCTAGCTCCACTCAACAACCAGCAAGTACAGTGCTGGACACCCTTTGCCAACAACTACCAAGACAGGAACACAAGCCCACCCATTAGCAGAGAGGCTGCCTAAAATCATAATAAGTTCACAGACACCCCAAAACACACCACCGAACGCGATCCTGCCCAACAGAAAGACAAGATCCAGTTTCAACCACCAGAACACAGGCACCAGTCCCCTCCACCAGGAAGCCTACAAACACACTAAACCAACCTTAGCCACTCAGTGCAGACCAAAAACAATGGGAATTATGAACCTGCAGCCTGCGAAAAGGAGATTAAACAAAATGAGGAGACAGAGAAATACACAGCAGATGAAGGAGCAAGGTAAAAACACACCAGACCAAACAAATGAAGAGGAAATTCAGAGTAATCATAGTAAAGATGATCCAAAATCTTGGAAACAGAATGGAGAAAATACAAGATATGTTTAACAAGGACCTAGAAGAACTAAAGAGCAAACAAGCAATGATGAACAATACAATAAATAAAATTAAAAATTCCCTAGAAGGAGTCAATAGCAGAATAACTGAGGCAGAAGAACGGCTAAGTGACCTGGAAGACAAAATAGTAGAAATGACTACCACAGAGCAGAATAAAGAAAAAAGAATGAAAAGAATTGAGGACAGTCTCAGAGACCTCTGGGACAACATTAAACATACCAACATTTGAATTATAAGGGTCCCAGAAGAAGAAGAGAAAAAAAAAAAGGGACTGAGAAAATATTTGAAGGGATTATAGTTGAAAACTTCCCTAACATGGGAAAGTAAATAGCCACACAAGTCCAGGAAGTACAGAGTCCCATACAGGATAAATCCAAAGAAACACGCCAACACACATGTTAAAAAACTATCAAAAATTAAATAAAAAGGAAAAATATTAAAAGCAGCAAGGGAAAAGCAACAAATAACATACAAGGGAATACCTATAAGGTTAATAGCTGATCTTTCAGCAGAAACTCTGCAAACCAGAAGGGAGTCGCAGGACATATTTAAAGTGATGAAAAGGAAAAACCTACAACCAAGATTACTCTACCCAGCAAGGATCTCATTCAGATTCGATGGAGAAATTAAAAACTTTACAGAAAAGCAAAAGTTAAGAGAATTCAGCACCAACAAACCAGCTCTACAACAAATGCTAAAGGAACTTCTCTAGGCAGGAAACTCAAGAGAAGGAAAAGACATACAATAACAAACCCAAAACAATTAAGAAAATGGTAATAGGAACATACATATCAATAACTACCTTAAATGTAAAGGGATTAAATGGTCCAACCAAAAGACATAGACTGGTTGAATGGATACTAAAACAAGACCCATATATATGCTGTGTACAAGAGACCCACTTCAGACCTAGGGACACATAGAGACTGAAAGTGAGGGGATGGAAAAAGATATTCCATGCAAATGGAAACCAAAAGAAAGCTGGAGTAGCAATTCTCATCAGACAAAATAGACTTTAAAATAAAGACCATTACAACAGACAAAGAAGGACACTACTTAATGATCAATGGATAAATCCAAGAAGAAAATATAATAATTGTAAATATTTATGCACCCAACATAGGACTACCTCAATACATAAGGCAAAAGCTAACGACCATAATAGGGGAAATCGACAGTAACACAATAATAGTAGGGGACTTTAACACCTAGCTTTCACCAATGAACAGATCATCCAAAATGAAAATAAACAAGGAAACACAAGCTTTAAATGATACATTAAACATGATGGACTTAATTGGTATTTATAGGACATTCCATCCAAAAACAACAGAATACAGATTCTTCTCAAGTGCTCATGGAACATTCTCCAGGAGAGATCATATCTTCGGTCACAAATCAAGGCTTGGTAAATTTAAGAAAATTGAAATCATATCAAGTATCTTTTCTGATCACAATGCTATCAGACTAGATATCAATTATGGGAAAAAATCTGTAAAAAATACAAACACATGGAGGCTATAAACTACACTACTTAATAGCCAACCAAGAGATCACTGAAGAAATCAAAGAGGAAACCAAAAATTACCTAGAAACAAATGATAATGAAAACACGATGACCCAAAACCTATGGGATGCAGCAAAGCAGTTCTATAAGGGAAGTTTATAGCAATGAAATCCTACCTCAAGAAACAACAAATATCTTGAATAAACAGCCTAACTTTAAACCTAAGGCAATTAGAGAAAATAGAACAAAAAAACACCCCAACGTTAGCAGAAGCAAAGAAATCATAAAGATCAGATCAGAAATAAATGAAAAAGCAATGAAGGAAATGATAACACAGATCAATAAAACTAAAACCTGGTTCTTTGAGAAGATAAGCAAAATGGATAAAACATTAGCCCAATCCATCAAGAAAAAAAGGGAGAAGACTCAAACCAAAAGAATTAGAAACGAAAAAGGAGAAGTAACAACTGACACTGCAGAAATACAAAGGACTATGAGAGATTACTACAAGCAACTATATGTCAATAAAATGGACAACCTGGAAGAAATGGACAAATTCTTAGAAAAGCACAACCTTCCAAGACTGTACCAGGGAGAAATAAAAAATATAAACAGACAAATTACAAGCAATGAAATTGAAACTGTGATTAAAAACCTTCCAATGAACAAAAGTCCAGGACCAGACAGCTTCACAGGCGAATTCTATCAAACATTTAGAGAAGAGCTAACACCTACCTTTCCCACTCTTCCAAAATATGGCAGAGGGAGGAACATACCCAAACTCATTCTATGAGGCCACCATCACCCTGATACCAAAACCAGACCAAAATGTCACAAGAAAAGCAAACTACAGGCCAATATCACTGATGAACATGGATGCAAAAATCCTCAACTAAATACTAGCAAACAGAATCCAACAGCACATTAAAGGGTTCATACACCAGTATCAAGTGGGGCTTACCCCAGGAATGCAAGGATTCTTCAATATATGCAAATCAATCAATGTACTACACCATATTAACAACCTGAAGGATAAAAACCATATGATTACCTCAAAAGATGCAGAAAAAGATTTGACAAAATTCAACACCCATTTATGATAAAAACCCTCCAGAAAGTAGACACAGAGGGAACTTACCCCACATAATAAAGGTCAGATATGACAAACCCACAGCCAGCATCATTCTCAATGGTGAAAAACTGAAACCATTTCCACTAAGATCAGGAACAAGACAAGCTTACCCACTCTCACCACTATTATTCAACATAGTTTTGGAAGTTTTAGCCACAGTAATCAGAGAAGGAAAAGAAATAAAAGGAATCTAAATTGGAAAAGAAGATGTAAAACTGCATCACTGCTTGCAGATGACATGATACAATGCATAGAGAATCCTAAAGATGCTACCAGAAAACTACTAGAGTTAACCAATGAATTTGGTAAAGTAGCAGGATACAAAATTAATGCACAGAAATCTCTTGCATTCCTATACACTAATGATGAAAAATCTAAAGGAGAAATTAAGGGAACACTCCCATTCACCACTGCAACAAAAAGAATAAAATACCTACGAATAAACCTACCTAAGGAGACAAAAGACCTGTATGCAGAAAAGTATAAGACATTGATGAAAGAAATTAAAGAAGATACAAACAGATGGAGATATATACCATGTTCATACGTTAGAAGAATCAACAATGTGCAAATGACTATACTATCCAGAGCAATCTACAGATTCAATGCAATCCCTATCAAACTACCAATAGCATTTTCTACAGACCTAGAACAAAAATGTTCACAATTTGTATGGAAACACAAAAGACCCCAAATAGCCAAAGCAATCTTAAGAAAGAAAAACAGAGCTGGAGGAATCAGGCTCCCTGACTTCAGACTATACTACAAAGCTACAGTAATGAAGACAGTATGGTAATGGCACAAAAACAGATCAATGCAAGAGGATAGAAAGCCCAGAAATAAACCCATGCACATATGGTCACCTTATCTTTGATGAAGGAGGGAAAAATATACAATGGAGAAAATGACAGCCTCTTCAATAAGTGGTGCTGGGAAAACTGACAGCTACATGTAAAAGAATGAAATTAGAACACTCCCTAATACCATACACAAAAATAAACTCAAAATGGATTAAAGACCTAAATGTAAGGCCACACACTATAAAACTCATAGAGGAAAACACAGGCAGAACATTCTAGGACATAAATCACAGCAAGATCCTTTTTGACCCACCTCCTAGAGGAATGGAAATAAAAACAAAAATAAACAAATGGGACCTAATGAAACTTAAAAGCTTTTGCACAGCAAAAGAAACTATAAACAAGACGAAAAGACAACCCTCAGAATAGGAGAAAATATTTGCAAATGAAGCAACTGACAGAGGATTAATCTCCAAAATATACAAGCAGCTCATGAAGCTCAATATCAAAAAAACAAACAACCCAATCCAAAAATGGGCAGAAGACCTAAATAGACATTGCTCCAAAGAAGATATACAGATTGCCAACAAACACATGAAAGGATGCTTGGTATCACTAATCATTAGAGAAATGCAAATCAAAATTACAATGAGGTATCACTTCACACCAGTCAGATTGGCCATCATGAAAAAATCTACAAACAATAAATGCTGGAGACGGTGTGGAGAAAAGGGAACCCTCTTGCACTGTTGGTGGGAATGTAAATTGATACAGCGCCTATAGAGAACAGTATGGAGGTTCTTTAGAAAACTAAAAATAGAACTACATATGACCCAGTAATCCCACTACTGGGCATATACCCTGAGAAAACCATAATTCAAAAAGTGTCATGTACCACAATGTTCATTGCAGCTCTATTTACAATAGCCAGGACATGGAAGCAACCTAAGTGTCCATCAACAGATGAATGGATAAAGGAGAGGTGGCTTATATATACAATGGAATATTACTCAGCCGTAAAAGAAAATGAAATTGAGTTATTTGCAGTGAGGTGGATGGACCTAGAGACTGTCATACAGAGTGAAGATAATCAGAAAGAGTAAAACAAATACCGTATGCTAACACATGTATATGGAATCTAAAAAAAAAAAAAAAAACTTTCTGAAGAACCTAGGGCCAGGACAGGAATAAAGACTCCGACGTAGAGAATGGACTTGAGGACATGGGGTGGAGGAAGGGTAAGCTGGGACGAAGTGAGAGAGTAGCATTGACATATATACACTACCAAATGTATAGCTAGCTAGTGGGAAGCAGCTGCATAGCACAGGGAGATTAGCTCAATGCTTTGTGACCACTTACAGGGGTGGGATAGGGAAGGTGGGAGGGAGACGCAAGAGGGAGGGGATATGGGGACACAGGTATACATATAGCTGATTCACTTTGTTATACAGCAGAAGGTAACACACCATTGTAAAGCTATTATATGCCAATAAAGATGTTAAAAAAAAGATGAAACAGATAAAAACAAACAAACAAAAAAACAAACAACAAGAACAAAAACAAAATGCACAGGCCAGAAATCACAAGTAATAACAAAGAAATATCAATCTCTAGGTATGTCTTCCCCAAAAGAGGTTCAGCTATAAAAGCCTATGGTAGTAATGTGTTAACAAACTCCCTTTCCTCTTTTCCCCACCCAGCCAAATTCTGTACCACCCATGGAGACTCCTAAATCACACCAGCTACTTATTTACCCTCTAATTAATTAAAATTCAATAATTAAACTTTTCCATTCCTTAGTTATACAGTCCACCTTTCAACTGCTCAGTGGCCACCTCTGGTTGTCGACTACCTACTGGCCAGCACAGGCAGAGAACATGCCCATCACTGTAGGGAGTTCTAGTGGACAGTGCTGATCTCCAGAGAGGCTCTTTTGCCAAACTTCAAAACTCTGAAAAAGAAGCTCACCTTGTTTTTCTCTCTCTCATCCTTACACCCCCAACAATCTCTTTATTATGCAAATCAGTTTAGCCTCTCAGGTTTTTCTTTTTTCTTCACTTAGTCATTTACCAGATTTCACATAACAAAGACACTCAGGAACTGACACAGCTGGCATGAATCCTCTTCTGCATTGCTTTCTCTGAATTCTGTAATTCTGCACATAGAAATCTCTCTGTAATTCCAGACATGTTCTAAGGGACAGATACAGGAAAATGTTCATCAGTTATGTCCCAGGGCAATGGCCATGTTTGCCAGCTTTCACTAAACATAGAAGATAGTAGGTGTGTGGTTTAAATAGACTGTCAGGTGCTTCTCACTTTGAGCACAGGACCACGCACTGAACTTGCACCAAAAAGTAGGTGTTAGCACTAAATAAATATGCACTACTTCACGACTGAGTACATGATTCTCCCAGTTACTGTGAGTTGTAGGAAGGTCTATGTGCTTGTCAGTTACCTCTGTGCTTTCAAGTGTGTTCTGGACTCTTCCCTGGAACCTTGCCAACTGGCTTCCACCAGGGGTGTGGTCACTGGAAGGCATGGATGGGAGACCTGAGATGACAACCCCTTCCTCATCTCCCTTTCAGGCAACGTTTCCAGCATTACCTGCATCTCCTCTACCTTGCTGGCTACCATTAGATAGGCCCTCCTTCCACAGATCCAGCTTCTGCTCGATGGTCCAGCTGGTACTAACACCTTCTTTTGTCCCTCTCTCCCAGTGGTGTGCTGGTAAATGCTTAGCAACCGGTTCTCTTGGTGGGGAGAAAGTTCTGATTTGAAATGTTTGCCAATGTCTGTGGTGTAAATACTTATACCCAGGCTAGCAAAATTCCTGAAGATTTAACAATTGACTCTCTCAGGCCTCTACAAGCTAGCTTCAGTATATCACTGCTCTACCCTAAGTCAAGTAGCAGCTTCCCGTTGTTAATCTCTGGGTTTCCTCACAGTTCCTACTTAGTTTCTCAAGATTCCCAACTCCTTTGTTATTAGTTATTGAATAAAATCTTTTCTATTAGCTACCTGGTGTGGGCTCTGTTTTCCAAACTATATCCTAAATGTATAGTCTTAAGGTTAAAATTTATTAGAGAAGTGCTTCTCAAAGTTCCACAGTATAAATCAGTCATATCACTAAGGATGCTGGAAGTTCAGCTGACACTACTTTTAAAGAGTAAGACTTTCTAGATGAAGGAAGCAGTGAATCAGTTTACAATGTGGCACAGGCTTCTTATCTCATTGTGCACTGGTAACAAAATGTTTGCAGGCTGGTAGCTGTGGGCAAACACACTTTAAGTAACTCTGTAGAAAAGCACTTTGGAAAAGCAATTTGGCAAATGTATCAAAAGCCCCCGAAGTGTCCTATCCTTTGTTCCACTAGTTCCACTTTGACAGACTATCTCCTAGGAACTCATCCAAAAAGAAGGGAAAAGCCTTATGCTCAAAGATGTTTACTGCAGCATTATTTAAAATAGGGTAGTTTTTTTTGTGTGTGTTTTTTTTGCGGTACACGGGCCTCTCACTGTTGTGGCCTCTCCTGTTGCGGAGCACGGGCTCCGGACACGTAGGCTTAGTGTCCATGGCTCACGGGCCCAGCCGCTCCATGGCATGTGAGATCTTTCTGGACCGGGACACGAACCCGTGTCCCCTGCATCAGCAGGCAGACTCTCAACCACTGCACCACCAGGGAAGCCCAAAATAGGGTAGTTTTGAAAGCAACTTCAAAGTGAAAAAAATAGGAAAATGATCAAATAAATCTGCTTGATGGGATATTATGCAGTCTTAAAAATTATAATTATGAATATTATAACAATATGGAAAAAAACATATACTACTAAGTAATAAAATCAGGAAAGAAAATTTTATGTGCATGATAAGTATCATGTAAGAATATGAATGCCAGAAGGAAAAGACTGAAAAGAAATATATACAAATAATAAATAAATTATGTAAGGGGGGGTCTCAGGAGATGAAGTCTTTTCCTCTAATTATCCAAGACGGTCCAATTACCCTAATGTAGATATTCCATTTAGTTTTGTTAAACAAAAAATAAAAGATAGTAAAGCCCACCAACAAAGTCATGGAGAATATTTAGAAGGGAAAAAAAAGACATTACACATTAAGATGTCTGTGAATGCTGTTTTATATTTATAATATAAGACCTGGATGAGCTGGAAGTTAAATGAAGATCCCCTATCTGCCATCTGTCACTCATCCCCTCATACGTGTTATGTTGCCTTCTCACCTGAATTTCATCTGCTTACCAACTTCTATCAAACCACCCTTTCAGAGAAGTGGCTTTTATCACATATGTACAGGTAAGTAAACATGCTACCTGTGAGGTCTTCTGAGCCTTCTTCCTGCTGTGGAGTGAAGACGTTGGCCCCTAGAGGAGCACCTGTCAGCTCCTTGCAAACAGATGGAAGAAGGACTCAAGTCTATACTCAGGGATCCAAACAAGGTATTTGTCTACATTTGATCTACTCAGTATGGATTCAAACCCCTCACCCAAATTCCACTGGGCATCTGGTTCCCTTAGAGACAATAACAACTGCTTCCTTGGCTGCACCCCCTGTCCCTCCCTCTCCTGCCTTCCACCTGAGACCAGATATTCAAAAATATTGCTAACTTAGACCACGTACCAAGAACAAAAATTAAAAACAACAACAACACAACAACAAAACAACCCAAAACTTAAAAACAGTCCTCATCCAATTTGTTTCAACTTTTAAATAAACAAACAGAACCCAACTTCAGAATTCAACATGCAATATTGCCACACAAACCACCAAAGACCACACCAATGGCCACCATAAGTATAAAATAGCAATAAAGAGCTCAGGCCCTGGAGCTTGACTAGGAAATATTAGATTTTCCACTTACCTAATCTTTGTTTCCTCACCTGTCTGTTTCCCCATAGGATTGTTGTATGGACAAAATTAGCTATTTTACATAAAGCACTTAGAACAATAAAGTTTAGCTAACATTAAGTTTTCACTCCAAAAAATAAATGTGCGATGTGGCCCCTGTAAGGCAGTCCCTGTTGCCCATCCCCAGGGCCTACTATGTCTAAAATGAGCACACAAATTAAGGGTAAATGTCAAAATATCCACAGTATTAAAACATCACGATATGGATGTTGATGTCCATCGACAGATGAATAGATAAAGAAGATGTGGTACATATATACAATGGAATATTACTCAGCCATTAAAAATAATTAATTAATGCCATTTGCAGCAATATGGATGGACCTGGAGATTATTATACTAAGTGAAGTAAGTCAGACAGAGAAAGAGAAATATCACGTGATATCACTCATATGTGGAATCAAAAAAAATTATATAAGTGAACTTATTTACAAACAGAAACAGACTCACAGACTTAGAGAATAAACTTATGATTAGCACGGAAAAGGGTATGGGGGCAGGATAGACTGGTAGTTTGAGATTGATATGTACACACTGCTATATTTAAAACAGATAACCAACAAGGACCTACTGTATAGCACAGGGACCTCTGCTCAATATTCTGTAATAACATAAGTGGGAAAAGAATTTGGAAAAGAATAGATACATGTATATGTATAACTGAATCACTTTGCTGTGCATCTGAAACTATCACAACATTGTTAATCAATTATACTCCAATATAAAAATTTTTTAAATAAATAAAAATCATGATATAAACAGAAATGTGATCATATTCATTTCTAGAATTTTCCATCTCACCGAAATAAACGACCTGAAGACAGGAAATGCCAAAATATTTTCAAATCACTCCTCCCGCCATGCTTCTGTCCATTTCACTGGACATGCCTACCTCGAACCACTGCCCGTGGGACTGCATCTTGAGGATGACACAGGGGTCTGGTTTGGAAAGGGCATCTCTGTCGGAAATGCCTTTGCATGCCACACGCAGCTCAACTTTGGTCAGGCAGGGGCTGTTAAAGATTCCCAGTGTATTGGCAGCTGACTCATAAATGTTGCTCATCTTCTTCATTCTGTTTTAGGCAAGAAAAAGAGGAAAAAATAGATGCCAATCACCACAGTATTTTTCAAAGGAAAAAGCTTCCCAGTCACCCTTCAGGAAAATGTTCAACACACAGTATTGAGTACTGAATATATTAATTATCTGGCTTTCCACAGCAGGGTCAGGGTTCCAGTGAAACAAACAAACAAACAAAACCAAAAGAAAAAACAACCAAAATACCCAATAGGTGCTAATGCACTTGGCTAAGAACACTATTTTCTTATATGATTTGCATACATTTGCATAGTAAAATTTTTAGTCTATGAAATAATATTAACGAATTAGTGCAACAGACTGCAAACTGTAATCCAGTTCTATATTAAGTGCATGGCTTGTGTGAAATTTTACAGAGTTGTTGGTTAATCAGTTTAGTCACATTCCAAGTTGTTCAGATTCCTCCCAAATCCAGCTCTTCTTTTCCTTCTGTGTGATGGCACAGAGAAGGACATTGTCTGACCTGAAGAAACAGTCCAAATTTCCCTTCCCCAAACCCTGGCTCCATTTCTCAAGATGCCTTCAGCAAACCAAGTCCAAGAGAGACCCAGCATCTGATCTCCTGCCTCAAGTGCATTAGTCCATTCTCTCCTTTCCCTTCCCTGCTCCTGCTACCACGTCAGAAATGTGACTGTGACCATTTGAAGGACAGCACAAAGCCTAAACCATGGAAACAGCAGCCACAAGTAAGTACTGCTGGCCTCCTTCCTGTCCTCACATGGTCACCTTTCAATGACACTTTGCATCACCAAGGCCCAGGGCTACAAGGAACCCCCAGAACCCTCCAACACTCTCCTTCTCAGAGGAGGGCTGGGCCTGTAAGGACATCGACAGAGCCTCTCAGGGGTGAAATCAATATCCTTCTCATGAAATTCTGTTTCCCTGTAGATTCCCTATGAGAAACGGCATTGGTGTCCCACAGTGGAATTTCTTCATCTATAAAATGAGGATAATCCATCCTTCTCCCTTCCCTTCTTCCACAAATATTCAGTGAGTCCCCTTGGTATCTGGCACCATGCTAGGTTTGCGTACACCATAACCTCTTAAACACACACACACACACACACACACACACACACACACACACACACACACACACACACACACACACACACACACACACACACACACACACACACACACACACACACACACACACACACACCAGCTGGTCTCTCCAAACTTAGCAGCTAGCTCCATGCCAAAGGCAACCTTTTCCAACCTGACAATGCCCCTCCCTCATGGCAGATGTCACTGGAATTTTCTCTCCCAATGCTCCATCACAAGGCTTTCTGCCCTCCCTCCCTTCCACATTCCAACTCTCTAGTTCCCTATTTATCTAGTTATTATGAACACATGTTTTTCCCTATATATGCTGAAGGGAAGTTGCACTGAATACCAGAAATTTATCTCCTAGAACAGAAGTGGACAAACTATGGCCTGTGTGCCCAATCTGGCTTGCCACCTGCTTTGATACATAAAGTTTTGTTGGAACACAGCCCTGGTCGTGCATTTACATATTGTGTGTGGTTGCCTTAATAGATTGCAGCCCAGAGTATTTGCAACAGAGGCTGCATGGCCTGCAAAGCCTGAAATACCTACTCTCTGGCCTCTTCAGAAAATGTTTCCCAGTCTCTGCTCTAAAATATCAGGTAAGGGGAGTTTGCAGTTGGAAGGAGTTGGGATTCTCTTTCAATATGTGCTGTGGGATTAGTCTGAGGGTGAGAGTTGCTCTATCCTCTATCATACTGAATATTAATAGAGATTTTGGGACATTTGTTTTTTTACATACAAGAAAATCCAAGCTGAGAGGGGATTGGAACCTTGCCCGTGTCACACAGTTATTCTAATGGAAGAGCTAATACCGAAATGCCAGTTTTCTATCTTTTAGCCCATGCTATTTTTTACCATATGTAAAACGTTGGCTGGAGAATTGTTTGAATCTACAAAGTAACAGCGGATATAACAATATCCTTGATTTATTTCAACCTCCATGCAGAATCATTCTTTCTATTTTTAAACAAATTTTATTCATATACAGAAAATGCACAAATCATAAGTGTACAGTTTAATAAATGATGGTTCCTCTATTTTTACATATTGTGAGCAGACCAATCATTAGAGCAAAATAGAAGGCAGAGCATATGTGAACTTCAGTTTATAAAAAAGTGCACAGAGAAGGAATAGACTAGTAGGAGGATGGTTTTGTATCAGGCAGTGTTGGAAAAAATGTTGTGAACTCTCTATCAACTTTTTGATAAGAACAGCTTATCCTTCCTGAGTTCTGCTTTCCCAAAGCATTAGTTGGCTCCTTGGATCCACACTGCTCTTCTGAGTTCTGAGTGGCCTTTCCTATCTCTGGGAGGCATTGCTACCCCTTCTAACTCGCCCTATCCTTACAGGCTCATGGTCATGTCCATCCCCTTTCTCTCTCTCTCTTTTTCTTAAGGACTATCTTCTATTTTAGGTTCATAGCAAATTTCAGAGGAATGTTCAGAGATATCCCATATGCCACCTTCCTCCTCCATTACCTTCGTTACAATCAGTGAACCTCCACTGACTCATCATAATCACCCAAAGTCCATAGTTCACATCAGGGTCCACTCTTGGGGTTGCACATTCCATGAGTTTGGACAAATGTATAATAACGTGTACCCCCCATTACAGTACCATACAGAGTAGTTTCACCATCCTAACAATCCTCTATGCTCCACTTATTCATCTCTCCCTAACTCCTGGCAACCACTGATCTTTTTACTGTCTGCATAGCCTTTTCCAGAATGTCACAGAGATGGGAAGCTTTTCAGGCTGGCTCCTTTCATCCAGGACCCACTGACTCCTTTCTGTATAACACAAGCTTGCCTATAGAATGGAACACCTGCTCTAATGCCAAGTATTAATTGTGGTATGTAATGGAAAAAAGACTGTCAAGGAGACATACAGTTCCTTCCAGGGTCAAATCCTGGCTCCTTCACTCACTATGTAACCTTGAACAGGGTTCTTAACCTCTCTTGTAGTAATACCTACCTTGAAGAGTTGCTATGAAGGGCAGATGAAATAATACATGTAAAGTGCTTAGCACAATGCCAGGTATACAGTAGATGCTTCAAAAGTAGAGCTATTATTATTGTAATCTGACTGCTCTCAAGATTAAATCACTCATTCTCCCACTGCCAACTGGAACTCTCTTCGATTTTCTTGCTATTACTCCAGGATTAAGATTCTACTTGACCCCTTAAATACATTCTCTTTGCAGCCCACACAGTCTGGGCATAACACTCTCCACCTAAGAGCACAAAACCACCTCTCAAATCAGTAGTTTGTCTGAGGATTCATACACATTAGCTGATCAGAAGGCAGATAGTAAAATATAAGTGACAATCTGATCACATAGGCCAAAAGCTGTCTAAAATAATTTAAAACTATTAGGAAAGCTTCTCAAAATATGGATTTATGCCATAACCATGAATGATATATCCTAAACTGTAAGTGTACATAGTACTCTGAGATATTAGCTGGTAGTAAATTTAAATCGTTTATAAATGAATAAACAAATGAAATTGGGGCACATGTTCAGAGACTTTTTTAAAACCAGTGGGATATATGATCTAAAATTTTTTATGAACCATTCTTTTAGGCAAACACTTGGAGGATTTAGAGCTGGGAAAATAGCCATGATGAAATAATCATTTGATAAAAATTAATCAGTGGTTGGACTAGAGGAGAGAAGAAAGTTTATGATTGTCAAAGGGTGGTCATTATTTATTCCTCCTTTTTTCATCGATTTCACCACCACCCCTTCTTCTTCTGCTCAAGGACCTAAGAGGCTGACCTCCACTGAATGACAGCTCACTGTTGGCTAGCCTCCTGTGCTATGGTCTGAATGTCTGTGTCCCCCCACAAAATTCATATGCTGAAATCCTAACCCCTGAAGGTGGTGAGATTAGGAGGTGGAGACTTAGAGAAGCGAATAGGTCTGAGGGTGGAACCCTCATGAATGGCATTAGTGCTCTTACAAGAGAGACCACAGAGCTCCCCGGGCTCTTCTGCCATGTGAGAACACAGTGAGAAGAGAGCCCTCACCCAACCACGCTGTAACTCTGATTGGGATGTCCAGCCTCCAGAACTGTGAGCCAAACCCCTATATGACCCAGGTCCTGAAAGGCAACTCCATCTCCAAGATTCTCACTTCACTTTGGGAGTACTGTTTCTTCCTTTGGCTCCTTCAGGCTTACACTCATTCTAGGGTTGGGCCGGCATAAGTCCTTAGGTTTGGTCCCTGCCACCCACTGGCTGAGAACAATCAGTCAAGTCTCCAGAAAAAGCGCAGCTGTGAAACATTCACAGCCAACACTCATATCCACTGGGCACTGGGGGATGGTTACACTAACTTGATAAAGGGGAATTGGGCAGAGCATCAACAGGGTCTATTTCACCACAGTGGTTAGTCTCCTTTAGATCAGGGACTACTTCTTATACTTTACCCCAATAGTGTTCGCCTTGATAATATTTGTAGACTGGTGATGAAACCACTACACATCCTGACTTTTGGGGGGACAGGATATAGGCTATGTCCATGCACAAATGAAAGCCACACCTAGATGGACATATTGGAGATCATGAGTTCCTCTGGCTGTCCAGAGGTAGCAGCAGTCCTGACCTTGATTTTGGAGATGGTATATAGGCCAGTGAATTCAGACTGTTTGGCCTTGGCCCAGCTGAAGCTCACTGCTGAAAGGTGATCACAAACTACGGTTCTGTCAACCAGTGATCAGCTACAACCGGCTCCAGATAAGTGGAGTAAACAAGTAATTTCACACTCTGTTAAAAGACAGGATTAATGTGGCCAGATTATCAATACATTTTCCATGGCCTATTTAAATCCTTTTGTTGCCTTTCATACAATAGCCTGGTTTTACAGAGACTAATGTCTGCTGAGAATTATTTTGATGAAAGCTGACTTTTGGCCAATTTTAGAAGCAAATTATAATTGTCCTTTCACTTGGATAATTTAAGTTATAAAAAACCACTCCTTTAGCATATCAACACTCTCTAACAGGACAAATTGATCTTGAAACTTAATTAGTTTCTGAATGAGCTGAAAACAACGCCAAGACAATAGAGAGCTCAAGAGGAAAGAGAATCAGCTCGGGTTCACAGGGGACCAGCTTGCCTTAAAGCTATGTTAAGAATAAGCGCATACAGGGAGATCAGCTCGGTACCTTGTGACCACCTAGGAGGGTGGGAGAGGGAGGGGATGTGGGAATATGTGTGTGCATAAGGCTGATTCGCTTTGTTGTGCAGCAGAAGCTGGCATGGCAGTGTGAAGCAATTGTACTTCAATAAAGATGTAAAAAAAGAATAACTGCACAATCTCTGTTCTGCTTGCTCCGGCATTATTTGGCCTTTTTAAACGTCACTGCACATCCAGGAAGGCTGCTATGCTGGATGTCTCTATCACACATTTCCATATCAATGCAAGAAATATGACAGGGCGTCTGCTATGTGCCTGGTGCTGCAGTGGATCCAGAGGCCCCAAGCATCATTCACTCAGCTGAGGAGAAACCAGGTATTGTTCCCTCAACTTCTGAATTTATTTCCTATTCAACGTTTCCTGATCTACTGTTAGATCAAAAGTAAATTTATTCTTAGGCGGCAAGCATGGCGCTGGACACTAATGAGACAGCCCATCTCCTACATGTTCACATCCTGGAGCAGCTTCTCAGGCTGTGCACGATCATGGATCACGCGGGGAGCTTGTTAAGACATAGTTCCTGTTACAAGAGCCTGGAGTGGAGCCTGAGACTCTGCTCCCAGGTGTCACTGATCCTGCTGCCTATGGACCACACTTTGAGAGGCAAGGTTGTTGAGTACAAACCAAGCATTTATAAAACAAGGCAAACTGCCCTAGAAGTTGTTCATCTGAAGACCAGATGCTCACATATGGGATGTAGATGGTATGGATCCAGCATCAGAATATTTGATGCTAACCCAAACTCTGCTACTCCCTGTGTATGAGTTTGGGCAAGTTACTTGACTCTTCTGTGCCTCAGTTTTATCACATGTGAAATGGGAATAATAATAGCTCCTGACTTGTAGAGTTTTCCTGAGAATTAAATGAATTAAGCCTCATAATGTCTTCAGAAGAATAATGAAAACGATTATTGTCCTTTTTAAAAAGGATACCACTGAGTTCATGTAACATTTATCAAGCTCATATATCTGCCAAGCACTCAATATGAAGTCATGAGATCCCAGGAGAATCGTTTCACAGGAAGGAAACTGCAGCTTAGAGAAGTAAAACAACTATTCAGCCAAGTGTGATGAATAAGGATTTGAACCTAGAACTCCAGGTCCAGAATTTAGGCTCTTAACCACTCTGCTCCACTCTCCTCCCTGTGGGATAGCTACTTAAGAAGACTCTCAATAGAAAAAGGAACCCTTCTACATTGTTGGTGGGAATGTAAATTGGTGCAGCCACTATGGAGAACAGTATGGAGGTCCAATGTTCATAGCAGCACTATTCACAGTAGCCAAGATGTGGAAATCCATCAGTAGATGAATGGATAAAGAAGATGTGATGTGTGTGTGTGTGTGTGTGTGTGTGTTCACACACACACAATGGAATACTACTCAGCCATAAAAAAGAATGAAATAATGCCATTTGTAGCAAAATGGATGGACCTAGAGATTATCATACTAAGTGAAGTAAGTCAGAATGTGAAAGACAAATACCATATGATATCACTTATATGTAGAATCTAAAGTATAACACAAATGAACTTACCTACAAAAGAGAAACAGACTCACAGACACAGAGAACCGACTTGTGGTTGCCAAGGGGGAGGGGGTGGGGGAGAGATGGATTGGGAGTTTGGGATTAGCAGATGCAAACTCTTATATATAGGATGGTTAGACAACAAGGTCCTACTATATATAGCACAAGGAACTGTATTAAATATCCTGTGATAAACCATTATGGAAAAGGATATAAAAAAGTATACATGTATAACTGAATCATTCTGCTGTATAGTAGAAATTAAGACAACATTGTAAATCAACTATACTTCAATTTTAAAACTTTTTTTAAAAAAGAAGACTCTCAATAAAAGGGGCAACTGGGGACTTACACCACACAACACTTGCCCAAATGTTCCTGACTTCCCTGGTTCCCCTGAGTGTCACACTGTACTGCCCCTCCCTCTTTCTGTCCATCCCCCAAAAATTCCAGCACCCTTCTATCTCAGTCCTTGAAACTTTTAGATTCCTTATTATTTTTTCCTTCATAGAGAACCCTTTATTTTAGAAATTAACCTGCTCTCTGGTTCCCTTCCTCTCACAGCTTTAATCATGATGCATCCTGCTCAGGCCCCCTCGGCTCCCGGTTTGGCAGCACAAACACTGAATCTTCCCACAAGGGCCAAAAAGGGAGAAAAGCCTATAATGCTCTATAAATCTCTTTTAAAAATAGCTTGTTTTCTGAGCCACTAATACTAACGACACCAATAACAAACTACACAGACAGTGTTTCACTGAATTCTTGAGACAGTCTCTTGAGATAGGTATTGCCAGCCCCACTTCATAGATGTACAAGTAAGACTCATGGTGGTTAAATCGCAGCTGCCAAGTGACAGTCAGGAATCAAGCCTGGGTCTAATGGACTCCACAATCTGTGTTTTTGACCATTTCTTATAAAATGATTTACACTCAATTAGATTAAAAATTATTTTGCTTCTAGATCATGCAAAGGCAAACTTAAAACCCGTTCCAATCTTAATAAAATCTCTAAGGTGTACTATGTACATTAATGAGATTGTGCTCTAGCAGCCTTTAAAAATTCACTTTTCTTTCTTCCCCTTACTCTCAAAGCAGCCCAAGTCACTTTTGGAACTCTTTGTAACGGCAGCCTCACCAACAAGTTGAGGGGTCTGGGAACTCAGTGCCCCTACCCAGATGATTTCATCAGAGAGCATTGATGACTTATCATTGGTGGGGCTACACCACCAGAAAACCCAGAAATAAAACCACATGAACCACAAAAGGCCATGGTGCTAATGAATAAGATTCAAAATTGACAATATGTGGACTTGAATGTTTTTCTTGAAATATACTATGCCAAATCACTCAAGTGCAGTAAATTATTATTTCAGTCATTTCCTGACTTTCTAATTTGAGACAACCAAGAGGCCGAAAGAAAAATATCCAGCAGAGATCCTATTTACTGAAAAAGAGCTTTCTTGGGAAAATGTACATAAGGAATCAGATATATCGATGTTCTAGGAACTTCCGGGCTCACATTTGTATCTCTGACAATGAGTCATAAACATGAGATTTTTCTAGAAAGCAATTATGTCCATTGCATCACATTCCTATTAATTTTATAGCACTCAAATGTCACCCATTTTTAGGAGAAGAACTGGATATACAAATTTAACTGGACGACTACAAAGGCTGACAAAATTTTAAAAGTGAAACATGAACAAAATGTCAAAGGAAATTGTATGAATAACTGTCTCCTCCCTGTTACAGCCACTCCTTTTCCTACCACACCAAAGGCAACTAAAGATCCTGAATGAGAGAGAAAAAGCAAATTCAGATGATGTTTTATTATTTTGGCACTGAAATAATTTCCTCCTGTTTCTCAGGCAACTAAATTTACCCAGTAAAAAGATCAAATCCCAGTCTTCTTTTGTTCAGTTATTTTCCCTTTTTAATATAATCACAGGGTGGATTCTTCCATTAATGTCATGCTAACAGGAAGCTGGGGGCTCACAAAGTGGATTTTGTGCTTCTGGTCTCATATATGTGGCTAAATTTAAAAGCAAAAAGGAGCAACATTATTTTTATGTTCAACAGGAGAAACTATAGACAGTATATGAAGCCAGAAGCCAATTTCCTTGAAAAAGCATGGTAATGGATCTACTGATGGGTCTTGTTCTGCTCCTGCACCTCGTTTAAGACTTGCTTCTGCTTTGAACAACATCCTAGCATTAACAGGCTTTTGTTTAGTTGGCATAGGACAGAATCGTGTGTTTTGGGGATACAGAACACAACGTTTAGTTCAGTGCTGCCAAGTAGAAATATGTGTGTTGATGGACATTTTCTTTACCTACGCTGTCCAGTACAGTGGCCAAAAGCACTTGAGCTGGGGCTAGTGCAATTGAGGAAATGAATGTTTAACTTTATTTAGTTTTAACTTAAATTTAAATAGCCACCTGTGGCTGGTGGCTACCATAACTGACATGTGCTGGACATATTGTATTAAACTTCTGTTCATAGCGTTCTTTTATTTTCCTTTGTTTCTCCTGAAGACTAAAACTGAATGCTATTGCTCAAAAGAACCTTCCAACATGAATGTGATGTCAAGGACCTCACCTCAAAGCAAGTCATGGAAACAGGACTCTTTTATTTTTATTTATTCACTTTTTAAAATAAATTTACTTATTTATTTATTTTTGGCTCTGTTAGGTCTTCGTTGCTGTGTGCAGGCTTTCTCTAGTTGCGGTGAGCGGGGGCTACTCTTTGTTGAGCGAAGTGAGCGGGCTTCTCATTGTCGTGGCTTCTCTTGTTGTGGAGCACAGGCTCTAGGCGTGCGGGCCTCAGTAGCTGTGGCACGTGGGCTCAGTAGTTGTGGCTTGCGGGCTCTAGAGCTCAGGCTGAGTAGTTGTGGAGCACGAGCTTAGTTGCTCCACGGCATGTGGGATCTTCCCCGGCCAGGGCTCGATCCTGTGTCCCCTGCATTGGCAGGCAGATTCCTAACCACTGCACCACCAGGGAAGCCCAGGACTCTTTTATAAGAGAAATCTATTTCCCACTCTTTAGTGGAGACTGAACACAGAGGTGCTAAAAGGACTTAGCAAGCCCAGGTTTGGCCCATAGTCTTTTCCTCGTTTGCCAGGGCCAGTTGCTCAGGGGTGAATGCTTGCAGTACTGCACAGAGACAGACTGCACAAGAAAGCGAGTGATTAATTAACAATGTCTGCCATCCACACATTGGGGTGGGGGAACGTGGCAGCCTAAGGAAGATAATGGAGTGAGGCTCTCCTTAGAACATTTTTTTTAACTTTTTATTTTATATTGGAGTACAGTTGATTAACAATGTTGTGTTAGCTTCAGGTGTACAACAAAGTGATTCAGTTATACATATACATGTATTTATTCTTTTTCAAATCCTTTTCCTAGTTAGGTTGTCACATAATGTTAAGCAGAGTTCCCTGTGCTATACAGTAGGTCCTCGTTGGTTATTTTAAATATAGCAGTGTGTACATGTCAATCCTAAACTCCCTAATGATCCCTCCCCCCACCCTTCCCCCCATAACCATAACTTCATTCTCTAAGTCTGTGAGTCTGTTTCTGTTTTGTAAATAAGTTCATTTCTATCATTTTTTTTTAGATCCCACATATAAGCGATATCATACCATATTTCTCTTTCTCTGTCTGATTTACTTCACTCAGTATGACAATATCTAGGTCCATCCATGTTGCTGTAAATGGCATTATTTCATTCTTTTTAATGGCTGAGTAATATTCCATTGTATTTATGTACCACATCTCCTTTACCCATTCTTCTGTTGATGGACATTTAGGTTGCATCCATGTCTTGGCTACTGTAAACAGCACTGCAATGAATAGTGAGGTGCATATATCCTTTTGGACCTTGTTTTTCTCTGGGGGTATATGCACAGGAGTGGGATTGCAGGATCACATGGATTAGTCTCCAAAATTTACAAATAGCTCATGTGGCTTAATATCATCAAAACAAACAACCCAATCAAAAAATGGGCAGGAGACCTAAATAGACATTTCTCCAAAGAAGACATACAGATGGCAAAGAGGCACATGAAAAGATGCTCAAAATCGCTAATTATTAGAGAAATGCAAGTCAAAACTACAATGAGATATCACCTCACACCAGTCAGAATGGCCATCATCAAAAAAATCCACAAACAAATGCTGGAGTGTGGAGAGAAGGGAACCCTCCTACAGTGTTGGTGGGAATGTAAATTGGTGCAGTCACTATGGAGAACAGTATGGAGGTTCCTTAAGAAACTAGAACTTCTTTCTAATGTGACATTGCCTTTATGTCTGATGTGTAATAATGTTTCTACAGAAAGTTTCAAAATGGCAAAACATAAGCTTTGTGGCAAATGGCCTTGCTGAGGTAGCAATGAATGAAAACAAATGAGAGATGAGAATTGAGGTAGAAGTACTATGTAAAGTGGGTGTGATTTGGGGAGTGGAGAGAGGACTGCTGGAAAGGGAGGCTGTTCTAGAGGATAACAACATATCCATCTCAGATATCAGTCATCATGATGCTTCAGTGAAGAGGAAAGCCACAGTCTATGTGGAAGTTATGGTATCTGCATGTCAGTATTCACACATGGACACAAACACACATTCATTCTCTCCCTCTCTCTCTTCCTCCCTCTCCTGTTGAATTTCCATAGTACCAGAGTACAAGGTGGGACTGCTGTTGTGTAACAATGTGAGAAATTTATATTCAGTGGAGGAGTCTGGAAAGGAAAGAAAGAGTCTCCCCATGAACACTGAGAAACTTCAGGGGTCCTCTGACAGCATGAAGACATACTGACTGAATGGCTCATGTTTAGGCACCTGGGCAAAGTATGTATAAGACATGATTAGATGAGGAGGAAACCTGACAGATGCCATGTGTGTGGGGGCTGGGAGTTCTGTAGATGTCCATCCTCACTGCCTGTGAAGAGAATATGAACACAGGAAAAAACCTGCAGGTTCCAGTGCAGGCAGAGACCAGAGAAATAAGTGCCACAGGAAAACCATAACAGCAACAATAAAACCAACCACAACTGTTTTTGCATACTTGGGTGACCAGCACTGTGCTCAGTGCTGCCAGCTACACCATCACATTCAATCCTTTCAATAGTTATTAAGGGTAACTCAGTATTATTTCAGTTCTACAGATGAGAAAACTGAGATTCAGAAAATCTAAGTAAATTCCTAGATCACATAACCAAAAAAACCGAAGGGGGCAGGATTCAATTGTATTCTTTTTAACTCCAAAGTTACAGGATTCTGTCTGTAATATTATTCAGCCTCCTCTGTATACCTTAACATCTCAGTTCAGTTTCTAGTTCTATTTGAGTTCCTTCACGCTAACAGTCCCAGAGGGTTATACCTCTTTCATTCATTCATTCATAAAATATTTATTTAACACTTCAGATGTGTGCTGGGAACCATGCTGGGTACTGGGAAATACAAAGAGGAAAAGGGTCACTAACTCCAAGGAGCTTGCAGGCAAATGGGAAATAAACAGATTAAGGTTTTTTTTTTTTTTAATTTTTACTGGAGTATAGTTGATTTACAATGTTGTGTTAGTTTCTTGAGTTACAGAAAGATGAATCAGTTATACATATAAATCCACTCTTTTCTAAGTTCTTTTCTCATATAAGTCATTACAAAGTATTGAGTAGAGTTCCCTGTGCTACATGTTAGGTCTTTATTAGTTATTTAATTTATATATAGTAGTGTATATATGTCAATCCCAATCTCCCATTTTATCCCTCCCCCGCTTTCCCCCTTGGTAACCATAAGTTTATTTTCTACATCTGTGACTCTATTTCTATTTTGTAAATAAGTTCATTTGTACCATTTTTTTAAGATTCCACATGTAAGCAAATGATATTTGTCTATCTCTTACTTAACTCAGTATGACAATCTCTAGGTCCATCCATGTTGCTGCAAAGAGCATTCATTATTTTTTATTCTTTTTTATGGCTGAGTAATATTCCATTGTATGTATGTATGTATATATATATATATATATATATATATTCACCACATCTTCTTTATCCATTCCTCTGTCATGGTCATTTAGGTTACTTCCATGTCCTGGCTATTGTAAACAGTGCTGCAATGAACACTGGGGTGCATGTATCTTTTCGAATTAAGGTTTTCTCCAGATATAAGCCCAGGAGTGGGATTGCTGGATCATATGGTAGTTCTACTTTTAGTTTTTTAAGGAACCTCCATACTCTTTCAGGAGTGGCTGTACCAATTTACATTCCCACCAACAGTATAGGAGGGTTTCCTTTTCTCCACACCTGCTCTAGCATTTATTGTTTCTAGATTTTTTGATGATGGCCATTCTGACTGGTGTTGAGGTGGATACTGCATTGTAGTTTTGATTTGCATTTATCTAATAATTAGTGATGTTGAGCATATTTCCATGTACTTTTTAGCCATCTGTGTGTATTCTTTGGAGAAATGTCTATTTAGGTCTTCTGCCCATTTTTCGATTGGGTTCTTTGGTTTTTTGATATTGAGCTGCATGAGCTGTTCATATATTTTGGAGATTAATCCCTTGTCTGTCACTTCATTTGCAAATATTTTCTCCATACCGTGGGTAGTCTTTTTGTTTTGTTTATGGTTTCCTTTGCTATGCAAATGCTTTAAAGTTTAATTAGGTTCTTTCTTCTTGTTTTTATTTTCATTACTCTAGGAGTTGAGGGCCAAAAAAGATCTTGCTGTGATTTATGACAGAGAGTATTCTGCCAATGTTTTCCTCTAAGAGTTTTAAAGTATCCAGTCTTACATTTAGGTCTTTAATACATTTTGAGTTTATTTTTGTGTATGGTGTTAGGGAGTGTTCTAATTTCATTTTTTTACATGTAGCTGTCCAGTTTTCCCAGCACCACTTATTGAAGAGGCTGCCTTTTCTCCATTGTATATTCTTACCTCTCTTGTCATAGATTAGGTGACCATAGGTGTATGGCACTATGGAGTTCCTATCCTGTTCCATTCATCTATTTCTGTTTTTGTGCCAGTACCATACTGTTTTGATTACCGTAGCTTTGTAGTATAATCTGAAGCCAGGGAACCTGATTCCTCCAGACCATTTGTCTTTCTCAAGATTTCTTTGGCTATTTGGGGTCTTCTGTGTTTCCATACAAATTGTAAAATGTTTTGCTCTAATTCTGTGAAAAATGCTATTGGTAATTTGATAGGGGATTGTATTGAATTTGTAGATTGCTTTGGGTAGTATAGTCATTTTGACAATATTTATTCTTCCAAACCAAGAAACATGGTATATCTCTCCATCTGTTTGTGTCACCTTTGATTTGTTTCATCAGTATCTTATAGTTTTCTAAGTAGAGGTCTTTTGCCTTCTTAGGTAGGTTAATTCCTAAGTATTTTACTCTTTTTGATGTGATGGTAAATGGAATTGTTTCCTTAATTTCTCTTTCTGATCTTTCATTCTTTCTTATCATCACTGGAATAAAGCCCACTTGATCACGGTGTATGATCCTTTCAATGTGATGTTGGATTTTCTTTGCTAGTAACTTGTTGACTTTTGCGTCTATGGCCATCAGTGATATTGGCCTGTAATTTTCATTTATTGTGGTATCTTTGTCTGGTTTTGGAATCAATGTGATGGTAGCCTTATAGAATGAGCTTGGCAGTATTCCTTCCTCTGCAATTTTTTGGAATAGTTTGAGAAGCATAAGTGTTAACTCTTCCCTAAATGTTTGATAGAATTCACTCATGAAGCTATCTGGTCAGACTTTTGTTTGTTTTGGAAGTTTTAAAATCACAGTTTCAATTTTAGTACTTATGATTCATCTGTTCATATTTTCTATTTCTTCCTGGTTCAGTCTTGGAAGGTTGTAGCTTTAGAAGAATTTGTCCATTTCTTTTAGGTTGTCCATTTTATTGGCATACAGTTGCTTTTAGTAGTCTCTTATGATCTGTGGTGTCAGCTGTAACTTCTTTTCCATTTCTAATTTTATTGATTTGAGTAATCACCCTCTTTTTCTTGATGAGTCTGGCTAAAGGTTTATCAATTTTGTTATGTTCTCAAAGAACCAGCTCTTAGTTTAATTGATCCTTGCTATTCATTTCTATTTCATTTACCTCTGCTCTGATTTTTATGATTTCTTTCCTTCTACTAACTTTGGGTTTTTTTGGTACTTCTTTCTCTAGTTGCTTTAGGTGTAAGGTTAGACTGTTTGAGATTTTTCTTGTTTCCTGAGTTAAGATTGAATTGCTATAAACTTCCCTCTTAGAACTGTTTTTGCTGCATCCCACAGGTTTTCGATTGTCGTGTTTTCGTTGTCATTTGTCTCTGGGTATTTTTTGATTTCTTCAGTGATCCATTGGTTGTTTAGTAACATATTGTTTAGCCTCCATGTGTTTGTATTTTTTACAGTTTTTTTTCCTGTAATTGATTTATAATCTTATAGCATTGTGGTTGGAAAAGATGCTTGATATGATTTCAATTTTCCTAGATTTACTGAGGCTTGATTTGTGGCCCAAGATGTGACCTGTCCTGGAGAATGTTCCATGTGCACTTGAGAAGAAAGTGTATTCTGCTGCTTTTGGATAGAATGTCCTATAGATATCATTTAAGTCTATCTGGTCTAATATTTCATTTATTAATTTTCTGTCTGGATGATCTGTCCATTGTAATTGGGGTGTTAAAGTCTCCCACTATTATTGTGTTACTGTCACTTTCCCCTTTTATGGCTATGAGTATTCGCCTTATATATTGAGGTGCTCCTATGTTGGGTGCACATATATTTACAATTGTTATATCTTTTTCTTGGATTGATCCCTTGATCATTACGTGGTGTCCTTCTTTGTACCTTGTAACAGTCTTTATTTTAAAGTCTATTTTGTCTGATATGAGTATTGCTACTTCAGCTTTCTTTTGATTTCCATTTGCATGGAATATCTTTTTCCATCCCCTCACTTTCCATCTCTATGTTTCCCTAGGTCCGAAGTGGGTCTCTTGTAGACAGCATGTATACAGGTCTTGTTTTTGTATCCATTCAGCCACTCTATGTCTTTTGGTTGCAGCATTTAATACATTTGCATTTAAGGTAATTTACAATATGTATGTTTCTATTGCCATTTTCTCAATTGTTTGGGGTTTGTTTTTGTAGGTATTTTTTCTTCCCTTACTCTTTTCTTCTCTTCTCTTGTGGTTTGATGACCATCTTTAGTGTTGTTTTTGGTTGCTTTTTCTTTTTTTGTGTGTGTATCTATTGTAGATTTTTGGCTTGTGGTTACCATTAGGTTTCAATATAGCAGGCTTTATATGTACAAGGTTGCTTTAAGTTGCTGGTCTGTTTCCCACCTACAGAAGCTCCATTTGTTGTAAAGCTGGTTTGGTTGTGATGAATTCTCTTAGCTTTTGCTTGTCTGTAAAGCTTTTGATTTCTCTGTTGAATCTGAATGAGAGCTTTGCTGGGTAGAGTATTCTTGGTTGTAGGTTTTTCCCTTTCATCACTTTAAACATGTCATGCCACTCCCTTCTGACCTGCAGAGTTTCTGCTGAAAAATCAGCTGATAACCTCATGGGGATTCTCTTGTATGTTATTTGTTGCTTTACCATTGTTGCTTTTAATGATTTTTCTTTGTCTTCAATTTTTGTCAGTTTGATTAATATGTGTCTTGGTATGTTCCTCCTTGGTACATGGGACTCTGCACCTCCTGGACTTGAGTAAGTGTTTCCTTTCTTATGTTAGCAAGTTTTTTGCTATAATATCTTCAAATATTTTCTCAGGCCCTTTCTATTTCTCTTCTCCTTCTGGGACCAATATAATGTGAATGTTGGTACGTTTAATATTGTCCAAGAGGTCCCTGAGACTGTCCTAATTTCTTTTCATTCTTTTTTCTTTATGCTGTTCTGTGGCAGCAATATCCACCACTCTGTCTTCTAGCTCACTTATTCGTCCTTCTTCCTCAGTTATTCTGCTCTTGAGTCCTCTTAGTGTTTTTTTTTATTTCAGTTATTGCATTGTTCACCTCTGTTTGTTCTTTAAATCATCTAGTTCCTTGTTAAACACTTCTTGTATCTTCTCAATCTGTGCCTCCATTCTTTTTCAAGATTTTGGATCATCTTTACTATCATTACTCGGAATTATTTTTTCAAAAGATTACCTATCTCTTCTTCATTTAGTTGTTCTTGTAGGTTTTTATCTCATTGCTTCATCTCTAACATATTTCTCTGTTGTCTCATTTTGTTCTGGTTTTGTGGTCTCCTTTCTGCAGCCTGCAGGACGGTAGTTCCTGCATGTGAGACCTTGTGTGCACCCTCCAAGAGTGGAGTCTCTGTTTCCCCCAGCTCTGTGGAGCTCCTGCACTCAAGCCCCACTGACCTTCAAGGCTAAATGCTCTGGGGGTTCTTCCTCCAGATACCAGACCCTCAGACTGTCTTGAAGGGCTATTTTTACATGGGAACATCCCTGTGTAACCTGCATGGGTTTAATAATTTTTGGTGTGAGCGTTGTTTTTAATATAGATGTCTGCCACCTCTTTCTTCAGTGTATGCTGCTCATTATCCCCTTCATAAGAGGTGTGACTGACGTTGTGGTGACCAGAGTCTGCACTGGATACTGAATGTGGCTTTCCCTTTGCTCTGTGGTTGTCACTGCCCTGTCAGAGTTGGGGTCTGCTCCCTAGTTGTTGGAGTAGAGGTCCCCAGAGCTGTTTCTTAGTTGTGTTTCTGATTTGTGGTGAAAGGTAGGTTGGATTGGAGCACTCCCACTGGGAGAGAAGCCACTGAGTATTACTCCTCTGGAGCTGTTCACCTGTGGGTGTGTTCTGTTGTGTCACCTTTCATCTGTTGTGCGAGCTCTCAGATTACAACATTGTTGGCACTGCTCTTGGCCCCATCTTAACTGTAGGTATGCTGGCAATTGGCCCTGGTGGCTCTCTGAAATTGTTTTCACCAGGCCACCAGCATAGATCCACTGAAGTCAGGTCCCAAGATTGCAGTAATTATGGATCTGGACTCACTGTGGGCACTTTGGGGGCAGCTCAGACACTGGCCTGGTCCAACGCCCACACGTGTGTGCCCACAGAGTCTACAGCTGCTAAAGATAGACCCATCTTGGCTGCAGGAGGACTTGCTGTCTGTTTAGATGTTCTGCAGGAGCTGAGTTTACAAAGCTGGTCATAGCGGTGTCAATCCACAGTCTGCACAGCTGGAAGGAGAGATTTCAGCTTTTCTTCCTTAGTTGCATAGCCCCTGGGGTTCAGCTGTGGTTTCAGCCCCACTCCTGAGTGTGGGCTACCCACAGTTGTCTGCTCCTGAGATTGCTCTGGAGCACACAAGAGTGCCCCAGCAAAGAGGGGGCATAGAGGTAGCAGTGGCCAGGGTCACAAGAGTGCCCGTCGCAGTAGGGATGGGGTGCAGAGGAAGAGGTGGCAGCCTCTGGGGTTGCAGGAGTCCTGGCCCTGGTGTGAGCCCTTCTTACTTTCCAGGGAGGCAGGAGCCAGCATGTGAGGAGAGAGGCCACAGTGGTGGCCCCACCCCTTGTGCATCACTCAACAATGCCACTTCGCTTCAACGGCAGTCCAGTTTTCTGCCACAAGCATTATGGTTGCGGATTTCCTCATTTACATCACCTCAGGCTGTCTCCTCACAGCAATAGCAGTCCTCTCCCCAGATCTGCTCTCTAAACCCCACATTCCAGCACCCAGCCCCTGTCCACACTGGCAGACACACATCTCAGGCTGGGGCATACAGCTTTGTGGTATGGACCATCTGTGTAAGTCTCACCCTGTCCTGCCTGCCACACCAGTTGCTGCACTCTCCTCCGATAAGCTGCACTCTCCTCCGATAAACCCTAAAGCCCCCTTTCTCTACCAACTGATCTTCCCACTGGTGAGGGGGCTTCCCTGGATGCAGGAACCCCTCCTCTCCTTCAGCTCCCCTCGAGGGGCACAGATCTCTCCCACTTCCTTTCCTCTTCCTTTTCCCTTCTTTCTTTCATCCTGCTTGGTTAGGCAAGGATATTTCTTGTCATTTTAGGTGTCCAAGGTCCTCTGCTAGTGTTCAGCATGTGCTCTGTGAGAATCGTTCCATTTGTAGATTTGTGGGGAGAGATGAACTCCACATCCTTCTACTCCTCCACCACCTTGATTCTCACAGATAAGTATTTATAATAGATTAATTTTGCCTGTTATTCCTTCTGCCACATTTCCATTAAAATAGCCATGGAGAACCTCAGAAACTAGCAATAGCACTAAAAGGAAAAAACATCCAAGTGGAAATCCCACTGTTTTCTACATAGCACTGTGCTATGGAACCATTGTTCTATTTTGTGAGGTACTAACAGATACTCTCAAAAGTAGAAAATGGTAGATTTTATAACATAAAGCAGGTTCCTTTACAGTAGAGAGTTTCTGCTGTATGTGAATATTCTCAGTAAACCAAAAAGGAGGTATGGCGTATAATGTTTTCTAAACTTATTTACTCACAGAAAAAATTTCATGGCTGCACCAACTTACATTCCCACCAACAGAGTAGGAGGGTTCCCTTTTCTTCACACCCTCTCCAGAATTTATTATTTGTAGGTTTTTTGATGATAGCCATTCTGACTATGTGAGATTTTTTGATGATAGCGATATCTGACTATGTGAGGTGATACCTCATTGTAGTTTTGATTTGCATTTCTCTAACAGTTAGCGATGTTGAATATCTTTCCATATGCATGTTGGCCATCTGTATGTTGGTGTAGCCACTATGGAAAACAGTATTGTTATTCCTTAAAAAACTAAAAATATGGTACCATATGACCCAGGAATCCACTTCTGGGCATATATCTGGAAAAGATGAAAACTCTAATTTGAAAAAATACATGCACTCCTATGTTCAATGCAGCACTATTTATAATAGCCAAGACATGGAAACAACCCAAGTGCCCATGAACAGACATTTGGTTTAAGAAGATGTGAAAAAAGTCAGACAAAGTAAGATAAATATTATATGATATCACTTATATGTGGAATCTAAAAAATAATACAAATGAATCTATATGTAAAACAGAAACAGATTTATAGACATAGAAAACAAACTTGTGGTTACCAAAGAAGAAAGTGTGTGTGTGGCGCGGGGGGGACAGGCGTATGGGATTAACAGATACAAACTACTATACATAAAATAAATAAACAACAAGGATTTACTATATAGCACAAAAAACTATATTCAATACCTTACAATAACCTATACTGGAAAAGAATCTGAAGAAATATATATGTATATATAATTGAATCACTTTGCTGTACACCTGAAATTATCACAATATCGTAAATCGACTATACTTCAATAAAAAAAATGTCATGGGACACAACAGAAGATAAATGATTAGGAAAAAGGAAAAGCAAAAACAAACTCTGGAAAAATGGCAGAGTTTGGCACCAAGCAGAAGCATACTACAGTTGGGAATATTTTGTTTTCCATTGAAAATATTGTAATTGGGGGCTGAGACATGACTACACCAGGAAGCAGTGCAGTGTGGGAAGAACTGTCTCTCAGGTATCACACGGCATAGAGGAATGTGTTCAGAGCTTCTGACTGAGTCGGAGCTCCAGTCACAGTTTGGCCAAACTACTCTAGATGAACACCTGTGGGCCTTACCAGTTTGGGCCAGGTACTAGATGCCTTGGTGACCCTCAAACACTCAGCTGAGAGGCAGGAGAAGCTAGCATCCAGCGGATAGTGGGGAAGATGAATGACACTCCACTTAGCCTGTACACTGGTAAATGCCAGGCTGAACAGAGTCTTCCCATCCTCGAATGAGTAAATAGAAAATAACAACAGGAGCTGTAACACGTGACCTAAGAAATGGATGGGGATAACGACAGTGTTGTCTAGTCACATGATAGATGCCATACAGCAATGAGCATAAAGGGCCTCCTGATACATACACAAGCATGAATGAACCTCCTAGACATGGAGGTTCTTTTATATCTGAACCATGCCAGATATAAAAGAGTATTTTCCATGTGATCCCAATTATATCAAGTTCAAAAACAAGCCAAAATTAATTATAATGATGTAAGTCAGAATAATGATAACCTTTTGTGGAGGCAATGATGGGAAGGATACAAAAGAGGTTTTGGAGTGCAGGAATATTCTATATCTTGACTTGGAGTGTTTGTTTCATAAAAATTTGTGAAGCTATACACTTATGATGTATGTTTCTGTATGTTTGTTGTACTTGGATAAAATTTTACTTAAAAAATAAATAATAGATGGCATAAATAACACCAACATATCTAATTTATTAGTAATCATAAAAATGTTAAAATTCCCCAAAGGACCAAGAACCTTAGGTCTTTAAAATCTAACTATGGGATACTTACAAAGCAAACTGTAATAAGTAAATAAATGGATGAGCCAATGAATGAGTGAATATCTGGATAAATAAAAAGAGACTCCAATTAAAAGAAAGTAGAGATGATAACAGTAATATGAGGCAAAGTAGAATCTCAGGAAACAAACCTTAAATGAGACAAAGAGAATCATTTCTCTTGTTTCCCCCAACTTGGATCCATTATAAATTATTCCTCATTGCAATCATAAGGTACAAGGTGCTCAAGGGGAGTTTGCCAAATTTTTCAACTCAAATTTTATCAGGTCACTCCTGCCCCACGTCCTTCTGTGGTACCTAAATTCTACAGGCCAAAGTCCACACTTCCCAGGCTAGAATCACTAGCTGACTTTTCCGACCTTGTCCACTGGGCATACTAGTCTCCAGTCATTTACTTTATTTATTTATTTATTTAGCTAGTAGTTACTTAGTTAAACTGAAGTATAATTGATTCACAATGTTGTGTTAGTTTTAGGTGTACAGCAATGTGATTCAATTATACATACATATCTATCTTTTTTTTCAGATTCTTTTCCCTCATTAGTTATTACAAAATATTGAGCATATTTCTCTCTGCTTTATGGTAGGTCCAGCCACTTTAAACTGCTTCATTTGTATTACTCTTTTTCTCACTTTCAAGTCTTTCTTGTCCCTCCACTGGAATTCCCATGGAATTATTTTTTTTTTCACATGAAAAATTCCTCCTCATTTATGCCTCCTTCATGGCTCCATTTTAATATACTGAACAAGTTTCCACGACCACCCCATACCCATTAGTCACTCCTTAGTTTGTGTTCCTATGGTCCCCTGACGTCAATGATCATACACATGTTATAAATATCAGCTTCTATGTCTACAAAATCCTGGTGGGTAGGGACCAGGGACTGTTCAACAAAGGTTCAAAGCAGGACAGACTGGGCATGGAGCCTCCTAAACTGCAGGATGACAGGTCAGAACCCCATGGTGTGGGGTCCTGGAAAAATCTGTGGCTCTAGCTGCTGATACAAAATAGATCTCCCGAACTGGAAACAGGGACTGGGGTGGACAGCCAGACCCTCAAAATGCCAGGTGACCTAGAAATATGACAATTATGATCTATGCCATCACCTTAGAACCAAACATTACATCACTGTGAGACTCCAAGCATTCTATCCCAGAGAGCATTTCTCTCCAGTCTTCTTCCTTCCCTCTCCCTGCATTAAGCTTCTCACTGATACTGCCTCAAACACAGATTATTTCCATGGTAAATGGCTAAAGGAAAAGAACAGAGTCTGGAATTCTCACTGTGGGGATGGGTAACCAGGAGTTAACACAGCAGTCAGAACACAGGCTTCCTGCTCACTCCTGTTGGGCTGACAGCACTGCTCCCACCCACTTGGCACTGACTGGCTGCAACAAAGGGCAATGATTTGCCTCTGTGTCTCAGAAATCCAATTCTCCCAGAAGAAATGATGTCACTTATGGGTATAGAGCACCAATTCATTCCTATCTCTGCCACCAGCTGGTCTAGAACATTTGGACATATTCCTTAACCCTCAAGTCCCTCTGACTCTGTGTTTGTCTATTTCACTGGAGGCTAAAATTCTAGGAAGCAAACATGGCTAATTCTCATAATCACAGACCACTGGCAAGAGATGCTCATGATCAAGGATACTTTCCTTTCACGCCTAAGATCCCTAAAATTCAACTTGACAAATGATTATTGAGCAACTACCCAGCACCTAATACTCTATCACATGCTAGGAGGGGCACCAAAATATTAAGTTGTGGTCACTGCCTTTCAAGGACTTTCAGTGGGATGAAGTAGATGAAATATTTTATTCATAGAAGGCAATATAGCATTATAGTTAAATGTATAAGCTTTTGAGTCAGATAGCCAGGTTCACACCCTGGATCCATAATTTACTATTATAACTGTAGGCAAGATGTACTTTGGTTTCCTCACCTGCAAAAGGGAACTAACAGTAGGATCTAACTTAGCATTGTTATGAGGATTCAGGGAGTAACAAGGCAGATATAGAGCATAGAGTAAGTGCTAAACAATCGTTATGTTAACCAGTGCTCATATGAAAAAGATTTCTGTAAGAAGGTACACGATGAATTGCTAAAGTAATTAGCAAAGACAAGCTAAGTAATGATAAAGCCCAGAAAAGATAAAGATACTTTGGTCCAAAGTGAAGGGAAAAGATGAATTGGAAGCATTAACATTGTTAAAATGTACATACTCCCCAAAGCAGATTCAATGCAATCTCTTTCAAAATACTAGTGACATTCTTCACAGACTAGAAAAACAATGCTAAAATTTGTATGGAAACACAAAAGACCCCACATAGCAAAAGCAATCTTGATAAAAAGAACAAATCTGGAGGGATCATGCAGCCTGATTTCAAACTATACTACAAAGCTACAGTAATAAAAACAGTATGGTACAAAAACAAAGAGATCAATGGAACAGAATAGAGAGCCAAGAAATAAACCCACACTCTAAGATCAACTAATCTATGACAAAGGAGTAAAGAATAAACAATGGGGAAAAGACAGCCTCTTCAATAAATGGTGTTGGAAAAACTGGACAGATACATGAAAAGAATCAAACTGAACAACTTTCTCATACCATATACAAAAATAAACTCCAAATGGATTCAGAACTTAAATGTAAAACCTGAAACAATAAAAGTTCTAGGAGAAAACATAGGCAGTACATTCTTTTTTTTTTTTTTTTTTTTTTGCGGTACGCGGGCCTCTCACTGCTGTGGCCTCACCCCCTGCAGAGCACAGGCTCCAGACGCTCAGGCTCAGCGGCCATGGCTCACGGGCCCAGCCGCTCCGCGGCATGTGGGATCCTCCCGGGCCAGGGCACGAACCCGCGTCCCCTGCACTGGCAGGCGGACTCTCAACCACTGCGCCACCAGGGAAGCCCGGCAGTACATTCTTTAACATCAGTCTTAGCAATATCATTTTGGGTATGTCTCCTCAGGCAAGGGCAACTAAAGCAAAAATAAACAAATGGAACTACATCAAATTAAAAAGCTTTTTCACAGTGGAAAAAAAAATCCCAAAATGAAAAGTCAACCTATTGTAGGGGAAAATATACTTGCAAATTATATGTCTGATAAGAGGTTGATATCCAACATATACAAAGAATTCCTACAACCCCATATTCAAAAAATAAGCAATCCAATTTAAAAATGGGCAGAGACATTTTTCCGAAGAAGACATACAGATGACAACATACATATGAAAAGATGCTCAACATCACTAATTATTAAGGAAATGCAAATCAAAAGCACATAGAGATACCATCTCACACACATCAGAATGGCTGCTATCAAAAAGGTAACTGGGCTTCCCTGGTGGCGCAGTGGTTGAGAGTCCGCCTGCCAATGCAGGGGACGTGGGTTCGTGCCCCGGTCCGGGAGGAACCCACATGCCGCGGAGCGGCTAGGCCCGTGAGCCATGGCCACCGAGCCTGCGCGTCCAGAGCCTGTGCTCCGCAGCGGGAGAGGCCACAACAGTGAGAGGCCCATGTACTGCAAAAAAAAACAAAAAGGTAACCAATAACAAATGTTGGTGAGGTTGTGGAGGAAAAGGAACACTTGTGCACTGTTCTTCGGAGTGTAAATCGGTGCAGTCACTATGGAAAACATAAAATTAATAATAAAACTACCATATGCTCCAGCAATTCCACTTTTGGATATCTATCTGAAGAAAACTAAAACACTAATTCAAAGAAAGTGTGCACCCCTATGTTCATTGCAGCACTATTTACAATAGCTAAGATGTGGAAGCAAGCTAAGTGTCCATTAATAGATTAATGGAATATATATATATATATATATATATATATATTAGAATATTAGCCATAAAAAAGAATACAATCTTCCCAGTTGTGACAGCATGGATGAATCTAGAGCAAATTATGCTAAGTGAAGTAAGTCAGACAGAGAAAGACAAATACTATATGATTTCATTTATATGTGTAATTTAAGAAAAAAAACAAATGAACAAACAAGACAGAAACAGACTCATAGATATAGAGAACAAACTGGTGGCTGCCAGAGGGGAGGGGAGTGGGGAAATGGATGAAATAGGTGAAGGGGATTAAGAGATACAAACTTCCAGTCATAAAATAAGTGGTTCATGGGGATGTAATGTACAGCATAGGGAATACTAGACTTATCATGGTGATCATTTTGTAATATTATATAACTTTCAAACCACTATGTTGTACAACTGAAACTAATATAATATTGTTTGTCAACTATACTTCAATATAAAATAACTAATTTTTTAAAGAAATTTCAAATTTAGTATCATGAATTTTAAAAATGAAAGCAATCATAATTTTTGGAGAAAAAAACTGAAGTGTAGTGAAAACAGAAGAAAGGCAATATTTGTTACAAAGACTTCTTTATGCTAGAATTGGTATTAGGTGCTTTAAAATGAACCATTACTCTGTTTTTTGTAAAATGGAAGAGAAAGGTTTTAAGCTAAGCTCACAACACTGGTCTGAATGGAAGAGACTAGGAAAAGAAGAAAAGATATGCCAATCTGTATGTCCCATCATCAAAAAAAGGCAAAAACACAGAGGCAGCATTCTGTTTCTGGAGGTCATGAGATGCTTGGATGGATGAGAGTATCACCCAGGTGGTGCATGACAGAGTCAAAAGTGTGTTGGAGACACAAGGACTTGAATTTGTGTCCTGGCTCTGACATTTCCTAGTTGTGACATAATTTAGAGAAGTTAGAGAACACAGAGAGCCTTAGTGGTCTCATTCTGAGAGAATATTATAGAATATTATAGATCTAGCCTGTATTAGTCAGGGTCCTTACAGGGAAAAAAAGGGCACACTCAAATTAGGGTAAATGTGATGCAGGGGAAATTCAAGGGATAATGCAATAAGGAGACAACAATAGGATCTAAAACCCAGGGGGAGAGAGTTAGGTAGGAAAAAACTGTCTTGAGAAGATCAGGGACACAGCCAGCACATAGTGACCTTGCAAGGAAGGAGCCAGGGGAATACATGCCCTGACCTCATCCTTTCTTCTGATCTCATACTAGGGGTCCCAATAAGAAAACAAAATGGAAGCCAAAGGACTTTTTTTGGTGTGGTTATATATGGGCAGTTGTAGTAACTGATAATAGATGTAAAGATAACTCATTGCACAACTTTCGATGGTCCATTTCACATGGACTACAATGTGAATGCTGCTCCCTGAGTCATGCAATGTGGCAGCCATACTAAGCCCCTGGTACAGTGCCTGGCAGATAATAGGAGCTTAGTGAATATTAACTCCCTTACCTCCTTCAGTTGGGACAGAGCAAGTTAAAAGTTTCCCATTGTATGTAGGTCTCTTTGGGTCCTCACATATAGAAACCTAAGGAACAAAGCTGCCACTCTTCCAATGATTTCTTTCCCTCAGGTAGTGAAGAACTTACTGAATGGTGAGAAGCTCTCAAACCTGACTCCTGTAATCACAGAATGTTCAGAAACAGATGTTTTCAAAATTCCTGCTTCCCATCTTGTGTCTCTGCCTCTCTCACAAGGTTAGGTGAGGCAGATGAACGGTTGGGAGGTGAGAAAGAATGAGCTCACACACAGGAAACTGAAAGTGTTGATTAGAAATATTTCCAATGAATGCACATGCCAATACTTCATATAGGAAACATCACTACCTGATACTTTAACAAAGGCAACTTACCCTTACTCATTTCCCATAAATTTCAGGGCAGTTTCAATCATGGTAGGAAGTGCAGCCAATGAAAACACTCTACCAGTTGGACTGGTGACAGCTTTTGCAATATGCTCCTGAAACGTAACTACCACTGAACAAAATCCAACCTTCAGCATAAGAACAGTGAAAAATGCTTCAGGAAAGCAAACGAAGAGAATTTCTGTGAAGAAGAAATTGGTGAACCCGTTTAATAAAATGGTTAGGGAGAAACTGAAGTCTCCTTAAGTAGGAGAAGAGAACCTTACCTTGACCAACAACAGTCTTTTGCAAAGGGAACTATCATTCATCAGAGAGTAAGCTATCCCTAATTGTCTCAATATTGAGCTTCATACCTATGGGTTTGTAGGACCTGCCTCACTACTTTGGTTTATATGACTTCTGAGGTCCCCTTCAACACTGAAAGATGAAGAACTTGAGTCTTTCCCTCTAATAACAAAGATTGTTTATGACCCCGTCCCCATTTCATCTCCATCTTCATTTTGCTCTAAGCTTTTTACAACTCAAAAAGAAAAATTCCCATGAAAAATTGATCTAAAGCTGGCATGCACATTTTTGGTTACTAAGATAAATGAAGGGTATAGTGGACAAAGGGGTCACATAACTGTGTGACCTTGGTGAAATCACTTCTCTGGGCTTCAAATTTCTTATCTGTACAATTGGGGGTTAGGTTAGAGCTGTAAGGTACTTCCCAATTCTGGTATTCTATAAAACTAGGAGAGAGGAAACAATCCCTTCTGTTCCTATGTGTCATAGTTAATTGTCTTTCAAAATACTACTTCTCTTCTCTGCCTCTAGTTTGACATCATGATACAAGTGAGTACTAATCAGGTAAGGCTACAGCTACCACAGTGAAAAGGCAATGTTCCCAATGCCCACAGCAGTCAGAGGACTGGAAGGTTCAAGAAACTTCCTGAAGAATGTGGCTATGGATATCAGAGAGATCTCACATGTCAGCTAATGGATTTGGACAGGAGAACAGAAACTCTTGTAACCAAAGGTCAACAGTTTAAACAGAAGTATACATGTGCTGGCATTTTGAAAGGCCTTATTACCATAAAATTGCTGGTTCAGTTACCAGGTCACTGTATAGAACCCTGACAGAAACCTGGCTATCTTATATATGACAGATCAGACCGTCAAATACCTCTGTCTCAAAGCAAAGCCTAGCCTAGATTCCCGTTCAATCATTGGGTAAATAAATATTTATTGAGCTCCTGCTTTGTTTCATGGTCGGTGCTGGGTGCTAGTGATTAAATGGAGAATGAGATTGATGTGGACCCCACCCCCATGGAAGAGACAGACATTAAACAAATAAGTGTACAAATATATACATACACAATTGGATAAAGGCCATGAAGAAAGAGAAAACAGTGTGATGAAAATGAGATATGAAAGTGGTACCTTTTGGGGTCAGAGAAGGATTTTCTGAGGAAGGGACATTTAATTTGTGCCTGGTGGATGAGTAAGACTCGGCCAAGTAAAGAGTTGATGGAAGAACATTCCAGCATATGCAAAGTCTCCGAGTTTGCCCAAATTTAGTCAGTCCTGTGGCTGAGACATTGAGGGTAGGAGGAAACTGAGGGTTGAGATGCAGTTAAGGGTTAGCTCATGCTTTGTAGATGACACTGAAGATTTCAGATTTTAAATGCAGTGGCGAGTGACATGACACTTGTAAGTTCCTTAAGGACCACTCTGGATCAGTGTGAAGAATGGATTGGGGGAGACCAAGAACAAAAGGCAGTAGAGTAGTGAGATGGTCATTATGGCCATGAAGTCAGGAAAGGATGGAGGCTCGGACTGAAGCAGTAATAGAGGAGACGGAAAGAAACAGGTAGATTTGAGGAGGATCTTGGGAGAAAAAGTGACAGGCCCTATGCAAAGTGAATATGTAAATGGAAGATGAAGGGAATGACAAAATGACAGCTGCCCATATTCATGGTGTGACCAACTGATATATAGAGGTCATACCATTTCCTGAGAAGAGAGACACCAGAAAGGAAGAAATATAGGGGCCAGAGATGGAAATTGAGTCATGTTTTCATAGCACTATGTTAAATGCTGTTTTAAATGTAAAGTCACTGAAGATAAGAACTTAAAGTGATCCTTTGGATTTAGGAAGACCATTTTTGGCTTTAACAGAGAGAGAATCCAGATGGGGATGAGTCAAAAAATGAATGAAAGAAAAGGAAGAGAAAGCAGCATGTGTACAAAGGTTTTTCAAGAAGTTTGTTGTAAAATGTCATAGAGAGAGATGCAATATCTAGGGAAAGTGTTTTAAAGATGAACTATGTACCATGACATAGATGCAGGCTGCTGGGGAAAATCCAGTTAGAGAGCAGAGAGTAAGGTTGTAGCCACTAGAGGGGATACCCAGTAATGTAAGTCCTGTGAGAAAGTGAGAAGGGATGCGGTCTGGAATATCTGTGCTTCTTCTATTGAACAGAAAAGAAGGAAATGCAGGTAAGTCTGTAGGGATGGTGGGGGGACAAGAAAGAGTTCCCATTTCATGGCTTCTATATTTTTTCTATGAACAGAAATATGTCATTTGATTAAGATTGGGGGAAAGGACTTTAGAGCTACAAGAGGTATGGAGGAGATATAAAATGAGTTTAATGATGAAGAAAAAACTCAATAAGGAAATGTAAATAAGCTATATTGGCATTACTGAGGGCCCAGTTGGAGGTTGATGGTCATGGATTTCCAATGATACCAGCCTTTCCTAATGTGTGATATTCTCAAGAGGACTTGAGCTAGCTCTTTGGGTGTTGGCACATAGTTTGGTTTACCTGGGCTGAGATCAAGCAGTTATAATGATGGAGAGGTCAAGGAAGTTGAGAGTATTTGCAAAAGAGACATTAAAATGAAAGCCAATAAAATATAATCTGGATAGGATGGAAATGAAACAGGAAGAAGTCAACAGAAAAATTGGAGACATCAATAGACTGGACATCTTGATGAGGTCATAAAATCATTGTGCAGAGATAATTGAATAAATAAGCTGGAAAGTGGGATGGTTGAATTAGCAATATTGGAGGTGGGGCACTGTGAATTAATGTCCAAAGTCAACAGCATAAAGGACAGATGGGATAAATGGAGTAGAGGAGAGCAAAGGATCATTGGAGATAGAAAGAAATCAAGGAAATGAGAGGTCTGAGTCCTTTGGGGGATGTTCAGGCAGATGTCAATTTTCTAGGATGATAGCAGAAGGCAGGCAGCTCAGGAAGATTGAGCTAAGCCTTCAGTGATAGAACGGGCATGACAAGGTAAGAGGAGATGACAGCATGGCTTTGAAGAATAGACTTTGCTTGAAAAAACCACAGAAAAAGTGGTGTCCTAGGGTTCAAACATACATGAACCTAGGCAAAGTAGAGGATGGAGGGTCTGCATTAAAAGTATAAAATTTAGAGAACTTCATTATTTGGAGAATTCTAGGAAACACCAACTAGAAGCAGGTTTGGGAGAGGAGGGGTAGTGTTTGGGGTCTGTATGGATTGGTGGAGGGTTATGAATTTCCTTTTATACATTAAGAAAACCCAGGATAAATTAAAGGCTGGGACAGCCAACATACAGTCCAGGATTATGAGCCTCCTACTGTGTTTTATATTTGTTTTGTTTTGGCAGAAACATTATTCAGGACTTCTGGTATGATAATAGCTATTAAGTCAACACTCTTTTCCTCACGAAAATCATATAAAAGTGATAAACAGAATAAAAATAAAACTTTCAAACTCCATTTTTAGTGAGATCAAAAGATAGACTTAATCCACAGAGACTTAAAACACATTAAAGGGCTGCGAGAAGCATCTGAGAAGAAGCAGAAACATTCTGGGAGGTGAAAAATGAATAAACAGAAGAGAGAACTCGGCTTTGAAAGGATAAGCAACATTCACTTGAAGGTGAGGGCTTCACCTGGAGTGTACAAGGTGTGTCTCGGTTCTGCAATAATCAATGTGGGTTGGGTGAGTAGGGCTGGTAGTAGAAGCCCTGCTGTACTAAGTCTGGTTCAGAGAAAATAAGAGGGTATTACACAAGAAACACTAGGATGAGTCTGTGTAGCAGCAGAAAAGGAGAGAATCTTTGGGCTGGGATGCTTATAAATTTACCCTGGACCCTTACTACCTCAAAGAGAAACTTCCTACATATAAATGGTTCATAAAAATCCAACCTGCTCACTGAAGAGCAATGAAAGGTTAACTGGGCCAAAGCACTCTTGAGAAAAAAGAACAGAGCTGGAGGTATTATGCTCTCTGACTTCAGATTATACTACAAACCTACAGTAATCAAAACAGCATGGTACTGGCAAAAAAACAGACACATAGATCAATGTAACAGAGTAGAGAGCCCAGAAATAAATTCACTCATTTATGGTCAAATAATCTATGACAAAGGAGGCAAGAATATACAAATGGAGAAATGACAGTCCCTTCAGTAAGTAGTGCTGGGAAAACTGGACAGTTACATGTAAAGAATGAAATTAGAACAGTTCCCAACACCATATACAAAAATAAACTCAAAATGAATTAAAGACTTAATGTAAGACTAGAAGCCATAAAACTCCTAGAAGAGGACACAGGCAGAACACTCTTTGACATAAATCACAGCAATATTTTTTTTGGATCTGTCTCCTAAGACAAAAGAAGTAAAAGCAAAAATAGACAAATGGGACCTAATTAAATTTAAAAGGTTTTAGACAGCAAAAGAAACCATAAACAAAATGAAAAGAAAACCTACAGAATGGGAGAAAATATTTGCAAATGTGACTAACAAGGGGTTAATATCCAAAATATATAAATAGTTCATACAATTCAATATCAATAAACAAACACATTTAAAAAATGGGCAGAAGACCTAAATACATATTTTTCCAAAGAAGATATACAGATGGCCAACAGGCATATGAAAAAAAAAATGCTTATCACTAATTATCAGAGAAAAACAAATCAAAAACACAATGAGATATCACCTCACATCTCCCAAAATGGCTATCGTCAAAAAGACCACAACAAACAAACGTTGGTAAAGATGTGGAGAAAAGGAAACCCTAGTACACTGTTGGTGGGAATGTAAATAGGTGCAGCCACCATGGAGAACGGTATGGAGGTTCCTCAAAAAAATTAAAAATACAACTACCAGATGATCCAGTAATTCCATTGCTGGGTATATCCAGAGAAAATGAAAACACAAATGTGAAAAGATTACATGTACTCCAATGTTCATAGGAGCATTATTTACAATAGCCAAGAAAGGGAAGCGACCTAAGTGTCCATCAACAGATGAATGGATAAAGATTGCCTAAATATACAATGGAATACTACTCAGCCATAAAAAGAATGAAATTTTGCCATTTGCAACAACATGGATGAACCTAGAGCTTAATGAAATAAGTCACACAGAGAAACAAATACTGTATATTATTACTTATATGTGGAATCTAAAAAATAAAACAAAAGAATGTATATAGCAAAACAGAAACAGACTCCAAAGATATAGAGAATAAACTAGTGATTACCAGAGGGGGAAAGTAAGGAGGGAGGGGCAAGATATGGGTAGAGGATTAAGAGACACAAACTACTATGTATAAAATAAATGAAAAACGAGGATATATTGTAGAGCGCAGGGAAATATAGTCATCATTCTGCAATAACTTTAAATGGAGTATAATCTATAAAAATACTGAATCACTATGTTGTACATCTGAAACTAACAAAATATTGTAAATCAACTATACGTCAATTTTTTAAAAGTGAATTGACACAGACATGATGCAAAGAAAATATAAGAAAGTGTGGAGAAGAGTAGAAAAAACTTACTCTTAGAGAACAGACATTAGAAAATGTCAAGAGCACATGAAAATTGTGATAAAAATATTTTACAACAAATTATAAAAATTTAATGAAATAATCCCCTCTATGAAGGAATAGCACAGAATAGAGATATAAGAACTCAGAAAAGAGATGGAAAAACAAGAAGAGAAGGAATGAGTTGGCAGAACCTAGGAAATAAGCAGAAGAAAAAATAGTCACAGACATAAAGATGAAATCTGAAAGGACATGAGCAAAGCAGACATCGCAGATAGCACATTAAGGGAACAGATACCAGAAACAAGAAAACAAGGATCAAAAAAGGAAAAAAGAAAAAGTCAGAGAAATGAATTAGGGATTAGACAGACAATGAAAGTTATGTGAAAAGCAAAGAAGAAGCAACTGTGAATATTCAGTTCCCCATTTATAAAAATAAATGAAAACTAAACAAAACAATGAAACAGAAAAACTAATTAAAATATGATCAAGAAAACTTACCTGAAGTAAAAGGTTTGAATATATTATTAAAAGGGTATTACATGCACCAGGAAATTTATACAAAAATAGATAATACTAAGACATATCCCAGTAAATTTATCACACTTTGAATAACTATTTGGACAACTATGCAAAACCATGGAGGATAAATCAAACTGGCATAAGATTTCTCTACGAAGAAATTCTACACCAAACACAATGCAGTAGCACTTACAAGATTTTCAAAGAATGAAATGTTAAGCCAAGGATTTCAAATACAGACAAACTATACTTCAGATATAAAGGTCATTGAGTAGCATTTTTGAACTTATAGGTTTTAAGGGTATGCTGTACTTATGAGACTTTCTTGAGAAAATACTAGAAGACAAACTTAAAGCAATTACAAAATGACTAAGGAAACTATGACAAAGAAATAGTGCATTGAATGTATTTAACTCTACAACTAAGACAAAAGCAATGTGAAAATTAAGATGCCAACACAAAATGTATATATTAACATCTTGACCATATAGATGTAGGCAAATAACAGAAATATGGGGGAGAAAAGAGGAAAGAAATTGGGAGATAAAGAAAAAGTGGTGTTGACTCTATGGAGCATCTGACAGAAATAAACATATCGTTTAAAACCAATATAACAAATAATAAAAATAAGTGCAGATTTAATAGTAAAAAGTTAATCAATAAGAAAGATAATATTATTGATTAAAATTAAGGGATAAAATAGAGAAGCCAGAAAGAGGGAAAAGAGTCAATATGTTTACTCATCACTACTAGGAAGGAAATGAAGGACTGACCAAGATGGTGACCTAGGAGCCTCCTGACTTACCCTCCTCCCACAGATGCACTAAACATACAGCTATGCATGGATCAATTCCCTCTGAGAAAAATCCAGAAATTAGTTGAGTGACTCCTGTGCATCAGGCTACTAAGAAAATGCCCATATCAAAATGAATAGGAAAGGCTGAGACACATTCTCACCATGATCCCTGCCCTAAGCACAGCACCTTACACTTCAGAGGGAACCCCTAGCTGCCAGCTTCTCCCTGAGGAGCAAAGGGTTTGGGCCATACATGTAGTGTCCTAACTTTTAAAGCTGTCACTTGAGGGATGGACCACCAAATCACCTAGTTCTGAAAGCCAGTGAGGTTTGAATTCAAAAGTCTCACAGGACTATAGTGAACAAAGAAGCAGCTCTTAAATGGGTTCACAAGCACTCCCTGTGGAAATCGCCTCCAGACTCAGTGCAGAAGGAGCAAACAAAAACACCCATCTCCCGGTTTTTTTCTTGGAAGGGATTTGATGGCAATACTCTCTCAGCTGCTCTCTGAAGGTTCAGCTTCTAATCAGCCTGAATTTTAGGGCTGACTTGGATTCTCCTGGGAGCCTGAAAGAGTTAGTGAGCACTTCCTCCACCTTCTACCTCCACCTAGTTTCAACAGCAGAGCCAAATGTCCAAGGAGCTTGTCTATACTTTTGCAGCTGCCACACAAGAGATGGACCTTCAAATCACCTGGCTCTGATAACCAATGAGCTCAGCATTCATGAGTCCCATAGAAACATATTAAACAGAGAAATCAGCCACCTAGTTTTCAAACAGCTACACGAGCACTTCCTGAAGCTATCCCCTCCAGGTTCACTGCAGAGGGAGAAAGCAAAAATACCCATCTCCCAGTCTCTCCCTGCAATGGATTTACTGCATGCTTTTCCAGCTGCTGCCAGAGGTTCTGGCTTCTAATAAGTCTGAATGTGGGAACAGACTGGATCCTCCCAGGAGCCTGAAAGAGCTCCTGGGCACATCCCCCACTAACTCACCTGGTTCATGGCAACTAAAATCATCTTGAGCTTCTCCCTGGAAGGAGCCTGTCCATACTTCTAGCACCCCAACTGTTATGGTTGCCTCTGAGGGACTGGCTCCCAAATCACCTAGCTCTGGGAGCTGATAGGCCTCAGAATTCATGAGCTACCCACCACATAAAACAAGGAGGGAATTCTGTTGGGGTACACAAGCACTCTCAGTGACTGTTTTCCCTGGCTCAACACAGAGAGAGTAGGCAAAACACTCAGCTTTCAGTTTCTCCCTGAAAGGGGCTAGACTGCATATATAACATCCTGGCTTTCCCAGCTGCTGCCTGAAGGTCAGGCTTTCGATTAACCTGAATCAGGGGCTCAAGAGGCAGGTAATTAATAGTTCTCCAGGAGCCTAAAGAGGGGTATGGACATTTCCTACACCTTTAGGACACTGATAGGTCTTGCCACACCATCATTTATTCGGAGCCACTAAGTAAGAAAAAAAAAAAAAGTCCACAGCTTAAACAATCACAAGGTTTAAGAGGAAGCCAGGAGCTCAGACTGGGCTGATTGACAAAGTTCATCTCCTGCACAAGGGCAGGTTGTTGAGATTGGAAAAGGTGGCTGTTTTATCTAATGAACAGAAACCAACTCAGAGTGTTAAGAAAAAGGAAGAAACAGGGAATATGTCCCAAACAAAAGAACAAGATAAATCTCCAGAAACCAATCTTAATGAAGTGGAAATAAGTGATTTACCTGATAGAGAGGTCAAATTAACTGTCATAAAGATGCTCACCAAGTTTAGGAGAGCAATTCATGAACAAAGTAAAAACATCAACAAAGAGGTAGAAAATATTTAAAAGTACCAAACAGAAATCACAGAGCTGAAGAATACAATAACTGAACTGAAAATCCAATGGAGGGTTTCAACATCAGATGAAATCAAGAAGAAAGGATCAGTGAACTCGAAAACAGGGCAGTGGAAATCACCCAATCACAGGAGCAAAAAGAAAAAAGGAATGAAAGAGTGAAAATAGCTTAAGGGATTTATGGGACATCATCAGAAGAACCAGTACATGCATTATAGTAGTCCCAGAAGAAGAAGAGAGAAAGAGAGAGAAAGGGGCAGGAAGCTTATTTGAAATCCTAGCTGGAAATTCCCTAACCTGGGGAAAGAAACAGACATACAGATCCAGGAAGTGTAAAGAAAATATCAAATAATACGAATCCAGAAAGACCCCCAGGGAGACACATCATAATCAAATCATCAAAAGTTAAGGACAAAGAGTGACTCTTAAAAGCAACAAGAGAAAAGCAACTTGTTACATACAAGGGAACCCCTGTAAACCTGTAAGCAGATTTTTCAGCAGAAATCTTGCATGACAGAAGGGATTGGGGTGATACATTCAAAGGGCTGAAAGGAAAAAAACTACTATCAACAAAGAATACTGTACGCAGCAAAGCTGTCCTTCAGAATTGAAGGAGAGATAGAGTTTCCAAGACAAACAAAAGCCAAAGAAGTTAATCATTACTACTAGACTGGCCTTACAAGAAATAAAATGGGAGTTCTTCAAGATGAAATAAAAGTACATAATCAGTAATAGAAAAACATATGAAAGTATAAAGTTGCTGGCAAAATACTCAATATTGTAATAGTCATGGGTAAATCACTTATAACTCTAGTATTAAGGTTAAAAGGTAAACATAATAAAAAATAATGGTAACTACAATAATTTGTCAATGGCTACACAATATAAAAAGATGTAAACTGTGACATCAAAAATATAAAAGGAGGGGGCTTCCCTGGTGGTGCAGTGGTTGAGAGTCTCCCTGTCGATGCAGGGGACACGGGTTCATGCCCTGGTCCAGGAAGATCCCACATGCCGCAGAGCGGCTGAGTTCATGAGCCATGGCCGCTGAGCCTGTACGTCCGGAGCCTGTGCTCCGCAACGGGAGAGGCCACAACAGTGAGAGGCCCGCATACCGCAAAAGAAAAAAAAAAAAAATATATATATATATATAAAAGGAGGGAGTGTAAAAATGTAGAGCTTTTGTATGTATCTGAAGTTGTTATCAGCTTAAAATAGACTGTTATTACTAAAAGATGTTAATGTAAGTTTCATGGTAACTAAAAAACAAAAACCTATAGTATACACAAAAGATAAAGACAAAGGAATCAAAGTATACAACTACAGAAAATCATCAAGAAACCAAAAGAGGAAGAAAGGAACTACAAAACAGCCAGAAAACAATGAACAAAATGGCAATAGTACGGCCATACCTATCAATAATTACTTTAAATGTAAATGGACTAAGTTCTCCAATCAAAGGACACAGAGTGGCTGAATGGATGAAGAAAAAACCAAACTCTATGTTGCCTACAAGAGACTTCCTTCAGCTTTAATGATACATATAGACTGAATGTAAAGAGATGGAAAAAGATATTCCATGCAAGTGGAAACCAAAAGAAAGCTGGGATAGATATACTTATTTCAGACAAAATAGACTTTAAGCCAAAAACTCTAATAAGAGACAAAGATGGCTATTATATAATGATAAAGAGGTCAACTCATCAAGAGAATCTAACTCTAAATACGTATGCACCCAACAGTGGAGTACTTAAGTATATAAAGCAGATACTAACAGATCTGAAGAGAGAAATAGACAGCAATACAATAACAGTAAGGGACTTTAATACCCTACTTTGAACAACAGGTAGATTATCCAGACAGAAACCAGTAAAGAACCATTGGGTTTAACTACATGTTATAACAAATGGACCTAACAGATATTTATAGACCATTCCATCCAACAGCAGAAGAATACACATTCTTCTCAAAAGCACATATTCTCAAGGATAGATCATATGTCAGACCACAAATCTTAACTAAATTTAGAAGGATAAAATCATGACAAGTATCTTTTCAGACCACAGTGATATGAAACTAGAAATCAATTACAAGAAGAAAACTCAAAAAATTCAAAAATATGTGGTATTTAAATAACATGCTTGTGAACAAGCAATGGATCAAAGAAGAAATCAAAAACAAAATGAAAAACTCTCGAGACAATGAAAATGGAAACACAATATACCAAAACTTATGTGATGCAACAAAAGCAGTACTAAGACAGAAGTTTACAATGATAAATGCCTACATTATGAAAAAAGAAAGATCTCAAATAAACAACCTAATTTTACACTCAAGAAACTAGAGAAAGAAGAAAAAACTAAACTTAAAGTTACTAAAATAAAGAAAATAACAGAAATCAGAATGAAAATAAATGAAACAGGTTAGAAAGACAGAAGAAAAGGTCAATAAAACTAAGAACTGGTTTTTTAAAAGATAAACAAAATTGACAAACCTTTAGCTAGACTGACTAAGAAAAGTAGAAGACTCAAAGATTCAAATAAATATAATCAGAAATGAAAGAGAAGACATTACCATTGATAACACAGAAATACTAAGGAACACAAGAAACCACTATGAAAAACTAAACACCAATAAATTAGATAACCTAGAAGAAATGGATTTCCAGAAACATACAACTTACCAAGACTGAATCATGAAATAGAAAATCTCAATATATTAATTACTAGTAAGGAGATATCATCAGTAGTAACAAACTTCCCAATAAACAAAAGTCTAGGACCAGATGGCTTCATTGTTGAATTCTACCAAACATTTAAAGAAGAATTAATACAAACCCTTCTCCAAATTTTCCCCAAAAGTGAAGAGGAAACACTTCCAAACTCATTTTACAAGGCCATTATCCTACTACCAAAGCCAAACCAGGGCACTACAAGAAAAAAAAAAAAAAAAATAAAGGCCAATATCCCTGAGGAACATAGAGGCAAAAATCCTCAACAAAATATTAGTAAAGTGAGTTCAACAGTACATTAAAAGAATCATACGTCATGATCAAGCAGGATCTATTCCTGGGATGTAAGGATGGGTCAACAACAGCAAATAAATGTGATACACCGCATTAACAAAGTGAAGGATAGAATCATATGATCATCTCAAATTTGATGAAATCTGACATCCTTTTATTAAAAAAAAAAAAAAAAACCTCTCAACAATAGAAATAGGAGGAATGTACCACAACATAATAAAGGCCATATATGAAAAGCCCACAGCTAGCATCATACTCAACAATGAAAAGCTAAAAGCTTTTCCTCTAGGACCAGGAATAAGACAAGGCTGTCTACTCTCAGAACTTTTATTCCACATACTACTAGAATTCCTAGCCAGAGCAATTAGTCCAGAAAAACAAATAAAAGCCATCTAAGACAGAAAGGAATAAGGAAAACTGTCTATTTGCAGATGACATAATCTTATATATAAAAGTCCCTAGAGACTCCACAAAAAAAAACTGTTAGAACTAATAAACAAATTCAGTAAAGTTGCAAAATGAAAAATCAATATACAAAACTCAGTTGTGTTTCTAGACACTAACAATGAACTGTCAGAAAGAAATTAAGAAAATAATCCATCTACAATAGGATCAAAAAAGAAATAAAATAAATTGTTAGGAATTTATAAATAAATAAATTTTAGGAATAAATTTAACCAAGGAGGCGAAAGACCTGTATACTGAAAAACTGTAAGACACCGATGAAAGAAATTGAAGAAGACAGAAATAAAAGGAAAGATATTCAGTGTTCATTGAATGGAAAAATCATTATTGTTTACATGACCACACTACCCAACACACTCTACAGATTCAATGCAATCCCTATCAATATTCCAATGACATTTTTTCACAGAAGTAGAAAAAACAATCCTGAAATTAGCATGGAACTGCAAAAGACCCCAGAGAGAAAAAGCAATCTTGAGAATGAAGAGCAAAGCTAGAAGCATCACACTTACTGATTTTGAACTATTTTACAAAGCTATGGTAATCAAAACAGTATGGTATTGTCATAAAGACACACATAAATCAATGGACAAAAATAGAGATCCCAGCTATAAACCCATGCATTTACAGTCAATTAATTTTCGACAAAGATGTCAAGAATACAAGGATAGTCTCTTCAATAAATTATGTTGAGAACACTGGATTTCCACATGTGAAGATTAAAACTGGACTATCTTATACCATACACAAAAAACAACTCAAAATGGATTAAACACTTGAACAGCATAAACTCCTAAAAGAAAACATAGGAGGTAAGCTCCTTGACATTGGTCTTTGCAATGTTTTTTCAGAATTAACACCAGAAGTACAGGCAATGAAAGCAAAAATAAACATGTGGAACTACATCAAACTGAAAAACTTCTGCACAGCAAGGAAACCATCAACAAAATTAAAAGGCCCTATGGGTCAGGAGAAAATATTTGCAAGCCACACATCTGATGAGGGGTTAATATTAAAAATATATATAAGAAACTCATACAATAGAAAAAATAATAATCTAGTTTTAAAATGGGCAAAGGACCTGGATAGACAGTTTTCCAAAGAAGACATACAAATGGCCTACAGTTACATGAAAGTGTGTTCAACATCAGGGAAATGCAAATCAAAACCACAGGGAGATATCACCTCATACCTGCTAGGATATCTATTATCAAAAAGACAAGAGATAACAAATGCTGGCAAGGATGTGAAGAAAAGGGAACACTTTTACACTGTTGGTGGGAATGGAAGCTGGGAAACCACTATGGAAAACGATTTGGAGGTTCCTCCACACTAAAAATTGAAAATAGAATATATGATCCAGCAATCCTACTTCTTGGTATATATCCAAGGGAAATAAAATAACTATCTTGAAGAGATATCTGTACTCCCATGTTCATTGCAGAATAATTCACAAGAGCCAAGGTATAGAAACAACCTAAGAGTGTGTTGACAGATGAGTGTTGATGGAATGATATATTTATATCACCATATCATTCATATATATATATATATATATATATATATAATGGATCATTATTCAACTTTTAAAAAGATGGAAATCCTGCCATTTGCAACAGCATGAATAAACTTGGAAGGCGTTATGCTAAGTGGAGTAAGCCGTATAGAAAAAGGTAAATACTGCATGATTTCACTTATATGTGGAATCCCCCCCCAAAAAAAAGGAAAGGAAAGGAAAAGAAGAAATGAAGGACTGACCATACTACATATATTTATAATTACCAAGGTAATATTAGAATAGAAACACAGATCTTCCTAAATACAAAACTATAAGAAAAGAAAGGAAAATGTGACATTGTAAAAGATTTTTAAAACTTGATAGAGCATGATACAAGTATGTGGATACTTAACATTAAAAAAATTCAACTCAAAAGACAGAATTAGGTTTAATGGGCAAGCTCAAAAAGCATCTCACTAAAGTCTGGAATAAGATAGGGATATTCATTATCATGACTACTGCTCAGCATATTACTAAATTCAACCTACACTAAAATACCTTTCAAATTGCCAAAGGCAAAAATAAAAGGTTACCACTGGGTGGTATGGGTGCTTTCATACACCAGTAATGCAAACTGGTACACAGCTTATCCTGGGAGACTTAACAATACTGTTCAAAATTATAAAATCATGGGGCTTCCCTGGTGGCGCAGTGGTTGAGAGTCCGCATGCCGAGGCAGGGGACACGGGTTCGTGCCCTGGTCTGGGAAGATCCCACGTGCCGTGGAGCGGCTGGGCCCGTAAGCCATGGCCGCTGAGCCTGTGCGTCCGGAGCCTGTGCTCCGCAATGGGAGAGGCCACAACAGTGAGAGGCCCGCGTACAGCAAAAAAAAAAAAAATTATAAAGTCATACGCCCTTTGACCCAGCCACTCCACTTTTCCATAATTATATACAAAGTTATTTATTGCAGCATTATTTGAAATAGCTAAATATTGTAAACAATCTAAAAGTTCAACAACAGAGAATTGGTTAAATAAGTTGTTGGTATATCCAAACAATGGAATACCATATAGCTGTTAAAAAAAATAGGAATGGCTGTTTTTGTGGATACAGAGTGATCTCAGGATATATTATTGTTAGGTGAAAAATGAAGCTGCAAACAGCATGTAGAAAATGCTGTCTTTTGTGTAAAAAGGAGGAAAACAAGAAAAATTATATACGTACATTTGCTTATATTATAAAGAAACTCTGGAAGAATTTTAGAGAAACTATTAACAGTGTATAAGTTTGGGATTTGGGAGAGCTGGGTGGATATGACTTTGTTTGCCTAAGATTGTCCCAATTTGCCTCAGACAGCCCTGGTTTACACCTATTGTTCCAGTCTAATTATTACTAATGCACCCTTTCACTCTCAAAACTGTCTCAACCTATATGGTAAGCTATAGGTTAATCATTAATGCACACTGGCAGTAAACATTCATGTGGCACTTCCTGTGTCAGGCACAGGTCTAAGCACTTTATATACTTAATCCCACAGCCTATCCTCTGCCCACTGCTACCATAGTCAGTGGCTCATTCTATCCTAGTCTCAAGCTGGCAGGGCTGGGCCACTCAGTAATGACAGTAACAGTAGCTGTCTTTCATAGACTTATGAATCCTAAGTAAGCACTTTATATGGACCACCTCATCATCAAATCTGGTTAACAGTCCTTCTAGGTAGGTATTAACATTGCTCCAATTTTTCATGGGAAGAAACTGAGTAATCTGCCCAAAGTCACACAGCAAGACAGTAACACGGCTGGAGTTTGCACCCAGGTTTGCCTGTTCCCTAAGACATGTATGTGTGTGTTATATTTGTGTGCCTGTGTGTGTGTGTTTGTGGGTATGTGTTCAACCCCATCCTTGAAGTTTAACATAAGTAATCATATTGTTTTGATTGGCAAGCTTAATTCCTCATAACTGAATCATGAAATTAAGGCATTATGATGGTTTACAGATAAAAGGAAAACAGGTATGTTTATGTTTTTAATGAAACTGTTTCCAACAATGCTCATACATAATGTATGAATCTTCTAGATTCATACATCAAAAAGTATCCATGCTAAATACTAAACTTCATATACTGTATGATCCCAATTATGTAACTTACACAAACAAAAAAATAAGGACAAAATAAGAAATCCACTAAAAGATAATAGCGGCTCTCTCTGAGTTGTAGAATTATGAGTAATTTTGTTTTCATCTTTTTATATTTCTCAGTATTATTTCATGGTTTTTACACTGAGCATTGTTAATCTTTATATTTTGAAAGCACAATAAAATTTATATTTCCTTTATAAGGAAAATATACGGGCTCAGATACACATGGATTTCTAATCATGTGACTTAGTTGATAATAAATAAGACAAAAAATGACTATATCAGAATCAGTGGGGTGTATATTTTTCCAATATACAGTGGAAACATCTCCCAGAACTCTCATTTGAAGCTGAACAAAGCCACAGATTTGATTCTCTAATGAGAACATGCTCTCTTCTTGGTCAGCTCTAGGATAAGAAAGCATGAGGAACTACTGATCCAGGGAAAAGGGGCAGTGAATTCCAGACGTGCAGAACAAGTGTTTGCAAGGAGAGATGAAGACACCAAGGCCCTTTTTCCTCATATTCAAGCTGACCCTTCTCACAAGACTGAGAGAAAGTGAATCGTGCTCATCAAGTTTTCCTGAATATTCTGAATAATTCATCAAGCTAATTTGTCTTTGGAGATGGTATTAAAACTAGAGATGTTGTCATGGACTCTGAGGAGGAGGATGGGGCTTAATAAAACACAAGAGAACAGAGAAGAAAATGGAGATTTATAGAGGAACTATTAGGCAGTTTTAAAATTTATGATTTCCTTTTAATCTTCATAACACCTAGTGAGTGGTATGCTGGAGCTGGCTTGCACTGGCTTCAAGAGTCAACTGTTGGGGTTTCCCTGGTGGCGTAGTGGTTGAGAGTCTGCCTGCTGATGCAGGGGACGCAGGTTCACGCCCCGGTCCGGGGAGATCCCACATGCTGCGGAGCGGCTGGGTCCGTGAGCCATGCCCGCTGAGCCTGCGCATCCGGAGCCTGTGCTCCGCAACAGGAGAGGCCAAAACAGTGAGAGGCCCGCGTACCGCAAAAAAAAAAAAAAAAAAGAGTCAACTGTTAAATTTTCAGGAATTTTTGCAAGCTGGCTGTCAAACATAGCCATTTTAGACATTAAATTATATAAACTTTAAATTATATTTAAAACAAAGGTAATAAATACTCAAAACTCATCACTTCCTAATTATTTTTACCACATTTTCTATGCTCTTAAGGTGGTTTACACCTATCACCTATGTAGTAGTAAGGAAGGAAATACTGTATAATGGTGCTTTGATGTTACCATGGTGGCCTGAAATCAGATGTGATGGGAATATTTACACCACAGAAATTAGGAAACATGACAAATCAGAGATTTATACCCCTTTTCTTTCTTCTTTTTGAAGGCTGTTTGTTAAACATTTATTAGCACACCACTAACCACACCTCTATGAAACAGATCTTGTTTATCCCCAGTGACAGATGAGAAAACTAAGGCCCAAAGAGAGGTTATTTTTGAAAAGAATCATGCAATATATCTGATGCTATTTACTGTTCCTTTATGGCAAAATATTATAAAGGCAATTTGACAAAAGGTTAAAGAAAGTTAAAACTCCTGGTTCAGGGCTTCCCTGGTGGCGCAGTGGTTGAGAGTCCGCCTACCGATGCAGGGGACGCAGGTTCGTGCCCCGGTCCGGGAAGATCCCACATGCCGCGGAGAGGCTGGGCCCGTGAGGCATGGCCGCTGAGCCTGCGTGTCCGGAGCCTGTGCTCCGCAACGGGAGAGGCCACAACAGTGAGAGGCCCCTGTACCACAAAAAAAAAACAAAAAAACACAAAAAAAAACTCCTGCTTCAGAAGATACACATTTTAAAACACAAGATGGGGACTACCTTTCTTAGACTCTCCTGATCATCTTGGCATAAATCAGGTGCTCAATAAAAAACGGCCTCCTGTGGTTTACCAACATTTTATTGTTTATTCCTAATACGTATAAAATGTCGTAATACCTTGTTTGACAAGGAAAGACTGTCCTCTTATTACAACTTAATATTAGTAAAATTAAGTTTTATTAAGCTTCAAAAGACTGCCTAAATTCTCTAATGTTACTGGAATGTTTATCACATTAGGTATTGCTTTATTTTTTTACCAAACTATTCATTATGACCTCAAAATCTTTTTATTCCTTTAAAAATTTGTTATTGTAATTAAGTGGACTTGGACAGCTTTTTTTAAAAAAATTGAGAAACATCACTTATATGTGGACACTAAAAAATACAACAAGCTAGTGAATATAACAAAAAAGAAGTAGATTCATAGATACAGAGAACAAACTAATGGTTACCAGTGGGGAGAGGGGAGGGGGGAGAGGCAATATAGGGGCAGGGGATAAAGAGGTACAAAATATTAGGTATAAAATAAGCTACAAGGTTATACTGTACAACACGGGGAATATAGCTAATATTTTATAACAACTATAAATGGAGAATAACCTTGAAAAATTGTGAATCACTATATCGTACACCTGTAACATATAATATTGTACAGCAATACATTAGTTCAATTTGAGAAAGAAAAACATTTTGTAAAACATGAATAATAATTAATAAAATTTCTACTTTAAACTTTTCAGTATTCGTGGTCAGTTAGCAAGTGGGATAAGAAAGTAATCTGTTGAGTGAACATATCAGCAAATAGTTAATGAATGCCTCTTGTTTATAAGGCACTTATTGCTTTAACTCTCCCCAAAATAAGTCATTTGTCACAAACAAATTAAAAGCCAATTTTCTAACTATAAAAGTAAATTGTGACAGTTGTGAAAAACTTGGAAAGCTTTAAGAATCGAAACCAAAATCATCTATAATCTTGCCAAAGATTCACCACTGTTTTCCTTCAATCTGGAGACCATGACATTAAGTAGCTATTATCTTTCACCTCCACCTGATGAATCTTCCCAAACTGGCAACGAGTCCCCATCCCCAGAAACCTCCTTCATCACCCTGGAGTCCTTTTTTCTGTCCAAAAGATTCATTTGAGTAACCTTGGTAAGGAAATGCTTCCATTCTTCTAAGACCTGGAAAGCAAGATATTACCATTCACAGAAGCTAGTTGAAAAGAAACATAGGTTGCCTCATCTGTAAAATGATCTTTTCCTGCCAACCTAAGCAGACAGTGCAGCAACAGGTTTCAGAGTGCAGACTCTGGAGTCCAGAGAAACTGGATTCCCATCCCAGCTCTGCCACCACCTAGTTGCATACTTCTGGGCAAATTACTTAACCTCCCTGTGCCTCTGTTTCCACAGCTAAAATATAGGTAGGCCCACAGTGCCTTATCTGAAACCCTTGAGGAAAGGTTAAAAGGTATAAAGTGGATGTGAAATATAATTTGTAACACAGGCAGAGGGCATTACATCATCTATAGTCTATTTGGTAATGTCCCCAGAAGGGTCTGGGGCCCATGCTCCATAATCAAACACATTTATATTCCACAGCAAAACGTGTGGGTGTCCACACTAAATAAATAAAACCTGTAAGTAGCCTTCCATCATTTCCAGTCAAATTTTTCCACCAAGCGAGTTCAAAAGTCTACTGAAGTTTTACTGCAAATGAATCTGGAAAAACTTTTTGATTGAAGGATTTTAGAATTTTAGAACCCCGGATAAGGGATGATAGCCTTTTAATATCTCATACGGTTGTTGTAAATGAAGAGAGTGCTTATCTATCATAGGGCCTGGTGCAGAGATGAATATTTAATAAGTGTTATTACAGCAACAACTAATTGTTATTACTACTATTGTTACTGCTTTTACCTTTATTATTTCTTATTCAGAATAAGAATATTCTCTCACGTCCACCCCCTTCTCTCCATTGCCTCTGCCATTTGCATAAATTCTGATCTTCAACCTTTCTCACCTGGACTCCTCTATCAGCCTCCTAACTGATCTCCCAGACTCCAGTCTCTCCCAGTACATCCATCGTCCCCTGTACACACCAATGTGACCTCGTATCTCCCCGATTTACTCTCCTCGCTGGCTTCCTGTCACTGACTCCATTAGGTCTAATTGTTTAGAAGGATCTATAAGACGTAGTCTTGTTCTGACACACATCCCTGGTTCCTGCTTCACCTCTCACCACACCCCCGGTTTCTGCTTTGACTATCTTTTTCAACTCCAAATTTCTAGTACCTAGCCATGGTGAGCACTAAAAATGTCCACAGAACTGAATCCTGGATCTGACACTGTATTATAAGGTTAACCGGGCATCAAATATTTCTCTCTTAAACAGCAAAGCCAAACCTCTCTCTCTCTTTTTGCCTGCAAATAATCTGTGCAGGGAAAGCCCAGAAGAGACCATTTGGTGTCATCCCTTCTGCAATGAAAGCTGACAAATGACTTTACGATGGGGGCAATTTGAGGTGGGGAGGGGCTGCTATGCTCTTGAATAATATCCATAAAAGTATGTGAAGTGAGAGACGGCAGGGCTGCGTGTGTCTGCCCTGCCCACAGGCTGCTTCTGGCTGTTAGTGTTGTCAATATTCCACTTTTCACAGCAGCAGTAGCAGCAGGGGAAATGCAACGGGGCTCACCTCAGGCCCTCAGCTGGCCACCTCCCATGACTCCAGAGCCCCAGAGGAGGAGCCTCTGCTATCATCCACTTCTCAACAGATGACAGGAGAAGGCACAGCCAGGCCAGTCTGACTGTGCCAACTTGGTGTTGTGTGGTAGAAGTGGTGAGATTTAAATGAAACCAATTTACATCTTAATATTTTTCTCCTAAGATAGCATTTATCAAAGATGAATATTTCAGTGCTGGAAATGTTATCATCTTTCCAAAAGCTCCAAATGTCAATACACAACTAATGATAAGAGAAGAAGATGCTTGGCACTTCTCTGTGATGTGCCAATGGAAAATAAGGCACAAGGAAATTAAGTAAAAGTACATATTGCACACGCAGAGCTGGCAGATGTGTCTCCACAGACAAATTTACAGAACACGCAGAGTGTTCATGAAGCCCCCAGTTCCAGATACTGGCAAGAAAATCTCAGATAAGTATGTAATTAAATGGAATACATGTAGGACATGAAGTTAGGCTGGGTTTTAATCTTGCATCTGCTACTTACTAGCTATGTGGCCTTCAGGAAGGTCGTTTTCTCACTCTAAGCCACAGTTTGCTCACATGTATGCTGGGAAAAAGAATAATGGTCAATCACTTAAATTCATTCCAGATACCATGCCTGGTACTTTTACTTATCTAATTTTGTCTTCCTATAACCACTTGATGGAGATGACATGAACTCCATTTTGCAAATAATGTTCAGACAGATTACAGGACTTGCCCAGTATCACACTGTTGGTGGCGGTTGAGATGTTGTGCTCAGATCTTTCAAGAGAACCTGCTGCAAGAAGGCTGGTTGGTGGACATCCTCCACGTGCCATATACTCAAATCCTCAGCAGCATCCATCCCTGAGGCCACACCCTTCCAGGGCTGTTCCTGGCCAATGAGAGGGAATGATTCAGGTATAAGAGATGGGCCATTCCAGCCCAAAGGAGGACTCCTCTGATGGGCAATCTGCTCTGGGGATCTCATTGCCTGGATAAACTTTTCTCAGGGCTGCACTGAAGTCTGAGGCTTTTCCTCCCCAAGCCTCCTTCCTTCTCGTTCCCCTTTCACAGGTATCAGACTTGCATCACACTCTGAAAACCTTTCCCACCAAATGTTTTATTCCCCCTTTATTCTTTGCAGTTATTTTCCACAAAGAAGTCTCTTCCATACCTAATCCATCTTGGCATCTTCTTATTAGAGGACCAAAACTGACACACATATAGTGAATATGACCCACAGAGTCAGGACCTAGGATGGTTAAATGAGGACAGGAATGGGATAATGAGATAATGTTGTGAAAGTTCCCAGGACACTGATGGCATGAAGGCCAACAGTTCACAACCCTTGGTACACATCTGAACCACTAGTGTTATCTTTTCAAAACAGACAGAGTTGGTACTCATCTAAGACCTACTGGGGTCTCCAAGATTGGTCATAATATTTTTAAAGTAATTTATTGGGGTGAAATTCACATTCAATGAAATTAACCATTTTAAAGAGAATAATTCAGTGTCATTTAGTATCTTCAGAGTTTTGTTGAAATCACCTTCTCTGTCTAGTTCCAAAATATTTCCATCACTTGTAAGTAAAACCTCTTACCCATTAAATGGATTCTCCCTACCCCCAACTCTCCCCAGCCCCTGGCAACCACCAATCTGCATTCTATCTCTATGGATTTCTCAATTCTAAATATTTCATATTAATGGAATCATACAATATTTGTCATTTTGTGTCTGCTTTCTTGCACTCAGCTTGATGTTTTGGGAGGGTCATCCATTTTGTAGCATGTTTCAGTACTTCATTCCTTTTTTTGACTGAATATATTCCACTGCATGAATATACCATAATTTGGTTATCCATTCATCTGTTGATAGACATTTGAGCTCTTTCCACCTTTTGGCTATTGTAAATAGTGCAGCTGTGAAAATGTGTGTACACATACTTGTTTGAGTGACTGTTTTCAATTATTCTGGATATATACCTAGAAATAGAATTGAAGGGTCATATGGTAATTCAATGTTTAACTTTTTGAGGAACTGCCAAACTTCTTCCATGGTGGCTGAACCATTTTACATTCCCACCAGCAATGTACAAACTCTCTAATTTCTCCATAGTCTCATCAAAACCTATTTTCCATTTTTTTAATTATAGCCATCCTACTGGGTGTGAAGTGGTACCTCATTGTGGCTTTGATTTGCATTTTCTTAATGACTAATGATGTTGAGCACCTTTTTGTGTGCTTGTTGACTCTTTGTATATAATCTTTGGAGAAATACATATTCAAGTCCTTTGTACATTTTAAAATTTGGTGATTTATCTTTTTGTTGTTGAGTTGTAAGTGTTCTTTACATATTCTGACCTTTACCAGATAAATGATTTACAAATATTTTCTTCCATTCTGTAGGTTCTTTTTCACTTTCTTGATAATGTCCTATGATAAACAAAAGTTTTTAATTTTGATAAAGCCTAATTTTTTTTAAGTTGGTCAGCTTTTGGTATCATGTCTAAGAATCAATGGCCAAAGTCATGAAGACTTACCCTTATGTTCTCTCCTAAGAGTGTTAAGGCTTTAGCTCTTATAATTAGGTCTTTGATCCATTTTGAGTTAATGTTTGTATATGATGTGAGGTAGGGGTCCAACTTCACTGTTTTGCATATAGATATCCAGTTGTCTCAGTACCATTTGTTGAAAAGACTATTCTTTCCCCTGTTGAAAGGTCTTGGCATCCTTATCAAAAATCAACTGGCCATAGGTGTATATATGTATATATCTGAACTCTCAATTCTATTCCACTGGTCTACAAGTTTATCTTTGTGCCAGTACCACACCATTTTAATTACTGAAGCTTTGTAGTAAATTTTGAAATTAAGAAGTTGTTCATCTTTTTCAAGGTTTTGGGGGCTATTTGAGGGACATTACAATTCCATGTGAATTTGAGGATCAGCTTTTCCATTTCTGCAAAAAATGACCATTGGAGTTTTGATAGGGACTACACTGAATCTGTAGATTACTGTGAATAGTATTGACATCTTAATAAGTCTTCCAATCCATAAACATAGGATGTCTTTCCATTTATATAGATTTTCTTTAATTACATTCAGCAATGTTTTGTAGTGCACAAGTCCTTAACATTTTTGGTTAAATTTATTCCTGGGTATTTTACTCTTTTGGGTGAAATTTAAATGAAGTTGTTTTCTTAATTTCCTTTTCAGATTGTTCGTTGTTAGTATTTAAAAATGCCACTGATTCTTGTGTGTTGATCTTATATACTGCAACTTTGCTGAATTTGTTTATTAGCTATAATAGCTTTTTTATAGATTCTTTGAGATTTTCCATATACAGATCATGGCATCTACAAATGGAGATAATTTTACTTCTTCCTTTCCAATTTCAATGCCTTTTATTTTTATTTTTCTTGCCTAATTTTCCTGGCTAGAACTTCCAGTACAATGTTAGATATCAGTGGAAAAAGTAGACCTACTTGTCTTTTCTTGACCTTAAGGGGAAAATTTTCTAGCTGTGGGTTTTTCATAAATGCCTTTTATCATGTTGAGAAGGTCATATTTTCTGTAAAGTACTGAAAATAACCAATGTAGGAACCTAATAAGTGTTTATTAAATTGAAAACCAGAAGTGATTTTTCCCTATGTGCTGATATGCTTTGGCATGATTATGTTGAGTATAAAATGCAATGGAAACAAAAATACATAGACAGAACACACTGATTATGATTCTGGGAACTAGCACCAGTATGTGAAGAAAAGAGCACAGGTTTTGGTGTCAGACCAACTAGGTTGGAATGCCAGCTGTGCTATGATTCAGGTTGTAGGACATTGAGAAATTTGCATAACCTCTTTGAAACTATTTTCTTTTCTGTAAAGTAGAAATAATATTAGCCTTGCTGGGTTTGGTAATGATTACATGCAAAGGACTGAACTCTTCACTCTGTACCTAGAACATAATCATTGCTGAACAAACACTAGTTCCCTTGGCTAAGTCCACCCCTACCATTTGCAGGGCAAATGGCAAAAGAAGTAAAAGAGGACTCCTTACCAAATATATGATTATTTGAAAATTACAAATCAAGGTAAACATTGTATTTCCTTCCCCCTCTCAGTTTCTTCATTAATTCACTTAAAAAACATTGATTGAGTGATAATTCATGCCAGGGTCAGTGCTTCACCTATATTAAAATGTCAATCATGGAACTCCAGCTCACAATGGAGGAAGGCCAGGAAAATCTAAAACACTTCTTCCAATCTTCCAAATGAAATAATAAAACACAAAAAATATGCAAAGTTCCTAGAGCACTGAAATGTGGATGTATTGGACATTAGCCAAAATCATATTTAAAGGTGAAACATCAGAGGCATTCATTATGTAAACATTTATTCATCCCCCACTATTTGCTAGATTCTGAGTCAGGAATTTTAAAAAATCTCCTATTACAATTATTATTTAATAAATTCTAGAAGTTCTACCTTATGAAATAAGAAGAGAATATCAAATTTTAATTATTTACACCTTTGCAGGGAGGCATTCCTTGGCCACATTATTTAAAATTTCAAAGCACCCTACAGGGCAGAGTCAAGATGACAGAGTAGGAAGACGTAGAGTTCGCATCTCCTCACAACTAGGGCACCTACCAGGTGCTGATGGGGGACCTCAGACACCTAAAGGGATGGGAGGAATCCCCAAATGACTGTGTAGGACGAGGGTGGGAAGGACACTGGGGGGGGAAGGATGAGGGGAGGAAAAGAGGAGGTGGGATGGGACTGGCACCCCTGATGTGTGGCTGGGGGAGGGAGGGGGTTTGCATGATCAGAGGGGCTCATCCACTGAGCAAGGATGGGGAGAGACCTTGGAGGGATCAGGGGGATCAGAGGGGAATGTGGCTAGGATCTCCCCCAACAACTCGGGCCCCAGGGAGCCTGCTGGGGTCCTGGGCCTAAAGCTCAGCCCTTCAGGGACCCCTTTGGCTGAGCAGGAACTGGGAGCATGGGAAAGAGGGAGGGGGAAGGAAAAGTGGAGGTGGGAGGGCACTGTCACCTGTCTGGGGCAAGGGGGCGTAGGAAAGAGGTTCCCACACTTGGAGGGGCCCACCCACAGAGCAGGGATCAGCAGCAATGGGGAGCGGCTTCCAGGTATCATGGGATTGGAGGGAAACAAGGCTAGTGTCTTCCCTGCCCACTCAAGCTCCAGTGAGTCTGCTGGGGTCCTGGGCCTCCAGGGCCCCCAGCATCTGTGCTGAGTCTAAGCCCCACCCCCCATAGCCCTACCATGCCTCCCCCAGGGCCTTTTCTGGCCAAGAGGGTCCTAATACAAGGCCCAGCACCCAACTAATCCCCACCCCGCCTAAGCCCACACTCCCAAGGCCTTTTCCACCCTTTATTTTTCTGTTGTGTTTCTGTTTTACCTTGTTGTTGTTTCATTTATATTTTTATTTTTTCTAAAATACTTTTTATTTTTCTAATTTTATTTTATTTTTTATTCTTTGTTATTGTTCTGCTTTTTTTTTTTAACCACACTGCTCAGCTTGCAGGATCTTGATTCCCAGGTCACGAGCTGGGTCTGAGCTCCCGTGGTGGGAGTACTAAGTGCAAACCACTGGACTAACAGAGAACCTTAGACCCCAGGAAATATTAATTGGTGTGAGGTCTACTGGAGGTCCTCTTCTCGGCACCAAGATGGCTCTGCCCAACTGCCTGCAAACTCCAGTACTTGACACCTCAGGCCAAACGACCAGTAAGACAGGACAACAGCTCCATCCATCAAAAATAAAAACGAGATGACAAAAAAGTATGGTACAAATGAAGGAGCAAGTTAAAAACATACAAGACCAAAAAAATGGAGAGGAAATAGGCAACAAACTTGTAAAAGAATTCAGAATAATGATAGTAAAGATGACCCAAAATTGCAGAAATAGAATGGAGGCTGGGATCAAAAAATTAAAGAAATGTTTAACAAGGAACTAGAAGAACTAAAGAACAAACAGTGATGGATAACACAATAAATGAAATGAAAAATACACTAGGAGGAATCATCAATAGCAGAATAATTGAACCAAAAGAACAAATAATTGAACTGGAAGACAGAACGGTGGAAATAACTGCCAAGGGGCAGAATAAAGAAAAATGAAGGAAAAGAAAAGAGGACAGCCTCAGAGACCTCTGGGACAACATTAAATGCACCAACATTCACATTATAGAGGTCCCAGAAAAAGAAGAGAAAGAGAAAGTGTCTGGGAATATATTTGAAGAGATCATAGTTGAAAACGTGGGAAAGGAAATAGCCACCTAAGTCCAAGAAATGCAGAGAGTCCCATACAGGATAAATTCAAGGAGAAACACGCCAAGACACATATTAATCAAACTAAAAACAATTAAATTCAAGGAGAAAATATGAAAAGCAGCAAGGGAAAAGCAACAAGTAACATACAAATGAATCCCCAAAAGGTTATCAACTGATTTTTCAGAAACTCTGCAGGCTAGAAGGGAGTGACAGGATATATTTAAAGTGATAAAAGGGAAAAACCTACAACCAACATTACTCTACCCAGCAAGGATCTCATTCAGATTCGATGGAGAAATCAAAAGCTTTACAGACAAGCAAAAGCTAAGAGAATTCAGCACCAGGAGACCAGCTTTACAGCAAATTGTAAAACAACTTCTCTAGGAGGGAAACACAGGAGAAGACAAAGTCCCACAAAAACAAACCCAAAACAATTAAGAAAATGGTAATAGGTACATACATATCAATCATTACCTTGAATGTAAATGGATTAAACGCTCCAACCAAAAGACACAGACTAGCTGAATGGAAAAAAAAACAAGACCCATATATATGCTGTCTACAAGAGACCCACTTGAGACCTAGGGACACATACAGATTGAAAGTGAAGGAATGGAAAAAGATATTCCATGCAAATGGAAATCGAAAGAAAGCTAGGGTAGCAATACTCATATCAGATAAAGTAGACTTTAAAATAAAGACTGTTATAAGAGATACGGAATGATCAAGTGATCAATCCAAGAAGAAGATATAACAATTTATAAATATTTATGCACTCAACATAGGAGGACCTCAATACATAAGACAAATGCTAACAGCCATAAAAGGGGAAATCGATATCACACAATAATAGTGGGGGACTTTAACACCCCACTTACACCAATGGACAGATCATCCAGACAGAAAATAAAAAATGAAACACAAGCTTTAAATGACACAACAGAACAGATAGGTTTAATTCATATTTATAGGACATTCCATCCAAAAGCAGTGGAATACACTTTCTTCTCAAGTGCACATAGAACATTCTCCAAGATAGATCACATCTTGGGTCACAAATCAAGCCTTGAAAAATTTAAGAAAATTGAAATCGCTTCAAGCATCTTTTCCGACAACAATGCTATGAGATTAGAAATCAATTACAAGAAAAAAAGTGTAAAAAACACAAACACATGGAAGCTAAACATATGCTACTAAATAACCAAGAAATCACTGAAGAAATCAAAGAGGAAATAAAAAAATATATAGAAAAAAATGACAATGAAAACATGACAACCCAAAACCTATGGGATGCAGCAAAAGCAGTTCCAAGAGGGAAGTTTATAGCAATTCAATCTCACCTCAGGAAACAAGAAAAAATCTCAAATAAACAATGTAACCTTACACCTCAAGCAACTAGAGAAAGAAGGAGAAGAACAACAACAACAAAAACCCAAGAGTTACTAGAAAGAAATCATAAAGATCAGAGCAGAAATAAATGAAACAGAAACGAAGAAAACAATATCAAAGATCAATAAAACTAAAAGTTGGTTCTTCGTGAAGACAAACAAAATTGATAATCCTTTAGCCAGACTCAAGGAAGAAGATTAAAATCAATAAAATTAGAAATGAAAAAGATGAAGTTACAAGTGACACCACACAAATACAAAGGATCATAAGAACTACTTAACTACTACTATAGTTACTATGGTTACTATAACTACTAAAAGAAACTATATGCCAATAAAATGGACAATCTGGAAGAAATGGACAAATTCTTGGAAAGGTACAGCTTCTCAAGACTGAAACAGGAAGAATTAGAAAATATAAACAGATCAATCAGAAGTAATGAAATTGAAACTGTAATTAAAACTCTACCAGCAAGTAAAGGTCCATAATCAGATGGCTTCACAGGCGAATTCTATCAAACATTTAGAAAACAGCTAACACCTATCCTTCTCAAACTCTATCAAAATATTGCAGATGGAGGAACACTCCCGAACATGTTCTATGGGGTCACCATTACCCTGATACCAAAATCAGACAAAGATATCACAAGAAAAAAATTACAGGCCAATATCACTTATGAATATAGATGCAAAAATCCTCAACAAAATTCTAGCAAACAGAATCCAACAACACATTAAAAGGATCATACACCATAATCAAGTAGGATTTATCCCAGGGATGCAAGGATTCTTCAACATATGCAAATCAATCAATGTGATACGCCCTGAACCAAGATGGCAGAATAGAAGGACATGCTCTCACTCCCTCTTGTGAGAACACCAAAATCACAACTAGCTTCCGGATAATCATCGACAGGAAGACACTGGAACTCACCAATAAAGATACTCCACATCCAAAGACAGAGGAGAAGCCACAATGAGACAGTAGGAGGGACGCAATGACAGTAAACTCAAATCCCATAACTGATGGGTGGGTGACTCACAGACTGGAGAACACTTATACCACAGAAGTCCACCCACTGGAGTGAAGGTTCTGAGCCCCATGTCAGGCTTCCCAACCTGGGAGTCTGGCAATGGGAGAAGGAATTCACAGATAATCAGATTTTGAACTCTAGTGGGATTTGATGGCAGGACTTCGACAGGATTGGGGGAAACAGAGACTCCACTCTTGGAGGGCACACACAAAGTAGAGTGCGTATCAGGATCCAGGGGAAGGGGCAGTGACCCCAGGGGAGACTGAGCCACACCTACCTGCTAGTGTAGTAGGGTCTCCTGCAGAGGTGGGGGGTGGTTGTGGCTCACCGTGGGGACAAGGACACTGGCAGCAGAAGTTCTGGGAAGTACTCCTTGGGATGAGTCCTCCCAGAGTCTGCCATTAGCTCCATCAAAGAGCCCAGGTAGGCTTCAGTGTTGGGTTGCCTCAGGCCAAACAACCAACATGGAGGGAACCCAGCCTCACCCATCAGCAGTCAAGTGGATTAAAGTTTCACTGAGCTCTGCCCACCAGAGCAACAGTCCCCCCCATCAGGAAACTTGCACAGGCCTCTTAGATAGCCTCATCCACCAGAGGGAAGACAGCAGAAGCAAGAAGAACTACAATCCTGCAACCTGTGGAACAAAAACCACATCCACAGAAAGATAGACAAGATGAAAAGACAGAGCACTATGTATCAGATGAAGGAACAAGATAAAACCATAGAAAAACAACTAAATGAAGTGGATAGACAACCTTCCAGAAAAGGAATTGAGAATAATGATAGTGAAGATGATACAGGACCTCGGAAAATGAATGGAGGCAAAGATCGAGAAGATGCAAGAAATGTTTAACAAAGACCTAAAAGAATTAAAGGACAAAAAAACAGAGATGAACAATAAAGTAACTGAAATGAAAAATACCCTAGAAGGAATCAATAGCAGAATAACTGAGGCAGAAAACCGGATAAGTGACCTGGAAGACAGAATGGTGGAATTCACTGCTACAGAACAGAATAAAGAAAAAAGAATGAAAACAAATGAAAACAGCCTAAAGGACCTCTGGGACAACATTAAATGCAACAACATTCACATTATAGGGGTCCAAGAAGGAGGAGAGAGACAGAAATGACAGGAGAAAATATTTGAAGAGATTATAGTTGAAAACCCCCCTAACATGGGAAAGGAAATAGCCACCCAAGTCCAGGAAGTGAAGAGAGTCCCATGCAGGATAAACCCAAGGAGAAACAAACTGAGACACATAGTAATCAAATTAGCAAAAATTAAAGACAAAGAAAAATTATTGAATGTAGCAAGGGAAAAATGACAAATAACATACAAGGGAACTCCCATAACAGCTGATTTCTTAGCAGAAACTCTACAAGCCAGAAGGGAGTAGCATGATACATTTAAAGTGATGAAACATAAGAACCGACAACCAAGATTCCTCTAGCTGGCAAGGATCTCATTCAGATTCGATGGAGAAATCAAAAGCTTTATGGACAAGCAAAAGCTAAGAAAATTCAGCAACACCAAACCAGCTCTACAACAAATGCTAAAGGAACTTCTCTAAGTGGGAAACACAAGAGAAGAAAAGGTCCTACAAAAACAAATCCAAAACCCTTAAGAAAATGGTCATAGGAATATATATATCAATAATTACCTTAAACGTGAATGGATTAAATGCTCCAACCAAGAGACACAGGTTGCTGCATGGATACAAACACAAGACTCATATATATGCTGTCTACAAGAGACCCACTTCAGACCTATGGAAACAAACAGACTGAAAGTGAGGGGATGGAAAAAGATATTCCATACAAATGGATATCAAAAGAAAGCTGGAGTGGCAATACTCATATCAGATAAAATAGACTTTAAAATAAAGAATGTTACAGGAGACAAGGAAGGACACTACATAATGATCAAGGGATCAATCCAAGAAGATATAACAATTATAAATATATATGCACCCAACATAGGAACACCACAATACATAAGAACACTGCTAACAGCTATAAAAGAGGAAATCGACAGTAACACAATAATAGTGGGGGACTTTAACACCTCACATACACCAATGGACAGATCATCCAAAATGAAAATAAATAAGGAAACAGAAGCTTTAAATGACACAATAGACCAGATATATTTAATTGATTTTTATCGGACATTCCATCCACAAACAGCAGATTACACTTTCTCCTCAAGTGCGAATGGAACGTTTGGCAGGATAGATCACATCTTGGGTCACAAATCAAGCCTCAGTAAATTTAAGAAAATTGAAATCATATCAAGCATCTTTTCTGACCACAGTGCCATGAGATTAGAAATGAATTATAGGGGAAAAAAAGTAAAAAACACAAACAAATGGAGGTTAAACAATATGTTACTAAATAAACAAGAGATCACTGAAGAAATCAAAGAAGAAATCAAAAAACACCTACAGACAAATGACAATGAAAACACGATGATCCAAAACCTATGGGACGCAGCAAAAGGAGTTCTAAGAGGGAACTTTACAGCTATACAAGCCTACGTCAAGAAACGAGAAAAATCTCAAATAAACAATCTAACTTTACACCTAAAGGAACTAGAGAAAGAAGAACAAACAAAACCCAAAGTTAGCAGAAGGAAAGAAATCATAACGATCAGAGCAGAAATAAATGAAATAGAAACAAAGAAAACAATAGCAAAGGTCAATAAAACTAAAAGCTGGTTCTTTGAGAAGATAAACAAAATTGATAAACCATCAGGCAGATTCATCAACCAAAAGAGGGAGAGGACTCAAATCAATAAACTTAGAAATGAAAAAGGAGAAGTTACAACAGACACCGCAGAAACACCAAGCATACTAGGAGACTACTACAAGCAAGTCTATGCCAATAAAATGGACAACCTGGAAGAAATGGACAAATTCGTAGAAAGGTATAAACTTCCAAGACTGAACCAGGAAGAAATAGAAAATATGAACAGACCAATCACAAGTAATGAAATTGAAACTGTGATTTAAAATCTTCCAACAAACAAGTCCAGGACCAGATGGCTTCACAGGTGAATTCTCTCAAACATTTAGAGAAGAGCTAACACCCATCCTTCACAAAATCTTCCAAAAAATTCCAGAGGAAGGAACACTCTCAAACTCATTCTATGAGGCCACCATCACCCTGATACCAAAACCAGACAAAGACACTACAAAAAAAGAAAATTACAGACCAAATATCACTGATGAATATAGATGCAAAAATCCTCAACAAAATACTAGCAAACAGAATACAAAAAACACATTAAAAGGATCATACACCATGATCAAGTGGGATCTATCTGCGGGATGCAAGGATTCTTCAATATACGTAAATCAATGAATGCGATACACCATATAAACAAACTGAAGAATAAAGACCATATGATCATCTCAATAGATGCAGAAAAAACTTTTCACAAAATTCAACACCGATTTATGATAAAAGCAGTACAGAAAGTGGTCATAGAGGGAACCTACCTCAACATAATAAAGGCCATATACGACAAGCCCACAGCAAACATCATTCTCAATGGTGAAAACCTGAAAGCATTTCCTCTAAGATTAGGAACACGACAAGGATGTCCACTCTCAACACTATTATTCAACATAGTTTTGGAAGTCCTAGCCATGGCAATAAGAGAAGAAAAAGAAATAAAAGGAATACAAATTGGAAAAGAAGTAAAACTGTCACTGTTTGCAGATGACGTGATACTATACATACAGAATTCTAAAGATGCCACCAGAAAACTACTAGAGCTAATCAATGAATTTGGTAAAGTTGCAGGATACAAAATTAATGCACAGACATCTCTTGCATTCCCATACACTAATGATGAAAAATCTGAGAGAGAAATTAAGGAAACACTCCCATTTATGATTACAACAAAAAGAAAAAAATACCTAGGAATAAACCTACTAAGGGAGACAAAAGACCTGTATGCAGAAAACTATAAGACTGATGAAAGAAATTAGAGATGATACCAACAGATGGAGATATATACCATGTTCTTGGATTGGAAGAATCACTATTGTGAAAATGACTATACTACCCAAAGCAATCTACTGATTGAATGGAATCCCTATCAAATTACCAATGGAATTTTTTAATGGAACTACAACAAAAAATCTTAAAATTTATATGGAGACACAAAAGACCCCAAATAGCCAAATCAGTCTTGATGGAAAAAAACGGAGCTGCAGTAATCAGACTCCCTGACTTCAAACTATACTACAAAGCTACAGAAATCAAGACAATATGGTACTGGCACAAAAACAGAAACATAGATCAATGGAACAAGATAGAAAGCCCAGAGATAAACCCACACACCTCTGGTCAACTAGTCTATGACAATGGAGACAAGGATATACAATGAAGGAAAGACAGCCTCTTCAATAAGTGGTGCTGGGAAAACTGGACAGCTACATGTAAAAGAATGAAATTAGAACACTCCCTAACACCATACACAAAAGTAAACTCAAAATGGATTAGAGACCTAAATGTAAGACCAGACACTATAAGACTCATAGTGGAAAACATAGGAAGAACACTCTTTTACATAAATCACAGCAAGATCTTTTTTGATCCACCTCCTAGAGTAATGGAAATAAAAACGAAAATAAACAAATGGGACTTAATGAAACTTAAAAGCTTTTGCACAGCAAAGGAAACCATAAACAAAATGAAAAGACAACCCTCCTAATGGGAGAAAATATTTGCAAATGAATCAATGGACAAAGGATTAATCTCCAAATATACAAACAGCTCACGCAGCTCAATATTTAAAAAAAAAAAAACCCAATCCAAAAATGGGCAGAACACCTAAATAAACATTTCTCCAAAGAAGACATATAGATGGCCAAGAAGCACATGAAAAGCTGCTCAATATCACTAATTATTAGAGAAATGCAAATCAAAACTACAATGAGGTATCACCTCACACCAGTTAGAATGGGCATCATCAGAAAATCTACAAATAACAAATGCTGGAGAGGGTGTTGAGAAAAGGGAACCCTCTTGCACTGTTGGTGGGAATGTAAATTGATAGAGCCACTATGGAGAACAGTATGCAGGTTCCTTAAAAAACTAAAAATAGAATTACCATATGATCCAGCAATCCCACTACTGGGCATACCCAGAGAAAACCATAAGTCAAAAAGACACATGCACCCCAATGTTCATTACAGCACTGTTTACCATAGCCAGGTCATGGAAGCAACCTAAATGCCCATCGACATATGAATGGATAAAGACGATGTGGTACATGTATGCAATGGAATATTACTCAGCCATTAAAAGGAACGAAACTGGGTCATTTGTTGAGATGTGGAAGGATCTAGAGACTGTCATACAAAGTGAAGTAAGTCAGAAAGAGAAAAACAAATATCGTATATTAACACATATACGTGGAACTTAGAAAAATGGTACAGATGAACTGGTTTGCAGGGTAGAAATTGAGACACAGTTGTAGAGAACAAACGTATGGACACCAAGCGGGGAAAGCTGTGGGGGGTGGGGGTGTGATGAATTGGGCGATTGGGGTTGACATGTATACACTGACGTGTATAAAACTGATGACAAATAAGAAACTGTTGTTTAAAAAAATACATTAAATTAAAATATTAAAAAAAACCAAAATCAATGTGATACACCATATCAACAAATTAAAGAGTAAAGACCATATGATCATCTCAATAGATGCAGAATAAAGCTTTTGACAAAATTCAACACCATTTATGATAAAAAACTCTCCAGAAAGTGAGCACAAAGGGAACTGACCTCAATATAATAAAGGCCATATATGACAAACCCACAGCAAACATCATTCTCAATGGTGAAAAACTGAAAGTATTTCCTCTAAGATCAGGAACAAAACAAGGATGTCCACTCTTGCCACTATTATTCAACATAGTTTTGGAAGTCCTAGCCATGGTAATCAGGGAAGAAAAGAAATAAAAGTCATCCAAATTAGAAAAGAAGAAGTAAAATTGTCACTGTTTAGATGACTTGATACTATACATAGAGAATCCTAAAGATGCCACCAGAAAACTACTAGATCTAATCAATGAATTTGGTAAAGTTGCAGGATACAAAATTAATGAACAGAAATCATTTGCATTTACATACGCTAACAACAAAAGCTCAGAAAGACAAATTAAGGAAACAATCCCATTTACCATTGCCACATAAAGAATAAAATACCTAGGAATAAACCTACCTGAGGAGGCAAAACCCTGTACTCAGAAAACTACAAAACACTGATGAAAGAAATCAAAGGTGATACAAACAGATGGAGAGATATACCATGTTCTTGGACTGGAAGAATCAATATTCTGAAAATGACCATACTCCCCAAAGCAATTTACAGATTCAATGCAATCTCTATCAAATTACCAGTGGCATTCTTCACAGAATTAGAGCAAACTATTTTACAATTTGTATGGAAACACAAAAGACCCTGAATAGCCAAAGCAATGTTGAGAAAGAAAAACAGAGCTGCAGGAAACAGGCTCCCTAACTTCAGACTGCACTACAAAGCTACAGCAATCAAGACAGTATGGTACTGGCATAAAAACTGAAATATAGATCAATGGTACAGCATAGAAAGCCTAGAGATAAACCCACACAACTATGGTCATTTAGTCTATGATGAAGGAAGCAAGAATATACCATGGAGAAAAGACAGCCTCTTCAATAAGTGGTGCTGGGAAAACTGGACAGCTATATGTAAAAGAATGAAATTAGAACACTCCCTAACACCATACACAAAAATAAACTCAAAATGGATCAAAGACCTAAATGCAAGACTGGACACTATAAAACTCTTAGAGGAAAGATTAGGAAAAACATGTTTGACATAAACCACAGAAAGGTCTTCTCTGACCCACCTCCTAGAGTAATGAAAATAAGAACAATAATAAACAAATGGGACTTAATGAAACTTAAAAGGTTTTGCATAGCAAAGGAAACCATAAACAAGATGAAAAGACAACCCTCAGAATGGGAGAAAATATTTGCAAATGAAGCAATGGACAAATGATTAATCTCCAAAATATATGAGCTCATGCCGTTCAATATCAAAAAAAATAAAAAAATGGGCAGAAAACCTAAATAGACATTTCTCCAAAGAAGACATATGGTTGGCCAAGAGGCATATGAAATCTGCTCAACAGCACTAATTATTAGAGAAATGCAAATCAAAACTACAAAGATATCACCTCACACTAGTCAGCATGGCCATCATCAAAAAAACTAGAAACAATAAATGTTGGAGAGGGTGTGGAGAAAAGGAAACACTCTTGCATTGTTGGTGGGTATGTAAATTGATACAGCCACTATGGAAAACATTATGGACGTTCATTAAAAAACTAAAAGCAAAACTACCATACGACCCAGCAATCCCACTACTAGGCATATACCCAGAGAAAACCATAATTCTAAAAGACACCTGCACCCAAATATTCATTGCCACACTATTTACAATAGCTAGGACATGGAAACAACCTAAATGTCCATCAACAGATGAATGGATAAAGACAATGTGGTACATATATACAATGGAATATTACTCAGCTATAAAAAGGAATGAAATTGGGTAATTTGTAGAGATTTGGATGGACCCAGAGTCTGTCATACAGAATGAAGTAAGTCAGAAAGAGAAAAACAAATATATTAATGCATATATGTGGTATCTAGAAAAATGGTACAGATGAACCTATTTGCAGGGCAGGAATAGAGACACAGGCATAGAGAATGGATATGTGGACACGGGGTGGGGAAGCGGAGGGTGGGATGAAATGGGAGATTAGGATTGACATATATACACTACCATGTGTAAAAGAGATATCTAGTGGAAATCTGCTGTATAGCACAGGGAGCTCACCTTGGTGCTCTGTGATGACCTAGATGGGTGGGATGGTGGGTGGGAGTGGAAGGGAGGCCCAGGAGGAAGGGGATATATGCATACATATAGCTGATTCACTTCATTGTGCAGCAGAAAATAACACAACATTGTAAAGCAGCTGTACTCCAATAATACAAAAACACCCCCCACCCCAGGACTTGATATTACCCTTCTCTACTTAATTTTCCTCCACAGCACTCACTACCTTTTTACATATTATATACTTTATGTAGTTATTTTGCTTATTGTATGAGTCTCAACCAAAATGCTAGCACTATGAAAGTGTTCCCTTGTATGGATATAACACAATGTATTCATCCATTCTCTGCATGAAATACATTAGGGTTGTATCTACATTTTCACCATTACAAAAAATGAACACTCTTTATGTCTTTTTGTGAACATGTGCAAGTTTCTCTATGGTTTATAGTTGATTTTTGTTATTTGCAGTAGTTGTGTTTTATAAAGTCACTGTGAACACTGAATTAGCAGATAGTGTACCATTGTTCCTAGAGGAAACACAGGGTTAGGTCCCTGCAAGCCTCTGGTCACAATATTTTTGTCAACCAATCAATTAATAACCTTGTTTTATGTGTGTTTCTGCTTAAAGACACCTTATTTAATATACATGTTGTTGATTCACTAACATTGAACTCACAGTCAACAGTACTATGACTCATGCCTGAACAAAGTGTATCTAACATACGCTTTTTCCATAAGGCACATCACAGCCTTCTTGAATTTAGGAACAGAAGACAGCACTTCAGCATATACTTGGGGGCCATTTTAAACAATTAAATCAGCAACAAAAAGCACAAAATGCAAATTGAAACACATGGCACTAAATCGACCATGAAAAGGATGCTTGTTTGCAAACAAAACAAGAAGGCAGTGTTGCCTTGTTTGACCTCAGCTGGGACTGTGTACATCAAGGGATGCAAACTTTTGCCACTCTCTGTCTACAAGTGACTGTGAAAGCACTGTGGATACTGATTTGAGGATTACAAATAAATTTTAGCAAGTAGGCAAATTTGAAAATATGGGATCTGTGAGTAATGAGGATCAACTACACTTAAAAGTAGTAATCCTCGATATTAACTTATAGCCATCTTCAGATTTATTAGGTGTTGGCATATTATTGCTCAAAATGGTTGTACCTATTTCACTTCATTCCTAAATTTCACTCCATCAAATGTCCCCACATCATTTCCAACCCTTGGTATTGTTACTATTTTTAACTTCTGTCAATCCAAGGCACATAAAAGGGCAATTTGTGGTTGGTTACTTCAATTTGGATTTATCAGATTACTAGTGAGACTGAGAACCCCTTTATATGTTTTGTCCTTTATGAACTGCCCAGATGCTCTTTTCCCATTTTCCTATTGTTTGCCAATTGGTTGGTTTTGGCTATCCTTGGGTACCAATCTCAACATATAAATTTTAGAATAAGTTTGCCCAGTTTTATAAAAAATTCTGTTGGAAAATTTATTAGAATTGCATCGATTTTTTAGGTCAATTTGAGAAGAATTAGCATGGTTGAAAGATTTATTACTATCTTCTTTTATGTGTTTCAGGGATGTTTTGTGATTTTTCTCTGTTAGAATATTGTACATTTGGGGATTAAATTTATTTCTACCCATTATGTAGTTTTTGTTATTATAATTTATATATCTATCCATACCATTTTCTAATTGATTACTGTTGCTATAGGGCTCATTACTGAAAAACATTCCAGTTTTATTGAGATATAATTGACATATTATATTCATTTAAAGTGTACAACATAATGATTTGATATATGTATATACTGCCAAATGATTACCACAATAAGTTTAGTTAATATTCATCACTTCACATAGTTATAATTTTTTCTTGTGATGAAAACTTTTAAGATCTACTCTCTTAGCAACTTTCAAATATACTATTAGTATTGTTAACTATAGTTACCATACTGTACATTACATCCCAGAACTTATTTATCTTATAACTGGAAGTCTGTAACTTTTGACCACTTTCACTGATTCCCCCACCCCACCCCCAACCCCCACCTCTGGAAATCTGTTCTCTGTTTCTAGGAGTTTGTTTTTTTAAGACTCCACATATAACTGAGATTATACAGTATCTTTCTCTGTTCACTTGGCGTAATGCCTTCAGGGTACATCCATATTATCATACATGCAGGATCTCCTTCTTTTTTTTGTGGCTGAATAATAGTCCATTTTATATATATATTATATATATAATATATATATTAAATATATATTTTATATATTTTTATATATATATATAATATATATATCACATTTTCTTTATCCAATCATCTGCTGATGGACACAGACCATGGTTTGTTTTCCATGTCTTAGCTACTGTAAATAATTCTACAATGAACATGGGGGTGCAGATATCTCAAGATAATGATTTTGTTTCCTTTGGATATGTAATGTACCCAGAAGTGGAACTGCTGGACTATATAGTAGCTTTAACTTTAATTTATTGAGGAACCTCCATACATTTTTTCATGACTGCACCAATTTACATTCCCATACTACTAAAGTTTTTATGTTAATGTTTTATCTGGAAACACTGAGCTCTCTTTTTTATTTTTGATTATTGTCTGTAGATACTGTTGGGTTTTTTCCCACATAGATGTGGCAGAAATGACTAATTATGGTCCCAGCACCCATTCACCATATTTTCATTATGGTAAAAGACCTTTCCCCAGTACACACACCTGTTTTAGCTAAGCACATGCCCAGCAGCTAGAAATTAAATATTTTAGTCTCCCTTGCAAGTATGTGATTAAGTTCTGGGTTTTCTGTTTTTGTTTTTGATTTTGGTTTTTTAAGTGGTAAGCCTAGAATATCCAGTAAAAAGTGGAATAGTAGCAGAAAAGTGGGCATCCTTGTTTTGTATCTGACTTAATGGAGCTATCTCTGAACTTTAAAAATATGAAATTTACCAGAGCTTTTGGATAGATATATTGACCGTCTTGATTATGAGATTTTCCTTTTGTTTTATTTATTTTTATCATAAGTGTTACATCACATCCAGTGCCTTTTCTGAATTGTATTACATCTAAATTTTTTGTGTGCCTCCTGTTTCCCTCAGCTACCTCCTTCTTTTCTCTCCTGGTTGGTGCTCCAAACAACTGAATCTCCTCTCTGCTTCTGGACTTGGATGAAATGCCACATGACAGGGCTTAGAATTGGCTTCTTTAGCAGTCACCATCTTACCAGGTGTACAAAAGTATCAGGTCTCTGTGGGATAGACCATGACCAATACGAAACAAAAGTGAAGAGGGAAACAGGCAGATAAACTTACCCTCCTTTTGCCCCTCTATAGAACTGCTCAACGGGGCACTTTCCTCTTGTAAACTTTTTGTGTAAATCCCCATAAGCTAAGGTAACATGCTTGAATGTCTTTGCAATGTATTTGGAAGTTGTGGCTAATATGACAACACAACTGCTTCACATCTTTCCTTGCCTGATATTACCTATTTTCCTCACTCTCCCTGCTGATATCTGTACCCCTCAAAGTGTCACCTTTGTAATAAGCACCCCAGGCTCTGCTTTCTAGCAGATCCAGCCTAGGGTACTCAGGCTAAAAGCTATCACATTTACTAAGACAATGGTAACATTTTTCTCTTTTAATCTCTGGTATTAATATAGTGATATATACGGATATACAGACTGATGTTGACCCATCCTTCACCCTCAGGATAAATTCTTCTTGGACATGATATATTTCTAAAATACTGCATTTCATATGTTAGTATTTCATTTAAGGATTATTCATTTATGATTCTAGGTGAGATTAGTCTATAGTAGCCTTTTCTTTAAACTCTGAGTATTGGTTGTGGTATCAAGGTAATATAGCTAAAAACAGTCTATAGCTTTTCTTTCTTTTTGTGTTCTCTGAAATATGCATAAGACAGGGATTACCAGTTCATTGATGTTTGATGAAACTTGTGTTCAAATTTTATTGGCCTGATGAATTTCTTATACTTGAGAATTACAGAATTGATGGAGGCATATTTTTAACTACCAAGTCTATTTCTTTAATGGATATTGGCTCACTGTGGTTTACTATGTCATGTTCAGCCAATAAAATCTTAAGTATTAAAATGCCTTACATAAAAAATGCAGTTTGAAATCTATGGGACAGCAAAACAGATTCATGACCTATGATCCAGTAAAATTCCACTTCAATGTAGTTTTTTGACTGAAATTATCATAAATATACACAAAATTTATACATAGTGATGGAAGTTCAATAGAGCATTTATTATAATACCAATAATTTTGGAAACAATATAAAGATTAAAAAACAGATTGTTTTTAGCAAGGTATTATATCCACTCAGTTGAACACCATATAGCCAAGAAAAGTTATATTCTTGAAGAATATTTAGAGAGTGTAAGAAAACTGTGGGTTGGAAGGTGAGAAAAGATTATATATTCTATCACTTAATTTTGTTTGCAAATGGTAAGAGAGAGGGAGGGAGGAAGGAAGGGGGAGAGAGAGAGAATAAAAGACTCATAGTATGTATACCAAAGTTTTAACCTTGCTATATTTTTCATTAAAATTTTACACATATATTTTATCATGAACATGATGATACTTTTGTCATCAGGAGAAAACATATTATAAAATATTTTTAAAAGCAGCTGCATAGCAGAGGGAGATCAGCTCAGTGCTTTGTGACCACCTGGAGGGGTGGGATAGGGACGGTGGGAAGGAGGGAGACGCTAAAGGGAAGAGGTATGGGAACATATGTATATGTATAACTGACTCACTTTGTTATAAAGCAAAAACTAACACACTATTGTAAAGCAATTATACTCCAATAAAGATGTAAAAAAAAAAAAAAAAGTTCATTCCTGGGAGGCTTCCAGGATGATGGCGGAAGAGTAAGACCCGGAGATCAACTTCCTCCCGACAGATACACCAGAAATACATCTTACACGTGGGACAACTCCTACAGAACACCTACTGAACGCTGGCAGAAGACCTCAGACCTCCCAAAAGGCAAGAACACCCCCACATACCTGGGTAGCGCAAAAGAAAAAAGAATAAACAGAGACAAAAGGATAGGGATGGGACCGGCACCAGTGGGAGGGAGCTGTGAAGGAGGAAAGGTTTCCACACACTAGGAAGCCCCTTCGCAGGCAGAGACTGCAGGTGGCAGATGGGGAAAGCTTCGGAGGCGCGGAGGAGAGCGCAGCAACAGGGGTACGGGGGGCAAAGCGGGGAGAGATTCCCACACAGAGGATCGGTGCCGACCAGCACTCACCAGCCCGAGAGGCTTGTCTGCTCACCCGCCGGGGCGGGCGGGGTTGGGAGTTGAGGCTCGGGCTTCGGTCGGAGCGCCGGGAGAGGACTGGGGTTGGCGATGTGAACACAGCCTGTGGGGGGTTAGTGCCCCACGGCCAGCCAGGAGGGAGTCCGGGGAAAAAGTCTGGACCTGCCTAAGAGGCAAGAGACATTTTCTTCCCTCCTTGTTTCCTGGTGCGCGAGGAGAGGGGATTAAGAGCGCTGCTTAAAGGAGCTCCAGAGACGGGCGCGCGCTGTGGCTAACAGCGCAGACCACACAGACGGGCATGAGACGCTAATGCTGCTGCCACCGCCACCAAGAAGCCTGTGTGCGAGCACAGGTCACTATCCACACCCTCCTTCCAGGGAGCCTGTGCAGCCAGCCACTGCCAGGGTCCCGGGATCCAGGGACAACTCCCCCGGGAGAACGCACGGCGGGCCTCAGGCTGGTGCAACGTCACGCCGGCCTCTGCTGTGCCCCTCCCTCCCCCCGGCCTGAGTGAGCCAGAGTCCCCCAAGCAGTTGCTCCTTTAACCCCGTCCTGTCTGAGCGAAGAACAGACGCCCTCTGGCGACCTACACACAGAGGCGGGGCCAAATCCAAAGCTGAGCCCCTGGGAGCTATGAGAACAAAGAAGAGAAAGGGAAATCTCTCCCAGCAGCCTCAGAAGCAGCGGATTAAAGCTCCACAATCAACTTGATGTACTCTTTATCTGTGGAATACATGAATAGACAACGAATCATCCCAAATTGAGGAGGTGAACGTTCAGAGCAAGATTTATGATATTTTCCCTTTTTCCTCTTTTTGTGAGTGTGTATGTGTATGCTTCTGTGTGAGATTTTGTCTGTATAGCTTTGCTTCCACCATTTTTCCTAGGATTCTATCCGGCCGTTTTTTTTAATTCTTTTTTCTTAATAATTATTTTTTATTTTAATAACTTTATTTTATTTTACTTTATCTTCTTTCCTTCCTTCCTTCCTGCCTTCCTTCCTTCCTTCCTTCCTTCCTTCCCTCCTTTAGACAACGAATCATCCCAAATTGAGGAGGTGGACTTTGAGAGCAAGATTTATGATTTTTTCCGCTTTTCCTCTTTTTGTGAGTGTGTATGTGTATGCTTCTGTGTGACATTTTGTCTGTATATCTCTGCTTCCACCACTTGTCCTAGGGTTGTATCCGTCCACTTTTTTTGTTTTTCTAACTTTTTTTCTTAATAATTTTTTTATTTTAATAAATTTATTATATTTTATTTTACTTTATCTTCTTTCCTTCTTTTTTTCTTCCTTCCCTCCTTCCTTCCTCCCTCCCTCCATCCCTTCTTTATTTCTTTCCTTCTTTCATTCTTTCTTTCTTTCTTTCTCTCTTCTTCTACTAATTATTTCTATCTACTTTTTCTCCCTTTTATTCTGAGCCGTGTGGATGAAAGGCTCTTGGTGCTGCAGCCAGGAGTCAGTGCTGTGCCTCTGAGGTGGGAGAGCCAACTCACAGGACACTGGTCCACGAGAGACCTCCCAGCTCCACATAATATCAAATGGCGAAAATGTCCCAGAGATCTCCATCTCAACAACAGCACCCAGCTTCACTCAACGACCAGCAACCTACAATGTTGGACATCCTATGCCTTAACAACTAGCAAGACAGGAACACAACCCCACCCATTAGCAGAGAGGCTGCCTAAAATCATAATAAGTCCACAGACACCACAAAACACACCACCAAACGTGGACCTGCCCACCAGAAAGACAAGGTCCATCCACATCCACCAGAACACAGACACAAGTCCCCTCCACCAGGAAGCCTACACAACCCACTGAACCAACCTTAGCCACTGGGGACAGACACCAAAAACAATGGGAACTATGAACGTGCAGCCTGCAAATAGGAGGCCCCAAACACAGTAAGATAAGCAAAATGAGAAGACAGAAAAACACACAGCAGATGAAGGAGCAAGATAAAAACCCACCAGACCTAACAAATGAAGAGGAAATAGGCAGTCTACCTGAAAAATAATTCAGAATAATGATGGTAAAAATGATCCAAAATCTTGGAAATAGAATAGACAAAATGCAAGAAACATTTAACAAGGACCTAGAAGAACTAAAGATGAAACAAACCACGATGTAAAACACAATAAAAGAAATTAAAAATACTCTAGATGGGATCAATAGCAGAATGACTGAGGCAGAAAAACGGATAAGTGATCTGGAAGATAAAATAGTGGAAATAACTACTGCAGAGCAGAATAAAGAAAAAAGAATGAAAGAACTGGGGACAGTCTCAGAGACTTCTGGGACAACATTAAACACACCAACATTCGAATTATATGTGTTCCAGAAGAAGAAGTGAAAAAGAAAAGGACCGAGAAAATATTTGGAGAGATTATAGTTGAAAACTTCCCTAATATGGGAAAGGAAACAGTTAATCAAGTCCAGGAAGCACAGAGAGCCCCATACAGGAGAAATACGCCAAGACACATATTAATCAAACTGTTAAAAATTAAATACAAAGAAAACATAGTAAAAGCAGCAAGGGAAAAACAACAAATAACACACAAGGGAATCCCCATAAGGTTAACAGCTGATCTCTCAGCAGAAACTCTGCAAGCCAAAAGGGACTGGCAGGACATATTTAAAGTGATGAAGGAGAAAAACCTGAAACCAAGATTACTCTACCAAGCAAGGATCTCATTCAGAGTTGATGGAGAAATTAAAATCTTTACAGACAAGCAAAAGCTGAGAGAGTTCAGCACCACCAAACCAGCTTTACAACAAATACTAAAGGATCTTCTCTAGGCAAGAAACACAAGAGAAGGAAAAGACCTATAATAACAAACCCAAAACAATTTAGAAAATGGGAATAGGAACATACATATCGATAATTACCTTAAATGTAAATGGACTAAATGCTCCCACCAAAACACACAGATTAGCTGAATGGATACAAAAACAAGACCCTTATATATGCTGTCTACAAGAGACCCACTTCAGACCTAGAGACACATACAGACTGAAAGTAAGGGGATCGAAAAAGATATTTCATGCAAATGGAAACCAAAAGAAAGCTGGAGTAGTAATTCTCATATCAGACAAAATAGACTTTAAAATAAAGACTATTAGAAGAGACAAAGAAGGACACCACATAATGATCAAGGGATCGATCCTAGAAGATATAACAATTGTAAATATTTATGCACCCAACATAGGAGCACCTCAATACATAAGGCAAATACTAACAGCCAGAAAAGGGGAAATCGACACTAACACATTCATAGTAGGGGACTATAACACCCCACTTTCACCAATGGACAGATCATCCAAAATGAAAAGAAATAAGGAAACACAAGCTTTAAATATTACACTAACAAGATGGACTTAATTGATATTTACAGGACATTCCATCCAAAAACAACAGAATACACATTTTTCTCAAGTGCTCATGGAACATTCTCCAGGATAGATCATATCTTGGGTCACAAATCAAACCTTGGTAAATTTAAGAAAATTGAAATTGCATCAAGTATCTTTTCCAACCACAATGCTATCAGACTAGATATCAATTACATGAAAAGATCTGTAAAAAATAATACAAACACATGGAGGGTAAACAATACACTACTTAATAACGAAGTGATCACTGAAGAAATCACAGAGGAAATTAAAAAATAGCTAGAAACAAATGACAATGGAGACAAAACGACCCAAAATCTGTGGGATGCAGCAAAAGCAGTTCTAAGAGGGAAGTTTAGAGCAATACAATCATACCTTAAGGTAACATCTCGAATAAACAACCTAACCTTGCACCTCAAGCAATTAGAGAAAGAAGAACAAAAAAAACCCGAAGTTAGCAAAAGGAAAGAAATCATAGAAATCAGATAAGAAATAAATGAAAAAGAAATGAAGGAAACAATAGCAAAGATCAATAAAACTAAAAGCTCGTTCTTTGAGAAGATAAACAAAATTGATAAACGATTAGCCAGGCTCATCAAGAAAAAAAGGGAGAAGACTCAAATCAATAGAATCAGAAATGAAAAAGGAGAAATAACAACTAACACTGTAGAAATACAAAACATCATGAGAGATTACTACAAGCAACTCTATGCCAATAAAATGGACAACCTGGAAGAAATGGACAAATTCTTAGAAATGCACAACCTGCCAAGACTGAATCAGGAAGAAATAGAAAATTGAAGAGACCAATCACAAACACTGAAATTGAAACTGTGATTAAAAATCTTCCAACAAACAAAAGCTCAGGACCAGATGGCTTCACAGGCAAATTCTTTCAAACATTTAGAGAAGGGCTAACACCTATCCTTCTCAAACTCTTCCAAAATATAGCAGAGGGAGGAACACTCCCAAACTCATTCTACAAGGCCACCATCACCTTGATACCAACACCAGACAAGGATGTCACACAGAAAGACAACTACAGGCCAATATCACTGATGAACATAGATGCAAAAATCCTCAACCAAATACTAGCAAACAGAATCCAACAGCACATTAAAAGGATCATACAACATGATCAAGTGGGGTTTATTCCAGGAATGTAAGGATTCTTTAATACATGCAAATCAATCAACGTGATACACCATATTAACAAATTGAAGGAGAAAAACCATATGATCATCTCAATAGATGCAGAGAAATCTTTCGACAAAATTCAACACCCATTTATGATTAAAACCCTGCAGAAAGTAGGCATAGAGGGAACTTTCCTCCACATAATAAAGGCCATATATGACAAGCCCGCAGCCAACATCGTCTTGAATGGTGAAAAACTGAAAGCATTTCCACTAAGATCAGGAACAAGACAAGGTTGCCCACTCTCATCACTCTTATTCAACATAGTTTTGGAAGTTTTAGCCACAGAAATCAGAGAAGACAAGGAATCCAAATCGGAAAAGAAGTAAAGCTGTCACTGTTTGCAGATGACATGATACTATACATAGAGAATCCTAAAGATGCTACCAGAAAACTACTAGAGCTAATCAATGAATTTGGTAAAGTAGCAGGATACAAAATTACTGCACAGAAATCTCTGGCATTCCTCTACACTAATGATGAAAAATCTGAAAGTGAAATCAAGAAAACACTCCCATTTACCATTGCAACAAAAATAATAAAATATCTAGGAATAAACCTACCTAAGGAGAAAAAAGACCTGTATGCAGAAAATTATAAGACACTGATGAAAGAAATTAAAGATGATATAAATAGATGGAGAGCTATACCATGTTCTTGGATTGGAAGAATCAACATTGTGAAAATGACTCTACTACCCAAAGCAATCTACAGATTCAATGCAATCTCTATCAAACTACCATTGGTATTTTTCACAGAACTAGAACAAAAAATTTCACAATTTGTATGGAAACACAAAAGACCCCAAATAGCCAAAGCAATCTTGAGAACGAAAAACGGAGCTGGAGGAATCAGGCTCCCTGACTTCAGACTATACTACAAAGCTACAGTAATCAAGACAGTATGGTACCGGCACAAAAACAGAAAGATAGATCAATGGAACAGGGTAAAAAGCCCAGAGATAAACACATGCACATATGGTCACCTTATCTTTGATAAAGGAGGCAGGTATGTACAGTGGAGAAAGGACAGCCTCTTCAATAAGTGGTGCTGGGAAAACTGGACAGGTACATGTAAAAGTATGAGATTAGATCACTCCTTAACACCATACACAAAAATAAACTCAAAATGGATTGAAGACCTAAATGTAATGCCAGAAACTATCAAATTCTTAGAGGAAAACATAGGCAGAACACTCTATGACATAAATCACAGCAAGATCCTTTTTGACCCACCTCCTAGAGAAATGCAAATAAAAACAAAAATAAACAAAAATGGATCTAATGAAACTTCAAAGCTTTTGCACAGCAAAGGAAACCATAAACAAGACCAAAAGACAACCCTCAGAATGGGAGAAAATATTTGCAAATGAAGCAACCGACAAAGGATTAATCTCCAAAATTTGCAAGCAGCTCATGCAGCTCAATAACAAGAAAACAAACAACCCAATCCAAAAATGGGCAGAAGATCTAAATAGACATTTCTCCAAAGAAGATATACAGACTGCCAACAAACACATGAAAGAATGCTCAACATCATTAATCATTAGAGAAATGCAAATCAAAATTACAATGAGATATCATCTCACACCAGTCAGAATGGCCATCATCAAAAAATCTAGAAACAATAAATGCTGGAGAGTGTGTGGAGAAAAGGGAACACTCTTGCACTGCTGGTGGGAATGTGAATTGGTTCAGCCACTATGGAGAACAGTATGGAGGTTCCTTAAAAAACTACAAATAGAACTACCATACGACCCAGCAATCCCACTACTGGGCATATACCCTGAGAAAACCAAAATTCAAAAAGAGTCATGTACCAAAATGTTCATTGCAGCTCTATTTACAATAGCCCGGAGATGGAAGCAACCTAAGTGCCCATCATCGGATGAATGGATAAAGAAGATGTGGCACATATATACAACGGAATATTACCCAGCCATAAAAAGAAACGAAATTGAGCTATTTGTAATGAGGTGGATAGACCTAGAGTCTGTCATACAGAGTGAAGTAAGTCAGAAAGAAAAAGACAAATACCATACGCTAACACATATATATGGAATTTAAGGAAAAAAATGTCATGAAGAACCTAGGGGTAAAGCAGGAATAAAGTCGCAGACCTCCTAGAGAACGGACTTGAGGTTATGGGGGGGGGGGAAGGGTGAGCTGTGATAGGGCGAGAGAGAGTCATGGGCATATACACACTAACAAACGTAGTAAGGTAGATAGCTAGTGGGAAGCAGCCGCATGGCCCAGGGATATTGGCTCGGTGCTTTGTGACAGCCTGGAGGGGTGGGATAGGGAGGGTGGGAGGGAGGGAGACGCAAGAGGGAAGACATATGGGAACATATGTTTATGTATGACTGATTCACTTTGTTATAAAGCAGAAAGTAACACACCATTGTAAAGCAATTATACCCCAATAAAGATGTTAAAAAAAAAATAGCTACTGGGAAGCAGCTGCATAGCATAGGAAGATCAGCTCAGTGCTTTGTGACCACCTAGAGGGGTAGGATAGGGAGGTTGGGAGGGAGATGCAAGAGGGAGGAGATATGGGGATATTTGTATATGTATAGCTTATTCACTTTGTTATAAAGCAGAAACTAACACAGCAATGTAAAGCAATTATACTCCAATAAAGATGTTAAAAAAAAAAAAAGACTTTCATTGAGGAAAGCAAAACCTATAATGGGAAAATAATCCACCCCAGGTAGCAAAGCTCTTTTTGACTTCGTGCCTTCCAACTCCGTCACTTAGTTATTCACTCACCAGATATTTGTTAGGGTCCTGCTAATGGTGGGAGACATTGCAGAGGATCAAAGATTTGTTGCACACAACCCCTGTTCTCCAGAAGCTTATTCTAGCATAAGAGTTCTGAAATCAAGTGATTCTACTGCGTATTCTGTGTCCCCTCCCCAGACCCGCTGATTAAGAACTGGGGCTACAGTCCAGAATGCTATTTTTAGCAAGCCCTTCAGGGGTTCTGACACATGTGATGCTTAAGAACCACTGCTCTATCCTAAACTCTTTGAAGTTAGATATTTGGAATGAAATTCTAGCTCTCCTATGTGCCAGCTATGTGACCTTTGACAATCGACGTACCTTCCTAAGCTTCAATTCTTCTGTATTAAAAATAGAGTTAATAATAAGTATTCCTGCATTCCCCAATCTGGTGGGTTTTATAATGAATGAAATGAAATAAATGCAAGTATCTAGAGCAGTGAGGCTCCATAAATGATACCTGGATGCAAACTGGCCATAAGCTGTTAATCAGGCAACAGTTCTCTGACCAAAACCAATGAGTTAGCAAAGAAGACTGGAGAGACTGGGGTTAACACATCCAGAGGTCCATAGGAGCCAGTCATCCCTGGGCACCAAAGATCAAAAACATCAAACAATAGGGAAATGACTCAGTGCAATATTTCAACATCTAGGCAGCAGGGGTACCAGAAGGGTGAGAGAGAAAAGGCAGGCTGTTTCTAATCAAAACTCATGAAAGAAAAATCACAAACTCAAACATTGCCCTTTCAGAACAGACTACCAGTCACAGCCACCAGCTTCCTAAACATTTCCAACTACAAACTGGCACTTGCCATCTACCTCATCTGCAGCTCATTATTTCAACACCCCCTGAAAGGAGTTCAAGGTGGAGATCAGAAATGAGGCACTCTGTGCTCTAGGAAAAACTGGCAGAACTGGTCTTCAGATAGTTAGATATTTTCAGGAGAAGATTTTATGAGCCCAATTCTTGCATCTCCTCATATCTAGAAAAGCACTGAAATAATTAACAGTGACACCTGCTCCTCGTGACTAGCAGCAGGGCTCTGCCAAAATGTGTGCTCCACTGCACGTCCCCCCTTCACTAAAATCATATATAACACTGATCTTCCCCCCATCTCTCTGGAGCAGTTTCTCAGAGATATCTGAAATGCTGTCTCCCACGCTATAGTCCTCATTTTGCCCCAGATAAAACTTAACTCACAATTCTCATGTTGTGCCTTTTTTTTTCGGTCGACAACATTCTCATCCAAGGACCACTATAAAAGGGGGAAAGTGAAATTCCCAATTAAAAAAAGTCTCTCTTCCACCCAGTCTAACTTGCTTGTGTAACATCGAAGTGTGATGGCGCCTCTCAAAAACAGTAGAAGACACAAAGAATGTTTTCCACTCTCAGATGCAATTTAGGGCAAAATCCTTTTGCACCCCTTCATCGCCCCACCTACTCTCGTATAACACCACCTAAATTAAAATGTCATACAGTGCCCTGAATTACAGTGACAGTGAGCTATGAATACAAATGCCTAAAAGAAACTTCTTCTTTTGAATGACTAACCCCATTATTTTAAGAAATATATCTTCTGAATACTAAAACCCAATGGCAAATTCAAGTAATATGTCAAACTATGTGGTGCTTCTAAAGATTCAGGTCATTCATATGATTCAGCCTTGAAAAGAAAATAATTGTGAGTCTGACAATATACTATGTGAGAAGAGAAAGAGAGAGATGGAGAGAGAGAACACACTATTGTTAGGGGAAACACTGACTGAAACCGCCCACCCTGGCCAGGCAAGATAGTAGCCACTTGCACGGGTTATCTTACAACAGGAGGTCCTGGTAAAGAACTCAGAACTAATAAGCTACCACCACCTGGGAGAATTCTGGAAAGGTCAAACGGAGAGAGGAGACTCCAGTCCATATGTCCTACCGTCCTCCCAGAATCTTTTTTGCTGGAATCCATCTCGGCTGAGTGATGCTCGCGCCATCAGGAATGACCCTGAGTCAGAATGATTGGCCAGAGACAACCTGGAAACTAACCCCACTACCGTAAAACCCAAGACTGTGAGCCACATGGCAGAGCAGTTCTCCTGGGTTCCCTTACCCTGCTGCTCTCCACCCACGTGCCCCTTCCCAATAATGTCTCTTGCTTTGTTTGCACGTTTGTCTCCTCAGACAATTCATTTCCGAGTGTTAGACAAGAGCCTACTCTCGGGTCCTGGAAGGGGTCCCCCTTACTGCAACACTCACTGTCAATGCTGAATACCACAATATATAATCATATTCGTTTAGAAAACTATGCTGATAATTTTTAATTATAATTAAAATTATAATTTTAATTTTTAGAAAAAACTGCTGATAATATCTTCTGACAATGTTTTCATGTGATATTGGGTTTACCTTGAAATCAACTCTGTGTATTGGAAATATCCATTACCATAACTTTTATCAGAACAAGAAATGTTGATTATAGCTGGTCAAAACTTTAGAGATGAACAAGGCAAACTCAGGATCTCACAAGACACAGAGGCCCAGAAATGTTCAATGGCTGCTCTAAGGCCACAGGGGTGGGTGGTTAGAAGCAGAGCTAGGACTAATATCTTGATCACCTGGATCTTCATCAGGGACACTTTGTTCCATGTGAACATGATTTTGCAAAGAGAGAGAACTACAAAAAACCCTCTTTAGAGTAATTATGACTCATAGAATGATTTTTTTTCCTTAAGGAATCATTTCACAGTACTGTATTATAATCTGAACATACTTATATCCTAAAGGATTGAGTTTCAGTAGCTCCTCTGTGACTCTAGGCAGGTAACTTCATCACTCTGAGCCTTAGTTTCAACACTGGTGAAAAATCTGTAATTCTGGTTAACTCCCAGCGTTGCTGCGAGGAACAAACATGTGTGATATTGCCTGACCCAGGAATCCATCCAAAGTAGCACTCAGTCAATATGCATTATCATAAGGCCAAAAGAAATGGAGTTGGGCCACTTACACACTGAGTGGGCTAAGTTATAGCCTTTCCAATGACCTGAGTGGTCAGCTAGGACCTCTGGCTGAAAGGAAACAGTCATTAGAATATGCATTCACTGCATTACCCCATTACAAGCAAGCACGTCATGCTTCTCCAAAAGTATCCTCCTCTCCCTTCTCTGTTGTCTATTCCTGACTCTCAAGATCCAAACCTAGTAGACTGAAGGAAGATAATGAAGGGAGCTTATGGTCCCTAATCACAATCCACAAAACATGGCCTTAAAGAAAGACCAAAAAACAAAGAAAAGAAAAAGAATATGTATGTGTGTATAACTGAATCACTTTGCTGTACACCAGAAACTGTAACTGAGCAGGACCCTATGGAGTCTTCCTGGGATTGGCCTCTCCCTCATATCCTCTGCTTTAACTCCTCTCTTAAGTACCTAGATAATGGTATCTGATGCATATTTCCTGAGTTTTTCAGATGCTGAAAACTACCAACAAATGGAAGAAATTAACTACTAGATGATCATGAGCACATAGCCCCCAGAACTTCTGGTGTCTTAAGGATTGATCACCATCAGCCAATCTGAGAATTTTGCACGAGCTGATCCCATATCCCTGGGCACCCCTCCCTCACCTGGCCCTTAAAAATGTTTTGCAGAAACCATTTGGGGAGCTCAGTTTGGGGGACATGAGCCTTCTATCTACTTGCTAGCCCCTGCAATAAACCCTTCTCTGCTCCAAACTCCGACGTTTTGGTAGTGTTTGGCCTCACTGTGCTTCCGGCATACGAACTTGCATTAAGTAGCAAAACTAACACAGCATTGTAAATCAACTATACTTCAATTAAAAAAAAAAAGAAAGAAAGAAAAACCAGGAGGTGAAGGAGTAGCATCACCAAGAGTCACACAAACTAAATATCTCAAAACAATTTTCCATTTCTCTCTCTCCCTTCTCCCTTTTCCCTTCCCAAACCCAGGTCTGCCATAGCACACACCTCTCCAAGCACACACCTCACCAAGTCCTGCTACACATTTTACTTCCAAAATATTTCTTACTCCATTAACCTATCTCATCCAACTGGCCAAATCTAGATTCTCATTCATTAGTTATTCATTCATTTGCCCAGCAAATACACCTCTTACATGCTAAGCATGGTAGGGAGTATTAACCTGGGGGGAGATAGTTCATTAAAGAATGTCCTCAACCCCTGGGGACAACCTCACTTTGATCACCACCACCTAACAGGTCTCCTGGCTTCCCTTCTCACCACTGTAAACCATCTTCTATGAAAGATTATTATCTTCCTACTCAAATAATAATGTAAAAAAGCACTGGACTTCTTGAAGTTCTCAGAATCCATGCATATGCAAATATCCATGCCTTTGCTGTTCTCCCTTGATTAGACTCCCCTTCTAACCTGGAAAACTTGAGATTTAAAAAATAGATAGATAGATAGATTTGGTCATTCAGATGACCAAAGTATATTTCTCATATATGTTTGGTCTTCCTCCAAGTTTTCTGTGTCACAGCTCCCCAAACCCTTGGAACACCCTCAGTGTTAAGAGTGATAAAGGTATCTTTTTTTTATGTTAATGAGGTGAATTTTGGAAAGCACCTAAGGGTGGGGGCTGGTTGCTAGTAGAGTCAACCCTGTGATTAGAGGTTTGGAATTCTCAGTTCCACCTGGGATTTCCAGGGAGGGGAGAGGGGCTGGAGGGGAGAGGGGCTGGAGTGGAGTTTAGTCACCAATGGTCAATGGTTTAATCAATCATGCCTATGTAATGAAGTCTCCATAAAACCCCAAAAGGACAGGGTTTGGAGAGTTTCTGGGCTGGCGAACATGGGGATATCTATGGGAGAGTGGCCTCGAGCACTTTCGCTATACCTTGCCCAATGCATCTCTTCCATGTGGCTGTTCCCAAGTTATATCCTTTCATAATAAACTGGCGATCCAGTAAGTAACATTTTTCTCTGAGTTCTGTGAGCTGCTCTAGCAAATTAATGAAACTCAAGGAAGGAGGGGGTCATGGAAACCTCTAATTTACAGCCAGGCAATTAAAAGTACAGGTAAACAACCTGGACTTGTACCTGGCATCTGAAGTCCTAGGAGGGGGTTGTTGGAACCTACAGTCTATAGTTAGTTGGTGAGAAGCACAGGTGATAACCTGGGCTTGCGAGTGGTATCTGAAGTGGGGAGAGGGGGCAGTCTTGTGGAATTGAACCCTCAACCTCTGGAATTTGATGCCATCTCCAGGCAGACAGTGTCAAAATTGAGTTGAATTATCAGACACCAGCCAGGTGTCCTTGTGGGTATGGGGAAGGCCCCTGCCCCACCACACACACCCCCACCTCCACACACACACATGGGAACTGGACCCAGGAACACCATTTACTTCAAGTCACTCCTCAAGGCCCTGCCTTAGTCTTAGCTCCCATAGCAAGTTGTTCACGCTTCCACTATGACTGTTCTCACAATGCATTGTGGGTAGTTGTTTCCTTCTGTTTCATCCATTAGACTAAGGGCCTCTCAAGATCAGAATCTGACCTTTAATTTTATTTCCCCAGTGCCCACCCAACAAGTGCTTGGTGCTTAACAGATGCTCAGTCAAGGGTAGATGATGATATATATTTCCCTTTCCCTCAGAATTTGTTACATGTTTCAACAACTACTCTAACAGCCAACTAACTCTCTGAGGGTTACAATCAATCCATTGCTTTATTTTCCATTCAGTATTTGATCTTCGCTCAGTTCTTCGGGGCCCAATTCTCATGCTATGAACAACAACAACAAAAATGTGCTAAGATGCTCCAGAGCAAAATACCATTCTTCTGAATGACAGCCACATAAGGATGAACATATATTAGCACTACATCCCAAATAGTCCCTCCTTCTCTTTCCATTCATTCACTTTGCTGTATACCTGAAACACTGTAAATCAATTATACTTCAATTTAAAAAAACAATATTTATTGAGCATGTAATATGGGGAAGGTATAGTTCTAGTGTGTAAATACATTTTCCTAGGAGAGAGAATAGCTTTCAGTAGATTCAAAAAATTTAAGAACCACTGTTCTAAAATCTGCTTGGAACAATATATATTTATATCTGAACAAATTCCAAGACTTTGCTATTTGTATGTAAAAAGAACCTTATTCTTTTAAAGATGTTTCCTTTTACTAGAGTATAATAAACTCTACAAAGATACTGTGTTCTGATTTTTTTCTTTCTCCCACAGACCAAGAACAGTGCCCTGAACACGGTGAGCCCTCCGTAACTTTCTATTCATATCAATGCACTTCAGAGCACAGGTCAAAAGAGAAGCAAAGTACCTTATTAAGATGAAAGTTGCTGCAAAATACAAATAGTTATCAAATTCTCCTCACTCCCTTTTGTCTGTTCTTGTTCCTCAATGATATGAATATGCTTGGTAAGCACCGTGTCAAAAAGAGTCTGCCCTTTGGAATCTGACCCAAGGACCTGGGTCCCAGGCCCTCCTCTACAAGTATCAGCTGTGACCATGGGCAACTTGCTTCACCTCCATATGCCTGTTTTCAACCTATAAAATGGATTTTTGTTAGATTCTTCCTTCTCCCAGGAGAACTCCCTGCCCTCTTCAAACTGGGTGTGGCCATATAACTTGCTTTGGCTAGTGAAGTGGGAATGGAAAGCCTCTCTTTCACACTGAATGAAGCTTTAAGAACCAGATGTGAGCTGCCATTTCTCTTTCCTGAAGCTCTGGAGATGGTGGGAGCACAAGCTGTGTAAAACGCCAGCTACTGTGTGTCTCTGAGTAACTTCAGTGAGTGGAGACACCCCACACACACATAGAATAGCAGGAAAAAAAGCTTTTGCTATGTGAAGTCACTGAGATTTGGGGTTTGCTACAGCAGCATAATCCAGTGTATTCTGACCAGTACTATGTTTACTAATATTTGTTCCTTTTCTGATTGTCTCATTACCTGCATATTTCCTTGCTGCATTTTTTTCATTAGAAATTAGTGTAATCACTCTGACATGAATAAAATGTTTATGTTTGTTTTCCTAATGGAACATCTGGGCAAGGAGCATATAATTTATTATAGTTTCTTAAAATTAAACTTTTATTTAAAAACAACTTGAGGTGATGAAGATGCTCATGTTTCCCCAGGCTGAACCTTCCCCAGGCTGCACCTTCCCCCAGGCTGCATCTTTCCCCAGGCTGTACCTTTCCAGGCTGTACAGTCCTCAGGCTGTACCTTCTCTAGGCTGCATCTTTCCCCAGGCTACACTGTCCCCAGGCTGCACCTTTCCCCAGACTGCATCTTTCCCCAGGCTGCACAGGTTAACTGGTGATGCTGCTCTCTACTGCTTTCTCCATTTCCAGAATTCAAAATTCATCCAGAATCAACAGTTTCACATTAGACTCAATTATCTGGCTAGATCACTGAGAACAGAACTGTAAAGTTAAAGTGGTATGTGTTAGTATATGTGTGTATGGGGTTTGATGGAGGGTTGTTGCTACCTTCCGTTATTAATGTGGACACAGAGGGTAAGGCCATTTCCTAAATATCTATTCCAGCTTAACAAACTGCCTCAGAACTCAGTGGGTTAAAACAATAACCATTTCATTGTATACCACTGGTTTTGTGAGCTGGAAATTTGGGAAGAGCTCTGCTTGGTGATTCTTCTGTTCCACGTGGCATAGATGAGGCCACTCACTGGTGTTTATCTGGTGAAGAGGCTGGTCTAGAGAGTCCAAGGTGACTTCCCTTACATATCTGGCACCTTGGTGGGGATGGCTGGAAGAGGGAGGCTCATCTGGATATGTTAAATGCAGGGCGTAGTCCAATATGGTCATATCAAGGTAGCTGGACTTCTTAGGCGGTGAATCAAAGTTCTCAGAGCATTCCAAGGCAGAATCTGCAAGGCTTCTTAGGACCTAGGCTTAGAAGTCCCAGAACTTCACTTCTGCTGAGATTTACTGGTGAAAAAAGACCATGCCCAGCTGATATGGAATTAGATTCTGTGACTCAGTGGAAGGACAAAGCATTTGTAATTATACTTATTATACCATGAAACAGCAACCTCTTGACTGTTTCTCTGATTTCCTAAGATATCATTAGATTCAAAACCCCCAGTAACGACATTAAGCTTTGATGAGCAAATAGTAATTTCCTTATATGAGTTTAAATGCTTTCCTTTTGGCCCCAGAGGGTCATCTGGATTCACTTACAAAAGTCCTACTATGCTAGATTTGTCCTTGCCCCTGAAGATGTATCTCCACACTTTACACGCTGCCATTTTTCCTGGGAGTCTGACCTGTGTGGGCTACATGAGCAGCTCCCTGGCCCTCTGGTTTCACATCAGATGCAGTCAACAGGTGAGACTGACAGGGGAGAGGAAGCAAGGGTGTTATTCCCAGCTTCCTCCCTTCTGGAGCATTGTGGTTGGTCCTGTTCTCTAGCTGAGCTAAAGTCATAGCTCCTAGAAGCGTCCCCTCTAGAATGACAGGTGGTTTCTCTAGTCCCAATACCTATACCCCCCCCCCAATTCCTCATCCCTTTAGGCCTCAGAGTGACAACAGCTTCAAGATCAATAAAAATAAATGCAACTCAAAACTAAGTCTATTTGAGGTCTCTTTGGGGTAGTATGAGTAAAAAGTATATTCTTAGGTTAATCTTTTTAATTGAATGTTAAAATATTTCTAATGAAATATCAATGAGAAAATTACTGTTGAATTTGCTTCTTGAATTGACCCTATGTCCCAAAGCAACAGCAACAGAAAGTTGAACAATAGACTAGAAGATTGGAAATATTTTCTCACTTGGACTAGATGATATGAAATATTCCCTTAGATGACAGACCTGAAATATCTTGCCAAGTAATCCCAAATTTCAGTTTTGACTGTTGGAATCAATTTAACTTACCAAATATTTATGAAGCAGTATCTGCTGAGCACACAATGGAATCACTTACTTGCCTGTCTCCCACTAGCCTGTGGACTCCTCATGGCCCAGGATGGGCTCTTGTTTGCCTTAGTGCCCCCTTCATTCAGCTCCATTCCTGCCACTCTGTAGATGTTTAATGAATATTGTGGAGTGAATGGACAGACGTTTGTAGAGTGAAAGGGACGAGAGGCCAGCAAAGCACATTTACTTAAGAGAAGAAAATGCACATGACAACCAAAGTCAGAATTGGGAGTAATGAAATTTCTTATTTTTTTATCCTAGGGAAATAAAAAATGAAAGTACAAAAAGAAATGCCTATCCTATCAGAGGACAGTAAACACTGTTCTCAGAGACTCTGAAGTCAATAAAAAGACTAAGGGCCATACATCAATGCTCCCTTGGCAAACAAATGTCTTGCTGCCACTAACAAGTACACACTCTAGTAGGACAGAAAAGTCTACAGCTCTCTGCCTGGTGAATCCCCCAAGTTCAGCTAGTCCACTCAGAACCTGGCATTCAGAACAACAGTTTCTTTGTCTGAGGTCAAGTAAGTGCACAGAGCTAGAATAGACACCAGTCCCCAGTGACATCTGATTCCCTTTTAAATAAATAGATGGCATTACTGGGGACAAAGAAGACTAGCCTTCCCTGTGGGAATTCCACAAGACAAGCACTGCACCCCACAGGAGGCTGCTGCTGTCATGGAACAAAGGATGTCCCAGGCCTCTGAGAAGAATCCTCTAACAGTGTCAAAGGACCAGGACGTAGAAGAGACGACAGTGGGGAGGAGTCCAGATGGTACTGAGGACTCAAACCATAAACAGTCCTACTTCTGAAGGTAGCTCTGGATTCATCCAGTGGTGCTCTGGGTTCTCGCCCTGTCTTTGTCCCTCCCTGCCCAGGCCATCATTTCTAGGGTTCCACTTCCTCCTCCATAAAGGGGAGTGTGGAAGCAAATATTCCCAATGGACTCGTTCCAGCTCTGCCATTACTAGATCACAGGTTCCAAAGAAAGCCTGGCAAAAAGTACTAATACAATGAATTGTACTCTTAATCTTTCCCTGAACTCAGCTTTCTAATATACTTTATTTTTTTCTCATATACTTTTTAAAAAAAGGGAATTAGAAAATAACAAATGTCCACAACTCAACTCATGTTTGGTCCCATCTTCTCTCTCTCACATGTACATACCCTCCCTGACTCATCTCCTGGCTCCAAAACTCCAGCTGGTTGTAGTAGCAGAGTGTGGCTGAGCATAAACTCTCAGCACATCCAGTGGCTTGGAGAAAAGCCACTTCATGTAACTGATTAGTGGTATGATGGCCACTTCAAAAGCTACCAAAACCTGAATTTAGGAGAAGGAAGAAAGGCTGGAAGTTCTCAAATGTGTTCAGAAAGATTTTCAGGTTATCTCAAAGAATTCCTGTGACTTCAAGCTTCCACTCAGACTCTGTTTTATGGACTTTATTATCTTTTTTCTTCTCCCCAGAGCCCATATAAATGTAGGATGGAAAAAAATGTCAATTCTTCCCAATAAGAATTAAATGTAATAACAGAAATATGATGATGATGATGATGATGGTGGTGGTGGTGGTGGTGATGTGGTGGCGATGATATCTGACATTTATGTAGCCCTTAGTATGGACCAGGCACAATTCTAAGTGCTGTACATATATCAATAAATCTCTTCTTCAGTACAACACTAAATGGTAGAGACTATTATCATCCTGAATGGCAGATAAGAAAGCTGAGGATCAAAAAGTTTAAGCAGTTTTCTCAAGGTCTCCCAGCCAGTAAGTGGCAGAGCTAGGATTCAAACCCAAGTAATTGGACACCAGAGTCAATGCTTGCAACCCAACGAACTACTTCTCCCCACATGGGAACTAGTCTAGAGAAATCTGGAAGGTGTGTTTTGAACAGTTATCACCATGGAGGAATGAGTGTGACTGTTTATTTCTAAGGTCAATTTAATCTGCAGATCTATTTAACAATTACCTGGGAAGAGCAGACATGTCACAAGTACTTATCTTGTCAAAAGAAATTGGTTCACAGAGCACAGCATTGATTATTTTCTTTTTACCCTAAGAATTCAGCACAGTTTAGCAAGGTGCCAGGCCACAAATGTGCATTCTCTGGGCCCTTTACCCTGCCTATTTGAAATATATTATCCTAAACTACAGGGCCAGACCAGTTGCTTTGAATTACCATGGCAACCAGTGTCAGTGGAGATGCCCCCATGTAAACAGACAGAAGAAGGATAAATACTGCTTGTGATAGAAAGTGGGTAGTTGGAGATAATTTGTCCTGTGGGAGATCTTCACTTTAGGAAGAAAAACATCCTTGCTTTTGTCAGAACTTTCTGTTCTCAAATCTTCTTAATATAGTTGTTTCTTTTTTTCCTGCATGGAAGAGGTTTGAGAGAGTCCTTATCTTCTGCTTCCCTTCACAGCCATACATTGTAAAATCTATGCGTGTGCATATATAGGTGTGTATATGCCCCCATTTGTACACACATATACATATATGTACATGGTGTACATAACATATATAGTAAATGCATATGTATATACATTCATAACATGCACATTCAAGTGCAGACACATATATCATGACTTCCCACCTTCCTTTCACCACAGCACTCTCAGCTCATGATTCTGACAGATGCCTGTCCACCTGGAGGCATACTCAGCCAAGAAAGGACACCAAGCAGCATTTTCTCTTCCCTGATCACCATGAGAGAAGGACCACATGGATGTGATCTGATTCATTAAGGTCACCACTGGCTTTTCCCCTCCCCCACACTATGTCAATAGGACAAGGCCTGGCTGCCCACTATTCCCCTATCACCTAAGCATCTTCAAAAGCAATACAGGAGAGAGAGAAAGACAGAGAACCATCGTTTTTCCCCCAAAGTTATATCATTATTTTTTAGCAATGATTTTGAAATCATCATCAAATTGAGATGGGGGCCTCAGAGAAATTGGCAAAAATCTCTCCTGCAAGACAGAACTGCCTGTCAAATTTTAACTAGGTTCCAGAGGTTGAGTGGGATGGTGTTTAAATGCCCCTTTCAACTGGGTCAAGAGAACCCAGTCAAGGTCATGAAGAGAAATAATAAACAGTAGGAGAGTCAGCCTACAAGAAACAGAGAGACAAACATGGGTGTTTCCATGGGGTAGTAGAAAAAGCCCTGGGTGGTGAGCTGGGAGGTTCTGCCCCTAACTGGTTAAGTGACTCAGGCATGAGACTGACTTTGCCTGGATGTCCAGTCCCTCCACACAGAGAATGAGGGCTTGGGCTCCATTGCCCCATCGTCTCTCCCACGGCCAAAAGCCCAGGCTTCTGAACTATAACAAGGCTGCCTGCCACTGGCTCCAACCTCTTCAGCCCATTTGTCTCACATCCAGGGGCATCTACTCACACTATTTCTGCGGGCCCTGAATGTCTTCACTGTAGAAATAACACCCTGACATCTACATCTATGAAGGGAAAGGCAAGGAAACCTGAAGAATGAGATGGCTCTGTACCTGTCGCCATCCCAAAGTACTTTGTAAAGTGAGGAAATCAGGGTGGTAGAGAACTGTTATTTCTTAATGATTCTGAGTATACAAATAGTTATACACATATCTGCATGCAAAGACATTTATGTCTAGCATGCATAGAATTTTATCTGACAAGTATATACATGGTTACGAGGCATACAAATAGGGACAATCACTACAGCATGACTTTAACAGTCAAAATGAATGAATGAATGAAATAACTGAAATGGCCACTGACAAAGGACAGGCAAAATAAATTACGGGGACTTCCCTAGTGGTCCAGTGGCTAAGACTCTGTGCTCCCAATGCAGGGGGCCCAGGTTCGATCCCTGGTCAGGGAACTAGATCCTACAGGCCACAACCAAAAGATCCCGCAGGTGACAACAAAGATACTGCATGCCAAAACTAAGACCCGACGCAGACAAATTAATTAATTAATTAATTAAAAAAATAAAAAATAGATTATAACTTATCCATACTATGCATCTGTGACAAAGGATAAAGTAGACTTATGGATGTTGATATAGAAAGACCTCTAAAATATATTGTTGGGTGAAAAAAAACTTAATAAGCTGTCACTATTAGTCTTTTTTAAAAAGAGAATTCTCTCTCTTCCTTTCACTCTTCCCTTTCCCTTTACTATGTAACATTCAATCTTTGAAGTATTGGTAGAAGGATCACAAGTAATCCTAATGGGGGGGGCGGGGAAGCTCTTAAAAGTTCGAAATATGCAGTAAATTCTTGCTAAGTCTACCACCTAAATATTTACCTAGTTACAATTTGTTCAGTAAGTGAAAAACAATACCTTGTATACGTGTAGAATTTAATTCATAAAGTGGTGGACATGTTGAGGGCAAAGAAGCTTCCATCCAAATCCAACATGATCATTCCTCGGATTTGAAAACAAGGAAGAAAAAAGTTATTTAAGTATTTGCCCTGGATTCTTCTCCTTCATGTCTGATGGGCCAAGGAAATATTCCAGTACGTCCGAGAGACTGATATCAACACTGTCTTCCAGGAGGAAACTGAACAAAGTAGTTGCAGCCACACTCTCCACTGAAGCCAAGAGCTGCACAGAATCATCGGAACCAACTGATTTACATCAACATGTCTTACGTGTCACCTGAGAGTAACCATGTATTCCGGACACAAATCACTGAATTTGGAAAATCACTGATTTGGAAGATAAAACCAATGAGGCAGTTAAAGATATTACAAAATAACTGTCTCATCTTTCTGTCCTTGTTTGTTGAAATCAGCATATCTATCACTTTAACAGAAGCATCTGGGGTCAGGAGTCTGGGTTGGAAGGGAGATTTACTGTTATAGGGTTTTAATTTTTTTATACTATGACTATGGTTTACTTTTCCAATTAAAAAATGGTTCATATAAAAACAATCAAACAAATGAAAACCCAACATTGACAACAAAAACTTTGATAAAGTTCACCTAAGCTATTTTCGCTTTTAGAGATCAGCCTATGTGTGGCCATTGGGGTCTGAGACACTCTAAGAAAAAGAATTTTTTTGGTTGTTTTGTTTTGTTTTAAAGAAAGTGCAGGAGGAGAGTAGGAGAAGAAAACAGAAAAAAGAAATCTGTCCCCCTGAAGTAGTCTCCTGAAATGAATGTCACAATTGTATCCAGCATCCCAGGCTGCACAATATCCAAGAGGAAGATTAATTAAGGGAAGCTTAAGGGGGGAAAAGGTCATATAAATGATCAAGGAAATTACTTCTGAGTTAGAGCCAAAGGAAATGACCTGGTTGTGTAATGGCTGGTGAAGGATTTGGCAATTGGCTTCAAATGTCTGAAAGGAATAAACATCCAACACTAAAAAATTAATAGGTAATAAAGGAAAAACATTATAATTTCTGATAAACCTACTTTAGGTGAAACTTACTTCGTTCTTTTCCACAAAAGTATTCGTAAAGTTAAAAATCAGCTATGATGGGGAGGAGGAAGGGTGAGCTGTGACAGGGCGAGAGAGAGTCATGGACATATACACACTAACAAACGTAGTAAGGTAGATAGCTAGTGGGAAGCAGCTGCATGGCACAGGGATATTGGCTCGGTGCTTTGTGACAGCCTGGAGGGGTGGGATAGGGAGGGTGGGAGGGAGGGAGACGCAAGAGGGAAGACATATGGGAACATATGTTTATGTATGACTGATTCACTTTGTTATAAAGCAGAAACTAACACACCATTGTAAAGCAATTATACACCAATAAAGATGTTAAAAAAAAATCAGCTATGAACTAATTCTATCCAGTATTCAAGGATTCTGGACTTCAAGCGAAGGAACCACAGTGAGAGGAGTATAGAGACAACAGTCTCCTGTTACTTACAAGAGCATGACAGCAGCAGAGACTCCACTGATAAACTCCACTGTCCCCAGAATTTCAGTTTAATTGTTTAATAAGTTGATAAGTCCTGGGAAGTAATCTTCACCACATGGGCTGATGATTAATTCAAGCAAGATACCATTTTGTTGTAACAGCAATAACTAGACAGAGGTAATAATTAGCTACCACAACACCTTCCCCTTTCAGGGCTGTGAAAAGTAGCACAAGAGAAGCTCACACCTCAGTGAGGACCTGCAATTAAGGTGACATCCTGTGCTGAATAGCCAGTCAATCCATATCTGACAATAAATCACCCAAGGAAGAAAACACCTCCTCCCTGATCTGCCACACAGAAACCACAGCGATGCCATTTAGTTTCAGGTATCTCCTCTAGGTGGTTCTTTAAAATTTCCATCGTTTGATCACTGAAAGCTCTAGAAACTTTCTACGTAAACATCCCTATGCTTCATTTACCAATGGAACCTATGAGATAAATTCTCTTATCACTAAGACTTATCCATTCAGATCTCTTAACAATTAGCCATTTTAAATGAGTGAAAAGTCTTACATATATAATGTGATTTAATAAAAACACTTGCAAAGATATAAATAAAGTGTCACAGAGATAAGTGAGTGAAAATACCAGAATTCAAAAGGGTCCAATCAGAAAAGGGAACCTTCCTACATTGTTGGTGGGAATGTAAATTGGTGCAGCCACAATGGAAAACATTATGGAGGTTCCTTAAAAAACTAAAACTACCGTTGCCATATGGTCCAACAATCCCACTCCTGGGCATGTACCCAGAGAAAACTCTAATTCAAAAAGATACATGCACTTCATATTCATAGCAGCACTATTTACAATAGCCAAGACACGGAAGCAACCTAAACGTCCATATATAAAGAAGATGTGGTATATATTTTCAAACACACACACACACACACACATACATACACACACACACCCTGGAATATTACTCAGCCATAAAAAAGAATGAAATAATGTCATTTGCAGCAACATGGATGGACCTAGAGATTATCATACTAAGTGAAGTCAGACAGAGTAAGACAAATATCATATGATATCACTTGTAACTGGAATCTGAAAAAAATGATACAAATGAACTTATATACAAAACAGAAACAGACTGACAGACACAGAAAACAAATTTATAGTTACCAAAGGGGAAAGCGGGGGTAGGGATAAATTAGGAGTTGGGGATTAGCAAATACAAACTACTATACATAAAACAGATAAACAACAAGGTCCTACTGTATAGCACAGGGAACTATATTTAATATCTTATAATAACATAATGGAAAATTATCTGAAAAAGAATATATATATGTAAAGCAATTATACTCCAATAAAGACGTTAAAAAAAAAAGAATATATATGTCTAAGTCACCGTGCTGTACACCAAAGCCTAACACAACAGTGTAAATCAGCTATACTTCAATATTTTAAAAATGCTAAAAAAGTCAAAGGAGTCCAATCAATCTGCAGTTATTCACTGCACATATTCTATGTACTGGATGCAAACATACGCAGGTCCTTCTACTCACAAAAATGAAGTGTCAGGTTTAGAAAGTGAAGTCACATAAAAGGAGTAATTAGTTTATCAAATATAATTATTAAAAACAATTATTATAAATAACTTTTTATCCCCTTTGCCATGATTAGACTTTATGGTTAAAGGAAGATTGTAACTTCCACTTTGTGTACTTTGTTGCCAGGATCATTGGTGGTCTATTATTAGTATTTGCTCATGTGAGTTGTCTGTTTTGTTTATGTATAAAAAATTCTATTGATAGAAAAAAGAGGAAAGACCCAGATTTATTTTCATATATATATGCAATGTTCAATAAGCTTCAAATTGGCTTATAATAAAACTATTATATATGTACTATATATGAAACTATCTAGAAATATTCTGCATACATTATCTTTATGGCTACTCTGAAATTTATGCTTATGCTGAAGTTACAGATTATGCTGATTTGAGCAAACTGTCTTAAAAAAGAAAAAGATGATATAATTATTTCCTAGTATCTTTAATTTGTGTCATCATTTTTGCTTTCTAAAGAATCTCACCAAATTTTTTTTAAATTGAAACTAAAAATATTGTAACCACATTAATATTGAATAATATTTTTGGTGAGCATTAGATTTTCTAATTAAAAACCACTAACCTATAAATATCTAAATTTTCAGGTACTTAAGTTTAGAGTCTTGGGAATTAACTCTAGTTAACTCTAGCTTACTCCATATTTGTCTAAATTTATTTTTTAAAAAATAAAGAGATATAGTATTTTTTTCTCTAAAAGTAAGTCCATCCTTAAAATGTATATAGTTTTGCACTGCAATTCAAAACCCAGAATCTGATGTGAGTACATTTGTATCATACTGAGATTGTTTAATTGCTAGAATGCCACACTGCATCTTATTATATATACTTATAAGTTCCTTGCTCCCATGTGGAGCTGCAAGAAAAAATTTACATTGGACAACCCAATTTATAGAAAAGGAGCTCTTTAAAGTTCAAAGCATGTAGTAAATTCTTGTAATTCCAAAGTCTTCCATCTAAATATTTACCTGGTTAAAATTTGTTCAGTAATTGAAAACCAATACCTTATATACCTGTAGAACTTAATTCATAAAGTGATGGACATGTTGAGGGCAAAGAAGATTCCATCCAAATCCAAAATGATCATTCCTTGGATTTGAGAACAAGGGGGAATAAATTTATATAAGCATTTGCCCTGGTTTCTTCTCCTTCATGTTTGAGGAGCCAAGGAAATATTCCAGGATGTCAAAGAAACTGATATCAACACTGTTTTCTAGGAGAAACTGAACAAAGCAGTTGCAGCCACATTTTTCACTGAAGACAAGAGCTGCACAGAATCCTTGGAACCAGCTGATTTACATCAATGTGTCTAACGTGCCTCCAGAGAGTCACTATGTCTTCAGGTCACAAACTACTACAATGCTGTGGATACATGAAAAATACAAGGTAACTCCAAAGCCCTACAGGGAATTCAGGAATCCTGCCAAAAGAAACCAGAAGCACCTTGCTCTGGTGGTTGATGGAAACATGGCCCCTCCGATACAGACCTCAGCATCCGAGACAACCCCTTTTCAAAGCATTATTCCCTGTGTTCCTCACCACAAAGAATTAACTATGCAGGTAATTCTTCCCCATCAGCAGGGATTCAGGGAAATTTTGCTCCTTTCAAGGCTACAAAAATAGTTTAAGTGACTGAGTCAAGACTCCACAAAAGTCTCCTAACTCCTCATCCTATGGTCTTTCTACTGAGCCACGCTGCCCCTAGACAAATCTATGCTTCAGCATATTAGAGCTGAACGGCTATATAGTACTGTTTCCCATCACTACAGGATGAAAAGTAAAACTGTACAAGGGTTTTCTGTGTGTGTGTGTATGTGAGTGTGATTTTAATTCACACCAGCAGTAGTGTTTGTGCCTACAAAAAGAAATTAAGCCATGAGACTATTTGTGACTAATACAGCTAAAACAAACCTTAGGAGATGAAATAATGCTTCTCTGACTATACTATCCTGCCTTTCTCAGAGTAATGGATCAGAAAAACAACCTTCTGGTATAGAAAGCTTTCCCATACATGGCTACTACTATTGGGTTGATGGATTAATACCACAGCTTCCTACCTTCTAATGGGACAAACCTGAGTTATATCTTCTACATTGTTTCTCAGATTCCCCAGTAAAATTAAGTTCCAATTGCTAACATGTAAATTTGCTTGACAATTGCACCCTTTATTGGTTTCCAGCTCTTTCCTGTCTCCCTTTCCCACTCCTCACCCACCAATATTTCCTAAGATCACCTCTCAAACTACTTCCACCCAAATCCTTGTCTCAGGGTCTGTTCCTGGGGACCCAGCCTATGACAATGAGTAAAGTTTGACTATGTGTCAGGTTTGAAGCCTAGTGCATTGCCTGTTTTTCCTTAATTAATCCTCACAACAATTCCACGAAGGATTTTTCATTCATTTTACAGATGAGGAACATGAAACTTAGAGATGTTATAACTGGCCCATAGTCACCCAGTTAGGAGTAGAAGAGCCATGATTAAAGCACATATCTATCTGACTTAAAAAGTCTTGTTTTTAACCACTAAGAATCATAAATCCTTTATCAGTGTTACCCCATATGTTTACTTAGAAAATGTCTGCAAAATATCTTGAATCACTTTGTAATCAGTGGCATTCAATGATCAATAGAAATCAGATAAGTCAAATGCTGGACAACCCCAAGAGAATACTAGATGCAACGAAAAACCTTAAGTGAGGTACAGTAGTGAATGTTCTCACTGATCTCTGCTCTGTTATTCATGTACTGATGGCCTAAATAAGACCAGACAGTAGTGACCCTGGAAGCATTCGTCTAAGGATTTCAAACTAAGCTGGATGGAAGAAACACGATAATCATGCCCATCTTCTTATACTCCCAAAGCAGTGGATGCGCTGCCAATATTACTTAAACATATGATTAATTGCCAAATGGTAAGTTAGGTGTTGGCAGAAGTGAAAGCTTGAGTGGATGATGGGAACCGCTTTCTAACTACTTTGCCTATATTAAAGGAATATGTGATGCAAACCAACTCTCCAAGAGGAGACTGGGGAGGAAACAGAACCTGACTGGTAGTGTTTGCCCATTTCTGTGGTGTAAAGACTCAAATCATGGCCAATTTCAAATTACCAACATGTCGTCCTTGAGTGCATAATTGGAAAGAGAAGCACAAAGTCTGCCTTCACAAGCCAGTATGAGCCAGCTCCAGCATACCACTGCTCCCATGGGATGATGAAAACACAAGCCAAAGGCTTAAGTGTGTCTTCTCTAGGTTCTAGAGAAGGTGGGAGATGAGAAAAGCAGTTAACTGAGAAAGCAGACAAAATATGCTCTGGGTGAGATCTGCTTCATTCTGAGAGGTAATGACTGTTCTTTCCCAGCATGGATTAAAGAGGCAGGGAGCTCTGGTTGATATAGGATTTAAGGACATACAGAGCGGTGTTCAATTTTGGCTGCAAGTTAGAATCCCTTGAGGGTTTTTAAAAAATTCTGCTGCCTAGGCCTCACCCAAAGCCAATTAAATCAGCATCCGTGGGGGTGGTACCCAGGCACCAGTGGACATCAATATGCCATCAGGGGTGAGAACAAAGTCTCCCTAGAAATGCTTCTCAAACTTGAACATGCAAGTTTTGTGGGTGGGTGTTTTGTGAAAATGCAGATTTGAAAATGTTCAGTGAAAAAGAGTGGTACTTTATAAGTCCAAGAATGTGAAAAGCTAATAAGCTAATTAATAGAAAGAAGTAAGACTAGTGGTTACTTCTGAGAGTACTGACTGAAAACAGGAAGAAAGAAACGCTCTTGGGTGCTGGGAATGTTCTACCTCTGATCAGAAGTGGTAATACAGTTAATACATTAGGATGTGCAGTTAAGTTTAGTACACTTTACGTATTTTACTGTATATATGCTATACCTCAACAATTAAACAGTGGGCCTGGTGGGGGGGGAAATGCAGAACCTGATTTAGTAAGTCTGGGTGAGTCTTGAGATTCTGGATCTAATAAGCTCCCAAGCAATGTTGATGCTACTTGTCTGACTCTCAAGGCTCTCAGCTAGAGTCAGAGTGATTTAAAGTCAATGTGCTACAAATGTTTACCCAGTGCCCATGTGTGCCAGGCACAGGGCTGGGCCCAGTTGGTATGAACGACAGGCCCATGGATGTGTCTCCGGCATATGCTGTCCTTGAAGACGTCACAGTCTACTGAGGTCCAACAATTCATACAAAAAAATCACTCACTGAAAAAAATATCTCAGTGAGTCTCTGCCATGTGCTATAAGCAGGTACCTGTTCCCCCTCCCCAGAGTTTATAGATATTAGACCAGAAAATGCTCATCCTAAATATTTACTCATCCTAACTGGCAAAAGTGTTATAAGACCAGGGTGAAACTGAGTTGCAGAAAGAAGGCCAGTGTGGTTGTAGAGTGAGGAGTGATGGTCAGCAGTAAGCAATGGGTTTGCTGACACAAGCAGAGGCCAGAGAAAAAAGGGCTTGTGAGCCACAAGGATTCTGGTCTTTATCTAAAGAGCAATGGCAAGCCTTTGAAAGGTTTTAAGCTGGGGGATGGCATAATCAGATTTGCATTTTTAAAAAGATCACTCTAACTCCAGTGTGGAGAACCATTAGAGGGGAGCCAGAGAGAAGGCTAGTCTAGTAGACCAAAGGAGAGGTGATTTTAACTTGGACAAGGGTGACAGCTGTTGAAACAGAGATGGTTCACAGATATTTATGTTGGAACATGAGTAGGTCTTCATGATAGATTGCTACAAGGGTGTCAAAGATGAGTCTGAGTCTTCTCATTTGCACAACTCTAAAAATTGGGGTGTCATTTGAAAAGGTGGGGAAAACTGTCCCTATTATTTTCATATTTTCAAGGCTTTCCAGGATAATCCCAATTTCATGCAAATTTATTCTTTTCCAGTAAACATAGTTTACCAATATAAGACTTTTCCTAGAAATAAGTCCACAAAATTAAAAAAGAGCTTGAAAACAATGGCATCTCTTTTCCATTGGTCAGCATAGATCTTTCCCTATGTGACTGGCCTCACACAATCATGGATCACTGTAATGTCAGGTCCACTTATGTTTCATTGTGAATATAAAGCCCCCCAAACTCAAAAACTGGATCAAAATGATCCTTCTCTTTGTGTCTCCCTTCCTTCTTCTCGTTAGCACTCATAAACCAATAGCTGACTACTGTATATGGAGACACACGCTTAGGAAATTGTTTATAATTGTGTGCTCTGCTGGCTTGCAATGTGTTGAATTTACTTCCCAGAGTAATGTATTTTCTTACATGTAAAACAGTGCAGTTTTTCTCCAGCTTCATTGAGGTACACTTGACAAATAAAAATTGTACACATTTAAAGCATACAACATGCTTTCTTTTTTTTTTTTTTTTTGCAGTACACGGGCCTCTCACTGTTGTGTCCTCTCCCATTGTGGAGCACAGGCTTCGGACGTGCAGGCTCAGCAGCCATGGCTCACAGGCCTAGCTGCTCCGCGGCATGTGGGATCTTCCCGGACCAGGGCACAAACCCATGTCCCCTGCATCAGCAGGCGGACTCTCAACCACTGCGCCACCAGGGAAGCCCCAGCATGCATTTTTAAAGTACATTCGGAGCCCACTTCCTGGATGACAGCAGGTACCTTGCAAAGGTGATAATGACCATGACTTCTAGGAGACAAGCTACAGACCTGAGAACATTACTGTGCATCCACTTTTGGTGGCTATTGAGATCAGATTCAACACAAAAACATGGGAGTTTAGAGTTGACTGGGGTCTCTATAGGTCAACTAAATGGCCCTAAAAGCACACAGGCTTGTTTAAGGCACAAAATACTGCTCTGGAATATAAAATGTGGTTTCCATCAATCATTGTGGGTGCAGCATCAGAGGCTTTGGCTACAAATACACCTATCTTAAAAATACTTCTTGAGCACCAACAATGACCAAAACACAGTGCAAATTTGGAGACCCATAAAACCAAGAGTCCTATCCTCATTGGAAATGCAATTTGCCAGGTAGACAGACATGGTAAGAAGAACAGATAATCCAAACAGAATGAAATTAGTGCTAAGAAGAGAGGGAGGCAATTTTTGTGAAAGGCAGAGGAATGATACATTTTCTCTTATAGAAAAAGTATTATAAAGACAATGATGACCGCCTGGAGGGGTGGGATAGGGAGGGTGGGAGGGAGGGAGATGCAAGAGGGAAGAGATATGGGAACATATGTATATGTATAACTGATTCACTTTGTTATAAAGCAGAAACTAACACACCATTGTAAAGCAATTATACCCCAATAAAGATGTTTAAAAAGAAAAAAAAGACAATGAAATTTGATGTAGTGGTGGCTGAGAAATAAAACTTCAACAGGCAGAGAAAGTCTGTCCAGCCTAAGATAATACCATGTCAAAAGCATCGGGAAGCAAACCTGCACTTAGATTTTGGGAAACAGGTGGTAGTCTGTTGTGAAGTTCGGTTGCTCTGGAGTGGGTAGGATTAGACTAAGCATGGAAGTTGCAGAATCCTGGGCAAAAGAGGCTGACATGTAATGCATGGGGCTCTAGGAAGACATTGAAGGTTCTGGAGTACAAGGGCTGTTGGATAATGGGAAAAACATAAATATTGAGTTATTGTGAATTTTTAGCCAAAGTCCATATTCTCTCCAGTTGAACTGTGATGCTTATGGTTTCACTGATAACTTTGTATACGAAAGAGACATTTAAAAATCACACATCTTCATTTATCATTTTCTGCTTATCATACAAGCCTCTAGAGACAGATGACTACATCTCCAAGAGAAAATTTTTATCTATATTCAGGTTTCTTAAAGAAAAGACAAGCATCCATAGGTTTTATTTTGTAAAAGAAGAATTTCAATATCTAAATTGTGATTGTACATGCCATAGAAAGGGCTTTTTTTTGTTTTTGTTTTTTTTCCCTAAATACTTCTCAGTTTGAGGGCTGAGGTGAGTTTTGAGTTTTACCCAATTTTTTAGTGACTAAGTCCAAATAGCCATTATTGAACAGAGGGAGAATAAATGTTATACATGTGCAGCAAATGTTGTTTTAAGTTCTTTTTCCATTTAAAATCCCCCAGCAAATACAATAACAATTATTCAAAGCTTTTCAAGGACATATCCAATGAAATATGTAACAGAAATGTTACTTGACTTTATAACATGATGCCAACACAGAATGAAATATGCAAAGAGTTGAGCTTCTTATTTTCTTTGATCTCTTATAATAAATATCTGATTTGGAAACTTATATTTCAAAAATGGATTCAAAAAATCATTAATGACCCTTTCTCTTTTGCTCCCAGTGTAATTTATTTGTCTGGGATATTCATTGATGAAAGATAGAAAAAGAGTATATGGGAGGCTGAAAACCTGATGGAGGATAAAGCACATGGCAGGGCTGGAAAAATTTCCCGACAATGGCTCTGCAGAGCTGTAAGGGACTGCATGGCCGTGTATTAAGAGGTGGTGGGTCCACACAAAAATGTCTGCTCTCTTCCACCTCAGTGATGTGAAAGTATCACAGGTGGTGCTACAGTTCTGAAGGGGGGATACATTTGCTGTTTCCTTTGTTATGTGAAGCTAAGTAGATTGACACAAGACACCCAGGTTCAGCACCTTTTTAAAATTAGGGCCCAGGAAACCTGTGATTTTTATTTCATGTTCAGCAACCTTTTGAAAAGGCAAAAGACAGTCACAAGAAATGCTGTTAATTAGAGCTATTCAAGCGTGGGTTGCCTGGGCAGAAGACACCCCTGTTTTGTGGCAGGAATGGTAAGAGACAGCATAGTTCAGAGAGTGGTGAGCCAGAGGTCTGGCCATCACTGGCATGACTTTGTCTGAAGTGGGGGTGCCTGGGTAAATGCTGACATCTCAAGTACCTCAGAAGCAGAAACAAAACCCTTGGGTAGAGGATGAGCCCTAGAAAGTTTCTAATCCACAGAGGAGAGTCTCTTTTTGCAGTAACTGAAAAAAAATCACCTGAAGATATGTTAATAGGCAATGGGCCCTCAATTTAAGACACCACTCTTAGATCTGCTTTAATTATTGCTTGAAATAACATTCCTAGCTTTAAAAGAACCAGTAAGGCACTCTTATTCAACAATCATACTAGCGATACTTGCTAGTGCAAAAATTCCAGAAAGGAGAAATAAAAGGCATACAGATTAGAAAGAAAGAAATAATGCTGTCTCTATCCTTGGAAAAAATGACTATCTATGCAGGAAATCCCAAATGTCTACAAAAAAGCTATTGGTACTAATAGTGAGCTTAGCAAATTGCCGATACAAAGACAATATACAAAAAACAATAGCATGTCTATGTACTAGCCATGGAATGGAAAATTAACATTTTTTTAAAAGTACTATTTACAGTGGCACCAAAAACATGACATTTAAATCTAACTCCTTGCTTCTCAAAGTGTGGTTTCAGACCAGCAGCAATGGCACTATCCGGTAGCCCTGTCCAACCAGAACCTGCATTAACAACATGCGCTGGCAATTCAATCCATGTACACACTAAAGTTTAAGAAGCACTGCGTTCGTGTGACTTTCACCTTCAGCGCTTCCCCAAACAAATCACCCTTATCCAAAGTCTTTCCCCTTATTTAGCAGCAAAGTGCATGCAAAGGAAACAATTAAATTATTTCAAAGATGTGTTTATTTCTCTGGGAGAGCCCTGTGTAATGGGCCCTAAAGCCATCTCTAAGGTCTGAATAAACTAAAGTAAGTAATTAGCTTAATTAACACCTACTTCTCCCAAAGGACCTAAACTTTGAGAGCGTAGCATATGGGAGCGGGGAGATAAAGAGATGAAAACATTTTTTCTATAATGAAACTCATTTTAGAGAAAAGCAGCTAATCAATGTTAAAAGAGAAGAAGGGATTTAACCAAAACACATGCTGCCAAATGATTTTTTTAATAAAAATGTAAGTCTACTGCCCTCCTTACTGTTCAGCTTTTAAGATGCCACTCACCCTTCCCTCCTACCTCACTGAGTAATTTCCTCTAAGGTAGTTTTTAATTTATTTTATCTGTTCTCAAAGCAGAATTTACACACACACACACACACACACACACACACACACACACACACACAGCTGTTCTTTTGAGGGAGTTCCAACACATGACTATTTCCTGGGTTGAGCCAGGTCTGAGATATTTCTGTAAAATTACCAATAGCTTCCTTAGGTTTGTGTGTGTGTTTTATTTGTAAATCCAGTACCCAGGCCTTTTCTCCTCACGGGTCTCTTAACGATACCTCTCCCTTCAAGGTTCTGCAGAGGCCCTTGGCCTCCCATAAAAGGCTCTGTAGACTTCATCCAGGTTGAAAATGCTCCTTGACTTTCCTTCATAAAGTCTATTTACAAAGCAGCAGAGCAGAGTGTGGCATAATGGATCCTGATGCCCACACTTCCTTGACGACATCAGCAAGATGTTTCAGGGTAAGAGAAGGTACCATAAAATTAGACCATTCTGGAAGGAACCCAGTCTCTGGAAAGCTGAAGAAGAACTTGTACAGTGAGGGGAGTCAGTGAGAACCATTCAGCTCAGCGACTGCCAACCTCCTTTGTGGACCCATTCCTGAGACATCACCTGAGCTTTCTGAGCACTTACTATTAAATAGTCCCAAAAGCCATCACCTCAACAATATCTCTAAGAGAATCGCAATTCCCCACTTCACCATATTTAATAAGCAAGGACTCAAAATTTGTGATATTTGATAATGTAAAGGAAATATTACAGAGAAACATTCTACGAACCACTGGTCAGTAAACTCTGTCACTTCCACATGTGTTATAGTTGGGACTCCAGGGCTCATGCCACTGAATGTGGGAGAAGTGTCGCTCCCGTCCAACATCTGACATTCATTAGCATGCTCCATTTTTTAATACAGTGTTGACCAAATCAAACAGCTTTCTCCCCTCTGAAAGAAATTGACTGTGACTCATCCATTTGTACAGGACACCACAAAATGCTCTCTGTGTTTTGAAGGAATTAAGTGCCTGATTTAATCCACATGTCTTCCTCTGGAGTTTTAATTATTCATTTCTCCATGAGAGCAAAAGGTTGGACGCCTCAGGTTATTTATAGCTGGGCGACTGTGGAAGAACACAGAGTAGGAGGAGAGAGAAGAGAACCAGAGGAGAAATTCCATTAAAAATAAAGTGAACTCAGGCAGGAAGGCAGGAGAGCTCGAGACGAGAAAGTCAACAAGCAGGAGGGAAAGGAATTGGTGCACGAGGTGAAGGCAGAAGAAGATGAACTAGAAGGAGAAGCCCAATGACATCATTGTGAAATGGGGAGGGTAATAAGGAGAGGAGGGGAGCAAGCCCCACAAAAGGCACACAAGCAGACCTCATACCAGCAAGGGGAGTGTTTAATGCCCCCTGCACTTCAGTCATCACCTCTCAGCTCAGCCAGCATCTGCCTGCAGAGCCCAGGTGTGATCTGATCAGATCTGTCAGGTGGGTTATGTATGAAAGAAAATCTCATCAGTTCATAATGACTGGGGCATCCCCAGCCTCCTGGGAGTGCACTCTCACAGCTGTACAAGGCATGATCTGGTTTCTGAGTTAGGAGGTGGGATAATGAAGCCAAGGCCACATCTCTTCGGAAAAGCGTCTTCCTGTCCAGAAATGGAACAACCTGAATTTCAGGAGACCTGGAGAGTGTGCACTAGCATTCTTGAACTATTCTAAAATGTACAAAGCACCTGCTTGAAGAATGATGGAGACCTACATGTCGGTGATGAGATTGACTGGGTTACACCAAGAACTCTTAAATGGAAATAATACAGGGAGAACTCTGGGGTGAGGAGTGTCATCATCAGTGTAGACACTGGCATTATGACCGGAAACACCTACAACTCAAGTATGGTTAAGAGTCCCTCTCTCCACTGTGGTTCCAATGTAACCTATTTTCACATCAAGGTCTCTGGATTCTAGCATGCCTCCAACTATCTAATTTGCCTGCCTGAAAAAAATTTCCCTGGATACTAAGTCTGTTTTTAACCAACAGTGGAAAGGGCAGGACACTCAGGAATAAAATTTTCAGACATTCTAACAGCTACTGTTAGCCTAAAGACTGAAACAAATTTTACAGATCAGATTCTGCCCAAACATTTCCCCTCCCCGACCCAGTCCCCAATGCACAGAGGAGTCTTCACATCTGAATATGTTTAAGGCTACAAGCAGGAGCCAGCAGGGGACTCATGAGAAACAGTCCACTTGAGGATGTAGCGTCTCACATTCATTTAGTTTTCCTTTATCTGGAAGCGATGTGACCTTGATAAAGTCCCTAAAATTCTCTGGGCCGTATTTTTCTTTATTTATATGAATACAAATGAAAGATCTGGCCTAGAAGAGAGAAAATGTGCATATTTATAGATAAAAATAACCAAAGCTTCAAGGACCCATAGCCAGGATTAGTAGAACTAACATACAGCCCAATATCTTTGATTTTAAGCACAGAGCCAGAGCTTATTTTTTTAATTGAAGTATAGTTGCTGTACAATATTAGCCAGAGATTCTTTTATTACATGCAGTATGGAGAACATTTCTACAGGTATGGAAGTCCTTTCTAGGTGGAATGTCCAGTATGGTCACAGGTATGAATATTAAAAAATTAGGTTAATGACAATAAAGTGGTGAGATTTGACAGGAAATTGAATGCTAAGCCAGGGTGTTAACATACATGATCTTGCAAGCAGCAGAGAAGGGCAGAAGTTTCTGAGGAAGAGAGTGACTTAATGAGAATGTGTTTCATGAAAAGCAATTTAAATTTCTAGAGTAACGGTGATATCAGTGACAGAAGTAGGAACATTAAGAAAACAGCCATTTTTGAAATGACATTTTGAGTTTCATTTGTTGCCTTTTGAATCTAAAAAATGAGTAAGTCCTACAGAGGGAAACTTCTTTTCAGAAATTTGAGATATTGAAAATAGAGGAAAAGGTCACGCCTAGAAATATCAATTTAGTAATCACATGAGTATATGTCATTATTGAAAATGAGAGAATAGCTAGACTTTTCATCAGTTCGGGAACTTCAGCTGCAAGCAACAGGAACCCATTCAAGGCTATTTAAGAAAGAAATGTATTAGAAGGATATGAAATAGATCACAGAAGTAAAGGACTTCCTCTCCTCAACTAAACTGGAAGGATGATTAGACTGGAAATAAGACCTGTGTTCTTGTCCTGACTTTTGCACTCATTCCCTATGAAGCCTTGGTCAACTTTCTTGATACTCCTTAGTTTCCTGGTCTCTGTAAAGTAGTAGGTAGGACTGGATGATACAGACGAGCCATTTTCAGTATGGAATTCTCAAATATTTCTATTTTCAAGAATTGTCTTCAGTGATACTGGGAAAGAATTTCCCAGGAAGGAATGGTAAGGTTTGGGAGAAAATGCAATCAAAAGACTTTTTCTATAGTGAGAATATCAGTGGGAGTGCCCACTAGTCTTCTAAGTTCTGACTCAATAGATCAGTTAGCATTTCTATATTATGTAGTCTCAAGCTAGGAATAATCTCTTTTCAGAGAGTTCAACATCAGATATAAAAATCCAGATTTTTCCATAGATGTTATTTCTACCATGTTCTAGATTCTAGAGTTGCAGATGACAAGTCTGACGCTAGTCTTGCTGTTTGGAACGTTTTGATTTTAGAAATCCAGATATGTCTCTTTTTTAATTAATCCTGCTCAGAACTCAGTGAAGACCTTCAATTTATAGACTCAAGTTTTTTTTCAAAGTAAGGAAATTTTCTTTAATCATTTTTAAAAATAGCTGCCTCTCTACCACCTGTTCTTTTGTGGACCTTCTGGAATACCTAGTGAGGATTTCAGACTGTCCTCTGGGTCTTTTGGCATCCCTCCTTTTTTTCATATTGTATATCCTTACCCTCTACTTTGAAATATTTCTTCTCAATCATCTTCCAAGCCACTCTTTTAGTTCTTAACAGCAATTATTCACTCTTTCAGTTGAACTACTACATTTTTAATTAAAAAACATAATTTTAAACCCAGTAACTTTTTTATGCAGTAAGAAAATCTTCCTAACTACTCTTATTATTATCATTGTCATTGGTCAGCCTGTATCTCTAGTGGCTCAGTTTCACTAGGCAACATCTGCTGTCCTCCTCCCTATGGTTGCACTACTCTGGCAAATCATGACTTACAATCTTTCCACACTCCTTCCACCTTCCAGCAATCAAGTAAGCATCACCCTAGGTGGTAAGAAACTTGCAACTAGTGGGAAGTGCAGCAGTCACTGGGGGCCAGTGAAACACTGGTCCATTTTCTATTCCTTCTCCCTGAGGAAGCCTCTGCATACAGACCTCCTGAGTTGCAAGACTTGGTTGTCTCCTCGACTTGAGGATTTGAGGATTTCATCCCAACCAATTAACTCCCTAGCAGTTACTCAGGGTCCAGGAAGATCCATCAGGCCCATCATCAAAGACCACACTTGGACTCCTTCCTTAAGTAGATCCTTTCATCTCTCCTATGTCCATCCCTAACCACTCTTTTCCCCTGGCCTCTCAGCCTCTGTATTTCCTAGAACCTATCTGGCCCAAAGGGGAATAAGGTCCAGATCTTTCTCTCTTATCCAGAAATCCCAGGAAAAGTGGCCTCAATAATACCTCCAGTGTCAATCCCATCTGCAACTTGGTGCAGCAGAAGTAGATAATTTGGACTCAAGAGGGATTGACATGAAGGATACACCTTCAGGCAGCATCTTCCCAGAATCCCTTACCTCAAAGTGTCCCTTGAACTCAAATGCTGTGTAAGTGTAACTAAAAAGATCAAAGTCCAAGTTTCTAAAGCATATAACATAGGGTGATTATTCATATTACAGAAAAACTCTGTTTTGCAAAATGTTACATTACAGAGTAGCTAGCACCTCCTTAGAATTACAATAGCCTGATGTTTTAAAAAAAATAACCTGATGAATGCTTGGTCTTTCGTGCTTATGCCTAGTGCAGAAAGAGAAGCCCACATATGATTCCCCTCATCCTTCATCAAGCTGCTCTAGATTGTCTTGATGCTATCATTTTCCTTTCCCTCAAACCAAGGAATTTACCAGACATGGTTAGGTTCAACTTGGGCACTGAGCAAGGCCTTAATACATGGATCCAGTTCTTTCGGAGACGAGTAAACAGTGAAAGGCACAGTGGAAGCTGGTTGCTTGAGTTTGGTCTCCAAATAAGCAGATTCTTTGCTGAGCACTGTGATAGGCCCAAGGCTGAGGGGGTAGCATTGTTGTGTGGACTATACACAACTTCAACCATAACTTCTGCCTCGCCTCTTTTCATACCTCTGCCTATACTACTCAGGACACAAGCACACCAGTGGCCAAGGCAGAGAGAAGCCGATCCTGGGAGGATTCTCCTCCAATGTCCGCACTGGTTGTCCATTTCTTTTGTAGACTATTGGAAGATACGAGGACCCCTTCTCAACTCACAGGATGGGCAGGTCCAGTTCTTTGCTCCCAGATAGTACAAGGTCAGCTGGCCTGAGAAAGGAAGAACCTGGAGGTAGATGTCACCAGGAATTCTTCCTTTCTTGTCCCTCTCTACCACTCCAGGACTCTAAGAGCATAAAACGCTGACTTTTCCTTCCCTTGAACTTCAAAGATCTCCTATTTCTGTGGCTGCAGGTATCCAAGATGACAATTCCTGAACAAGACAAGAAATCCATGTCCAGTTGCCAACCCCACCCGACTAACTGCCCTGTAAAGTAAGTGCTTCCTCTTTCACCCTTACCCCCTGAATCAGGATAACTGCTAGTAACTAAATTTGGAGAAATACATTTTAGCACCATTAAACACCAGGTTAATGAGCCAATCTTTTCACAACAGCTTACAAGTGTGTTTTCCATTTTGCCACCAGCAACTTCCCCCTGGATATCAAGGCAGAGGGCAGATGTCTCACATCTGCAGCTGTGACACATTTTTACCCAGGTTTTGAACATGTTTAAGGAATTGAATTAACTGCCTTCATATGACAAGGCAGAAAAGAAGACATTTTCCAGAGTGGCATTTTCTTAAGAGTTGATGATCTACCAAGGAACTGTTATCATCTGCTCATCCCTCAAATAGATAGTGTGCACTTGTTATATGTTGAGTACTGAGGATAAAACAATGAGTAAGGTGGATGGGCCTAGAAATTAGGAATTTAATGTATTAATTCCTGTATTCACTTCTTCATCAAATGTTTATTGACTATCTACTACATACAATGCCATTTTTGACTGCAGAATTATCTAAAACTATTAAAGCTTAAACTGTCATTAAGCACTTTATAGAATGAGAAAAGTAAAGCAGAGAGACCCTATCTCTAGCTTACATTAGGCGAAAACAAAATTATCAGGACGAGAAATTCTATGCAGATTATTACGAAAGAGTCATGTGCTGAAGAGGGACTAGGTGATTACTTTAGAACAGGCGGTCAGGGAAGGCTATGATTTGAGTGATACAAAAGAAGCAGTTACATATAATAAGGGGCAAAAGTATTTCATACACAGAGAACAGCATTCCAAACACAGGAAAGAGCTGGTGCCAGGCTATAAGGCAGGGAAAAGCTTAGTATGTCTGAGGACGAAAAAGGATTTCTATGACCCAGAAATCTCATCTGAGGTGTCTGTCCAAGGTGAAGAAGATAGCTTTGTACACAAACATACGTGGATAGCAGCAACGTATGTCACAACATCCAGCAGCTAAGGCAAGACAAAGTGTGGAATTCTACTCAGCAATGAAAAGGAATGAGTTTGTAAGAACATGGATAAACCTTAGGAACACTGTGTTTAGTGAGCAAGCCTTATGCAAAAGACAGTACATGCAGCATTCCATTTATATGATGAACTCTAGTTCAATATATTTTGAGTAATTAGGTAGAAATGTACTGATGACTTCATTTTACTTTTTTTTTTTTTTTTTTGGCTGCTGCACAGCTTGTGGGATCTTAGTTCCCTGGGCCCTTGGCAGCGAAAGCATGGAGTTCTAACCATTGGACAACCACGGAGTTCCCTATCACTGTTTTATTTATTTACTTATTTATTTAGCCATGCTGCGTGACATGCAGGATCTTAGTTCCCCAACCAGGGATCAAACCCATGCCCCTGCAGTGGAAGCGCGGAGTCTTAACCACTGGACCACCAGGGAAGTCCCTTCATTTTACTTTTAAATGCACCAAAATATAAGATGGATTAATAGACAGAAGAGTGAACAAATGAATAGATTATGTGATAATGCAATTAAACTAAAATTTTTAACAGTAGAACCAAATTGGTGGGTACACAGGTATTTACTGTAAAATTCTTTCAACTTTGCTGATATTTAAAAGTTTTCATAATAAAAGCTTGGGAAAGAAAAGAAGGCCAGTGCAGCTAGAGTACCCTAATGCGATGGAGACAAGTATTGATCAAATAATTCACACAAATAAATGTATTTCACTAATGTGATTTTTGCTTGAAAATGATACTTCTCTCCCTCCATTCAATTGGTTTCATGGTTTCTAGTTAGTAAACAATAAATTCTGTAGTCATATATCATTTGCAGATTGATACAGAAACAATATACAGTGAACACTCACTACATCTTAGGCACTATGCTGAAGGAAATAGGGCAGAAGTATGAGTTATTTATTCCCAACAAGAAATCTGTAGAGGTAGTTGGGATGGTTGGACCAACTCATATGAAATAATCAGAGAACAAGATAGGGCAGATAAAAAGATAATGCTACCATAAAAAAATGGGATTTAAAGAAGAAGGCAGCTGACAAGAGTGGGTAGCTGAGTAGACCCAGAAAGAAAGATGATGAAATTTGGTTCAGCTGTAGAATCTAGATAATCAGTGGAGAGAAGGCAGTATGAGGTGTCCCGGTCACAATGTGATGTTTATTAGGTACCCACTATGCTGTAAGCATAGTACATTACATTAATTTAACAAATATTTACTTTATCCTCAAGTGACAGAAGTAAAACAGGGCACAATTTTTTCTTTACTTAATAGATCTTACATTCTAATGGGTTGGGAAAGAGGGAGTGACAGTCAATAAACAAGATAAATAAATGTCCAGCTTAATGGCAGTGATAAGAGCTAAGACAAAGAATAAACAGGGAAGAAAGGATGCAAAGTGTTAAGGGGAGCAGTAACATTTTAGATATGGTAAACTCATTGAGGAGGGAATTCTTAAGTAAAAACATAAAAGAAATAGAGAGCTGATGATTAGGGTTTGGGGAGGAAAACAAGTCCAGGCAGACAGAACACACAAGGGCAAAAGTCCTAAGGTAGGAGCATTTCAAATATCTTATACAAATGTCAGAAAAAGGAGAAGACATTATTATCTCACTTAGTCCCACAGCCATTAACCTTATGAGCTAGTTGTGTTCTATAATCATCCACATTTGATAGATGAGAAAACTAAGGCACAGAAATGTTAAAATAGTCTCAATCCACTCAAAACAAACCCTCAGTAGAATTAGTCATGACCATGTCAGAACAAAGTTGCCTTACACAACTAACTGAGGAACAACCATTGATAGGAAGGTGCTGGAACCCACCAAAAAAATACTCCACATCCAAAGACAAAGGAGAAGGCACAATGAGATGGTAACAGGGATGCAATCACAATAAAATCAAATCCCATACCCACTGGGTGGGTGACCCACAAACTGGAGAACAATTATACCACAGAAGTTTTCTCACTGTAGTAAAGGCTCTGAGCCCCACGTCAGGCTTCCCAGCCTGGGGGTCTGGCAACAGGACTAGGAATCTCCAGGGAATCTGAATTTGAAGGCCAGTGGGGTTTGATTGCAGGACTTCCACAGGACTGGGGGACACAGAGATTCCATTCTTGGAGGGCACACACAAAGTATTGTCTGCACCAGGACTGGAGGAAAGGAGCAGTGACCTCATAGAAGACTGAACCAAACCTACTTGTTAGTGTAGTGAGTCTCCTGCAGAGGTGGGGGGGTAGTGGCTGTGGCTCACTGCAGGGACAAGGGCACTGGCAGCAGCAGTTCTGGGCAGTACCCATTGGAGTGAGCCCTCCTGGAGGCCACCACTAAGCCCCACCCATATAGACTGTAGACTCCAGTGCTGGGTCACCTCAGGCCAAACAACTAACAGGGAGGGAACACAACCCCACCCATCAGCAGACAGGCATATTAAAGTTTTACTGAGCACAGTCCTGCAATCAGAGCAATATCTAGTTCTACCCACCACCAGTCCCTCCCATCAGGAAGCTTGCACAAGCCTCTTGGACAGTCTCATCCACCAGAGGGCGGACAGCAGAAGCAAGAAGAACTAAAATCCTACAGCCTGCAGAAAGAAAACCACAATCACAGAAAGTTAGATAAAATGAAAAGGTAAAGGATTATGTCCCAGATGAAGGAACAAGATAAAACCCCAGTAAAACAACTAAATGAAGTGGAGATAGTCAACCTTCCGGAAAAAGAATTCAGAATAATGATAATGAAGATGATCTAGGACCTCAGAAAAAGAATAGAGGCAAAGATTGAGAAGATGTAAGAAATGTTACCAAAGACCCAGAAGAACTAAAGAACAAGCAAACAGAGATGAATGATACAATAACTGAAATGAAAAATACACTAGAAGGAATCAATAACAGAATAATGAGGCAGAAGAATGGAAAAGTGACCTGGAAGACAGAATGGTGGAAATCACTGCCATGGAACAGAATAAAGAAAAAAGAATGAAGAGAAATGAAGACAGCCTAAGAGACCTTTGGGACAACATTAAATGCACCAACATTTGCATTATAGGGGTCCCAGAAAGAGAGGAGAAAGTGAAAGGACCTGGGAAAATATTTGAAGAGACAATAGATGAAAAATTCCCTAACATGGGAAAGGAAACAGTCAGCTGAGTCCAGGAAATGCAGAGAGTCCCAGGCAGGATAAACCCAAGGAGGAACACACCAAGACACATAGTAATCAAACTGACAAAAATTAAAGACAAAGAAAAAATATTAAAAGCAACAAGAGAAAAATGACAACACACAAGGGAACTCCAATAAGGTTATCAGCTGATTTCTCAGCAGTAACTCTGCAAGTCAGAAGGAAGTGGCACGATATACTTAAAGTGATGAAAGGGAAGAACCTACAAACAAGAATACTCTAACCAGCAAAGATCTCATTCAGATTTGATGGAGAAATCAAAAGCTTTATAGACAAGCAAAAGCTAAGAGAATTCAGCACCACCAGTGCAGCTTTGCACCAAATGCTAAAGGAACTCCTCTAGGCAGGAAAGAGACTAGCAACTTAAACACACACACACACACACAAACAGAACTTGCACATATATAGACTGTTATATCAAAACCTCATGGGAACAGCAAACCCAAAAACTACAATAGATACACACACAAAAAGAAAAAGCAACCCAAACACAAAACTAAAGATGTTCATCAAACCACAAGAGAAGAAAACAAAAGAGGAAGGGAAGAAAAAAGACCTACAAAACAAACCCAAAACAATTAAGAAAATGGCAATAGGAATACACATATTGATAATTACCTTAAATGTAAATGGAATAAATGTGCCAACCAAAATACGCAGACTGGCTGAGTGGATACAAAAACGAGACTGGTATATATGCTGTCTGCAAGATACCCATCTCAGACCTAGGGACACACACACACTGAAAGTGAGGGGAAGGAAGAAGGTATTCCATGGAAATGGGAATCAAAAGAAAGCTGGAGTAGCAGTACACACATCAGAGAAAATAGACTTTAAAATAAAGACTGTTGCAAGATACAAAGAAAGGCACTACACAATGAGCAAGGGATCAATCCAAGAAGAAGATATAACAATTGTAAATATATATGCACCAACACAGGATCACCTCAATATATAAGGCAAGTACTATCAGCCATAAAGGGAGAAATTGACAGTAATGCAATAATACCGGCGAATTTTAACACCCCACTTTCATCAATGGACAGATCATCCAGACAGAAAATCAATAAGGAAACACAGGCCTTAAATAACACATTAGATCAGATAGAATTAATTGATATTTATAGAACATTCCATCCAAAAGCAGGAGAATACACGTTCTTCTCAGGGGCACACGGAACATTCTCCAGGATTGATACATGCTGGGACACAAGGCAAGCCTCAGTAAATTTAAGAAAACTAAAATCATATCAAGGAACTTTCCAATCATAATGCTATGATACTGGAAATAAACTAGAAGAAAAAAACACAAACATGTGGAGGTTAAATGATAGCCTACTAAACATCCAATGGATCGCTGAAGAAATTAAAGAGGAAATCAAAAAATACCTAGAGACAAATGAAAATGAAAGCAAAATGACCCCAAACCTGTGGGAAGCAGCAAAACCAGTTCTAAGAGAGAAGTTTATAGCAATACAATCTTACCTCAGGACAAAAGAAAAATCTCAAATAAACAACCTAACCTTACACCTAAATCAACTAGAGAAAGAAGAACAAACAAAACCTAAAGTTAGTAGAAGGAAAGAAATCATAAAGATTGGAGCAGAAATAAATTAAATAGAGACAAAGAAAACAATAGCAAAGGTCAATGAAACTAAAAGCTGGTTCTTTGAAGAGGTAAACAAAATTGATAAACCTTTATCCAGAATCATCAAGAAAAAGAGGGAAGGTCTCATATCACTAAAATTAGAAATGAAAAAGGAGAAGTTACAACTGACACTACAGAAATACAAAGGATCATAAGAGACTACTACAAGCAACCCTATGCCAATAAAATGGACAAACTGGAAGAAATGGACAAAGGTACAGGTACTGTACCTTAGAAAGGTACAGTCTCCCAAGACTGAACCAGGAAGAAATAGAAAATATGAACAGACCAATCACAAGCACTGAAATTGAAAGTGTGATTAAAAAACTCCCAACAAACAAAAGTCCAGGACCTGATGGATTCACACATTGATTGTGATTCACACAGTTGATTGATTCACATCAAACATTTAAAGAAGAGCTAACACCTGTCCTTCTGAAACTGTTCCTAAAAATTGCAGAGGAAGGAAAACTCCCAAACTCATTTTATGAGGTCACTATCACCCTGATACAAAAACCAGACAAAGATACCACACAAAAAAGGAAAATTATAGGTCAATATCACTGACGAACATAGATGCAAAAATCCTCAACAAAATACTAGGAATCCGAATCCAACAATACATTAAAAGGATCATACACCATGATCAAGTGGGATTTATTCCAGGGATGCAAGGATTTTTCAGTATCTGCAAATCAATCAGTGTGATACACCACATCAACAAATTGAAGGATAAAACTAATATGATCATCCAATAGATGCCAAAAATTTTTTTGACAAAATTCAGCATCCATTTATGGTAAAAACTCTCCAGAAAGTGGCATTGAGGGAACATACCTCAACATAATAAATGCCATATACAACAAACCTACGGCTAACATCATACTCAATGATGAAAAGCTGCAAGCATTTCTTCTAAGATCAGGAACAAGACAGGGATGTCCACTCTCACCAGTTTTATTCAACATAGTTTTGGAAGTCCTAGCTATGGCAATCAGAGAAGAAAAAGAAATAAAAGGAATACAAATTGGAAATGAAGAAGTTAAACTGTCACTCTTTGTAGATGACATGATACTATACATAGAAGATCCTAAAGATGTTACCAGAAAACTACTAGAGCTCATCAATGAATTTGGTAATGTCGCATGTTACAAAATTAATACACAGAAATCTGTTGCATTTCTATACACTAACAATGAAAGATCAGAAAGAGAAATTTGAGGAAAAATTCCATTTACCATTGCATCAAAAAGAATAAAATACCTAGGAATAAACCTACCTAAGGAGACAAAAGACCTATACTCTGAAAACTATAAGATGCTGATGAAAGAAATCAAAGAAGACACTAACAGAAGGAAAGATATACCATGTTCATGGATTGGAAGAATGAATATTTTCAAAATGACTATACTACCTAAGGCAATCTACAGATTGAATGCAATCCCCATCAAATTACCAATGGCATTTTTCACAGAACTGGAACAAAAAAATCTTAAAATTTGTATGGAGACACAAAAGACCCCAAATAGCCAAAGCAATCTTGAGAAAGAAAAATGGTGCTGGAGGAATCAGACTCCCTGACTTCAGACTATACTACAAAGCTACAGTTATCAAAACAGTATGGTACTGGCACAAAAAATAAATATAGATCAATGCAACAGGACAGAAAGCCCAGAAATAAAACCAGGCACCTATGGTCAATTAATCTACAACAAAAGAGGCAAGACTACATAATGGTGGAGGTAGTCTCTTCAACAAATAGTGCTGGGAAAACTGGACAGCTACATGTGAGAAAATGAAATTAGATCATTCTTTAGCACCATACACAAAAATAAGCTCAAAATGGATTAGAGACCTAAATGTAAGACTGGACACTATAAAACTCCTAGAGGAAAACATAGGCAGAATGCTCTCTGATATAAATTGCAGCAATATCTTTTTCAATGCATCTCCGAGAATAAATGGAAATAAAAACAAAAATAAACAAATGGGACCTAATTAAACTCAAAAGCTTTTGTGCAGCAAAGGAAACCATAAACAAAACAAAAAGACAACCCACAGATTGGGAGAAAATATTTGCAAATGATGTGATCAACAAGGGATTAGTCTCCAAAATTTACAAACAGCTCATGAGGTTTAATATCATCAAAACAAACAACCCAATCAAAAAAGGGCAGAAGACCAAAGTAGACATTTCTCAAAGAAGACATACAGATGACCAAGAGGCACCTGAAAAGATGTTTAACATCGCTAATTATTAGATAAATGCAAATCAAAAGTACAATGAGATATTACCTCCAGTCAGAATGGCCATCATCAAAAAATCCACAAGCAATAAATGCTGGAGTGGGTGTGGAGAGAAGGGAACCCTCCAACACTGTTGATGGGAATGTAAATTAGTGCAGCCACTATGAAGAACAGTATGGAGGTCCCTTTAAAAAACTAAAAATAGAGCTACACTAGGACCCTGCAGTCTCACTCCTGGGCATATATCTGGAGAAAAACATGATCCCAAAGGATACATGCACCCCAATGTTCACTGCAGCACTGTTTACAATAGCCAAGACATAGAAGCAACCTAAAGGTCCATTGACAGAAAAATGGATAAAGAAGATGTGGTACATATATACAATGGAATATTAGCCATTTAAAAGAATGAAATAATGTCATTTGCAGCAACATGGATGGACCTAGAGATTGTCATACTGAGTGAAGTCAGTCAGGGAGAGAAAGAGAAATTTCATATGATATCCCTTATATGCCGACTCTAAAAAGAAATGATACAAATGATCTTATTTACAAAACAGAAACAGACTTAGAGAAGGAACTTATGGTTACCGGGGGGAAGGATGGGGGGAAGGGAGAGTTTGGGATCGACATGTACACACTGGTATATGTTAAATGGATAACCAAAAAGGACCTACTATAAAGCACAGAAAACTCTGCTCAATGTTATGTGGCAGGCTGGATGGGATGGGAGTTTGGGGGAGAATTGATATATGTACATGTAGGGCTGAGTCCCTTTGCCGTGCACCTGAAACTAGCACAACATTGTTAATCAGCTATACTCCAATATAAAATAAAAAGTTTAAAGAAAAAAAGAACAAAGTTGCTTTCATGTACAATTATAGTATCTGTTCTTCACTTTGTAGATGCAAGTGTTACAGGGAGAAAAAAGTCTAAGCTTCCAAATATTAAAACCTGATCAAGAAAGTAAAGCAAATTCAACTAAATACTGACACCAAATGATTTGTTTTTCTGGCTAGAGAACAAGACAGTTAACTAAGTCGACCAAAAGATGACTCAATTTGACCAGATGAAGATCTTGATTGATCTTGATTCAGAAAATGCAGCATAAGACACTTCCATGAAGGGGCAGTGGGGGAATCGCACCCAAGTACTGTGAGTAGATAATGTCAGCAATGCGGTTGGTTGCGTTAATCAACAGACCACAGATGACATGATAAAGGGAACCTGTCTGCAAATAAAAACTATAAATACATCACAAATACAATGGAGCAACTGTTAACAAACAGAAATTCCAAGCCTGCTGGCCTGGACCATATGAAATACCTGGTGCCCTGTAGTTCTCAGCATTTAGAAAAAATTCCATCCATACTGAGTATGGACACAAAGCAACAATTCCTAAAAACAGTTCCACACCTGGATGAAGTGGATGGAAGGCCAGTTCACACCTTCCTCCTTCCATGCACTCCACAAATGAGGCAGACATCTAGAGACTTGGGGACTACATCAAGGCTAAAACCCATATCCATCAGTCACACCACTGCCCTCCAAGTCACAGACATTGTTTAAGGCTTGCCCAGTGCAAGAAATTATTGTATGTTAACTCTGGTAACCCATGTGCAACTGAATTCATTTTTCTAACTTCCCTAGGTCAGCCTCTGCTGAATAGTTTTTCCCATGTGTGATCCATTCCAAACACTTTTATTTTCCTTAAACAGGTTATGTTTTTCCCAGTGAGTCCTGGGCTCCTTTCCAAAGGAATGATATCACTGCAGACATGGCAGCACCAGCTAATAAAACCCATTAGGCTGCCAATCTCATCATCACCTCTGCCACGCCCACGTGGCAACAGCCTCCCAGAGCTGCTTTCTCAACTTCCTTTATTTGCCCCATTCGTCATCTCAATAACACACCATGGCGTTCAGAACAGAATCTGAACGGGCCAAAGACCAATTGCTGTAGAGATGGGGATATTAAATTAAACCCATACCTCAGCAGAAAACCTCAGAGGGCCGCAGGAAGGAGAGGTTAGTGACAGGGACCAAAGCTCTCATTAATAGGTAGCTGACTTGTCACTTTCATGGGGGGGTCTTGCAAGGAGTTGGACTCTGATTTAAGCAGGAAGATAAGGCATGACATTCCAGAGAAACTGCTTCAATTTTTCTTGCCACATTTAACTCAAATGCCTAAGCCTTTTTTATTCTTTTTATTTTTTGCCAAGTTAGATCACATCATAAACTGTATGTAGACTATGACAAGAAAATCATTATTAAGCACCAGTCTACATGAAGTATTGGCCTTTGTCCTGCAGAAGCTTACAACTTAGGAAATTAGGGCTGCAGCATTTAGGTGAGGATGTGTGTTTCTGATAAGCCTGCAGAAAATGAGCCCACAGTGCCCATTTGGGCACTTCTGTCCCTGACTTAAACAAAGAAACAGAAAGAAACTCAACCATGAATCAATCTCTTTGTTATTTGTACATCAAAGGCTATATTAAAAAAATCATCCTTTGCAATAGATAAAAATTTAAATATCAATAGAAGAATGTATGAAGAAGCCAAGCTTTGTCAATATCCTTCTTTTTTTTTTTTCAATATCCTTTTGATAGCCTGATGACCCCAGTGAAGACAACTCAAAAGTGAGGTCTATAATTAGCAGTCTCAGCATCTACTGAAAACTTGCTGAAATGCAGACTCTCAGGCCTCACTCCAGACCTACCAAGACAGAATCTGCATTTTTTCAAGATTCCCAGGTGATCTGTATGCACTTTGGGGCTCAAGAAACTCTGAGTTCAATGAGAGAGTTCTTGGGTTTTGAATGGAACTCATCATCACGAACTCACCCTGCTGGTCTGCCCAGCACTGGTAAACACGCACACCTTGCTGTAAGCCACACAGCCACACAGGCTGTGCAGATGACATCACAGGTGCCCTTTGAGGGACTCCATGCAGTTAAGGAGATAAGTAAAGGAGGACAGGGGAGTGGGGGCATCTGTCACAGAGAGCAACTCTTCAGTCTACTTGTGATGACTGTCTCTGGTCGGAAGGCTTTGAGCTGTCAGTCTGATCAGCCTCTTCAGTAAGCCCTCATCAGTCAGCTCATCTTCTGCTGACCCTGCACCTTGCCTAGGTCATTTGTTCCTAGGGATCAAGCAAGTGCAGCCCAGATCTCCTTCCTCTCATGACTCAGACAGCTGGGATTATGATGACCTTGACAGACATGGGCTCCCTTTCTCTCCTGCTTCCAAGGGAAGCCATCCTCACCTCCTGCTCCCAGGTGGCAGACCTTCTGCTCACCCTCAGCACTCTGTACCCAGGTGATGCGTCAGTAGGAATCAGACCCCAGCAGGTGCGTTATCCTGTCCTTGTTTGAACCATCCTTTTTAGCACATTTCCCAAGAGGCAAGTGATTAAATTAAAATTCAACTAATATCTCTCTTTTCTATCCAAATTCATTGGGATCTGGGAAAGTAAAAAGTTACTTGAATAAAAAGAGTCGTAGAGGTCCTGATTAAAAAGACAAGCCTGCTGACAGCTAGGGGCCATGGCAGCTGAGATGCTGAAACTCGCCAGCACCAGCATTTTAACTGCAAGATGACATTCATCAGAAGATACCAAATTAACTATCCAGGAAGAGCAGACGGGGACAGTGATACAGGGACTAGCTGACCCTAATTTAACTGGATTTCACGGTGGAAATGATGGTTCCCTCATCTCTGGATGGCATCTCTCTCCCTTCCTGCTCTCTATACCCTTTTCTCAACATTGCCTCCAAGTTCTAAATGACTTGAAAAAGGAAACAGAGGGAATAATCTATAATAAGCACCATTTAATTCTGTGCTGTGAGACAGAATTACAAGAAACACATAAGCACTTTTAAATATCCATCCTATATTTATATCTATATCTAAAATGTATTTTTTCTGATTATAATATATCTGAGCAAAAAATTATGTTAATCTTTAAAAAGATATTTTGGTAAAAAAATGTTTGTAAAATTCAAAAAAGTATAGAGAAGAAAACAAAATAATCATTAGGCTCAGAGACTATGGCTGTCAAGATTTTGATTTGCAGTATGGAGTGTGTGTCTGTGTATGTGTGTAGAACAGAGACAGGGTGACACAGACAGCAATTATCAGAGAGACAGAGAAATCTGGAATCATAATATATATAGTTTTATATTTTGTTAGGTTCACTTAGCATTGTTTTGTGAAGGATTTTAACAATCTGTTGGAAAATATTTTTACACTGACGTTTAAAAAAATTGAGAACTCCAGTTAAGGCATCCTTTGAGACAGTATCAAGAAAATAGAACAATTTCCTGAGCTAAAACATCCTTGATGGTTTAGAAGAAATACTTTATCCTTTAAAAAAAATTGCAGTTACTGGTATAGCCAACATATAGAAACTTAAAATAGCCAGAGTTGGACATGAGTCACTGTGGTTAAACATATGGAATTGAAATTAGTATAATTTGCCAAATGGAACTGCAAGTCCATGAAAGTGTTCTGAAGAAATATCATAGTATTATAACTGTTACCTTTAACCTTTTCTGTAACTCAGTAGATGAAATAAAACAAAGGACCACCAGTGGACTAGAGTCTTCAAGATCAATTACATCTAAATTTCCTCTTCTGTGCACAGGGCAGAATTCCTCTTCTCCACCTTCTTTGCTGTCTGGGAGCATATGACTAATTCCAGCTGGTAGGGTGTGACCAGTACGATGTGTGTCTCTTCAATGACCAGGGCAGGACAGTCCCAGCACCCAGATGCCCCCACTGTGGTGACTATTAAAGGATCTTGCATTGAAATGGCAGAGCCAAAGGTCAAGGCATTTCTTGCACCACTGGTGATGGGGGGCAGCTGCTTGGATGTTCAAAGCCATTGGGTTATTTGTCAAGTTAGCACAACCTGTATTATCCTGACTAATACAGTCACCAAAACAAAACAAAACAATAAAATGAATGAATGTTCCATTCCTATCATATGTACATAAGAGCTTTAGGCCTCTATGCTTCACAGAAGGAAGGAAACACTCTGCTAACACACCCTTTCCCCCATCTGCCCACTTGATAAAACAGTCAGAATGTGTGATGAGATCAGAGAGGACAGACTCCAGGATCAGTTACATTCTCTGATATTCGAATATCTAGTAGGCACTTGCTAAGGGAAACCACTTTGCAGGGGCTTCTAGGAAGAAAGAAATTGATTAGGGACAGTCTTTGCCTTCTAGAAGTTTAAAGCCTAACAGAGAAGAAAGCCATGAGTACAAAGATAGAGCACTTCTAACAGCTGTGTGACTCTGGAGAGTCATTTGCCTCTAAGCCTCAGCTCCATCATCTGTCAAATGGGCAGAAGACAGTGCCTTTCTCACCAGAGCGCTAAGAGAACAGAACACCTAGCACAGCACCCAACACAGTAATCACTCATTAAATACTTATTGTTGTTTTTATTTACCTGTAGGGGATATTATTCAACACAGAATTGTTCCTCCTTCTATTTAAGAAAAGTAGTCCCTCCCTGAGTGTCAAAATATATGTTATTAAACAAAGAGTGTGGGCTACACAGCAGACAGTCCAGAGATGAAAAGATTGAACAAATACCCTGGGTCCTGGGACTTCTGAAGACCTCAGTTTCATCAACAATAAAATTAAGATAATAATATCTCATTTTCAGGACCTTTGGAAGGAATTAAGGAAAACAAGCACATAACTCAGAAATATAATTCTCTTCCTCACCCCTCCCCTTCTTTCTTTAAGATAACCAGAACAAAAGATGTAAAGCCTGTTTACAACTGTAAGTAGATAATCTCTAAGACTCCTACAGGCTCTGGAATTCAGAGAGAAGTACAGCATAAGAAGCGGGATGTTTCCAAAGCAGGAAGACTGCATTCCCCTTCCAAAGCCATACAACTCGTAATCCTTCCAAAGCATACAATTCGTAATGCTCCGTTTCCTGAAACTTTAAAATTGTATTCACTGTTAGCCACAATTCTTTTTAACCTGACATAAAGTTTTCTTTCACCTTTTGTAGTTCTCTAGATTGAACTGTTATATTAAAAACTTGATTGAGAAATAAACTGCCTTTAAGAGCAACCAGCAATCAGGAGCAGTCAGTCGACCCCCTCTCCTGCTGATTTCCTGGATCACACAGGAGTGTGAAGTGCCAAGACTTCAGGGGGCAGTGTGGGGAAGGCCCTGTTAGTTCACAGTCATGACATGACACCAACATGGCATTGCATTATCCAGCTAATTGCTGGGTCAGGAATGGAGAGAGATTAAACTTAGTTATTTAATAACTAAGAAAGAGCACATCTGAGCTGGATGTCATCTCCTGGCCAAGAGGCTGACTGCTACAATAACAGTTCCTCACTCCAGTGCCGTTATCTTTTCTTGTTATTAATTTTGTAAATAATACATATGGTGTATTCACCACCTCTACCAGATGGGTTTTTCTGGTATCTTGGATCCAAGCTTCTCTTGAGGAGAGGAGAATGGAGAGCTAAGATGTGAGATGTGAGACGGGGCAAGGGTCTCACCGAGCATGTGACTTGAAGCTCAAAATCTGGAAAAGCAATCATTTCAGCGTCTCCACTTCTCCTTTTGACCCCAGAGACTCAAGCATTTGGTTCAAAGAAAAGACAAGACCTAAACCATCAAGTTTCATTTCTAGCTACTGTTTTCTTCTATTCTCCAAGCAGGAACTCTGGAGTCAGAGGGCTCTGCATTCCAATTGCGAGTCCCCTCCACTTCTACTGACTCCCTCTGTGAACCTGGGCAGGTAACAACCTCACTGAATCCCCAAGTCCATGTCTGCATAATGGAGAAAACATCACTTAAATAGTGGAGTGTTGGGAGGATTGAATGAGGTTACATGTGAAATTCTTGGCACATGAGCACAGAGGCTGTGCCACAGTTTGAATGGCATACCTTGGAGTGCAGTATGAAACCTGCACAACTGTACATGGCAGACCCTCCATTCATGCAACAATTCATCCATTCAAACATTCATATACTATGTATGTTCCAGGCACTATGCTCTCAACTTCCCTTAATAAGCCTTAATGAATTATTCATCCATAAATTTATTCTAAATCAATTCTTGGATTTCCATGACACTTGTCATGGTTTTGTATTTTCTGTCTCAGTCAATTGCTCATGTGTCAGTTACCCAACAAACCCATCATGTTGCCATATTTCACTGTTTCTTTTCATCACTACATGCTGCTCCCCTAATCACCCAACACAGAGCATGACACGACGTCAGTTCACAGTGGGTATCTCTGCCACAGGATGGAACATCTTTCCCGGAGGCAAGGCTGCAGCAGACTTGGCATGTAGACAATCAGCAAGCAGCTTCGTCTGTTTTCATTGCTGGATCCCCAGCCCTTGGATCTGTGTCTGGCACACAGTACATACTTCCTAAATGTTTACAGGAGTGAATGGAAAACAGGAGCCCTTATGTGAAAATAATTAGATTCCTGAAAGATCACATATTATTCCTTATTGAATGAGGATTAAGAGAGAGTATTTCAAAATGGAAAACAGCCACATCCAGTCCCAAGAGTAAACTGGAGGAAGTATGAGGTATAACAACATAATTATTGAAGAGTAATCTAAGAAAATCAGCTCTATCTCAGATTTGGTATCTTTTTTGTAACTATTCACAAGAGAACATTGTGATAATAACAACAACATCACTTATCAAGTGTATTCTATTCTTTGTAACTTCAAACACATTATCTCTGACCTTCACAACAATGCCATGGATGTCAGTATGATTATTCCTATTTTAAGGATAAGGAAACAGGCTCAGAGATCCATGCTGTACAGTCATCCATGCTGTACATGCAGGAAGTGACTTGACCTGGAATTTGAAACAGGCTCATCTGGCTTTAAGCCCCTCATCCTTCACGTGGAGACAAGAGTATGCCTGCATGTGTGCACATGGGCATAATGGTATAGGCATGTCTACACCCTACACTGTCAGCCATGGTTCAGGATATACCCATATACCCTGTGGACTAAACTTCTAAAGATTTTTCCTGATGATTTTATTTAGCTCCAAAAATGTATGTTCTGAAAAAAGGAGACTATTTTAAAACCCACTGTCAGATCCCATAATGACATCACCCAGGAGGCAGGATGATGAAAACTCACAGGCATCATTTTCCAGCATACTAAGCCCCTGACCTCGTTAAGCTTTTACACCTGGCGATATTAAACTGGGTGACTGAGTAGCTCAGACCCCCTGCTCTCTGAGACCAATACTCCAGGCTGTTTATTGGCCTAGAAGTCTCCAAGTGATGTCCTGCCCTCGGGAGGCTGTGGGCAGAAAGCAGTGGGTCCCTGCTGAGATGCCCAGACCTAATAGACGCCTCCCTGGAACCAGAAGTGAGGGCTGGCGCTGGGCCACTGGGCTGCTCTAGGCCTTTCTCTGTGGCAGATGTCAAGGTCTGCAGGGTGTTTAATTAAAGGAGAAAAATGCAATGGCTTCAAGGCCTGCAAAGCCTTGGCCTGTGTGGAGTTTCAAGATCCCCGAGGAACCCCAGCCCAGCTGCTCCCAGGGGAGGGGAGGTCCCGTCCAAAAACTTCTGGAGCTCATACAGCCTGTCCCCTTCCCTCCATGCTTGCTGGATGCCCTGCGTGGTTTTTAGAGGCCCTGTTGATGCCATATGCTCACACCACTGAAGCATTTTACTGCCAGAGCAGAGGCACTTAGCACAAGGAAGAACACATTGTTTTCATAGTTGGTTGGTTCTTAATACTTCCCCCAGGAGGCTCCAGGCTCAAAGAGAGAGTGTCTGGGACGTGTGGGAAGATGCCAGCAAGGTAAAGCGTTCCCAGTGACACAGTTCAGGATGTCAGCCAGGCAGAAAGAAGGGCTCAAGGCTTTAATAGCAGAATTTTGGTGCAAAAGAAAGAAAAGTAGACAATAAAGAAATTACATGTGCATAGATTTTTTTTCTTTATTGGCAAATTAACACTAGTTCATGTCAGTGATTCTCACTCAACCAAAGTCAATTTTGTCTCCCAGGGGATATTTAGCAAAGTCTGGAGATATTTTGGTTGTCACAACTGGGCAGATAAAGAACTTACTGGCACCGAGTGGGTAGAGACCAGGGATGCTGCTAAACATCCTACAATGCACAGGAAGTTCCCCCCAACAAAGAATACTCTGGCTCCAATGTCAGTAGTGCCAAGGCTGAGAAACCCTGAGTTGTGTTGTCTGCACAGGTAAGAAAGCTCCCCCTGCCCCTGCAACCTCATTGCACTAGCAACACTATTAGCCACGTTTGAGGCATCGTAGACAGGCCCTGGGACATAACATGTAAAGGCAGTATCATCTGGGTGTAGGGTCTGGGTTAGAATTTTAGCTGAAGAACTTTCTGGCTCTGTGTCTTTGAGCAGGTGATCTAACTCCAGCGAGCCTCGGTTTTCTCTTCTGCCAAATGTAGAGAGAACTGACCACAGCTAGCCTTGTGACGTTTAAATTACATGAGGTGATACGAAAGCATTTAGCACCATGTCCACACCAAGCATTATCAATGCCCAACAAAGTGGGGGCAAAACAGAACAAAACAGGGTTTTTAAGAGAAATACACCAAGAACTTTAGTAACCTGAGGGAACTGGAGTGTGGGTTTGACAAGATCTCAAGGAAGCTCACAAGGTGTCTCTTCCCTAGAGGGTCCATGGCCCCAGCAAGCCTCACCTCTGTGTACTCACACCCACAGTGTTCATTGTCCTCCCTATTACTATCCCTTGGCTCAGCCCAGGCATCTGGTCACTATGGTGTCCAGGTCTCTACTGTAAGAGGCCAAGCATGACCCCAGCGATAGTCTGGTCAGGGAGAGAAGATACATGGGTGCATGTCGCTGTTCTCCCTTTGCATGGAGCCAGAGGGACTCTGGCTTCTCTCCACTGCTCTGATGCTGAGAAAATCAGGCCAGACTTGGCGACACCTGCCGTTAGTCTGACACCCCCGCTCCCCCACCATGGTCTCTCAGAATCGATACTTGCCTCGACACTGTCAAGTCCAGTCTTCAGAGCCCTGTCCTCAGAGCAACCCAGGAGCCCTTCTCTTCTCAAGCTCTTGGATTTCCTGGCACACAGCTTTCCCCGCTGGCTTCAAAGGCACTCCAGGCAGGGAAGCAGCACAGAGCACGAAGGGGACTTAGCCAGCCACGCAGATTGCCTCAAAAGGCCTTCAAATCAAAGAGCTAAAAGATGCCTTGGAAACCATCTAGCTCAGTTTCCTCGAGCAGGCAAGACTGAAGCTCAGAGAGAGGAAGGGACGGGACTGCTGCCAGCCCACAGGGCACCTTTGTGCAAGTTAGAAATGGTGTCCTTCTGGATGGAGGCAGTGCTGGGCCAGGGTGAACAGCCAGTAAGCAGCCAGATCTCAGGCCAGCAGACAGCCCTGTGCGGAAGCTCTGGGAAGGGGTTGTCACAGAGCAGAGATCAGACTGACGACCTCTTAGAGACGGAGTCATTTATACATGGAAAATACTGGCTCCTGAGCTCTTTGCTATCCTTGCAAAGCAAGATATGTTGGATTTCACACTCTGTCTTCCTTGTGTCCCCTTTAATGACAGAAAGGGGAAAGGCAGACACCTGGAGTGGTGTGGGTACCTCGGGGATACTTCACACATAGCTAGTGGCCCAGAAAAACTCAATAATTTCAAAGGAGTGAGGGGGCTATGGTGGCTGAAAAATGGGAACCTCGTTACCCAGCTCAGGGTCAACACAGAAATGTAAGGTCAAACCTCAAAGTATAAAAAGCAATCAAACTTATTGTTTTGTTTGGAAGCTGTAACAGGCCATCACGGCAGAGCTGTGGGAGGACAGTGTATCATTTCACAGAATCCATGACATTTTCCATCACTGGAGGATTTCACATGACTCCTTTGATGAGGAAAACACGGCATATGATTAGGGGCAACTTCCATTGGAATTAGACAAGTTGTTATACACTACAGCCTAGGCAACAGCAGGAGCCTGTATCCAAACAGTTCAGCTACTACTTCATCCCCTTGGTTCTACAGGCAACTTTCTTACTCTCATCTTATCCTTTCTTGTCCTGAATTTCCCTACCTGTAGAACAGTTGTGATCTCTGGCTCCCTATGTGGCCTTGGGAGGACTCCCTCTCTCTACGTCTAATCTTTAGGTCAAGGATCAGCAGACTTTTTCTATTATGGGCTGGACAGGGCATTTTCTAGGTTTTGTGGGCCATATGGTCTCTCACAAATACTAAACTCTGCATCTGCAGCACAAAAGCAGCCATAGGCAATATGTCAATTCATGGGTGTGGATGTGTCCCAATAAAGTTTTATTTATAAAGACTGGTGGCAGGCTAGATTGGGCTCCTTGTCTACAGTTTGCTGACCTCTGCTTGAGGTGGTGCTGGGCATGAAGTGGGCAGAACCTGAGCCCCAGCTCATTGACATGAGCCATGAAAGCCAACAAGAGTTGACGCTTTTAGACAAATAGAAGTTAGTAGCCAAGATGGCAATGGTGCAAAATCCTTCCTTCCATCCTACCCTTGATTGTCATCAGGTTGGGGAGAGGGTTAAACTGAGAAGACTGGCATCACACAGTAAGAGGAGGGACTTACTCAGAGCATGGAGGCTTCATTCTAAGAGATGCATCTTTCTGGGCATGATGAGATTGATAAATTCATATAAGATTCCGAAAATCAGACTGGTCTCTCCTCTGCATTTTCCCAGGATACCAAATGGACACAACCAAAAAGTTAGCCTCAAGAGTAGTTGCATATTTAAGAATTCATGTGTATTCTATTTCTTTATACAATTACATGTAGTTATGCCTATGTAAACAGAAGCTTTTTTTTTTTTTTAAAGAGTGAATGAAACCCAGACAGGACTTCTCAGAAGCCTAAGATCTGGAAAAACTAACATTACTAGAGGGCTTAGCTCTTCTTGGTAAACAAGGAGGCTCTGCTCCATCCACGCTAGATGGCAGGGGGAGGGATGGCGATCCATCTTCAGACATAACAACTGATCCTTTGCTAGATGCACAAGATCACAAGACCAACTTCCAACGCACCAATATTCAAATTATAGGGGTCCCAGAATAAGAAGAGAAAGAGAAAGCAACTGAGAAAATATTTGAAGAGATTATAGTCCAAAAATTCCCTAACATGGGAAAGGAAATAATCACCCACATCCAGGAAGCACAAAGAGTTCCATACAGGAGAAACCCAAGGAGAAACACACTGAGACACATACTAACCAGACTAACAGAAATTAAATACAAAGAAAAAATATTAAAAGCAGCAAGAGAAAATCAACAAATACCCTACAAGGGAATCCCCATAAGGTTATCAGCTGATTTTTCAGCAGAAACTCTGCAGGCCAGAAGGGAGTGTCAAGATATATTTAAAGTGGTGAAAGGGAAAAACCTACAACCAAGAATACTCTACCTAGCAAGGGTCTCATTCAGATTCGATGGAGAAATCAAAAGTTTTACAGTCAAGCAAAAGCTCAGAGAATTCAGAACCACCAAACCAGCTTTACAAAACCAACTTCCTTCTTCATGACTGAAAAACGTTCAGCTTCCCAGATTACAGCATAATCCCTCTGGGACAGGTACGGTAATTTTACACCCTTACCCAGTGTCCCTACAGGTTAAAGTAACAATCATTGCTAACATTTGAGGAGTCATTATTCTGTGCCAGGAACTATCAAAGTGTTTTAAGGCCCTTCTCATGTAACAACCTCACAACCCATGCCTTGGGACCCATTATCATTATTATTCCATTGACAGACAATGGAATTGGGGCACAAAGAGATCGAATAACTTGCCCAAAATCATGCAGCTACAAGTGTGGAGTCCTGATTTGGACCCAGGTATCCCAGCTCCAGAGCCAGTTCTCTTCACTTCTATTTATACCATACCTTCTAATAATGCAACCAATACAGGTGATCAGTAAATGTTTGGGGTGGATGACAGTAGTGACGCTGAGAGGTGGAGGGCAAAGGCGGAGATTTGGGTTGAAGCTAAGCCAAACTGTGTATGACTGCCAGTGAGCTCACTCTGCACATTCTCCTGAGTGGGGAACACAGGACCTTCTTGAGGGCTCTGCACTGGAGCTCAGCTCTAAGAGGGTGGCTGCTACTGGAGGAGCTGCAAGAAGGCACATCTGCAGCTCATAAAGAAGGTCCTTCTCCAACCGCCTCCCTGCTCTGGAAATGTGCCTACAGCTGGGAACAATGTTCTCTCTGATCCTCCCAGAGCCTTCCCTAAGTGGACAGGGTAGAGAAAGTGGCCCCAGGGCAGCCCCTGACCCCTCTCCACATCTCCCCAAGATCCTGACTCTGGGGAGTGCAGGGGCCAGGCATTCCAAATTTCTCAGTGACTGGGGTAAGGACGAGCGGCATCCTCCTGAGAAGAAGGAGGAAGAGGAGGCACTATCAAGCTGGGGCTAGAAATGTTAACTTTGTTCATTAGACCACTTGGTTTTTCCTTCCTCGATGACACCCAGATTATTTTGATTTTTCTTTCCTTTTCCTTTCTTATTTTTCTTAAAATGTTTTTGATTCAGAAACTATTTTAATCTTTTTTATTCCTGTCTAACACTGGCATTTGGGAGTAGGAAATGTAGTCTAATTACAGTTTTGATTGCATCCCATGGTATATGGAGAAGACTGCCCTTCCATTGTCTTTTAATATATTGTGTACTTGGCTTCTGTCTTTCACAAAACAGTTATTTAATGGTTTTCAAGCAACAGAGTAGCTTTTAATTAGCTTAGTATTCTACACCTCCAAAGTCATTATACTGTGTTATGAGAATGTCGTGGCCAATAAGTCTGACTGCTTTTGATACTGAGAATATTTTTCGAACAGACCCTATATATCTTTGTAAAAGATCTCTGTATTCCTGAAATATATTTTATCCTCCATTTAAAATTTTTTCTTAAAAATTCTGTCAAACCACTCCTAATGAAATGTGGAACAAAGCTGTTTCCTTTATTCTGCTGATCAAATATTTATTTTTCATTGCTTTCTTTGTCTAACATATTTTGATAACAGGGTGCAAAGATTCCATACATGTAATTATTTCCCAGAGTCGGAGAACCTGTACTCAGATCCTGGGTATTTTTTGTATTTTTTTTTTTGCGGTACGTGGGCCTCTCACTGTTGTGGCCTCTCCCATTGCGGAGCACAGGCTCCGGACGCACAGGCCCAGTGGCCATGGCTCACGGGCCCAGCCGCTCCACGGCATGTGGGATCTTCCCGGACCGGGGCACAAACCCATGTCCCCTGCATCGGCAGGCGGACTCTCAACCACTGCGCCACCAGGGAAGCCCCCTGGTATATCTTTAATCTATTGCATCACTTTAGCCCAAATCACTTCACATCTCTGGACCTAGATTTCCCTTTTTTATAACATGGGAAGCTGAATTAAAACTTTCAGAATTGTCCTTTGACAATATCATTTTAGGACAGCTTTCAGTGAGGCTTACACTTACCACCAGGGCCATCATCCCCCTTCCTTTCTGCTCCAAGGTAACCTTTTTAACCCGATTTCATCTGATGAAAGAAGGGAAGATCAACTAGATCCTGAGAATCATCACAATGTCCTTGGAAGGAAAAGGAATTATTTTTACATACATATACACCACACACACAACATATACAATGCCTGAATGTGAACTTTTCAATAATCAAGTGTAATGTACCAGTGAGAAAATTTCTATTCTGAGCAACCAGCAAGTATTCAGTAAAGAGATTACTTCTTTTACTTAAGGGCAAATATCAAAAGTCCACAAGCCTAGGGGGACCCCAGCAACCCTGTATCTCCCTAGCAATGTTGCCGAAGAGGCTAAGCCTTGGAAAGGATCCTATGTAACAATCGCAGAGAAATGCCAGCCTCAGAGGGACAAAAGTTAGAATCTTCAACTTCCATAGCCCAGCTGTCACCACAGTATATTGGTCATATTTGACTCAAGTCACTGCCAGGAAAGACCCAGACACCTGGCTAGGATCAAGGCTCATCAGGTATCTGAAAATCAACTATTTCTTCATGGACTGAGGATACTGGAATCAAATAATATGGATTGGCTTCAGCTTATAACACCCATCTACTATGAAAACATCCAAGAACAATAGCTAAATGTACATATAATGTGCAAGAAAAATGGGAGTGTTTCCTGAATTGGACTCAGTCACACTGAACCAGCCACACCAGGAATTCCAGCCCAAAACCTTGACTTCAGGCACTCTGAGACCTCCAGCATCTCAGACCATGAGCCCTAAAAGCAATGCTCTGGCTCACCCAAGGGCTGACAAAAATTACTGTTGGAATTTCAGCCACGAAGCTGGAAATGACATTTCAAAGCCCTCTCTTCAGTTTAAACGTCCCCTCTGAGGAGTTCTTTATGTGCAACAGAAAGTGACCAGTCTACTGATCGTGGCAGGGGCTGAGAGAAACTGGGTGTTTCCCTTGAGCCCATCAACAGCTGAATTTAAAATGTGGGGAAAGATAAAGAACTGGAGACGAGATGGCCATGACCAGGAGAGGAAGAGAGGTTCCCTGGACTGGAACTTTCCCCTGGAAAATGTAGGCGACAAAAGAAAAAGACCAACACTACTGAGCTTTTACCCACATCATTCCCCTTTCCTGTACTGAAATTTTCTCTCTTTTCCAAATATGAAAATCCTATTTGGAACCCCAGTTTATGCTCCTTCTCTGTAAGACTCTCCCAAACCCATCCACCCCACAAAAACTGCTCCATTCTCTAAACTCAAACATGTCTCAATTCACTCATCTAACAGTAATGTTCAGGCTGTCTTCTGGCATCTCACTTTCTTGTTTCAAGACATCATGTAATTATTCCACTATTATTTGGCTTTTCACATACTTGTACCTTGATTCCTAAATTTGATTTTAACCTTCCTTCCTGAAAGTGAAGTCCGTATCATTTTAGCTTTTTCTCTAAGGCAGCTGTTTGATATATGCTAGCTGATGAAGGAAGGAAGGAGCAGGGGAAGTTAACAAAGTACAAAAATGTTCCCTGGTAGCACGAGGGTGGACCCGTCATGACAGAAAGGGGACCAAAATCCCACACCAGCTAAGAACCAACAGCACCCGGCAGACACTTGAATACGTCTGTTGAATGGAAGGAAGGAGGTAAGGAAAGGAAGAAAAGATTAAAGGAAATGATAAAGGGAAGAAAGTGAGGAGTGGAGAGAAAAATAGGGAAGGATGAAGGAAAAAAGGAGGGAAGGAGGAGAGAAGAATGGAAGAAAGGAAGGAAAGAAAGATGGATAGAAGGATGGAGGAAGGAGCAGGAGGAAGGGAAGGGAGGGTGAAAAAAGGGGGAAAGAAAGGGATAGAGGACAAGTCTAACCCCTGACCTTCCGGTCTTCCATGTTTATTCTTGTTACCTCTCTATTTCCAAAATATCTCTTGGGACCTTAGAGAGCATCAAGCACCGAGTTCCAGGCTGCCTGATGCACCTGCATAAAGGTGTGTGTGAACCACTTCCAAGGCCAATTTGCTTTACTGGTCAGCACCCACCATCTCCTGTGAGCACAGCATCCCTAGTCCAGAGAAGCCAACCCCAGAAAGGCTGTGTCTCATGGCCCAGAGCTTGGAGCTCTGGAGGACTTCTGGGCAAAAACCTGGGCACTACTGGCCCTCCACCAGGAGTGCGACAGGAGGCCTTCTCCTCTGATTTGTGCCAAGGCATCACATGAGACACCCCGCCCAGCAGCTTCCTAGGAAGCCCATCAGGGATTCGGGGCTCCTGGGCTCCACAGGGTGGGGGTGGGAAGTGCCCCTGAGGACAATCACTGGCATGCAGCCATGCCTCCCTCACTGCCAACCCCCAGGCACTGCCCTCGCCCCTCCTGCACTCCCTTCCTCCAAGCACCCCCGAGGAGCCAGACACTCAATTCAGAGCATCCCCCAGACAGCACAATGCACAGCTCCTTATGGTAACAAAATATCCCCAGCTCTACTGCTCCCTTTCCCTCTAATAGAAATGCTACCATGTCATGAGTTTAATGTACATATTTTTAAAAAGAAATTTACCATCGAGAACACATCCATTGAAGAAACAATGAAGGGGTTCTTGATGGGAAAAGGAGAAGGTCTCTGCTTCAGGCAGGTCCATAAACCCCTGAAGCTGGTTGCAGACTTCTGTGTACAAATTGGTGTGTTCAGTTTTCAGGTGAGAGAATCCATAGCTTTCAGTACATTCTCCAAGGGAACTGATCCAAACAAGAGGAAAACTACCACCTATACAAGGCAAGTGATCAGGGGCTTCTCAATCAGAGAAAATGGACTTGGTTACTTGTCAAAGACAGCTGAATTTCATGAAGATGCACTTCCTAGAATTAATCGATCTTGCTAAGATGACAACTCAATTTTGAAACAGGAGCTTTCTTCCCCTTCCACCCCCTCATCTCAGAGGCAATCAGTCTTTGGGCCTGTCTGTCTGTCCGTCCCCACCAGGCCTGCAGCGGATCTGCTGGGGATGGCGGGGGAAGACCATCGAAACGTGTGATACTTCATTAAGCGCATGCCCGCTCTCATCATTGCTCTACATTAAACCAATTCCAAATGAGCAAGCCTCGGAAATACTCTGCCCTCTGTCCATCCAACTGCACTCTCCAGAAATAAGAAGTGTAGGTTACGGTTTTAATATACCATATCATTGTCTTGAAACTTAAAATGTCACTGGAAGAATAACCAGGGAGCTATGTGAAATAGTTAAGTAAGCCCTAACACAGCACTGCTGGGGCATGAACAGTGATTCAATTTCTACAGAATAAAATGAAGCCTAGAAAAATCAGGGCATGCACTTGAGCAAGCACCAAAACACAAAATATCAATAATAGGAAAATCTGCTTTATCACTTTGTTTTTAAAAAGCCGTTAGCAGACTCTGCAGCTCTTAATCACTGCTCACATATGGCATAGCTTTCACCTTTATGAATCATGTTTTATCTTGAAAATATTGTCCTTTATTACCTTTCCTTTTGCACATGCCTTAGGAGTTGTGAAATAAGAAAATAGGAAAAGCTCTGAGATTCTCAGTGCCAGGATCAACATTTACAAATAAAGCAAGCAGAAAAGTGTGTCACAGTTTTAAATTATGTCCAATTCTGTGAAGCCAAGTATTAGCATCTTCATTTCTAAGATTGCAGAAAGGGTGCCCTCTCTTACTGAAAGGAACTTCTACTGTAAGACTTTGCCTTGATTGCACATGAAATCTTCTAAGCCCTAGGTAGTGAGTAGCAGAAATACTCAGATAGCTGCTGTTTTAGATGAAGGACTTAAATAAATACTTGATTTAAAGTAATAGGCATGGCATTGCATCAGTCTGTAATACAATACATCTGAAAAATAAGTTTGATGAATAAAGGTAAATATACATTCAATGGGACATATGAAGATACACATATAAAGGAATAAGGAAAGTTTGTGATCAGATGCATATGATTTACCCACTTATTTTAAAAAACGAACGATAGAGGCAACCAATATAAGATGTCCAGGAAAATGTGCTTTAATGCCCTCACTTGACATAATGATGCACTTTACTGAACTGCAACATTAGCCACGCTTCAGCAGATCAAAAAGCATCCCTCTACCTCCAGTCTTAAGACTAACGCCTTCAGAAGTTCTAAGAACTAGGAGCTCTCAGAAACAAAATGTCTAGAAAGGAACAAATTCTGCTTCTCCAGCAGGACAGGCAGTCTGTCCCCGCAACATGCCTTCTAGCCATGGAGCTTAAAGGTACAAGAGTCAGAACGTGGCACAAACTGCATCATGCCACTCAGCCCCATCCTGGTCCTGTCCTTTCTACCCTCCTCTTCCCAAAGGGGAGAGGGTGGTCTGAATCCTGCACATAGAAGCCAAGAGTTAGTGAGCAGGCCTCCCCTTCCTTAGTCCCGGGCTGCTCACATCCTGCTTGGCCTTAGCCTTCCGACCTGCCACGGTCAGTCATTTACCAAGATGTGAGGAGGCAGGGCTGCTCAGCTGAACCCCAGCACTCTGGGGGCTGGAATTCCTGAAAGGAAGCCTGGGTGCAGCCTGGGATGCAAATGCAGAGGCTGAGGCTCTGCTTACATCTCAGCAGAGGCAGTGTATCACCCTCCCAAATGAATGAACAACTGATAACCCCATGTCAAATCTGTGGAGCTGAGCAGATGGAAACCCTGGCTATCTCCTCGGGAAAAGTGACCATGGGAACTCCAGGTCCTAAAGGGAGGTACAGCATAAGCTATGAATCAGTAGTCGGCTACCAAATCACACCACAGAGCACGAGTCTTCCTTCACAATGGCACAGTTCATATTTCTTCCTGGGTGGAAGACAGTAATGCAATCACCTCTCCTTCCTTCAGTCCCCCACCACATCATCCATGGACTGTGATTTGGGACCTCAGGCACATCTAGCCTTGGTGTGTCCAAGATAACACCACGAACAACAAACGTCCCACAAAGCAACTAAGAACAGGCATTAAGCATAATTTAGATGCTCTCAACTCTTAACCCTCCTTGTTTCTCTCCATGTAAGACACTCAATACATAGTAGCAGTGGATAGTCATGCTTTTTGACTCTGCCTAATAACTCCAGCTGATGCTAAATGAATATGAATATGGGAACTCAAGAGGCTTGGCAGACTGGGGTATAAGGCATGAACGTTCAGTCGTGCAAGAAGGATTCTCAGAGATCACACCAGATACTTTGATTTTATACATGGGGGAATGTAACCCAGGCCATAAATCACTCATCTAGAAATACACAATGATTCAACCCACAAGCAGCTACTATGTACAAGATCCTCACAATGCATGGCAAAAAAATTCTATCATTTATGGCTCAGAGTCCATATATCAGAATAATATTCCCTTGGATTTTTCTGAAATCTATGTGTTTCCTATCAAGAGATGGCCAAAGAGAAATATGTCCCCAAGTGTAGGAGTCGGCAAACTTCTTCCACAAAGAGCAAGACAGCAGACTTTGAGGGCCACAGCTACCCATCCCTGCCATTGTTATGTGAGAACAGCATAGGTAACAACAGGTGTGACTGGGTTCCAACTAAGCTTCATTTACAAAAAATATGCATGCTGGATTTGGCCCATGGGCTCTATTTGGCTGACCCCTGCCTTAGCGTATCTCAATTTCACAAGGACCTTTTTAACCTGCAGATCTCAAGTTGGCCTTAATCATGTCTTATTTCACCTCAAACCTCCCTTAAATGTTAAAATACATACCTATAAAAGGAAAATCACAGAACAAGATGCTTAGAGAGTAAACTTATATAAGCACTCATAAAACACAGGGAAGGAATGGGAATCTTAAATAGAACATTTCCTGCCCACCCAAGCAAAGAGGGACAGGGTTTCCACCTAAGTAACCACATTGTACCTCCCTAATTGAATGTTGTCTTTTCTCCCCAGCTTAGGGAAGACGATGTCCCCATGACGTCATGCAGATTCCTATCATCCCATCCCTGTGGAAAATAATTCCCATCCCTTTCTTCCAGAGGCAAGTCTAAGCTGGGCTAAAGCTGAGGTTGACTGTTGGCAAGGCAGACACAGGGCAGACACGAAGGGTCAGTGAGCAGGTCTGGTCTTCCCCGAGCCCCATCCCTGGGCAGGGAAGGTGAGTGAGGAGCAGGGGCCTAGCTACCTTCCATGTTTGTGCCTGCTTTATTTTTATTTTTTATATTTTTTTTTGTCGCATGTCTTGCAGGATCTTAGTTCCCCAACCAGGGATCGAACCCGTGCCCTCAGCAGTGAAAGTGGGGAGTCCTAACCACTGGACTGCCAGGGCATTCCCTGTGCCTGCTTTAGAAAAACAGGTTCTTGAAAGCAGCCGTAGCAATCTACAAAACCAACAGGATTCATCACTGAGAGTTGCTCATATGAGCCCATGGAATCAGAAAATGAGAATTCTGGGCAAGAAGCTCACGACATGACGTACAAACAGCACAAGAAACTTGGCTAAAAGGATTCCCAGGAGATGGCCCCTCAAGGCATGTATCACAGTTTCCCGTTTGATGTGACAGTGATAAGGAGATTCAACTTGCCAATATAATTCCTTATGCCTTAGACCTTCATACAAGTGCTTATTTCCAGAAAAAAACATTTCCTCTAAAATGTTATAATCACCTGGCAAAATGTGCCCTGTGCAGAGATGCTGTGTGAAGGACTCCATGCTGCCTCAGGTCAACCAACAGAGCTTGGTTTCAAAATTCAGCTTTTAAGGAAGATGACAAATGATCATCTCTCATCACACATTTCTGATTTGTTTGTTTTGGCTACGGGATATGCATATGTGAATGAAACATCTGGATAAACATTTTAAAAGTTTCCCCATGGAGATCAGCTCGGTGCTTTGTGACCACCTAGAGGAGTGGGATAAGGAGGGTGGGAGGGAGACGCACGAGGGAGGGGATATGGGATATAAGTATACGTATAGCTGATTCACTTTGTTATAGAGCAGAAACTAACACAACACTGTAAAGCAATTATACTCCAATAAAGATGTTAAAAAAAAAGTTTCCCCATGAACCAGTGACCCAGATGTTTGGTGTCAAGAAGACCACACAGTCAAATGACTGGAGGCTTCTCTCTTTCCTACTTCTCATCCAAAGGTCTGCTACATCTAAATAACTGCTCAAACCTTACTGCAGCACACCCCCCCCCCCAGTTCACTGGTCTCCATAAAAATAAAAGGAGATCTGATCTATTGATCATCCACTGAGAATCACATTAAGTTATGGAAACTCCCATTTGGTGACTTTACTCAGTAAAACTTAACGAGGCCATAAAGCATTCAGAGTCAGCCAGAGCGTCCATGTCTGAACAACAATGGACCATTACACACCAGGAAAGTATCTACTGGGCTGTCTCATGTTCATTAGGTAATGAATACACATGATAGGAAAGGGCAGTATTTCGGTCGTTAGCCCACGATTAAGCATGATTCAGCTGCCAACGTTACATAAAAACCGCCTGACTTGAGTCCTGTCATCCATCTACTTCCCTACTGTTAATGAGACAGCAAGAGGGATACCTCGGCTTCCCTAGCCATGGCGTTTGCCCTGAGGAGCCCTGAAGACAATGCACATCACTAACTTTTGTGAACTGTATCTTTTTAAATGCCTTCGGCTGGGATAGAGACCCTTCAGTGAAGTTACCACATCTTACTTTGTTCTGCAATTGGCCGTTTAATTGGCTTTTCCTTATCATAAACACACACACACACACACACATATTTAAAAGGGTGATTCCAAAGCAGGTCAGCCTTGTCTTTAGGAAGCCATCAGCACTAGAAATATAGACTGAGGATCAAAAGAGGCCCTCATGTTTAAAAAAATATATAGTTTAGGAGAAGTTTCTCATCTTTGATGGCTTACAGAAGTCATTAAAACAAGTCAGGGGGGCTTCCCTGGTGGTGCAGTGGTTAAGAATCTGCTTGCCAATGCAGGGGACACAGGTTCAAGCCCTGGTCCGGAAAGATCCCATATGCTGTGGAGCAACCAAGCCCGTGTGCCACAACTACTGCCTGTGCTCTAAAGCTTGCATGCCACAACTACTGAGCCTACGTGCCACAACTACTGAGCCCACATGCCACAACAACTGAGCCCCCGTGCCGCAACTACTGAAGCCCATGCGCCTAAAGCCTGTGCTCTGCAAGAAGAGAAGCCACCGCAATGAGAAGCCCAAGCACCGCAACTAAGAGTAGGCCATGCTCGCTGCGACTAGAGAAAGCCTGCTCGCAGCAACGAAGACCCAACACAGCCAAAAATGAAATAAATAAAAAATTAATTAATTAAAAAAAAACAAGTCAGGGTTCAGAACCTAAGAAAGATGGTACTATTTGCAGCCTGGTTTAGTGCAGTGGTTCTCAAACTGTGAACCACTTTGTTTTATTTTCTAATACAGTAAATGTTGATAGATTTAACCCAAATAAACAAAAGATCTTTGAGGTCTTTAATAATTTTTGAGAGTGTAAAGACACCCTGAGCCCAAAAATCTAAGAACCTCTGCTTTAGTGGAAGACGGTATATTTTGGAGTAGAATGGTTTTTAAGTTTGTTTTGTCCCCTTTGTCTCCCACTAGCTGTGTAACCTTAGCCCAGTTACTTAACCTCTTTGGTCTTCTATCTTCTATGGATCACACTAATCGCCCTTATAATTATCTTCTCAAGCATGTTTCCCTGATTATGTCTGTGGTGTTGGTCCCACATCCCCAGAACCTAGCGCAGCACATGGCATGATACACGACAGGGTCTCCATAAATAATTATGAATTGATTGGTGGGGTAGTTGTGAGGATTAAATAGGATAATATGTGTAAAGTGCTGCTGAGGTACCTGGCACACGGCAAATGTCACAGGTGCTCAGTAAATGTCAGGTCCCTTTCCTCACCACCAATGCTGTTCTCAGTCATACCCCACAGTAGAGAAAGTGCAATTTGTCTAAATAAAGTGAGTATCTAAGGCATTAGTTCTCAAAGTGTGGTTCCCAAACCAGCAGCATCAACATCACCTGGGAAGCTGTCAGAGATACAAATTATTTGACTCTAACACTAGACCCACCGAATCAGAAACTCTGGTTGTGAGGCCCATTGAACTGTGTTGTAACAAAAAATCTCCAGGAGATTTCTGATTCGTGTTCCAGTGTGAGAACCATGGCTTTACAATATGAATGGGGGCCTCCCTGAAAAAAAAAAGAATATTTTGGGGCTTCCCTGGTGGCACAGTGGTTGAGAGTCCGCCTGCCGATGCAGGGGACATGGGTTCGTGCCCCGGTCCGGGAAGAGCCCACATGCCGCGGAACGGCTGGGCCCGTGAGCCATGGCCGCTGAGCCTGCGCGTCCAGAGCCTGTGCTCCGCAACGGGAGAGGCCACAGCAGTGAGAGGCCCGTGTACCACAAATAAATAAATAAGAATATTTTGTGCTAGTAGCATTTTGGACTTTGATAGTAGAATGTACCCAATATGTTGTCTATTGCTGGCTACCAGAATCTTTTTCGGACAAAGATAGGAGATATATAAATACAATAAATGTCTGTTGCTCCACTTGCAGAGCAGAGTGATTGATTTTGTATTCTGGCTGTGTATCTGGGGGCCAGTGCTAAACATACTTTGCATCTGAAATAAATCTGGAATCAGCAGGAACAGAGGAAATTTTATCTTAGAGAAACCCCAGCATAACCCTTGAGTTATCTTTGCAACCAGGAATAAAATTTGTGGGTGGGAACAGGGGAGACAGGGAAGGACGGTAAATGATTTATTGCTAGTCTTTATCACACCTTCATAAACACACTCCTTCTAGTTTTCACAACTCGCTTGCAACACAGCAAACTACTACCATTAGGGTAATTACTCCTAAGTGCTAACCTTTGAGGGATGCCACCAGCCAACAACAGTGACAACCTGAGGACTTTCCATGTGCCCACAATACGATGGGTACTTAGGGTGCATGTATATTCTGAGGCTCACAGCCATCCCCGGGCACAGGCTCTCAAGTTATTTTCATTTTACATCTGTGGAAATTGAGCTTCAAGAGATTAAGCAGAGCTGAAATTCAGACCCAGGGACGCCTGACTCAAAATGTATGCCTCTCACTAATAATTCTACCTAACCACACACAACACAAAGCATGGTCTTACAATTATAATGTAGCACATTGTAGGTAAGGGCTATGATTCAAAGTTAATGCGTAGAGTAAAACTCACACATAGTCAAAATGATCTTTGAAAAAAATCCCATAAATTGTTCGCCAAGTACAATACATATTACATTACATATACAACATCATACAGTAATATATCTGTATAACGTCACACATTAATTTAGATTATATTATAGAAAGCAAACCATCCAAATGTAACATAAGTATTTTTAACAAGTGATTGAGGGTGTAGAGTTGATTTTGAGGAAGTTAAATGTACACTGTAGTCACCCACAAACCTGACTCAGATGCAGGATGTAAGATAAGGGGACGGGTACACACACGGGGGACAGAGAGAGCACCTTATGTACCAGAAAGTTCTAATCACTCTGGGGTTACAGCAAGCAGCGTATGATACAGCCACTACCTGGCAAAACTTGTGATCCACTGGGGAATCAGGAACACCCATGCACACCAATGTTACACAGCAGGAGCTAAAGCACAGTCAGCCAGGAGGGTGTGAAAACGGAGGATCTGAGCCTTCTTGAGAGAGGCAGACACGGAAGGATGGATGAGAAATAAAGACCATATGAAACACGGATTTGAAAAAAACGCCCAGGCTGAACCCTCCTACACTGTTGGTGGGAATGTAAATTGGTGCAGCCTCTACGGAGAGCAGTATAGAGGTTCCTGAAAAAACTAAAAATAGAGTTGACATATGATCCAGCAATCCCACTCCTGGGTATATATCCAGAGAAAACTCCAATTCGAAAAGATACATGCACCCCAATGTTCATAGCAGCACTATTCACAATAGTCAAGACATGGAAACAACCTAAATGTCCATCGACAGATGAATGGATAAAGAAGATGTGAAAAGGATGGAAATAATGCCATTTGCAGCAACATGAATGGACCTAGGGATTATCATATGAAGTGAAGTAAGACAAAGAAAGACAAATATCATATGATATCACTTATATGTGGAATCTGAAATACGATACAAGTGAACTTATCTATGAGACAGAAACAGACTCACAAACATAGAGAACAGACTTGTGGTTGCCAAGGGTGAGGGGGTGTGGAGGGATAGATTGAGAGTTTGGGATTAGCAGATGGAAACGATTATATATAGGATGGATAGACAACAAGGTCCTACTGTATAGCACAGGGTAATATATTCAATATCCTATGAATATCCTAAACCATAATGAAAAAGAATATAAACAAAAGAAAAAAATTCTGTGGTCTTGAAACTGGGGGGTGGGGCACCCTAGGTTTGAGTCCTCTTCCTATCCAGTTACCAGTACTTTGGCATGCTCAATTATTTATAAAGTAGAACTAATAATATCTAACCCATAAAATACGTATTTGTAGTGATTTCATGTGCTTACATTTCTATAGTGGAATAATCTTTTCTGAAGGATGTGTATTATCCGAAATAAATTAAACCCCCTATTTAAAAAGTACTATACCCCCTTTAACATCTTCTCTAGGAAGAATGGAGAGCAGAAGTGGAAGAGTGAGAAAGACCAACACTTAATACAGGTCCTCTGCGGTCTTATACAGTTTTTTTTTCCCAACATCTTTACTGGAGTATAATTGCTTTACAATGGTGTGTTGGTTTCTGCTTTAAACAAAACAAATCAGCTATACATACACATATATCCCAATATCTCCTCCCTCTTGCATCTCCCTCCCACCCTCCCTATCCCATCCTTCTAGGTGGTCACAAAGCACAGAGATGATCTCCCTGTGCTATGTGGCTGCTGCCCAATAGCTATTTTAAATTTGGTAGTGTATATATGTAGATGCCACTCTCTCACTTCATCCCAGCTTACCCTTCCTCCTCCCTGGGTCCTCAAGTCCATTCTCTACGTCTGCATCTTTATTCCTGTCCTGCCCCTAGGTTTTTCAGAACTTTTTTTTTTTAGATTCCATATATATGTGTTAGCATATGGTATTTGTTTTTCTCTTTCTGTTTTTCTCTTCACTCTGTATGACAGATTCTAGGTCCATCAACCTCACTACAAATAATTCAATTTAGTTTCTTTTTATAGCTGAGTAATATTCCATCGTATATATGTGCCACATCTTCTTTATCCATTCATCTGTCAATGGACACTTAGGTTGATTCCATGTCCTGGCTGTTGTAAATAGAGCTGCAATGACATTGTGGTACATGACTCTTTTTGAATTACGGCTTTCTCCAGGTATGCCGAGCAGTGGGGTTGCGGGGTTGTATGGTAGTTTTATTTTTAGTTTTTTAAGGAACCTCCATATTGTTCTCCATAGTGGCTGTATCAATTTACATTCCCACTAACAGTGCAAGAGGGTTCCCTTTTCTCCATACCCATTCCACCATCTATTGTTTGTAGATTTTTTGATGACAGCCATTCTGACTGGTGTGAGGTGATACATCATTGTAGATTTGATTTGCATTTCTCTAATGATTAGTGATGTTGAGCATTCTTTCATGTGTTTGTTGTCTACCTGTATATCTTTTTTGGAGAAGTGTCTCTTTAGTTCTTCAGCCCATTTTGGGATTGGGTTTTTTTTTTTTTTTGATATTGAGCTGCTTATAAATTTTGGAGATTAATCCTTTGTCAGTTGCTTCATTTGCAAATACCTTATCCCATTCTGAGGGTTGTCTTTTCTTCTTATGTTTTCCTTTGCTGTGCAAACTTCTAAGTTTCCTTAAGTCCCATTTGTTTATTTTTCTTTTTATTTCCATTTCCCTAGGAAGTGGGTCAAAAAGGATCTTGCTGTGATTTATGTCACAGAGTGTTCTGCCTATGTTTTCCTCTAAGAATTTTATAGTACCTGGCCTTACATTTAGGTCTTTAATCCATTTTGAGTTTATTTTTGTGTATGACACTAGTGAGTGTTCTAATTTCATTCTTTTACATGTAGCTGTCCAGTTTTCCCAGCACCACTTATTGAAGAGCCTGTCCTTTCTCCATTGTATATTCTTGCCTCTTTTATCAAAAATAAGGTGACCATAGGTGCATGGGTTTATCTCTCTCTGGGCTTTCCATCCTGTTCCATTGACCTATATTTCTGTTTTTGTACCAGTACCATACCATCTTGTTTACTGTAGCTTTGTAGTATAGTCTGAAGTCTGGGAGGCTGATTTCTCCAGCGCAGTTTTTCTTTCTCAATATTGCTTGGCTATATGGGGTCCTTTGTGTTTCAATAAAAATTTTTTGTTCTAGTTCTGTGAAAAATGCCAGTGATAGTTTGATAGGGACTGCACTGAATCTGTAGATTGCTTTGGGTAGTATAGTCATTTTCACAATGTTGATTCTTCCAATCCAAGAACATGGTCTATCTCTCCATCTGTTTGCATCATCTTCAATTTCTTTCATCAGTGTCTTATAGTTTTCTGCATACAGGTCTTTTGTCTACTTAGGTAGTTTATTTCTAGGTGTTTTATTCCTTTTGTTGCAGTGGTAAATAGGAGTGTTTCCATAATTTCTCTTTCAGATTTTTCATAATTAGTGTATAAGAATGCAAGAGATATCTGTGCATTAAATTTTTATCCTGCTACTTTACCAAATTCATTGATTAGCTCTAGTAGTTTTCTGGTAGCATCTTTAGGATTCTCTATGCATAGTATCATGTCATCTGCAAACAGTGACAGTTTTACTTCTTCTTTTCCAATTTCTATTCCTTTTATTTCCTTTTATTCTGTGATTGCTGTGGCTAAAGCTTCCAAAACTATGTTGAATAACAGTGGTGAGACTGGGCAAACTTCCCTTCTTCCTGATTGTACAGGAAATGATTTCAGTTTTTCACCATTGAGAATGATGTTGGCCGTGGGCTTGTCATATATGGCCTTTATTATGTTGAGGTAAGTTTCCTCTATACCTACTTTCTGGAGGATTTTTATCAAAAATCTGTGTTGAAGTTTGTTGAAAGCTTTTTCTGCATCTATTTATCTACTGAGATGATCATATGGTTTTTCTCCTTCAATTTGTTAATATGGTTTCTCACATTAATTGATTTGCATATATTGAAGAATCCTTGCATTCCTGGAATAAACCCCACTTGATCATGGTGTATGATCCTTTTAATGTGCTGTTGGATTCTGTTTGCTAGTATTTTGTTGAGGATTTTTGCATCTATGTTCATCAGTGATATTGGCCGGTAGTTTTCTTTCTTTGTGACATTTTTGTCTGGTTTTGGTATCAGGGTAATTGTGACCTCATAGAATGAGTTTGGGAGTGTGCCTCCCTCTGCTATATTTTGGAAGAGTTTGAGAAGGACAGATGTTAGCTCTTCTCTAAATGTTTGATAGAATTCACCTGTGAAGCCATCGGGTCCTGGGCTTTTGTTTGTTGGAAGAGTTTTAATCACAGTTTCAATTTCAGTGCCTGTGATTGGTCTGCTTATATTTTCTATTTCTTCCTTGTTCAGTCTCAGAAAGTTGTGCTTTTCTAAGAATTTGTCCATTTCTTCCAGGTTGTCCATTTTATTGGCATAGAGTTGCTTGCAGTAATCTCTCATGATCTTTTGTATTTCTGCAGTGTCAGCTGTTACTTCTCGTTTTTCATTTCTAATTCTACTGATTTGAGTCTTCTCTCTTTTTTTGTTGATGAGTCTGGCTAATGGTTTATCAATTTTGTTTATCTTCTTAAAGAACCAGTTTTTAGTTTTATTGATCTTTGCTATCATTTCCTTCATTTCTTTTTCATTCATTTCTTGTCTGATCTTTATGATTACTTTCCTTCTGCTAACTTTGGGGTTTTTTTTTTCTTTCTCTAACTGTTTTAAGTGTAAGGTTAGGTTGTTTATTTGAGATGTTTCTTGTTTCTTGAGGTAGAATTGCATTGCTATAACTTTCCTCTTAGAACTGCTTTTGCTGCATCCCATGGGATTTGGGTTGTCATGTTTTCATTGTCATTTGTTTTTAGGTATTTGTGATTTCCTCTTTGATTTCTTCAGTGATCTCTTGGTTATTTAGTAGTGTATTGTTTAGCCTCCATGTGTTTGTACTTTTTACAGATTTTTTTCTGTAATTGATATCTAGTCTCATAGCACTGTGTTCAGAAAAGATGCTTGATATGATTTCAATTTTCTTAAATTTACCAAGGCTTGATTTGTGGCCCAAGATAGGATCTATCCTGGAGAATGTTCCATGAGCACTTGAGAAGAAAGTGTATTCTGTTGTTTCTGGATGGAATGTCCTATAAATATCAATTAAGTCTATCTTGTTTAATGTATTATTTAAAGCCTGTGTTTCCTTATTTATTTTCATTTTGGATGATCTGTCCATTGGTGAAAGCTAGGTGTTAAAGTCCCCTACTATGATTGTGTTACTGTCGATTTCCCCTTTTATGGCTGTTAGCATTTGCCTTATGTATTGAGGTGTTCCTATGTTGGGTGCATAAATATTTACAATTGTTATATCTTCTTGGATTGATCCCATGATCATTATGTACTGTCCTTGTCTCTTGTAATAGTCTTCATTTTAAAGTCTATTTTGTATGATATGAGAATTGCTACTTCAGCTTTCTTTTGATTTCCATTTGCATGGAATATCTTTTTCCATCCCCTTGCTTTCAGTCTGTATGTGTCCCTAGGTCTGAAGTGGATCTCTTGTAGACAGTATATACAGGGCTTGTTTTTGTATCCATTCAGCCAGTCTATGTCTTTTGGTTGGAGCATTTAATCCATTTACACTCAAGGTAGTTATTGATATGCATGTTCCTATTACCATTTTCTTAATTTGGGGGGGTTTGTTATTGTAGGTCTTTTCCTCTCTTGTGTTTCCTGCCTAGAGAAGTTCCTTTAGCATTTGTTGTAAAGCTGGTTTGGTGGTGCTGAATTATTTTGGCTTCTGCCTGTCTGTAAAGATTTTAATTTCTCCGTCAAATCTGAATGAGATCCTTGCTGGGTAGAGTAATCTTGGTTGTAGGTTTTTCCCTTTTAATATTTAAATCTCTTTAAATATAACCTGCTACTCCCTTCTGGCTTGCAGAGTTTCTGCTAAAAGATCAGATGTTAACCTTATGGGATTCCCTTACATGTTATTTGTTGTTTTGCCCTTGCTGCTTTTAATAATTTTCTTTGTATTTAATTTTTGATAGTTTGATTAATATGTGTCTTGGCATGTTTCTCCTTTGATTTATCCTGTATGGGACTGTCTGCACTTCCTGGACTTGACTGACTTTTTCCTTTCCCATATTAAGGAAATTTTCCACTATAGTTTTCAACTATAATCTCTTCAAATATTTTCTCAGTCTCTTTCTTTTACTCTTCTTCTTCTGGGACCCCTATATTGGAATATTGCTGCATTTGGTGTTGCCCCAGAGGTCTCTGAGACTGTCCTCAATCCTTTTCATTCTTTTCTCTTTATTCTGCTCCGCAGTAGTTATTTCTACTATTTTATCTTCCATGTCACTTATCCGTTCTTCTGCCTGTTATTCTGCTATTGACTCCTTCTAGAGAATTTTTAACTTCATTTATTGTGTTGTTCATCATTGTTTGTTTACTCTTTAGTTCTTCTAGGTCCTTGTTAAGTGTTTCTTGTATTTTCTCCATTCTATTTCCAAGATTTTGGATCATGTTTACAATCATTACTCTGAATTGTTTTTCAGGTAGACTGCCTATTTCCTCTTCATTTGTTTGGTCTTGTGGGTTTTTGCCTTGCTCCATCACCTGCTGTGTGTTCCTCTGTCTTCTGAGTTTGCTTAATTTACTGTGTTTGGGCCTCCTTTTTTGCAAGCTGCAGGTTTGTAGTACCAGTTGTTTTTGGTGTCTGCCCACAGGCTAAGGTTGTGAAGGCTTCCTGGTGGAGGAGACTGGTGCCTGTGTCCTGGTGGATGAGGCTGGATCTTGTCTTTCTGGTGGGCAGGACTGTGTCCAGTGGTGTGTTTTGGAGTGTCTTTTAACTCAGTATGATTTTAGGCAGCCTCTCTGGTAATGGCTGGGGTTGTGTTCCTGTCTTGCTAGTTGTTTGGCATAGGGTGTCCAGCACTCCAGCTTGCTGGTCAGTGAGTGGAGCTGGGTATTCACGTTGAGATGGAGATCTCTGTGAGAGCTTTCCCTGTTTGATATTACATGGAGTTGGGAGGTCTCTGGCGGACCAATGTCCTGAACTCGGCTCTCCCACCTTAGAGGCACAGGCCTGACACCCGGCCAGAGCACCAAAACCCTGTCAGCCACACAGCTCAGAAGAAACGAGAGGGAAAAAAAGAAAGAATAAGATAAAATTATTAAAATAAAAAAAAATTATTAAAAATAAAAAAGAATTAAAAAGTAATAAAAAAGAAAGAAAGAGAGCAACCAAACCAAAAAACAAATCCACCAATGATAACAAACGCTAAAAGCTATACTAAAAACAAACAAAATAAAGGACAGACTGAACCACAGGACAAATGGTGAAAGCAAAGCTATACAGACAAAATCACACAAAGAAACATACACATACACACTCACAAAAAGTGAAAAAGGAAAAAATAATATATCTATCTATATATATAAAAGGAAGAGAGTAATCAAATCAATAAACAAATCTACCAATGATAATAAACTCTAAATACTAAACTAAGATAAACACAGAACTAGAAACAAATTAGATGCAGAAAGCAAACCCCAAGTCTGCACTTGCTCCCAAAGTCCACCGCCTCAATTTTGCAATGATTCATTGTCTATTCAGGTATTCCACAGATGCAGGGTACATCAAGTTGGTTGTGGACATTTAATCCACTGCTCCTGAGGCTGCTGGAAGAAATTTCCCTTTCTCTTCTTTGTTCGCACAGCTCCTAGGGTTCAGCTTTGGATTTGGCCTTGCCTCTGCGTGTAGGTCACCTGAGGTCATCTCCTTTGTTCAGACAGGACGGGGTTAAAGAAGCAGCTGATTAGGGGGCTCTGTCTCACTCAGGCAGTGGGCATGGAGGGGTACGGAATGCAAGGTTAGTCTTTGGCGGCAGAGGCCAGCGTGATGTTGCAACAGCCTGAGGCATGTCGTGTGTTCTCCCAGGGAAGTTGTCCCTGGATCACGGGACCCTGGCAGTGGTGGGCTGCATAGGCTCCTTGGAGGGGAGAGTGACCTGTGCTTAACAACAGGCTTCTTGGTGGCTGCAGCAGCAGCCTTAGCATTTCATGCACGTCTCTGGTGTCTGTGCTGATAGCCACGTCTCACACCCATCTCTGGAGCTCGTTTAGGTGGTGCTCTGAATCCATTCTCCTCCTGCACCCCGAAACAATGGTCTCTTGCCTCTTAGGCAGTTCCAGACTTTTTCCCAGACTCCCTCCTGGTTAGCTGTGGTGCACTAGCCCCCTTCAGGCTGTGTTCATGCAGCCAACCCCAGTCCTCTCCCTGGGATCTGACCTCTGAAGCCAGAGCCCAGCTCACAGCCCCCACCAACCCCAGTGGGTGGGCAGACAAGCCTCTCGGGCTGGTGAGTGCTGGTCAGCACCGATCCTCTGTGCGGGAATCTCTCCACTTTTCCCTCTGCACCCCTGTTGCTGCACTTTCCTCCGTGGCTCCGAAGCTTCCCCCCCATCCACCCCCAGTATCTGCTAGTGAAGAGGCTTCCTAGTGTGGCAACTTTTCCTCCTTCACAGCTCCCTCCCAGAGGTGCAGGTCCTGTCCCTATTCTTTAGTCTCTGTTTTTTCTTTTTTCTTTTTCCCTACCCAGGTACGTGGGGAGTTTCTTTCCTTTTGGGAAGTCTGAGGTCATCTTCTGCCACTGCTCAGTAGGTGTTCTGTAGGAGTTGTTCCACATGTAGATATATTTCTGATGTATTTGAGGGGAGGAAGGTAATCTCCACGTCTTACTCCTCCACCCTCTTGAAGGTCTCTGCCTTATACAGTTTTATCCCCATTTTTACAAACGAGGAAATAAAACTCAGAGAGTTTCAGTAATTTTCCCAAAGCCAAACAGCTATTGAGTGGCAGAATCAGGATGTAATCCTAGTCTGTTTACCTTCAAAGGCTAAGCCCTTATCATAACAAAACTCAATAAATACTTACCTTTATCAAATTATATTACAGCCTAGTGGTTTATTGGCACAATCCTAAATAAGAGTGAGAAAGAAAGAAATAGCATTGTTCATGGAGTCAACCAAAATTTCTAGAGCAGATGCCAGATGCCTGGCCCTGTTTGGGATTCAGCAGTGAAAAAGACAGGAAGAGTCCTGCTCTTGTAAAGCACGTAGTGGGGAGTGGAGATGGGTGCAGCTTGGGTGAGGGATTTCAGCTTGCTGGGCCTCTGTTTCCTCATCTGGAAAATGGGAAGGGGTGTTCCTAATTCTATGAGATTGTTCAGCCCTCACATTCTCTGATTCCATAGGAAGTATTTGTTTTCCAGTCTCTTTAAAATTCAGTCAGGCCATGAGCTGTGATGAATGTTGTTAGCTCCTCCCCAAATCAACTGTTTCCACCCTTTTCCTCTGTTCAGGCCTTTCCTCAACATGATTCACAATCAATCAAGTCACAGAACCTAAGGGGGTACCCAGCAGAAGAATAACAACACTGGCTTCTCAGGAGCTCTGCGGTCTACCTGGCCAGGTAAACTTAACTCACCTGGCCCAGGGTGGCCACCTCAGGCACAAACCGCATTTTTCCACTTTGTCTTTAAGTTACTTGTTGAAATAACTGCACAAATATAACAAAGACATCAAATTAGGCATCCTCTGCCCCCAGTGCCTATTAATAAATTAAGCACTTTTCTGCCACTTTAATGATAAAGATAATGCATTTCTTTTAACCATTCTGCTGTCCTTATTATTTTTAATTTTTGTTGATATTTGTATTGACTACATCTTTCAATATTTTAAAAACAGACTCTTGATTTAGGTTCTTCCAGACCCAACCTTTAGAGGTAAGGGTTTTGTTGTTATATTTCTATTATGTTTCCTTTAAAAATCATTTTCCTATTAAAATGGAATTAAGTCAACTATATAGGCATTTATCTTATTATATTGATGAAATTAACACATAGAGGGCAGTAGTACAAGTTGATTGGACTTGAGAACCTCTAATAGCACAGTTAAATATACATATAAACCAAAGTACATGCTGAGTGAGACCCCTCCCCTTTTTCCTCCCTCCATAGACCCGATTCCTTGAAATATAGGGAGATGAAAAAACATGAGTGTAAAGAACTTGAGAGACCATTTCCCAGGGTCTCTGAGACAAAGCCAGTATCTCGGTATCTCTCAGCCCACATGGTTTGTTCATCTCTCTCTCATATTCTCCATCTGCCCCTCAAGCTGCAGCTTCAAAACATGGGAACTCCACATTAATTGATCCCACTGCCTAACTCAGCTTTGGGCATAAAGGCTGTGATCAGTGATTGTTCAACAAATGGATAAGTGAGGCCCCTCTGCTGAGGGGAGGGGTGTGGGGCCAGGAGGAAGAGGCTCAAATGGAAAGGGAAGAAGGAAGTTTAGGTAGAACTCTTGAGAGAAAGGGCACAGGGATGAGCACAGCCTGTCCACCAAAATACCACTTTTACACTTCACCCATTCACCACCACAAACCTCGTCTTCCAGAGGCCAACACTCACACAGGCCTGCACCTTTCAAACTGAAAGCCCAAGATTCAAGCCAGGTATTTCTGGGTCCAGAGTCCTGCCTCCGGAGAAACAAAGGGCTGTGAGACTGCAGACAGCATGTCAGGTGTCCAGCCACGGGGCCACCCGACCAGGTTGGAAGTGCCCCATCCGATGCTGAAGGCGGATCTCTGTCCCCTCTCTGAAGCATGGCAATTTGAGTCAGAGGCGCTCGGCAACCAACCCCTCCTCTCTGGGCACCCTCCTTGGGGTTCTGCCAACCCCATCTCCAAGCCTGGAGGTCTGGCCTGGGAGCTGCACGACGGCTCCGCTGGTGCTCCGGCGCCCTCTAGCGGCTGTCCTCTCTAACGCCAACTCTCAGCCTTTCCTGCCTGCCTCCCTACCCAGTTGGGGGAGGGGCGGGGGGCTGCACTTGCCTTGGGCACCCGCCAGCCTGATTTCGTTCCTCCTTTAAGTGCCCTGCAGAGGTTTAGGTTCTCTTGCATAAGGAACGTCTTTTAGTCAATACACCTTAAACCTGATAAGGTTGCTTCTAGAATTAACCTGAAATACTGTATTTCTCTCCTGATGCTTCCAAGGGGAAGCAGTTGTAGTTTTCAAAGTCAGAAGAAAGTTATCAATATGATATTCTGAGCCAGATGGAAAAGAAACATTTTAGAAAGTTTGTGCTTTTTGAATGGACCTTTAATTTAAGACAGAATAAAGGAATTCCCCTGTGGATTCCTTAACTGGATACACATAAAATCTGTTTACTTTATTGACTCAATTGTGACATTTAAAATAGAAAGCTAGGACTGTGCATGAGAAGTTCTTCTTCACAAAACATTCACATTAACAGGGATGGCTGCAGACAGTGACTCTGTACAAATTTAATCACATCTATCGGGTAAATATTGCACTGGCTCCGAGAGAGCAAAATAATAAGACTCAAGCCTGCTCCTCCCAGTGAAGGTGGGAGCCCCCCTCCCCACCATCATCCCCAACTCAGTCAAGGTCATCAGTGCCCATGGTGCCACCACAGTAATTATCTCCAGGGAACCTGAGTTTCTTAGTGAGAGGAGTAATCAAGAGGGCTATGGTTCTGAGCATCTAAGAGTCAAAGTGATAAAATTGTTGTTCACAGTTTAGAGATGAGCCCACCACAGGCTAGCTTATATGGGTCCCCCGACACCTAGGAGTGCACCAAAATCATAGGACAAGGATAAACCTTCCCAAATAAGTCATCCTTATCACCTTCCACTTTCCAAGACTTGCCTTCAGGCCTTCAATGTTTACTGAGTTAAAAGCTACTGGTTCTCAAGATGCTTTCCCAAGAATACAGCAGCCAAAGAAAGGACTTCCCAGCATTTCCTAACTTAGGGAAAACATATACTATATGTCATATATATTGAATATTTAGTAGTTCATAGACTAAACAGAAAGCTCCCACATAAATGAGATTTCTAGTACAGAAAAGACTGAAAGTATACATAGGCATTGCTATGTTTTTACTCTGCAGTCACAAGTTTTAGCAGATTGGCTGAATTTAATGCTGATTGAGGTTCTACTCTATATTGTCCATTTCAAATAGTGTAGAAAACCAGCACATCTTGACTGACGCATTGATTGAGCTTGATTTTGGACTTATCCCAACCTCCACAAGAACACCTCACTCAAAGAAAGGATGTGTCACTCCAACCCCCTTAATTTTAATAACATGCTTCCCTCAAAAGAAAAACCATTCTAGAATTTTTAGGACATCCTAAAACTAAAGTTCTGTAATCTGTCTTTACCATCTACATTCAATCAAGAGAAAGGCAAAGTTAAAGGGAACTTTATTATCATATGCTGGCAGGTCACTTCTAATACACTATAGGATGGTCTTCAACCATTTGACATTTTATTTTAAGTGCATTTAAAATTTTCTGGCTTGATATTTTGTGATTCCAGGGTACTAGCTCCTGTTGCCAAGGAAATATGACTTTCAGTTACTGCAGGGATCCAAAGGGGCTTTTGTTTGTTTTTTAAAATATTAACATGACCAAAAAAAGTAAATATAGAGAATAAATTCAGCCCCTTTCTTCTTCAAAATGCATGAAAGACAGATCCTCTGGTCACATCTCTGATGAAAAAATACAAAGATTCATGAAGTGACTTTCCCAACTGGTATAGAGACTTTCTCCCAATCAGTGGGTCTGGTACCATCAGAGTCCTTTTCTCCTTCTTTGTTCTGGGTTGAGACCTCTCTGACAGTGGGGGCCGTTGATTATACACAATACTAACTACTCATCTCCAACATGTTTACCTCCATGGAAAAATCCTTTCTTTACATGAATAAAGGTGGCCATAAAGGTCCAGGCCTTTATTATATTTCAGAAAATTTGTAAAGAGAAGACAGATAAATGCATGGTACAAACCATATAAATACATTCAGCTGGGTTCCAAAAGATTCAAATGCAGATGAGAATAAAGATTCCACCATTAACCCATTTTTTCCCTCTGTGATTATTCCTTCTGATTGGTATAATCTAAAGGTTTTCAGTCATGATGGTAGACTCAAATCATCTGATGATGGGAAGAATCAAAGCCTCTATTTTTTGGAATACTACATAAAACTTCTCTGGAAACATAACATCTTTGCTTCCTACTAACTGAAATGCAGTATTTTAAAATCAGAAGTCCACGTGCAGATCAAGAAACCCTGTAGTACAAGGCACTTTTTAATCAAAACCTCCAAAAGCAGGGTCTCCTTAAGACAAACCATGGATTCAAGCAAAACGCCATGTTTCTACCAGAGACCTGAAGATAAACAGAAGTCTTTTAAGTACAATTAAAAAAACAACGCACAAATCTCAGAGCAACTATTTTTAAAGAAATATTCAGAAGCTGTAACAAAGTGCTTGTCTCATGCTGGGAAGGTCACTGCTCCCAATAAATTATGCTGGGATGAGCACTCACAGGAATGGTATAGGTTTGATGTCCATGAGCATTTTCACACGGTAATACGTTAGGAGACCTTTGGTTCTATCATAGGCAAGCTCTTCTCACTGAACCATTAAAAACAGCCCAGGATTCAACAGCCAATCCTACTATGGAGGGATACTTCCTTTTATGTAACACTCAGGGGAAATCACCTAGTTTTGATGTGGTTTGAGTTTCATCCTGTGAAACCATCAGAACTTCCCACCAGAGATAAATGAGAAGATTCTGGCCTTTATTAGTATGCAGGATTAACACAGGTGTCCTGGCTGTACTCGCCAACCCTTCTATTTTTATCCACCTCCCTACATGTGAGTACTTTTGACCTACTCTGAGCTCAGACCCCTGATCTATTAGAGTGACTTTGTCAGTCTTTCTTTAAAAATGGACCGGCAATAAAATGAATTTAACCTAGAAGCAGGAGCTCAGTAAGGGAAATGAAAACATCAGAAGTTATCTAATCACAGCCACAGCCATCCAGAGCTCTGTCTTATCTGCTGGGTAATAAAAATGGGACCTTCCTAAACTTGAAGGGCATCAAATGAAGTAAGTGAAGTTGTTGCTTGTCTCTGGCTTTTGGGGGGATTGCTATGCAGCTTAACCAGTGTATACTAACTACAAAACATTGGCATGGATTTGAAACACCTGTGTACTAGGAAAGTTTTTTGGGGGAGGGGGGAATGCGTTTTGACATAAAGTAAAAAATAAAACACAAACGTCTTTGAGAACAGGGATTGTTAAGCGGGCAGTAGAAGGAAGGAATGGAGAGAAAAGAATATCTCCTCTAAGTGAAAGCAGCTTTTCCAAAAGAGTAGCGTTCAGTATCAGTTTAAGGAGAGCACTTTAAAATACTTGGACAGCTCAAAACTGCTGTTGAGGGAACCTAAAACCAAGTGAGCCAAGAACAACCACAGTAGTGCTGTTAAAATCCTGGCAAAGCAGCCAGAGGATGAAGAGTTGGTTTTGCATAGTTTTGAACACAGGAGTAATAGAAGCAGAGGCAGCTCCTCCCAAAGGCATTGAAATCCTATGGCATCAGTGGGTCAGTTGCAGGGGGCAGGGGGTGGGGATGGAGGGTGTTTGTCTCTCAAAATCTCCCTACCCCACCCCACTACTCCGTTCACCCTTCCTCCGTCCACCTCCGGAACCCCAGGGGCAGCACTTCTTAAGCTCGAGCCCCCAGGGACCATCTCTGCAGCCAGGATTCTTCCCAGAGCCTGGCAAGTTCTGGGAATGGAAGCCAGGATTGCAAGGCCGCCTGAGGCGTGGTGGGACCTGCGGGGGGGGGGGGGGGGGCAGGGGGGGCAGGGGGGACCGGAGCCTTAAAGCCCACCCACGGCCTTCAAGGCGAAGGATAAACGGATCTTCCTAACAGTACCTCTCAGGGGTCAGCTTGCTCCCCACCCGACGGTGGTCAATACTCACTTGACGCCGCAAGGACCACCTCCTAACTGTCCCGCTCAATTCCACCCTAAGGGTCCTTGGGCATCTGTGATAGCGCGGTCCTGACCACTTTAGTCGGCTGTGGCCAGCGCTTCAGGGGTCCCTCCAGTCCCATCCCTGTCCCCTCCCCGTGGTACTTTATCAAATAGAGGAAGGAGCGCAGAGGGAGTTGGCTGAATCAAGGAACCTGCGAACCTATGGATGAGTTTTAAGCTAGACAGCCCGAGATGCGGTTCAATAGTATTGGAACCTATGGGGTGGGGAGGGAGATAGGGAGGTTAGGAAGCTGAGAGATTGAGTCTCACCGCGGCGGTCCAGCCCCGGGACCCCGCACAGCCCCCGCTCCCTCCTCGCTTCCCCGCCGTCAGGAGGAGGGATGCTGCGACCCCAGCCGGGACTCTGCCTCTCCCCTCCTCATTCAGCTCAGGACTGGCAGGTCGGCCCCCTCTCCACCCCCGCCAGGCCGAGCTAGCCGGGCGGAGGGCAGGGGCGAGAGGAGGGACCAAAGTTCCCCTGGACTAAGACGCTGCGCGCAGCTCTTCCTAAACAGCAGCGCCGGGTCGGAGCGAGCCCCTGCACCTCAAAAGTTGGTCTTCGGCCGCAGCCTCGGTACGCGGTGCAGGGTCCCGACCAACTTACCTGGCGCGGGGACCCGAGGGCGGACTGGGCTTCGGCTGTCGGGGTCCAACCAGAGCGCAGCTGCGGTGCGGCCGTGGGCGGGGCCGCGGTCGGCCTAGGGGGTCGTGCCGCCCTCCGCTCGGGCGCCGGGGCAGCTCAGCGACCGTGGAGGGAAGAGATGCCGAGCGGGAAGTGAGGGCTGCGCGGGGACCCGAACTCCATGCCGGGTGGTGAGGACGGGGCCGTTCGTCCCTCAGTCACTCGGGGAGAGGAGTGGGGGCGCCGGAGAGAGGGGCGGAGCGGGAGGGAGGAAACGGGGCGCGACCGGGCAGCTGGGGACCGCGGCTCCGCCGAAAGCCTCCACCTTCTGACGAAACCCGCGCGCCCCGCCGCCCGCGCGCTGCCGGCTCCGAGGCCTGGGCGCGAGCGCCCCCTGGGGACCCCGGCGGAGGAGGCAGCGGGGAGCGGAGCGCGCCGCCCCGCCCCGCCCCGCCGGGAGGGCGTCCTGGACAGGGGTGAGTCCCGGATGAGGGGTCCCGCTGGCGGCGGCCGCAGCCCAGGCTCCCCGCCCGGCCCGGTCGCTCACCCCGGGTTCCTGGGGATACGTCACCTGGGGACCTCCTCTTCAGGGGAAAGCGAGACTATCTGGAAAGGAGTGAGAGTGATGCTACTTTTTGCACACATTCCAGAAAACTTATTGGATCTGTGCTCAACTGCCACCAAAAACGGTGACGAGATTGCTCATCTTTGCATCTTCTGTGTCTACAAAAGAGCCTGTCATAAGGAGCCTGGTAATTATTTTTTAGTAAATAAGTGCATGAATAAATGAATGGACATTGTGGCTTTTTTCATCCCATAATGTCTTCCCGAATACATCCACTTCACAAATAGATATAAGATAAAGAAATGCTTGGGGAGCACCAATGTTTAAAAATAAATACAAACACACTGTCCTATGTAAGGGGTAACCACGGCCCCATGTTATGAAGCACTTTAGAAAGGAAGTGTGGCTTTACTCTTCCAAACTTATTAAAAGTTGAATTCAAACAAATGAGTGCTGTAGGTGTATACTGTGAATTGCTCCTGATTGTTTCTCCAGCAGTAGATAAACTAGACAGCTGCATTCTCTCAGCATAGAACCACACATTTGTCAGAACCACAAATTGGACTTCAGAATCCATAAGGTTCAAAAAAGGCAGTCTCTGACATTGGAATGACATGGAGGATATTACCTACAGTGTGGACAGGGAGACAGGGACATAGGCGGGTCTTCCTCCCCATCTTCTTAAGGCACATCTAACAAGACCTCTCTTCATGTAAAGAGGTTATCAGCCAAGGGCTTTTCTCCAACCAGAGTTCTCAATTTCAAAGGCCAGAGAAGAAGTAATAGGATGAGGAACAGGTACACCACTAATGGTTCTGTAGAGGCAATTAGGAAGATCTTTGAGAGACAGAGGAAGAGACTTCAGAAAGAAACAAATACTTACTAACACTTTTCTTCCCCCAGCTTTCCTCTCAAGACCTTCTGAAGTAGGATAACATGAAATGTGGACCCTAGAAAGAATCTTAGGCAGCTTAGGCCGTGAAGCTCCTTTGATTCACTTTGATTGGAGAAATTTGGGTCACGTGGTTAAGCACAAGCCAGTCATTGTGGCCTTAGGATACAGGATTCCCCTAATGCTCCAGGCCTTCCACAGAGTTTGGGAGCGTTCACTGTGCTCTGCAGCACTTCTGGAGCCCAAGTGGAGCCCCACCTGATCCAGCGCAACTGAGCATGAGACACAGGATGTTCCCCCAAAGGAAATTCAGTGTCTTCCTACAAGAAAAGAGGAGATAGATTCTGGGCAGGCAAAGTCAGCATATGTTTACTGAATATGGACATATTAAGTCAGAAAATGTTCCTTTCCAGTTTAATTAAGAAGTAGCCTTGGAGATGAACCTGAAGTTTGAGCTGGATTAAACTTGCAAAGATGAAGGGAAAAAAAAGGAAAATGATCGTGAATTTCTTTGCATGTTGATTGTGTCCTCTGAAATGTAGGTCCCATGAAGGCAGGTGGTAGTCTGTTTTGTTCTCTTGTGATTTTAACCCTTATGCCATTGCAGTGTCACTTAGCAGGTAGTCAATAAACATTTATTAAATTTTTAAAAATACCTTAGAGCTTATTGAACGCAAGCCTCTTATTTTATGGGTAAGAGAAAAAGAATTAAGGTGTGCTGATCATGTACTATTTCCAGACAATCTGTAAGCTACTCTATTGACCACCACCAACTGCCAACATAGGTTTTATTATCTCTACAAAAAGCCCAGGGTTTGGGTCGTCAGAATACCCAGACCAGGGAACATAGTTAGTTAATGGGAGGACAGGAGTGTTGATGGAAGCAGGCTCTGAAAGCACAATTAAAATGACATAACCAGGAACCACAGAGCAGATAATGGAGTCAGAACCACAGGGAGAGTCCAATACAACCATCGTTAGCTCCCTGTGTTAAAGACACAAACACACAAACTGAAGACAGCACCACAACTTGTGACAAATATGGTTTCCTCTGCCAGCAGGCTTCCGCTCCCTAATTAGAAACAAACAGTCGCCTGCAAGCCAGTGTGCAGAACACACATGCAGCCTTATGCCAGAAACTTGGAATTTTTTCCTCAAGGTATGACACTGAAGGTAAATTCAAAGATGCTCTCCGCCAGGCACAGAAAGAATTTCCTCCCACCTCTCCCATGGAACCAACAGCCCACCTCTACAAATGAAGATCTATAACCAGCTCATGAACTCGGGTAGCAGACGCTGCCCCCACAGCAAGTTGCTCACCAGCCAGAGTCCCTTTAACAACTGTGACCTCAGAACCCCCTGATCTGTATCACTTACCTCCTTCCAACTCTCCTCTTCATGGATTCTGAGCCGCTGGGCTCTACAGCCATGGTCAAAATGATCTAAAGTCAAGCTACAGGGTCACGGCGCCACTGGCATTCCCAAGCCGCAAAGGAGCCTCCAGCTCTGGGCAGATCCACTTGCCGGGTGTCTGTTTGATAACATAAGGGGAGGCATCCGCTCACTGTCCTATGCCAGTATGAAAGGCACCCCTCCCATCAGTGTGACAAGTGCAATACTGGAATGGAGCCAGGGAATGAAAGGGAAGAAATGTGGATTCTTACCAATGCAGTTGATACCATTTTTTAAGGGTGACAGATGATGAAGGGGAAAAACAGGCAGAGAATCAGTGCCCTGCATTGAAAACCTTGGATCCTTCCCTGAATGAGTCAGGGTGAGCATTTTGTTTTGAAATTCAATTTCTGTTTACCTTATTTTTTTTCCTTTGGGGTTTTTTTTTTTATTTTCCTTTTGGGCTGTAGGATGGTTACATCCTCAACTATTCGATGGGAATGCTGTAAATAACAGAACTTATTTTTGAGGCTTCGGATGTAAAAAGAACCTTGCATTTCCCTCCCCCCCAACACATTTATTTATAGATTAAAATGTGTTCTTTTTTTTTCTGTTTCATGTGATTTTGAGAATTGACTGATACGTCTCCTCTGCTGTTTCCATATATGCCTGAGATGAGTTGTATTACTGGAAAGCAGAGAGGAATGCTCTGAGAAAGCCCTTCTAAGATGCTAAGAGTCAAGAGAGAACAGATACACACATTCCAACCTGATGTAGGGATGTCATCTTCTACTGTCTGTCATTCTATGTGAAGACCCTGTGTGACCTCTGGCACCTCTAACATCACAAGCCAGCCATGAAGGAGTGCCCTATTCTTTTGTCTACCAATAGGTGGCATCAAAATCTCTTTAGCTCTTCATCGCATTTTAAAAACCATTGGCAGAGAGCATTTTCTTTCTGAGATTTTGTATTTTACCATGGGTGATGCTTTAAAAAACACTAGATCATCTCTCTATTATTTCAGAACAGATTATCCCATTTACCTCTTTTTTAAAAATTTACTTTATTGAAATTTAGTTGATTTACAATGTTGTGTTAGTTTCTGCTGTACAGCAAAGTGATTCATATATATATGTTCTTTTTCATATTCTTTTCCATTATGGTTTATCACAGGATATTGACTTTAGTTCCCTGTGCTATACAGTAGGACCTTGTTGTTTATCCATTCTATATGTGATACTTTGCATTTGCCATTTACCTCTTAATTAGGCCTCTCAGTCACCCCTCAGTTTCCTCATTGTGAAAAGAAGATATTTGAATTGAACTTCAGCTCTGGGATTCTGCTTTTCAGGTACATAATGTCTGCTCTGCTACAACATTCCTCATGTTTGTGATGAACCAATCAAGATTCCATTCCTTTGGGTTTAAGGAGTGTCAGCATGCAACTATCACTCTGTTGTAGAGACAGCTATTTGCCTAGCCTGTAATTGTTTTTGTTTGTTTTTCCTTATTAAGAAAAGCACAATTTGATGGAGGTGGCCATGTGTCAGCCCCAAACTCACATTTCCCAGCCTTTCTTACAGACGGAATAGTCATGTGTCAAAGGTCTAGCCCTGCACTGTCAAATATGATAGCCAGTAGCACATGTAGCTGCTTAAATTCAAATTTATTAAAATTAAGTAAAATTAAAAATTCAGGGGCTTCCCTGGTGGCACAGTGGTTGAGAGTCCGCCTGCCAATGCAGGGGACACGGGTTCGTGCCCCGGTCCGGGAAGATCCCACATGCCGCGGAGCGGCTGGGCCCGTAAGCCATGGCCGCTGAGCCTGCGCGTCCAGAGCCTGTGCTCCACAATGGGAGAGGCCACAACAGTGAGAGGCCCGCTTACCGCAAAAAAAAAAAAAAAAAAAAAAATATTCATTTCCTCAGTTACAGGAGCCTCATTTTAAATGCTAATAGTCACAAGTAGCTAGTAGCTACCATCTTGGGCAGTTCAGATACAGAACATTTCCATCATTGCAGATAGTTCTGCTTTGCAACACTGGTCTAACTGTTGAGATGTCAGTGGAAGTTACAGATCAGTTTCTGAGATAGTCTTAAAAAGGAGCGAGATACCTTTGGGTACTGGCCTGTACCTTTATCTTCTAACCCCTATAGCCATCCCTTTTTTCTACCTGAAGTTGAAGGTGGATCAGCCATCATGTGACTAGAAAGAAGCAAGCATTTGCCAAGGCAGGCTCAGCAGAAAGATAAAAGGAACCTGGGTCTTTGATATCATGAAGACAACCACATTGCCACCAATTTTATTATGAGAAAAATAAAACCACTAGTTGATACAAGTCACTATTTTCAGCTTTTTATTACTAACAACCAAATAGTATTTCTAACTGATATACCCTCAGAAAGTTATCTGGACAATTTTCTATTAATAGCTTTGGATAAGTAAGCTTCTTTCCAGTTTTCTTTACTTCAGTCAGAGTTGAGAACAAGATCCTGGCTAAAAGAAACAAAACAATGTATATACCCACAAAGAGATAATTATTAATCATTCCTTTCAATATGCCAAATGGGCCAAAATGGGGGAGATGGGGCATTAATGGTGCCCCAAATAATTATCCCTTATTTTATAATTTGGCTGAAGAGTACCTTTGCACTATCCTAGAGGAAACGTTGGTGTGTAGCGAGAGAAAAGGAAAATAATATTTGAGCCTATTCTATCTGCTAGAAACTTGGCTGAATGATTTTACAACATAATCGTAATTAAGGCTCATGACAATCCAATAAGGTAATATGTATGGCTCTCCTTTTTTTTTTTTTGCGGTACGCGGGCCTCTCACTGTTGTGGCCTCTCCCGTTGCAGAGCACAGGCTCTGGACGCACAGGCCCAGTGGCCATGGCTCACGGGCCCAGCTGCTCCACGGCATGTGGGATCTTCCCGGACCGGGGCACAAACCCATGTCCCCTGCATCGGCAGGCAGACTCTCAACCACTGCGCCACCAGGGAAGCCCAGCTCTCCATTTTTCGTAGATAACAAATTGAGGCTGAGAGATACTAAGTATCTTGTCAAAATCTACATAGCCAGTTAATTATAGAGATGAGTTTTGAATCCAGGTCTGCTTGGCTTGACACAACTGCATAATGAAATTCCCCTAGTGAGTGAGTGCCATCAGATTCTTCTCCATACATGCTTACTTCAAGACTCTCATTCCATCCTCTGGACCACTTTTTTGATGGCCTTGATTCTTTTCTACCATAGAAAAGACCGATAACATTTATCTTCATCTTCATAAGCTGTAGAAATTGACCAGGCAGTTTAGAGCAAAAAGCTTTCCAAACAAGAAAACAACATGAACAAAGGCTCCAAGTCGAGAGCAGGCATGGCCAACAAGGCCTCTCTAGGGAAGAAGCTTATGAGCTGAGGACTGAAGGTCAGAAGGAGCTGGCATGCAGCGACCAGGGGGAAGAACATTCCAGGCATGGGGAACAGCAAGTATGAAGGCCCAGAGGTGGGAAAAGTTCTTCGAGTTCCTAATGGTCAGTTTTAAGAGTTTCAACAAGAGAGGATGAGGCAGTTAGATCACACTAAAGTTCCTAAAGGGGAAAAGAAGAAAGAAGGTGAAAAAGATGTGAGGAGGCTTCAATATTACAGAAGACTTGTCTTGCTAGTTTTACTAATTAAACACATTTTGAGCATCTAGTCTGTACCAAACACCATCTTAGACACTGGGGTTGACAAAACATTGCCCTTGTTCTTCAGAACTGTATAGTAAAGTGCAAACCATAGAACAGAAAAGGAACCCCAGAAGGGTCATCCACAGGACCCCCTGGTCGGGAGTTTACTTCCACTTCCTGGACTAATGACACCATCAGCCCCCATTGACACCCGTGGAAAGGAAGGCCTCTGGGCTGTGGGCTCAGGCAACCAACATGCAGAGGGTTATTTCTGAAAAAATGAGTCCATGTGTCCACATTTAAAGGAAGAACAGGAATTGCCTTGGCAGAATTCCCTCCCCCATATGACCCACTCTTCCCATGGCCAACATCCATAATTACCTTTTGGGTCAAATACTTTCATACATGTTACCTTGTTTACTCTTTGCAATAAATCTAGGAGACATCATTAGCCCCATCATGTAGTTCATACCTTTGAAAAACACCCATTCCTTCTGGTGGAAGGTGTCTTTCTGCTTCCCAGGTCACAAGATCAACTGCCGTGTGGCCATGGACACTGGCTCCTGGGGAGGAAAGTACACTGCTATTATAGTCATGGGCAGACCTCAGGGCCCTCAAGGGCATATTCTGGTTTGACAGTGTCTTCCCTGTAGGGTTGTTGTGAGGCAGTGTGCAGAGTTTTTAAAACACATATACATAAAGATATTTTTTAATTACTAAATGAAATCTTACTGTATCTCCTGGTTTGCAACCTGCTTTTTATGTCTAAAAATATTAACCTACATCATAATGTATAAGGACTATGAGATATCCTTATATATGGACATGACAAAAGATAATAAATGAATTCCCTGTTTTGAGCATTTTTTTTTCCAGTTCCTCACTCTTGTACACTATGCTTCCACAGCATGCTTTTATATCATGTACCCTTGAGATGATGTGACAGGAATACCAAGATGGTCACCTCTGTGGTATTCTTTCCAAAAATTCATAACCCCAGTCTAATCATGAGAAAAACATTAAACCAAAACAATGGAGGGAAGTTCTATAAAATATTTCACCAGTACAGCTCAAAACTATCAATATCATTAAAAAAGGAAAAAAGAAGGAAAGACTGAGAAACTGTCACAGACCAGAAGATATTGAGACAACAATAGGTGCAATGTGGCCTCCTAGACTGGATCCTGGGACAGAAAGATGACACTAATGGAAAAGCTGGTGAAATCCAAATAAACCTGGAGTCTACTTAATAGTAATACACCAATGTTGATTGCTTAGTTATGACAAAAGTCCCATGGGAATATACATAATCTCTTAACATTAGGGGAAAACGGATGAGAAGTATATGGAAATTCTCTGAAATCTCTTTATAAATTTTCCATAAATCTAAAATTAAACCCCATTAAAGTCTATTTTTAAAAAACATACAACTCAGAATCCAACAGCACATTAAAAGGACCATACACAATGATCAAGTGGGGTTTATCCCAGGAATACAAGGATTCTTCAATATACGTAAATCAATCAATGTGATACACCATATTAACAACTGAAGGAGAAAAACCATATGATCATCTCAATAGATGCAGAGAAAGCTTTTCACAAAATTCTACACCCATTCATGATAAAAACCCTCCACAGAGTAGGCATAGAGGGAACTTACCTCAACATAATAAAGGCCATATATGACAAACACACAGCCAACATCATCCTCAATGGTGAAAAATTGAAACCATTTCCACCAAGACCAGGAACAAGACAAGGTTGCCCACTCTCACCAGTATTATTCAACAAAGTTTTGGAAGTTTTAACCACAGCAATCAGAGAAGAAAAAGAAATAAAAGGAATCCAAATCGGAAAAGAAGAAATAAAGCTGTCACTGTTTGCAGATGACATGATGCTATACATACAGAATCCTAAAGATGCTACCAGAAAACTACTAGAGCTAATCAGTGAATTTGGTAAAGTAGTAGGATACAAAATTAATGCACAGAAATCTCTGGCATTCCTATACACTAATGATGAATAATCTGAAAGTGAAATTAAGAAAACACTCCCATTTGCCACTGCAACAAAGAATAAAATATCTAGGAATAAACCTACCTAAGGAGACAAAAGACCTGTATGCAGAAAATTATAAGATACTGATGAAAGAAAGTAAAGATGATACAAACAGATGGAGAGATATACCATGTTCTTGGATTGGAAGAATCAACATTGTGAAAATGACTCTACTACCCAAAGCAATCTACAGATTCAATGAAATCGCTATCAAACTACCACTGGCATTTTTCACAGAACTAGAAAAAATATTTCACAATTTGTATGGAAACACAAAAGACCCCGAATAGCCAAAGCAATCTTAGAAAGAAAAACGGAGCTGGAAGAACTAGGTTCCCAGACTTCAGATTGTAGTACAAAGCTACAGAAATCAAGACAGTATGGTACTGGCACAAAAACAAAAATATAGATCAATGGAACAGAATAGAAAGCCCAGAGATAAACCCATGCACATATGGTCAACTTATTTTTGATAAAGGAGGCAAGAATATACAATAGAGAAATGACAGCCTCATCAATAAGTGGTACTAGGAAAACTGGACAGCTACTTGTATAAGAATGAAATTAGAACACTCCCTAACACCATACACAAAAATAAGCTCAAAACGGATTAAAGACCTAAATGTAAGGCCAGGCACTATAAAACTCTTAGAGGAAAACATAGGAAGAACACTCTATGACATAAATCACAGCAAGATCCTTTTTGACCCACCTCCTAGAGAAATGGAAATAAAAACAAAAATGAACAAATGGGACCTAATGAAACTTCAAAGCTTTTGCACAGCAAAGGAAACCATAAACAAGACCAAAAGACAACCCTCAGAATGGGACAAAGTATTTGCAAATGAAGCAACTGACAAAGGATAAATCTCCAAAATTTACAAGGAGCTCATGCAACTCAATATCATAAAAACAAACAACCCAATCCAAAAATGGGCAGAAGACCTAAATAGACATTTCTCCAAAGCAGATATACAGATTGCCAAGAAACACATGAAAGAATGCTCAACATCATTAATCATTAAAGAAATGCATATCAAAACTACAATGAGATATCATCTCACACCAGTCAGAATGGCCATCATCAAAAAATCTACAAACAATAAATGCTGGAGGGGGTGTGGAGAAAATGGAACCCTCTTGTACTGTTGGCAGGGTTGCAAGTTGATACAGCCACTATGGAGAACAGTATGGAGTTTCCTTTAAAAACTAAAATAGAACTACCATACGACCCAGCAATCCCACTACTGGGCGTATACCCTGTGAAAACCATAATTTTAAGAGTCATGCACCACAATGTTCATTGCAGCTCTATTTATAATAGCCATGACTGGAAGCAACCTAAGTGTCCATCAACAGATGAATGGATAAAGAAGATGTGGCACATATATACAAGGGAATATTACTCAGCCATAAAGAAACAAAATTGAGTTATTTGTAGTGAGGTAGATGGACCTAGAGACTGTCATACAGAGTGAAGTAAGTCAGAAAGAGTAAAACAAATACTGTATGCTGACACATATATATGGAATCTAAAACAAAACAAAACAAAAAATCTTTAAGAACCTAGGGGCAAGACGGGAATAAAGACACAGACCTACAAGAGAATGGACTTGAGGATATGAGGGGGAAGGGTAAGGTGGCACAAAGTGAGAGAGTGGCATGGACATATATACACTACCAAATGCAAAAGAGCTAGTGGGAAGCAGCCGCATAGCACAGGGAGATCAGCTCGGTGCTTTGTGACCACCTAGAGCAATGGGATGGAGAGTGTGGGAGGGAGGGAGATGCAAGAGGGAAGAGATATGGGGATATATGTATATGTATAACTGATTCACTTTGTTGTAAAGCAGAAACTAACACACCATTGTAAAGCAATTATACTCCAATAAAGATGCTTAAAAAATAATAAAATAAATAAATAACACACAACTTTTCCACTTGTTTCCTTAAGATAAAGTTATACTAGTTGAAGTGAAGCCTCTGCAAAATTTTCAGGCTCTGGGTACATTTTGTGAAATTAATGGTAATTTAACTTAACGCATCATTTTTGCCTACTTTGTCAGCAAAAGCCTCATTTTATGTGCTTGACATCTTTAAGTCAAATGTCTCCTGGGCAAATTCCACAGGAAGACATTCCCCAGTTAACTCCACAGAACTCAGAGACAATATTGATGTGAACAGCCAAAGAATTAGGACGCAGCCCACATTTCCCAGACTGGTTGGTTCTCATAGGGCAAAGGAATTAAGAAAAAACCAAAAAACTCCTGGGAAACAAGGACAGAAATTCAGAGGATGCCGTTTGTACTTAGTCATTTTTCTGATTGCAAGTCTGCTTTCTGCATTTTTCCAGCAGCACCGCATTTAAAGTGAATCACCGGTGATCAAAGGCAGACCAAAATAACACATTGTTCCTCCAGAGAAGAGAATGTAAAGTCCTATCATTCTGAGGGTATTCTTGGGGAGAAAAGGAAAGATGAGCCAGAGAAAGACCACATTGCCTCCTTTTTCTAAAAGTAAGGCCTGTAATTTTGCTCTTTTGAAAATCTTTTTTAAAAACACTTGCCTATTGGCAAAGGCATAAGTAATGCTGAGGCATGTATAAAAAGTTTATCTGTTTTGCTTCTGTCACCTCCTCCTGCAGCACTGTGCAGGGGGTGATCTCCATTGTGTCTGATCTTGCTGTTGGTATTTATAGGAAGGGAGACATTAACAGGTACTGAGCATCTGTGTACCAGGCGCTGTACTAGGCCTCTTCAGGTGTGTTCTCATTGATTTTTCCCAACAGTGCAGGGTAAGAGTGTGGGAGATTCCCAAAAATTGATACTATTCTTCTCCTTCATATATATATGAAAATATATATATGGATATATGTGGATGTATCCCTTGCCGTGTGCCTCTACAACTCCTCCCATGGAGTAGAGGAATCTGTTTGTCCACTCTCTTAAATCTAGGCCAGCCTTGTGGCTTGCTTTGGCCAATAGAAAGCAGAAAAAGTTTGGTGCCAGCTCTGAGTCTAGACTTCTAAGAGGACTGGCACATTTTCACCCTGTCACCAGGAGAAGTCCAGGCCATCCTGTTGGAAGGTGAGTTAGAGATGAGAGGAGATGAGCCGCTACAGTTGAAACCCAGATATGTGAGACAACCTGGGCAAGATTAGCATACCAGCCTCCAGCCAGCCCTCGATTGGTCATAGACACGTGAATGAGCTATGCCCAAAACAGCCAAGCCTGCACAAAAGTATGAGCTCATAAATACTTCACACTTTAAGCCACTGAGTTTTGGAGGTGGTTTGTTATATATCAAAAGTGAATTGATACAAGGAGATGGTCATATTTCTTTTTAAGATATAAGAAAACTGAGGCATAGAGAGATTGAATAAGGTCCCAAGATCACACAGTAAGTGGAGAGAGTCAGGAGTCAACCAAAAATTAAATAAATCCAAGGCCTCTACTGCTTCCACTGAACCCCTGCCCATAGAATGAAAACAAAAACAAAACCAACACAACTGAGTGTCACAGTTACTTAAATGTGGTAAAACTAGAGTTCCTTTCCTAGCTGTCTCCCAGGTAGTGAGCAGTGTGGGTGCACGTATGTACCTTTGTAGAAAATGATCTATTCAATGGAGAGAATGGTGAGAGACAGCTATTTTTTAACTTCAATAACAGTCTAAAACAAATGTATTCACCTTGGTGTAAATGTGTAATCACCTCAGGTTGACAAATGACTTGCTTTTGACAAACTGATTTGTTTCTCCCTTAAAAGCAAGGCCACTCTGGCATAACCAATCAGCACTCCTTTTCTCCCTCCCTGTGGGGCTCTGCCCACTCTTCCATCCCTCCTTGTGCTGAAACCATGTACAAGCCCCTGTGTCCTTGTGTTTTTTTTTTTTTTTAAATCTTTATTGGGGTATAATTGCTTTACAATGGTGTGTTACTTTCTGCTTTATAACAAAGTGAATCAGTCATACATAAACATATGTTCCCATATGTCTTCCCTCTTGCATCTCCCTCCCTCCCACCTTCCCTATCCCACCCCTCCAGGCTGTCACAAAGCACCGAGCCAATATCCCTGGGCCATGCGGCTGCTTCCTACTAGCTATCTACCTTACTACGTTTGTTAGTGTGTATATGCCCATGACTCTCTCTCGCCCTGTCACAGCTCACCCTTCCCCCTCCCCATAACCTCAAGTCCATTTTCTAGGAGGTCTGCATCTTTATTCCTGCCTTACCCCTAGGTTCTTCATGACATTTTTTTTTTCTTAAATTCCATATATATGTGTTAGCATACGGTATTTGTCTTTTTCTTTCTGACTTACTTCACTCTGTATGACAGACTCTAGGTTTATCCACCTCATTACAAATAGCTCAATTTCGTTTCTTTTTATGGCTGAGTAATATTCCATTGTATATATGTCCCACATCTTCTTTATCCATTCATCCGATGATGGGCACTTAGGTTGTTTCCATCTCTGGGCTATTGTAAATAGAGCTGCAATGAACATTTTGGTACATGACTCTTTTTGAATTTTGGTTTTCTCAGGGTATATGCCCAGTAGTGGGATTGCTGGGTCATATGTTAGTTCTATTTGTACTTTTTTAAGGAACCTCCATACTGTTCTCCATAGTGGCTGAACCAATTCACATTCCCACCAGCAGTGCAAGAGTGTTCCCTTTTCTCCACACCCTCTCCAGCATTTGTTGTTTCTAGATTTTTTGATGATGGCCATTCTGACTGGTGTGAGATGATATCTCATTGTAGTTTTGATTTGCATTTCTCTAATGATTAACAATGTTGAGCATTCTTTCATGTGTTTGTTGGCAGTCTGTATATCTTCTTTGGAGAAATGTCTATTTAGGTCTTCTGCCCATTTTTGGATTGGGTTGTTTGTTTTTTTGTTATTGAGCTGCATGAGCTGCTTGTAAATTTTGGAGATTAATCCTTTGTCGGTTGCGTCATTTGCAAATACTTTCTCCCATTCTGAGGGTTGTCTTTTGGTCTTGTTTATGGTTTCCTTTGCTGTGCAAAAGCTTTGAAATTTCATTAGGTCTCATTTGTTTATTTTTGTTTTTATTTCCATTACTCTAGGAGGTGGGTCAGAAAGAATCTTGCTGTGATTTATGTCATAGAGTGTTCTGCCTATGTTTTCCTCTAAGAGTTTGATAGTTTCTGGCCTTACATTTAGGTCTTTAATCCATTTTGAGCTTATTTTTGTGTATGGTGTTAGGGAGTGATCTAATCTCATACTTTACATGTACCTATCCAGTTTTCCCAGCACCACTTATTGAAGAGGCTGTCCTTTCTCCACTGTACATTCCTGCCACCTTTATCAAAGATAAGGTGTCCATATGTGCGTGGGTTTATCTCTGGGCTTTCTATCCTGTTCCATTGATCTATCTTTCTGTTTTTGTGCCAGTACCATACTGTCTTGATTACCGTAGCCTTGTAGTATTGTCTGAAGTCTGGGAGCCTGATTCCTCCAGCTCCGTTTTTCGTTCTCAAGATTGCTTTGGCTATTCGGGCTCTTTTGTGTTTCCATACAAATTGCAAAATTTTTTGTTCTAGTTCTGTGAAAAATGCCAGTGGTAGTTTGATAGGGATTGCACTGAATCTATAGATTGCTTTGGGTAGTAGAGTCATTTTCACAATGTTGATTCTTCCAATCCAAGAACATGGTATATCTCTCCATCTATTTGTATCATCTTTAATTTCTTTCATCAGTATCTTATAATTTTCTGCATACAGGTCTTTTGTCTCCTTAGGTAGGTTTATTCCTAGATATTTTATTCTTTTTGTTGCAATGGTAAATGGGAGTGTTTTCTTGATTTCACTTTCAGATTTTTCATCATTAGTATATAGGAATGCCAGAGATTTCTGTGCATTAATTTTGTATCCTGCAACTTTACCAAATTCATTGATTAGCTCTAGTAGTTTTCTGGTAGCATCTTTAGGATTCTCTATGTATAGGATCTTGTCATCTGCAAACAGTGACAGCTTTACTTCTTCTTTTCCGATTTGGATTCCTTTTATTTCCTTTTCTTCTCTGATTGCTGTGGCTAAAACTTCCAAGACTATGTTGAATAAGAGTGGTGAGAGTGGGCAACCTTGTCTTGTTCCTGATCTTAGTGGAAATGCTTTCAGTTTTTCACCATTGAGGATGATGTTGGCTGTGGGCTTGTCATATATGGCCTTTATTATGTTGAGGAAAGTTCCCTCTATGCCTACTTTCTGCAGGGATTTTATCATAAATGGGTGTTGAATTTTGTCAAAAGCTTTCTCTGCATATATTGAGATGATCATATGGTTTTTTTCCTTCAATTTGTTAATATGGTTTATCACATTGATAGATTTGCGTATATTGAAGAATCCTTGCATTCCTGGAATAAACCCCACTTGATCATGGTGTATGATCCTTTTAATGAGCTGTTGGATTCTGTTTGCTAGTATTTTGTTGAGGATTTTTGCATCTATGTTCATCAGTGATATTGGCCTGTAGTTTTCTTTCTTTGTGACATCCTTGCCTGGTTTTGGTATCAAGGTGATGGTGGCCTCGTAGAAGGAGTTTGGAAGTGTTCCTCCCTCTGCTATATTTTGGAAGAGTTTGAGAAGGATAGGTGTTAGCTCTTCTCTAAATGTTTGATAGAATTCACCTGTGAAGCCATCTGGTCCTGGGCTTTTGTTTGTTGGAAGATTTTTAATCACAGTTTCAATTTCAGTGGTTGTGATCGGTCTGTTCATATTTTCTATTTCTTCCTGATTCAGTCTTGGCAGGTTGTGCATTTCTAAGAATTTGTCCATTTCTTCCAAATTGTCCATTTTATTGGCATAGAGTTGCTTGTAGTAATCTCTCATGATCTTTTGTATTTCTGCAGTGTCAGTTGTTACCTCTCCTTTTTCATTTCTAATTCTATTGATTTGAGTCTTCTCCCTTTTTTTCTTGATGAGTCTGGCTAGTGGTTTATCTATTTTGTTTATCTTCTCAAAGAACCAGCTTTTAGTTTTATTGATCTTTGCTATTGTTTCCTTCATTTCTTTTTCATTTATTTCTGATCTGATTTTTATGATTTCTTTCCTTCTGCTAGCTTTGGGGTTTTTTTGTTCTTCTTTCTCTAATTGCTTGAGGTGCAAGGTTAGGTTGTTTATTCGAGATGTTTCCTGCTTCTTAAGGTGGGCTTGTATTGCTATAAACTTCCCCCTTAGAACTGCTTTTGCTGCATCCCACAGGTTTTGGGTCATTGTGTCTCCATTGTCATTTGTTTCTAGGTATTTTTTGATTTCCTCTTTGATTTCTTCAGTGATCACTTCATTATTAAGTAGTGTATTGTTTAGCCTCCATGTGTTTGTATTTTTTACAGATCTTTTCCTGTAATTGATATCTAGTCTCATGGCCTTGTGGTCAGAAAAGATACTTGATACAATTTCAATTTTCTTAAATTTACCAAGGCTTGATTTGTGACCTAAGATATGATCTATCCTGGAGAATGTTCCATGAAAGTTGAGAAAAATGTGTATTCTGTTGTTTTTGGATGGAGTGTCCTATAAATATCAATTAAGTCCATCTTGTTTAATGTATCATTTAAAGCTTGTGTTTCCTTATTTCTTTTCATTTTGGATGATCTGTCCATGGGTGAAAGTGGGGTGTTTAAGTCCCCTACTATGAATGTGTTACTGTCGATTTCCCCTTTTATGGCTGTTAGTATTTGCCTTACGTATTGAGGTGCTCCTATGTTGGGTGCATAAATATTTACAATTGTTATATCTTCTTCTTGGATCGATCCCTTGATCATTATGTAGTGTCCTTCTTTGTCTCTTTTAATAGTCCTTATTTTAAAGTCTATTTTGTCTGATATGAGAATTGCTACTCCAGCTTTCTTTTGGTTTCCATTTGCATGGAATATCTTTTTCCATCCCCTTACTTTCAGTCTGTATGTGTCTCTAGGTCTGAAGTGGGTCTCTTGTAGACAGCATATATAAGGGTCTTGTTTTTGTATCCATTCAGCTAATCTGTGTCTTTTGGTGGGAGCATTTAGTCCATTTACATTTAAGGTAATTATCGATATGTATGTTCCTATTCCCATTTTCTAAATTGTTTTGGGTTTGTTATTATAGGTCTTTTCCTTCTCTTGTGTTTCTTGCCTAGAGAAGATCCTTTAGTATTTGTTGTAAAGCTGGTTTGGTGGTGCTGAACTCTCTCAGCTTTTGCTTGTCTGTAAAGCTTTTAATTTATCCATCAAATCTGAATGAGATCCTTGCTGGGTAGAGTAGTCTTGGCTGCAGGTTTTTCTCCTTCATCACTTTCAGTATGTCCTGCCACTCCCTTCTGGCTTGTAGGGTTTCTGCTGAGAGATCAGCTGTTAACCTTATTGGGATTCCCTTATGTGTTATTTGTTGTTTTTCCCTTGCTGCTTTTAATATGCTTTCTTTGTATTTAATTTTTGACAGTTTGATTAATATGTGTCTTGGCGTATTTCTCCTTGGATTTATCCTGTATGGGACTCTCTGTGCTTCCTGGACTTGATTAACTATTTCCTTTCCCATATTAGGGAAGTTTTCAACTATAATCTCTTCAAATATTTTCTCAGTCCCTTTCTTTTTCTCTTCTTCTTCTGGAACCCCTATAATTCGAATGTTGGTGTGTTTAGTGTTGTCCCAGAGGTCTCTGAGACTGTCCTCAGTTCTTTTCATTCTTTTTTCTTTATTCTGCTCTGCAGTAGTTATTTCCACTATTTTATCTTCCAGGTCACTTATCCGTTCTTCTGCCTCAGTTATTCTGCTATTGATCCCATCTAGAGTACTTTTAATTTCATTTATTGTGTTGTTCATTGTTGCTTGTTTCATTTTTATTTCTTCTAGGTCCTTGTTAACTGATTCTTGCATTTTGTCCATTCTATTTCCAAGATTTCGATCATCCTTACCATCATTATTCTGAATTCTTTTTCAGGTAGACTGCCTATTTCCTCTTCATTTGTTAGGTCTGGTGCATTTTTATCTTGCTCCTTCATCTGCTGTGTGTTTTTCTGTCTTCTCATTTTGCTTATCTTACTGTGTTTGGGGTCTCCTTTTTGCAGACTGCAGGTTCGTAGTTCTCGCTGTTTTTGATGTCTGTCTCCAGTGGCTAAGGTTGGTTCAGTGGGTTGTGTAGGCTTCCTGGTGGAGGGGACTAGTGCCTGTGTTGTGGTGGATGAGGCCAGATCTTGTCTCTCTAGTGGGCAGGTTCACATCTGGTGGTGTGTTTTGGGGTGTTGTCCTTGTGTTTTGAAGTAAAATGCTGACTCAAGAATTAATGCTTGGGAAACGTGAAGGTGGAGAAACAGAATAGCTGTTTGGTTGGGAAACTAGTAACAATTTAGACTGTAATTCTGCCACATCACAGAATCACTGAACTTTCCCTGAAAGATACAGATAAATGCCCAACACACATTTCTAAGTTGTTTTTTCAAGAAGCAGACCCCCACCAGATGAAAACTGCTGACCACAAGAACATAGACCCTAGACTGATTGAAACCAGAAGGTTAATTATGCTTAAAATTTCACCTTAATGCCAACCAATCCAAGAATTGTCCACAAGCTGATCATACCCTGCTCCTTGAGCACTATAAAACTCCTCACTACCCCCTCAAGGGTGGGCACAGTTTCTGAGGCACTACTAGCCTGCTGAGTTCCCTCTTTGTCTGGCAAAGAAATAAAGTTACTCTTTCTCTTTCCTCCAAAACTCTGTCTCTGTATTTCTTTTTGACATCATTGCACAGAGGGCCAATACTCTGGCAACAGTGCCATGTCTCTCTCCAAACATTTCCCCTTTTGTCTCCTATGCATATCCTCTAACTTTCTTTGTCACAACCTGTATAAAAGTGGTTTAATTAATCCTTAATAGCCCCATTCCCCTAACTCCTGCATTTTTGACAACTTCCTTGTCTGGCCTTGAATTTGTCCCTCCTCTAGTTCATTATTTCTTTCTTTGGATCCACAAGACAGTGAATTAGATCATGACATTCCTCTGTTTAACACCCTGCAGCCCTTTTCTATTGCTCTCAGGAGAGTCTGAACTCCTTAACATGGACAAGTAGTTCCTGCATGGCCGTTTTTCTACTTTTCTGGCTTGTCTCACACTATGACCCTGTCCAGCTCCTGACATCTGTGCTTTAGCCAAACTGAATTTCTTTCACTTTTTGCTTCTATTTCTGAGCCCACCCACATGCTATTTTCTCTGCTGGGAATTCCCTTTAAGTGCATGAGCACATATGCATGCGTGCATGCACAAACACACACACACACACAAGTTTTAGAAAAAAAATTTCCCTCCTCCTGAGAATCCTGCCCTGAATATCCTAAACCACATAACATGGTCTTATTATGGGCCCACAAGTAGCCTGTACTTACCCTACTATAACATTTACCACTCAATACTGTATTTGCTCATTTAACTACCTGTATCCCTTAACATACTGTCTATTTCATCTGCCATTGTATACCCAAGACTGTCATGGAGCTTTTTACATAGTAGACTCTCAGTAAACATTAATTGAATACACGAATCATATGTTGTTATTCTTTCTTATGTATGGTTTAGCCTCAAAAGAATTTTCATAGTTTTTAAGACTCAGTATACAAGGAAACAAAGTTGTAATATTTTTGGTAATAAGTAACAGAAAAATGAACATAAACTAAGGTAAATAATCATGAATTGATTGACTTATGTATTTGGAAGACTCCAGAAGCAGAATAATAATCAGGTGGGTTTTATCCAGAAATGCTGGCTATGTCTTACTGCTGTAAGACAGAGTAAGGTAGTTGGAACTGCTCAGACTACACATTCACAGATCCGGAGGATGAGAGAAAACACTTTTGTCCAGAAACCCTAAGCAAAATTTACAAGGTTTGTTCTGATTGGATCACTTAGGCCATATGGCCATCAAAGAGTCAATACTGGGGCCAGGATAATGTGACGTGATGATGGCTTAAGCTTCCCACTCCCCAAATAAGTGGGTTGTGTAGGGAAGTAGTGGCCAATTAAATGAACATCGGGGTACCATTGAGAAGAGAGTCATCTGCTCACAGACATAGAGAACAGACTTGTGGTAAAAAGGGGGGGGTGTTGGGGACAGATGGATTGGGAATCGGAGATCTGCAGATACAAACTATTATATATAGAATGGATAAATAACAAGGTCCTACTGTATAGCGCAAGGAACTGTATTCAATATCCTGTGATAACATGATGGAAAAGAATATGAAAATAAATTTATATACATGTATAACTGAATCACTTTGCTGTACAGCAGAAATTAACACAAAACTGTAAATCAAGTATACTCAATAAAATAATTTCTTTAAAAAAGAAAGTCTTTCCTCAGAACAAGTCTTAAAAAAAAGAGAGTCATGGGTACCAGCCACAGCTAACAACGACTCTACATTTGTCACCACATCATTTTCCATGACTGAATTCATGATGATTCACAGGAGGACATACGTTCTCTGTGTGGTCTTCTCTCAATATGTAGTCTTCTCACATTATACAGATTCTGATGAGCCTCTTCTCAACATCATTCTGTGATGGAACAGCCCTCAGAGTAGGGCTACTTTAACATGACTGACAGAAACTTTGCAGCCTTTTGATGAATTATCACTCAAAGTTAACATTTTAAATGCAGAGCCTTCATCAACTATTTCTAAAGAGCAGTTCGTCAAACGTGTTCTACCAGTTCCAGCTGTTGGTTGCTCCTGGCCTTGGGAATGGCTTCTCTCTCTTTGATCTTGTTTTTCATTTCTGTATTATTCTCACTGGAAGCCTCTGTATTTCACTTATTCTGCATCAGTGGAAAAGCATTTGACATTTTGCTCTTTGGGGACAAAAAGAGTAGCTTTCAGATGAGGCCCAAACTGAAACCCTCAAGCAGAAACATCATTCTTTCTGTACTGAAACAAAACATTCTTTCTGGATTTAGCATGTCAGAGATTTTACTATTCAGCTCTGTCCTGCCAATATTAACCAGTTTTACAATGAAAATCAGTGCAAGTAGGATAAAGAAAGATGTCAGTCAGATCATTTAAGGGGGTGATTCAGGCCATCAAATTTGTAGAAAGTGATTCAACACATCATAATATCTCTGCTTTTTATAGATATCAACTCAACTAGACTTCAAACCCACCTTTATTTTGTAAATATTTTTCCATCCATCAGAAATGAGAACAAGGATGGCACAGACACTACGTTTCACAGCCTCTTATTAGAGTCGCCACAAGAGCATGGCGATCTATTCATGATTCACTTTTTTTCCTGAATCCTTCCTTCAGGGAATACAGAAGCACATAATCAAAGGCAAGTGTTAATCGTCAATCATTCATTCAATATTTGCTGAGCACTTGCTATATGCCAGGTACTCTTCCTTTCACTGGAGAGATAAGGGGGGAAGAAAATAGACTTGATATTGTAAGGGTGTGATGGTCATGGTCAGATTGCTCTAATAAAGCATGGTGTGATTATGATAGAGAATTTGCAGTGTTGTATGGAAGCATCAGGCTGGGGGAGTTAACATGGTCTAAAGAAACAGAAATGGAAAAGTTTCCTGAAGAGGTAATATTTAGGCTCAGACTTGAAGGGTCAGTACACGTTGGCCAGGAAAATGGAATTGAGGGAGGAGGAAAAGGCAGAGAAATTGTTGTATCAGGAGATAAAAGTGACTGGGGAGAGAGTTGGAAGAGGGAGACAGAGGGCAGGGTGAGGGAGGGGCAAGAGATGGAAAAAAGAGATGGCATAGGGTTCAATGAGAATCAAGAGGGGGAAGGGGCTGATAATGGAAGATTTTATAAGGCCATTGAAGAGTGGACTTTAAGGAATAATTGAAAAAATTTTAAAAGGGGACTAGCATGATTTTATTTCTATCTAAGAAAGCTCCTTCTAGGAGTTGGGTCGAGAACTGATTAAAGGTGAGGAGACAGGAAGTAGGGAGAATATTTACTTACGATGGTGGCAGTGATCTTGGTGAAAGATGATGGTGGTCTAAACACAGGTGGTGACAGTGAGGATGGAAGGGCTGTGTGATTCCAGAGATATCCATAAGACAAAAATTCATGTGACTTGGGTCCATTTAGTGTGGAGCCACAATACTTCTGCTCACATCTGAGATAATCTGCAGACAGTTCATACACACAGAGGGCTGCCTGCATTTGTGTCTGGGATACTCCGGCCACTGGCATGGGGTGGCTAGAATATAAGTAAGTCAATGTTTCAAGAGTGACTCTCTACCAAAGAGAGATAGAAATTTGTAGATAAATATCCCAGTTTTTGAAAGCATTTCCACTAAGATCAGGAACAAGACAAGGTTGCCCACTCTCACCACTCTTATTCAACATAGTTTTGGAAGTTTTAGCCACAGCAATCAGAGAAGAAAAGGAAATAAAAGGAATCCAAATCGGAAAAGAAGAAGTAAAGCTGTCACTGTTTGCAGATGACATGATACTATACATAGAGAATCCTAAAGATGTTACCAGAAAACTACTAGAGCTAATCAATGAACTTGGTAAAGTAGCAGGATACAAAATTAATGCACAGAAATCTCTGGCATTCCTATATACTAATGATGAAAAATCTGAAAGTGAAATCAAGAAAACACTCCCATTTACCATTGCAACAAAAAGAAAAAAATATCTAGGAATAAACCTACCTAAGGAGACAAAAGACCTGTATGCAGAAAATTATAAGACACTGATGAAAGAAATTAAAGATGATACAAATAGATGGAGAGATATACCATGCTCTTGGATTGGAAGAATCAACATTGTGAAAATGACTCTACTACCCAAAGCAATCTATAGATTCAATGCAATCCCTATCAAACTACCACTGGCATTTTTCACAGAACTAGAGAAAAAAATTTTGCAATTTGTATGGAAACACAAAAGAGCCCGAATAGCCAAAGCAATCTTGAGAACGAAAAACGGAGCTGGAGGAATCAGGCTCCCAGACTTCAGACAATACTACAAGGCTACGGTAATCAAGACAGTATGGTACTGGCACAAAAACAGAAAGATAGATCAATGGAACAGGATAGAAAGCCCAGAGATAAACCCACGCACATATGGACACCTTATCTTTGATAAAGGTGGCAGGAATGTACAGTGGAGAAAGGACAGCCTCTTCAATAAGTGGTGCTGGGAAAACTGGACAGGTACATGTAAAAGTATGAGGTTAGATCACTCCCTAACACCATACACAAAAATAAGCTCAAAATGGATTAAAGACCTAAATGTAAGGCCAGAAACTATCAAACTCTTAGAGGAAAACATAGGCAGAACACTCTATGACATAAATCACAGCAAGATTCTTTCTGACCCACCTCCTAGAGTAATGGAAATAAAAACAAAAATAAACAAATGGGACCTAATGAAACTTCAAAGCTTTTGCACAGCAAAGGAAACCATAAACAAGACCAAAAGACAACCCTCAGAATGGGAGAAAGTATTTGCAAATGAAGCAACTGACAAAAGATTAATCTCCAAAATTTATAAGCAGCTCATGCAGCTCAATAACAAAAAAACAAACAACCCAATCCAAAAACGGGCAGAAGACCTAAACAGACATTTCTCCAAAGAAGATATACAGACTGCCAACAAACACATGAAAGAATGCTCAACATCATTTATCATTAGAGAAATGCAAATCAAAACTACAATGAGATATCATCTCACACCAGTCAGAATGGCCATCATCAAAAAATCTAGAAAAAATAAATGCTGGAGAGGGTGTGGAGGAAAGGGAACACTCTTGCACTGCTGGTGGGAATGTGAATTGGTTCAGTCACTATGGAGAACAGTATGGACGTTCCTTAAGAAACTATAAATAGAACTAACATATGACCCAGCAATCCCACTACTGGGCATATACCCAAACCAAAATTCAAAAAGAGTCATGTACCAAAATGTTCATTGCAGCTCTATTTACAATAGCCCAGAGATGGAAACAACCTAAGTGCCCATCATCGGATGAATGGATAAAGAAGATGTGGCACATATATACAATGGAATATTACTCAGCCATAAAAAGAAACGAAATTGAGCTATTTGTAATGAGGTAGATAGACCTAGAGTCTGTCATACAGAGTGAAGTAAGTCAGAAAGAAAAAGACAAATACCGTATGCTAACACATATATATGGAATTTAAGGGAAAAAAATGTCATGAAGAACCTAGGGGTAAGACAGGAATAAAGATGTAGACCTATTGGAGAACAGACTTGAGGATACGGGGAGGGGGAAGGGTGAGCTGTGACGGTGAGAGAGAGTCATGGACATATACACAGTAACAAACATAGTAAGGTAGATAGCTAGTGTGAAGCAGCCGCATGGCCCAGGGATATTGGCTCGGTGCTTTGTGACAGCCTTGATGGGTGGGATAGGGAGGGTGGGAGGGAGGGAGACGCAAGGGGGAAGACATATGGGAACATATGTATATGTATAACTGATTCACTTTGTTATAAAGCAGAAAGTAACACACCATTGTAAAGCAATTATACCCCAATAAAGATGTTAAAAAATAAAAAAAATATATCCCAGTTTTCTTGTCTTTGTGTAAGATGATTCTTGGTATCTTCTCCATAGTCTCTTAGGGGCCCTCACTGAAACCGAACCCCAGTGGCCCACAGTGGTGACCCTTCATAAATGCAGCTTTACCGGCTTTCTGACCCTCTAAATCTACTGCCCTCACTTCTGCTTCCTAGGATCACTTCCCAAATAAACTACCTGCACCAAAATCCTTGTCTCAGGGCTAGCTCTTGGAGAAACTCAAATTAAGCGTTACATTCCTGTTAGATTTATTAACTGAAAGAGACTTTTATAAAGCTCATCTATACTTCTTCGAGCCTTTCAAATCATACTTCTCACTCAACAGAGGAAAATGGCCAGATCCCACTCAGGACTATTCCTCTGGAGGGCAGATGAGTAGAATATTAGATTCTAATAAAATCACATTCCTGCCTTCCTTGCCAGGGCCTCTATCAGCCAGTTCTCTGCCTGAGATTCCATTTTCTAAACCAGTGACTAGGGGCAAGCAGAGAGGATTATGCCCACTGCAAATCATCTAAAATCAAATACCTCGGCCTTTTGCACCTATGTTTTATTAATATGTATTAAACATTGTTGCAGCCTTGTCAAGAGCTGGGAGAACAAGTAGTTTAGTATATAATCACTTTTTTTATGGCTTTCTGGATTTTACACAAATTGAATTTTAAAGGAAAATATACACACTATCTAGGGATAGATCAGAAGACAAATACCTTCCCACCTGCCCACAACTTGATCTCACCTCATACTCTTTATGTTAAACGAGATCATGATATAAGGCAAGAAAATCATCTCCCTGTCAGGCTCCCTGTCTTCCTTCCTCATTTCCTGTTGGCCATGTCTGCAGATCAGAAAGAATAGAGGAGGGCAGCAAGGACAGGGGAGAAGCAGGAACCACATTTCCCAGCACCAGGGTTGTGTCGGGTGCAGACCCAATGCTGTGAAAGTGCCGTCCCATTGAATCCTCCTCATAAGTCTACACAACAAGGGACATTATTCCCATTTAAAAATGAGGAATCTGAAGTTAAAGTAGTTAAGTGCCACATACATGTGTGTGGTAAAGGCTGGATTTAACCTAAGCCTGTTTGGCTTCGGAGCTCATATTTCTTCACTACACCATTTGACTTCAAGCCATTTTTACTGTTTCATGTGGATATTCCCCAAAGGCAGAGAAAGTTTTCCTGGTGGAACCTTCAGTAAGAGTATTTCCTAACATCTGGGCAATGCCACATGGGACTATTTCAAGTGTACTAGTGTTAATCCCTCGACTTTCTCCAACCTCAGACTTATGAAACGTATCAATAAATGATCACTGTTTCTGTAAACAGCCAGCGAGGGGCACCTTTAAGTTTAATAAAAACCTAATACTCCAGAATAAAAAAAAGTGTTCTAGCAGATAAAGACAGCAGGTAATAGAATCTCCCTCCCCCCAATACATAACAATAATTATAACAACAATGACACATTATTCAAAAAGTAAAAAGAACAACCACAACAAACATTATGATATGAACTTATAAAAATGGCAGCTGAGCCAGGGGTATTGGGGAGAAGATTCTTGTGCAGCTTGGCAGAACCAGAGCTGGATAAAGAAAATGAATCAGTGGATCTGGGAATAATCACTAACAAATTGGTACAGTCAGCAGTTGGGGGAGGTTGTAAAAACTCTCCCAACCCTTATGCTTGTCACCACAGGAATTCCCAGGGATGGAGGAATTCCTAGCAATCCATTTGGACATCTCCTGGCTGAGAGAAATAAGAAGGAAGGGAAAATGGTAAGGACTACCCAGATGTAACCATCTCCACCAATAACAGAGACTTAGCAGAACAAGACAAAAAGTGTGTTGTTAGGATGCAGAAAGGGTGCTCTGAGAGCCCCTGATGAAGATTCAATTCTCTGCTCAGAACTATGAAGGAGGACCCAAATCTCAAGAAGATTTGTTTTTTATTTTAAATTTATTTTATTGATGTATAGTTGATTTACAATGTTGTGTTAATTTCTGCTGTACAGCAAAGTGATTCAGTTACATATATACATACATTCTTTTTCATATTCTTTCCATTATGGTTTATCATAAGATATTGAATATAGTTCCCTGTGCTATATATGTAGTAGGACCTTGTTGTTTATCCATCCTATATATACTAGTTTCCATCTGCCAATCTCAAACTCCCAATCCTTTCCTTCCCCACCCCTCCTGTCCCTTGGCAACCACAGGTCTGTTCTTTATGTCTGTTATTCTCTTGCTGCTTTGTACATAAGTTCACTTGTATCATATTTCAGATTCCACATAGAAGTGATATCATCTGGTATTCATCAAGAGACTTGACGTTTTGTATTTCTTCTTCTATTGGCGGGAATGGAAATAAATATTGAGAAAAGAAGGTGAGTGGAAATAGAGATATGAAACAACCAGGATGATCTCTCTGATGTAAGCAGTGGTCCAAATAGACTTGGAGGAAAGACCAAAGAAAAATGCCATACCTGTCGTCTCTCCCCTCCACACAAATAGACACTAGCCCCAACCAGATGCAAGGAGTCCTGAAACAGGACAATTGACGAAGTTTTGGAAGGAAGAAAAGTCCCAAATCCTCTGAAGGCTGCACACAAGCTTCTCTCTCCAATATCCGTCTCACTGCTCCAGATTATTTTTGAAAATGGGGAACACTCACAAGGTGCAGACTTCAAAGCAGCTCAGAAGAGGAAGACAAACAAGTCACTGATAGAGAGAGAAAAGGGTCAAGGAGAATATATCCACATTATTAGAACCAATAGAAAGTCAAGGTAAGGTTGTCAACATCAAGGACTGAAGGGGAAAAGAAATGGTGTGCCCTTAAAAGACTGCACTACAGGCAAATGAGAGAGCAAGGCAGGGTGGGGGGGAGGGAGACAGAGAGTGAGAGAGAGAGAGGAGACAGAATATGCCAAAACTGTTTCCAAAGCTAACATGGGAGAAATTCTCTAGCAGTACTTCATGCTACTACACTCTTTCTATGGGTTTTATAGACAATGAAATCAATAAAATAAGACCACAAACCAAAGATAATAAAACAACAGGATGAGATGAAAATTGAGACTGTAAGGACAAGGAAACAAGGCAAAACCAAAACAAAACATTATGGAACAAGGAATATAATAGACACAGCTGAAAACAATTATTAACATGTAAGGAAGATTTAATCACAGTGAACATAGAGAGGAAAAAACAATAACAACAGAAAACAAAACAAAGTGGCAAGCCTCATAGATAGACCCATCCACTAGAGGGCAGACAGCAGAAGCTAGAAGAACTACAATCCTGCAGTCTGTGGAATAAAAACCACATTCACAGAAAGATAGACAAGATGAAAAGGCAGAGGGCTGTGTACCAGATGAAGGAACAAAATAAAACCCCAGAAAAACAACTAAATGAAATGGAGATAGGCAACATTCCAGAAAAAGATTTCAGAATAATAATAGTGAACATGATCCAGGACCTCGGAAAAACAATGGAGGCAAAGATCAAGAAGATGCAAGAAATGTTTAACAAAGACCTAGAAGAATTAAAGAACAAACAAACAGAGATGAACAATAAAATAACTGAAATGAAAACTAACTAGAATGAATCAATAGCAGAATAAATGAGGCAGAAGAACGGATAAGTGACATGGAAGACAGAATGGTGGAATTCACTGTTGCAGAACAGAATAAAGAAAAAAGAATGAAAAGAAATGAAGACAGCCTAAGAGAACTCTGGGACAACATTAAACACAAAAACATTCGCATTATAGGGGTCCCAGAAGGAGAAGAGAGAGAGAAAGGGCCTGAGAAAATATTTAAAGAGATTACAGTCGAAAACTTCCCTAACATGGGAAAGGAAATAGCCACCCAAGTCCAGGAAGTGCAGAGAGTCCCATACAGGATAAACCCAAGGAGAAACAAGCCAAGATACATAGTAATCAAACTAGCAAAAGTTAAAGACAAAGAAAAATTATTGAAAGCAGCAAAAGAAAAATGACAAATAACATACAAGGGAACTCCCATAAGGAAAACAGCTGATTTCTCAGCAGAAACTCTACAAGGTAGAAGGGAGTGGCATGATATACCTAAAGTGATGAAAGGGAAGATCCTACAACCAGGATTACTCTACCCAGCAAGGATCTCATTCAGATTCAAAGGAGAAATCAAAAGCTTTACAGACAAGCAACAGCTAAAACAATTCAGCACCACCAAACCAGCTCTACAACAAATGCTAAAGGAACTTCTTTAAGTGGGAAACACAAGAGAAGAAAAGAACCTACAAAAACAAACCCAAAACAATTAAGAAAATGGTCATAGGAACATAAGTATTGTTAATTACCTTAAACGTGAATAGATTAAATGCTCCAACCAAAAGACACAGGCTTGCTGAATGGATACAAAAACTAGACCCATCTATATGCTGTCTATAAGAGACCCACATCAGACCTAGGGACACATACAGACTGAAAGTGGGGGATGGAAAAAGATATTCCATGCCAATGGAAATCAAAAGAAAGCTGGAGAAGCAATACTCATATAAGATAAAATAGATGTTAAAATAAAGAATGTTACAAGAGACAAGGAAAGACACTGCATAATGATCAAGGGATTAATTCAAGAAGATATAACAATTATAAATATATATGCAGCCAACATAGGAGCATCTCAACAAATAAGGCAACTGCTAACAGCTATAAAATAGGAAATCGACAGTAACACAAAAATTGTGGGGGACATTAACACCTCACTTACACCAATGGACAGATAATCCAAAATGAAAATAAATAAGGAAAAAGAAGCTATAAATGACACAATAGACCAGACAGATTTACCTGACATTTATGGGACATTCCATATAGAAACAGCAGATTACACTTTTTTCTCAAGTGTGCACAGAACATTCTCCAGGATAGATCATACCTTGGGTCACAAATCAAGCCTTGGTAAATTTAAGAAAATTGAAATCATATCAAGCGTCTTTTCTGACCACAATGCTATGAGATTAGAAATGAATTACAGGGAAAAAAATGTAAAAAACACAAACCCATGAAGGCTATACAATACGCTACTAAATGACCAAGAGATCACTGAAGAAATGAAAGAGGAAATCAAACAATACCTAGAGACAAGTGACAATGAAAACATGACGATCCAAAACCTCTGGGATGCAGCAAAAGGAGTTCTAAGAGGGAAGTTTATAGCTATACAAGCCTACGACAAGAAACAAGAAAAGTCACAAGTAAACCATCTAACCTTACACCTAAAGGAACTAGAGAAAGGAGAATAAACAGAACCCAAAGTTAGCAGAAGGAAAGAAATCATAAAGATCAGAGCAGAAATAAATGAAATAGAGAAAAGGAAAACAATAGCAAGGATCAATAAAACTAAAAGCTTGTTCTTTGAGAAGATAAACAAAAGTGATAATCCATTAACCAGACTCATCAAGAAAATGAGGGAGAAGACTCAAATCAATAAAATTAGAAATGAAAAATAAGTTACAACAGACACTGCAGAAAAACAAAGCATCCTAAGAGACTACTACAAGCAACTCTATACCAATAAAATGGACGACCTGGAAGAAATGGACAAATTCCTAGAAAGGTATAACCTTCTAAGACTGAACCATGAAGAAATAAAAAGTATGAACAGACCAATCACAAGTAATGAAATTGGAACTGTCATTAAAAATCTTCCAACAAACAAAAGTCCAAGACCTGATGGCTTCACAGGTGAATTCTATCAAACATTTAGAGAAGAGCTAACACCCATCCTTCTCAAACTCTTCCAAACAATTGCAGAAGAAAGAACACTCACAAACTCATTCTATGAGGCCATCATCACCCTGATACCAAAACCAGACAAAGATACTACAAAAAAAGAAAATTACAGACCAATACCACTGATGAATATAAATGCAAAAATCCTCAACAAAATACTGGCAAACAGAATCCAACAACACATTAGAAGGATCATACACCATGATAAAGTTGGATTTATCCTAGGGATGCAAGGATTCTTCAATATATGCAAATCAATCAATGTGATACACCATATTAACAAATTGAAGAATAAAAACCATATGATCATCTCAATAGATGCAGAAAAAGCTTTTGACAAAATTCAACACTGATTTATGATAAAAACTCTCCAGAAAGTGGGCATAGAGGGAACCTAATGCAAAATAATAAACGTCATATATGACAAACCCACAGCAAACATCATTCTCAATGGTGAAAATCTGAAAGCATTTCTGCTAAATCAGGAACAAGACAAGGATGTCCACTCTCACCACTATTATTCAGCATAGTTTTGGAAGTCTTAGCCATGGCAATCAGAGAAGAAAAAGAAATAAAAGGAATCCAAATTGGAAAAGAAGAAGTAAAACTGTCACTGTTTGCAGATGACATGATACTATACGTAGAGAATCCTAAAGATGCAACCAGAAAATTACTAGGGCTAATCAATGAATTTGGTAAAGTTGCAGGATACAAAATTAATGCACAGAAATCTCTTGCGTTCCTATACACTAATGATGAAAAATCTGAAAGAGAAATCAAGATAACACTCCCATTTATTGCAACAAAAAGAATAAAATACCTAGGAATAAACTTACCTAAGGAGACAAAAGACCTGTATGCACAAAAGTATAAGACACTAAGGAAAGAAATTAAAGATGATACCAACAGATGGAGAGATATACCATGTTCTTGGATTGGAAGAATCAGTATTGTGAAAATGACTATACTACCCAAAGCAATCTACAGATTCAGTGCAATCCTTATCAAATTACCATGGCATTTTTTGAGGAGCTAGAATAAAAATTCTTAAAATTTGTATGGAGACACAAAAGACCCTGAATAGCCAAAGCAGTCTTGAGGGAAAAAAAATTGGAGCTGGAGGAATCAGACTCCCTGGCTTCAGACTATATTACAAAGCTACAGTAGTCAAGACAATATGGTACTGGCACAAAAACAGAAGAATAGATCAATGGAACAAGATAAAAAGCCCAGATATAAACCCATGCACCTATGGTCAACTAATCCATGACAAACGAGGCAAGGATATGCAATGGAGAAAAGACAGTCTCTTCAATAAGTGATGCTGGGAAAAATGGAGAGCTACATGTACAAGAATGAAATTAGAATGCTCCCTAATACCATACACAAAAATAAACTCAAAATGGATTAGAGACCTAAATGTAAGACCGAACGTTATGAATCTCTTACAGGAAAACATAGGAAGAACACTCTTTGACATGAATCACAGCAAGACCTTTTTTTGATCCACCTCCTAGAGTAATGGAAATAAAAACGAAAATAAACAAATGGGACCTAATGGAACTTAAAAGCTTTTGCACAGCAAAGGAAACCATAAACAAGTTGAAAAAACAACCCTCAGAATGGGAGAAAATATTTGCAAATGAAGCAACTGACAAAGGATTAATCTCCAAAATAAAGAAACAGCTCATGCAGCTCAATATTCAAAAAACATAAAACCCAATCCAAAAATGGGCAGAAGACCTAAATAGACATCTCTCCAAAGAAGATATACAGATTGCCAACAAAAACATGAAAGGATGCTCAAAATCACTAACCATTAGGGAAGTGCAAATCAAAACTACAATGAGGTATCACCTCACACAAGTTAGAGTAAACATCATCAGAAAATCTACAAACAACAAATGCTGGAGAGAGTGTAGAGAAAAGGGAACCCTCCTGCACTACTGGTGGGAATGTAAACTGATACAGCCACTATGGAGAACAGCATGGAGGTTCCTTAAAAAACTAAAAATTGAATTACCATATGATCCAGCAATCCCACTACTGGGCATCTACCCAGAGAAAGCCATAATTCAAAAAGACACATGTACCCCAATGTTCATTGCAGCACTATTTACAATAGCCAGGTCATGGAAGCAACCTACATGCCCATCAACAGACAAATGGATAAAGAAGATGTACATATATACAATGGAATATTACTCAGCCATAAAAAGGAATGGAATTGGGTCATTTCTTGAGATGTAGATGGATCCAGGCTCTGTCATACAGAGGGAAGTCGGAAAGAGAAAAATAAATATCGTATATTAACGCATATATGTGGAACCTAGAGAAATGGTACAGATGAACCTGTTTGCAGGACAGAAATTGAGACACAGATATAGAGAACAAATGTATGGACACCAAGGCAGGAAAGCAATGTGGGGTGTGGGGGTTGATGAACTGGGCGATTGGGATTGACATGCATACAATGATGTGTATAAAATTGATGACTAATAAGGACCTGCTGTATAAAAAAATAAATAAAATAAAATAAAAGAAATCAAAAAACCCAAGAACCTAAGAAAATAAGAAAAAAGATAATAGATGCAGAAAATAGAAAGAGCAGGAAAAAAAAAAAACCTTGCCTCCCAAAAGACATATTACTATTCCAGAAATAGAAAATTCAAATAAATGGGACAAAAATGTATCTAAAAGTTATTGAACAGATTTTCCTTAAAATTAGGTTAAAATAATCTACAGACTGAAAGGACACAAAATGTTCCAGGAAAAATTAATGATTGTGAGAGGACTACTGAAATCATCATTAAGTTATTGAACTGTAAGTCTAAAAGAAAATTCTTCAGGTGTTTAGTAGACAAAAAAAAAAGCAAGTCACAAGGAGAAAAAGTAGAGTCTGACATTAGAATCTCCACAGCAAAATTTAATGACAGAAGTCAATGACCAACGGCTACAAAGCTCTGAGTTCAAGAAATTATGACCCAACACTATCTTGCAAAATCAAGATGTCTTTCTAATATATAGGAAACAAAAATTTCTTTCACCATGAAAGAGTTAAGGGATTAAAATGCCTGAGAAACCTTGGAGAAAAAAAGAAAACTCCCAGATGGTTAAATCAAGCCAACAAAGAGTTAAATTGAAATACAAAATCCAAGAATACAGAAACTGTGTAAAAGGGACTAATTTTTTTCAATAAAATAGGATTAAACAATTATGGGAATTGTACAAAGTAGAAATAAATGTTATAGATCTTGACAACTTAAAAGTAAAATATAGTTAAAGGAAATTAGGATATAAGGGAAAGGAAAATGGGATAAAATGTAAACATGCAAATTTTTCATTCTTCATAATAGAGAAACAATCAGTATTTCACAAACATGGAACAAAGTTAAAAACCACATGGGGAGGGGAGACCTTCAAGATGACAGAAGAGAAAGACGTTGAGATCACCTTCCTCCCCACAAATACATCAGAAATATGTCTACATGTGGAACAACTCCTACAGAACACTTGCTGAATGATGACTAAATACCCCAGACTTCCCCAAAGGGTCTTGGTACTCTGGCCAGGGGTCAGGCCTGTGCCTCTGATGTGGGAGAGCCAAGTTCAGGATATTGGTCCACCAGAGACCTCCCATCTCCAAGTATTATCAAATGACAAAAATCTCCCAGAGATCTCCATCTCAATGCCAAGACGTAGCTCCATTCAACGACCAGCAAGCTACATTTCTGGACACCCCAAACCAAACAGCTAGCAAGACAGGAACACAAGCCCACCCACTGGCAGAAGGGCTGCCTGAAATCATAAAAAGTTCACAGACACCCCAAAACACACCACTGGATGCGGACCTGCCCACCAGAAAGACAAGATACAGCCTCATCCACCAGAAAACAGACACTACTCCCCTCCACCAGGAAGCCTACACAACCAAATAAACCAACGTTAGCCAAGGGGGCATGCATCGTAAAGATGATCAAAAACCTTGGAAATAGAATGGAGCAAATACAAGAAAAGTTTAACAGGGACCTAGAAGAACTAAAGAGCAAAGAAACAATGATGAGCAACAGAATAAATGAAGTTAAAAATTCTGTATACATATAACTGATTTATTTTGTTGTAAAGCAGAAACTAACACACCATTGTAAAGCAATTATACTCCAATAAAGACGTTAAAAAAAAAAAGTAGATTTCTGTTTTGAAACTAGAATTACAAATAAAGCAATTGCACAGAAAAAAAAATTCTCTAGAAGGAATCAATAGCAGAATAACTGAGACTGAAAAACGGAGAAGTGACCTGGAAAATAAAATAGTGGAAATAACGACTTCAGAGCAGAATAGGGAAAAAAGAATGAAGAGAATTGAGGACAGCCTCAGAGACACCTGGGACAACATTAAATGTACCAACATTCGAATGATAGGGGTCCCAGAAGAGGAAGCGAAAAAGAAAGGGACTGAGAAAATATTTGAGGTGATTATAGTTGAAAACTTCCTTACTGTGGGAAAGAAAATAGTCAATCAAGTCCAGGAAGTGCAGAGAGTCCCATACAGGATAAATCCAAGGAGACACACACCAAGACACATAATCAAACTATCAAAATTAAATACAAAGAAAAAATATTAAAAGCAGGTAAAGGGAAAAAAAAGGGAAAAAACAACAAATAACATACAAGCAAATCCCCATAAGGTTAACAGCTGATCTCTCAGCAGAAACTCTGCAAGCCAGAAGGGAGTGGCAGGACATATTTAAAGTGATGAAAGGGAAAAACCTGCAACCGAGATTACTCTACCCACCAAAGATCACATTCATATTCAACAGAGAAATTAAAACCTTTACAGAAAAGCAAAAGCTAAGAGAATTCAGCACCACCAAACCAGCATTACAACAAAAGCTAAAGGAACTTCTCTAGGCACAAAACACAAGAAAAGGAACAGACTTACCATAACAAACTCAGAACAATTAAGAAAATGGTAATAGGAACATACATATCGATAATTACCTTAAATGTAAATGGATTAAATGCTTCAACCAAAAGACATAGACAGGCTGAATGGATACAGAAACAAGACCTATGTATACACTGTCTACAACAGACGCACTTCAGACCTAGGGACACCTACAGACTAAAAGTGAGGAGATGGAAAAAGATAGTCCATGCAAAAGGAAATCAAAAGAAAGTTGGAATAGCAATTATCATATCAGACAAAATAGACTTTAAAGTAAACTATTACAAGTGATAAAGAAGGACACTACATAATGATCAAGGGATCAATCCAAGAACAACATATAGCAATTGTAAATATTTATGCACCCGACATAGGAGCACCTCAATACATAAGACAAATACTAACAGCCATAAAAGGGGAAATCGACAGTAACACAGAGTAGTGGATTTTAACACTCCACTTTCACCAATGGACAGATCATCCAAAATGAAAATAAATAAGGAAACACAAGCTTCAAATGATACAATAAGTAAGATGGACTTAACTGACATTTATAGAACATTCCATCCAAAAACAAAAGAATACACTTTCTTCTAAAATGCTCATGGAACATTTGCCATGATAGATCTTATCTTGGGTCACAAATCAAGCCTTGGTAAATTTAAGAAAATTGAAATCTTATCAAGTATCCTTTCTGACCACTATGCTGTGAGACTAGATGTAAATTACAGGAAAAAAATCTGTAAAAAATACAAGACATAGAGGCTAAACAATACACTACTTAATAACCAAGAGATCACTGAAGAAATCAAAAAGGATATCAAAAAATACCTAGAAACAAATGACAGCACAATGACCCAAAACCTATGGCATGCAGCAAAAGCAGTTCTAAGAAAGAAGTTTATAGCAATACAATCCTACCTTAAGAAACAACAAACATCTGAAACATCAACATAATCTCACACCTAAAGCAATTAGAGAAAGAACCAAAAACCCCAAGTTCACTGAAGGAAAGAAATCATATACATCAGATCAGAAATAAATGAAAAACAAATGAAGGAAACAATAGCAAAGATCAATAAAACTAAAAGCTGGTTCTCTGAGCAGATAAACAAAACTGATAAACCATTAGCCAGACTTGTCAGAAAAAATGAAGATTCCAAACAATAGAATTAGAAATAAAAAAGGAGAATTAACAACTGACACTACAGAAAAACAAGGATCATGAGAGATTACTACAAGAAACCGTATGCCAATAAAATGGACAAACTGGAAGAAATGGACAAATTCTTAGAAAGGCACAACCTTGTGAGAGTGAACAAGTGAAATAGAAAACATAAACAGACCGATCACAACCACTGAAATTGAAACTGTGATTAAAACTCTTCCAACAAACAAAAGCCCAGGACCAGATGGCTTCACAGGCGAATTCTATCAAACATTTAGAGAAAAGCTAACACCTATCCTTCTGAAACTCTTCCAAAATGTAGCAGAGAGAGGAACACTCCCAAACTCATTCTAAGAGACCCCCATCACCCTGATAGCAAAACCAGACAAAGATGTCACAAAAAAAGAAAACTACAGGCCAATAACACTGATGAACATAGATGCAAAAATCCTCAACAAAATACTTGCAAACAGAATGCAACAGCACATTGAAAGAATCATACACCATGATTAAGTGGGGTTTATCCCAGGAATGCAAGGATTCTTCAATATACGGAAATCAATCAATGTGATACACCATATATTAACAATTTGAAGGAGATAAAGCATATGATCATCTCAAAAGATGCAGAAAAATCTTTCAACAAAATTCAACACCTATTTATGATAAAAACCCTCCAGAAAGTAGGCACAGAGGGAACTTACCTCAACATAATTAAGGCCATAAATGACAAGTCCACAGCCAATATCATACTCAATGGTGAAAAACTGAAACCATTTCCACTAAAATCAAGAACAAGACAAGGTTGCCCACTCTCACCATTATTATTCAACATAGTTTTGGAAATTTAGCCACATCAATTAGAAAAGAAAAAGAAATAAAAGGAATCCAAATGGGAAAGGAGAATTAAAGCTGTCACTGTTTGCAGATGACATGATACTATACATAGAGAGTCCTAAAGATGTTACCAGAAAACTACTAGAGCTAATCAATTAATTTGCTAAAGTAGTAGGACACAAAATCAACGCACAGAAATCTCTTACATTCCCCTACACTAATGATGAAAAATCTGAAAGAGAATTTAAGGAAACAGTCCCATTTACCACTGCAACAAAAAGAATAAACTACCTAGGAATAAACTTACCTAAGGAGACAAAGACCTATATGCAGAAAACTCTAAGACACTGATGCAAGAAATTAATGATGATACAAACAGATGGAGAGATATACCATGCTCTTGGATTGGAAGAATCAACATTGTGAAAATGACTCTGCTACCCAAAGCAATATACAGATTCAGTGCAATCCCTATGAAATTACTAATGCCATTTTTTACAGAACTACAACAAAAATTTCATAATTTGTATGGAAACACAAAGGACCCCAAATAGCCAAAGCAATCTTGAGAAAGAAAAACGGAGCTGGAAGAATCAGACTCCCTGACTTCAGACTATACTACAAAGCTACAGTAATCAAGACAGAATAGTACTGGCACAAAAACAAAAATATAGATCAATGGAAGAGGTTAGAAAGCCCAGAGATAAGCCCACGTACGTATGGTCAACTTATTTTTGATAAAGGAGGCAAGAATATACAATAGAGAAAATTACAACCTCATCAATAAGTGATGCTGGGAAAACTGGACAGCTACATGTAAAAACAATGAAATTAGAACACTCCCTAACACCACACACAAAAATAAACTCAAAATGGATTAAGGATCTAAATATAAGGCTAGTCACTCTAAAAATCTTAGAGGAAAACATAGGCAGAACACACTATGACATAAATCACAGCAAGATCCTTTTTGACCCACCTCCTAGAGGAATGGAAATAAAAACAAAAATGAACAAATGGGACTTAATGAAACTTAAAAGCTTTTGCAAAGGAAACCATAAACAAGACGAAAATACAATGCTCAGAATGGGAGAAAATATTTGCAAATGAAGCAACTGACAAAGTATTAATCTCCAAAATTTACATGCAACTTAATATCTAAAAAATCAAACAACCCAATCCAAAAATGAGCAGAAGACCTAAATAGACATTTCTCCAAAGAAGATATACAGATTGCCAACAAACACATGAAAGGATGCTCAACATCACTGATCATTAGAGAAGTGCAAATCAAAACTACAATGAGGTATCACAACCCACTGGTCAGAATGGGCATCATCAAAAAATCTACAAACAGTAAATACTGGACAGGTGTAGAGAAAAAAGAACCCTCTTGGCCTGTTGGTGGAATGTAATTTGCTAAAGCCACTATGGAGAACAGTATGGAGGTTCCTTAAAAAACTAAAAATAGAACTACCATACGACCCAGCAATCCCACTACTGGGCATATACCCTAAGAAAACGATAATTTAAAAAGAGTCATGTACCACAAGGTTCACTGCAGCTCTGTTTGCAATAGAAATCTAAGTGTCCATTGACAGATGAATGGATAAAGAAGATGTGGCACATATATACAATGGAATATTACTCAATATAAAAAGGAATGAATTTGAGTTATTTGTAATGAGGTGGATGGACCTAGAGTCTTTCATACAGAGGGAAATCATTCAGAAAGTGGAAAGAAAATACATATGCTAACACATATATACATAGAATCTAAAAAAAAAAAAAGTTATGAAGAACCTAGGGGCAGGACGGGAATAAAGACGCAGACCTACTAGAGAATGTACTTGAGGATATGGGGACGGGGAAGGGTAAGTTAGGATGAAGTGAGAGAGTTCCATGGACATATATACACTACGAAATGTAAAATAGCTAGCTAGTGGGAAGAAGCTGCATAGCACAGGGAGATCAGCTCGGTGCTTTGTGACCACCTAGAGCAATGGGATGGAGAGTGTGGGAGGGAGGGAGATGCAAGAGGGAAGAGATATGGGGTTATATGTATATGTATAGCTGATTCACTTTGTTAAAAAGCAGAAACTAACACACCCTTGTAAAGCAATTATACTCCAATAAAGATGTTAAATATATATATAGGACTTGTGCCTGTCAATGTTTCTACCAACTGTTTTCTCATCAGTAGAACAGTGGGTCTCAAATCTTACCATGCACAAAATCACCTGGAGGATTTGTTACAATACAGCTTGCTGGGCCCACACACATGATTTTCCGGTTCAGCAGGTGTCGGCTGAAGCCTAAGAAGCTGCATTTCTAGCAAGTTCTCAGGGGATTGCTGATGCTGCTGGTCCAGACACAACTGCCTTCAGTAGGAGACTTTAGGAACTAGATTCTCTTGGGAAATCATTATTTTAGTTTAAATTTAAGGGTATTTAATAATTTTATTTAAACTGACATATATATAGTGTGATCTCTTAATGTAATCATTATTTCCATCTAAACCACCCACTTTTCTTTTTTTTAATTTTTATTTTTTAACATCTTTATTGGAGGATAATTGCTTTACAATGATGTGTTAGTTTCTGCTTTATAAAAAAGTGAATCAGCTATACATATACATAGATTCCCTTATCTCCTCCCTCTTGTGTCTCCCTCCCATCCTTCCTATCCCACCCCTCTAGATGGTCACAAATCACCAAGCTGATCTCCCTGTGCTATGCGGCTGCTTCCCACTAGCTAGCTATTTTACATTTGGTAGTGTATATATGTCCATGTCACTCTCTCACTTTGTCCCAGCTTACCCTTCCCTCTCCTAGTGTCCTCAAGTCCATTTTCTACATCTGAGCCTTTATTCCTGTTCACTCTTCTATTTTTGTATATATCTGGAGAGAAAGAGGGAAGAAGAGGGAGAGATATGTTCAGAATAATGTTCACTTGATGTTAATGGTAGTTATTTGTACTTTTTATATTCTTTCAATCTCTTCAGTTAAGCCTATGAAACATTTTTACAACATAGTAAGGTCATTAATAATGACAATAAACTTCCAGTTTAGAAGCACAATTCATTTGATCTAGAATTCAGTTTCTCAGAGTGACCCCAAGAAATGTGTTTTGAAGGTCATGATGGTCTCCAATGGTATCAGCCGTATGAGGTTAGCGAATCAGCTCAAACACACACCTCTCATTTCCACTAATTACTTTGAATGGAGATTTCACCCATGCATATATCTATATCCTTGCAGAGAAACAGCATTTTCAGCTCTGCTACGTTTTGTTACAAATCTTAGATGTCTGATGTCTGCAACATGAAATCATGCCTTTCTTTAGGGATCCTAGAACTGGCTCTTCCAATTTCTTAGGGATTTTGTTGAACAAACTAAGACTTTCCATAACCTTTGATATTTTACAACTCCCTTCTCATCCTGATCCAGTGTCACAAAAGATGTTTCATGGTTTTTTTCACTCCTTGTCCTGAGACCACAAATTCTCCCTGACCCATTTTAACTTGCCTTCTCTAGATATGTTTTACAAACACCTAACTTATATTGTTAGGCACACGTAGCTGTTAAATAGAGAGAAGTCTTTTCCCACTTGGTTGATGAGTTCCAGAGTTGGAAATGAGAAAGAAACAAAAATATTACCAAATATGAGCTGCCAAATTATATCTCAACTTCAGGACAACTTCCCATCAGTGAAGGAAACACAGGTGATATAACCACCACTGAAGTGAGAGTAAGGGAAAGCACCTACTGCAGTGAGTCCAGCCTGAGTGGTTAGAGCTTACAATAGAGTCTAAGGACTGGGATGGAACTCCTTTGAGTATGTGTGAGGGAAAAAAAGAGAGAGAAATGGGTAAGTGAATGGATGAGCCACTGGCGTTATTAAGTAAGGATTAATAAAGCCAATGCCCCATTAGAGAAGCTAAAAAAAATGACTTATACTTTGATCATGAGATGGTTTCCAGTTTGACCCCTCAGGTGTGAATCAGAATTGGCTGTGACCCCATCATCAATATCCATGATACCAATCCATATTTTGTGGATCTTCCCAACTCCGATGTTTTCTGAGTGCTTGATTCTACAAACACTCCCTCTCTCTCCCTGGAAAACAGGATGTCAGAGAACATTCTGTACCAGGAGCTGCAACTAGTCTGCTTGGCCACATCCATCACCCAGCCTCCTCACTTCAAGCTTCTCTCTCCTGGGCACAAGTTCCAGCCAAGGAACGGGAAGAGGAGACAACTATATCTGAGAATGAAGAATGCTTTTGTAGTAAGTTTTACTGAAGGGTGATATGGTGTTTCTTATATTCAGTTTTCTCCCAGCCCTGGACTTTCTGAACTTCACAAGGCAGCCAATCTTCCAAAATCATCTTTAACTTTTCCAACTCTGAGCAGGAAGAGTCGACTCTGTCTTTGTATGTACCTCCAGCATCTCAGCCTCACCCATTGACTCTTCCTCCTATTCTTGTTTGATTCTGGAAGCTTCACCATGGCTTTTCCTATCTGATCTGTTTATCTGATACCTGGGTCAAGTCCGGTCTGCTATCCTAGGACAAGTTACAAATGGAGGCCTGAGTAAATGCAGCCTGTAATTCCCAACTCTCTTCTTTGAAATCTTGGTAATGTCACCATTTTGTAGTTTTCCTTTCTAAGTTCATTTTCTACAAAATCTGCCAAGCTTGATGAATGAAAGGATGTATAAAGAGTGTTTCTATATGGTATACCCAGATGTTCTAAGTCAAAGCGGCAAGATACACGCTGGGTTTGTAACTGGAAGACCTGGATCCCAGTACTGTTTTCCATCTCTAACTAGTTGTATAACCTTAGGAATACAGGTACAGCCTAGTTACAGCCTGAGCTGAGCACTAGGCTCTGTGTCTTAAATCTAGGCTGGCAAAGCATCATCCAAGTGGGTAAACACTAGCAGCAATGCTCAGTGGACATCCAAATTAGCATCCAGTGAGTCACCTAAAATGTAGGCAGCCCAGGAGCAAGCCATAAACTCCAAATGCATAAAGATGAAAAGACAAGGAAGGTTCTGAAGGATGTAAGCTTGTCTGAAGGATGTTATGATGTGGAGGGAGAGAAGCAAGAATGAAGCCTTCACTGTCAGGCTGACTCCACATGGCTCAGGGCTATGCTTGGGGATGTCAAGAAGCAGAAAGAAAAAGTTTGTTTATAAAGTCTGTTTGCATGGATGATAACATGAATACCCAGAGGAAGATGAACAAAACCCACAGGAGCCTAAGTTGAAGACACAGCATTATAGAGTGTAAGTACAGTTAAATTATCAAATGTTAAGGATAGAAGGGATTTAAAAAATGCATTCATGTTGTCCAACTCTGTATTTTATAGATGAGAAAACAAAATATACATCTGAAGTGACCTGTCCAATAGAGAACAGACTTATGGTTACCAAGGGAGAGGAGGTTGGGGGAGGGATGGAATGAGAGTTTGGGGTTAGCAGGTTTAAGCTATTATATATAGAATGAATAAACAACAAGGTCCTACTGTATAGCACAGGATATTCAGTATCCTATTATTGCTCGGTGCTTTGTGACCACATAGAGGGGTGGGATAGGGAGGGTGGGAGAGAGATGTAAGAGAGAGGGGATATGGGGATATATGTATACATATAGCTGATTCACTTTTTTATACAGCAGAAACTAACACAACATTGTAAAGAAACTATGCTCCAATAAAGATGTTTTTAAAAAATAGAAATAAATTTTAAAGAAATATATATATATATATATCTCCTATGATAAACCCTAATGGAAAAGAATGTAAAAAAATGTATATTTATGTATAACTGAATCACTTTGCTGTACAGCAGAAACTAACACAACATTGGAGATCAACTGTAATTCAATGAAATAATTTACAAAAAAATATGAAGTGACCTGTCCAGAGTCTCACATTTAGTTAGTAGCAGAGTTGGAACCATCAACAAATAAAGCCACCATTTTTATTGAGTGTCTGGTCTGTGTCAGACTCCTTATTTCTGATTCCCACAAGTCATCCCATCCTAACTGAGAATCCATAGCTCAGAGAAATTAATTTACCTTGACTCACAGAGCCAGTAGTCAGAGATTTCAGTATTGGTTCCGCTTTCCCCAAATATCTGTATTTATTTTGCTGCACTCTGCTGTTTTATGTCTCTCCAAAGGTTAGAAGATGCAAAAGTTCACAGGGCCCCAAATTGTCCAACTCAGTATTTGAAACAGCCCACACCTTTTCAGATGCTGAATTTACTTACATGGGCTATTTTTTACCCTAGTCTCAGTCATACTTTATTCTCTAGAACACGTCATCAAACCAGGTTAAAACTCCTCACCATTTTCCACAGTAACAGTAGTTGAGACACAACTCCATTTGACTCAAATTCCTGTCGAAGGACAGGAAAACATAACTTCTGATGAGCAAAGCTTCCTCCACTGGCATACTACAATTACATATTGAAATGGAAATAATCTCTTTTTGGATATTTTCTTTTCTGTACATATGGAAATTTGATTAATTAAAATAATAAAAACACTCCATCATTTGCATGATGCCACGAGTGCACATCAGTTTTATCAAGGCAATGGGAAAATAAATTTTAGAAGCAGCAATGAAGAAGAAATATTGGCAACTTAATATATTCCTACGACTTTGGCTCAGGAGAGAACGTAAAGGTTCCTGGTTTGATGGACACTAGTGAGTCAGCAAACATAGAGCTGAAGTCACTCTGAGCACTGGAAGAGGAGGCAGAAGAATTACAGACAGGGACTGTGGACTCCTGAATATGAGCACCTGTAGCGTGAGGGAGACAGGGCAACAGTTAACTACAGGACACAGCAATAGACTAGTGGGTGAAAAAAATGTGGCACAGTGTGGAGAAAGTTAGGTAAGTTTCTAAGTTGATATTAACATTCATTCATTTATCAGATACTTTCAGCTCACTGGGTCTGGCATTGCTGTGACTGGGGAAAATCATGAAGTAAAAGACAATCAAAACCAAAAATCTTAAAAATTGCCTCATTGGAAGTCATGTTCTAGTTATTGGAAACAGGGTGAATGTATATACACATACTCACACATATATATGTCAGGTGGTGGTGAATGATATGCAGGGGAGATGGGGGGGAGTTGGAGATTAAACAGGGTGTCAGAGAAGGTGCCATTTGAACAAACGTCTGAAGTTTTTATGCAATCCAGACATGTCATAGCCTAGGGTTGGAGCATTCCCAACAGAGGGTAAAATGTGTTTGAGGGCCCTGAGGCACAGATGTTTGAGACAGCTAGGAGAGCTTGTGTCTGGGATGGAGCAGGCAGCAGGGAAAGCAGTGAGAGACAAGAAGGGAGCAGATCCCAGTGCCATTCAACAGAAATTTCTGTGATGATAGAAGTGTTCCATATCTGTGCTGTCCAGTATGGTAGCTACCAGTCATGTGTGGCTACTGAGCACTTGAAATGGGGCTAGTGTGACTGAAAAACTCAATTCTTAATTTTATTTAATTATCATAAATTTAAAGAGCCACGTGTGGCTGCCATATTGGACAGTGAGGGTTAGCCTTTGTCAAGATTTTGGATTTTACTCTGAATAAGAGGGGAAGAAACTGGGTCAGAGCAGATTAGTGACTTGATGTGACTTGGGTTTTAAAGGATTGCTCTAGATAACCCAGTGAAAACAGACATAGAGTCAAGAGTAGGCTTGGAGAAAGCTGACTTAATCCAGGTGAGAGGTGACAGTGGACTCTGCATGAGACTTCAGATTAGGGGGTGAGGGAGTAGGCAGTAGTGGAGATGATGAGAAGTGGTCAAATTTTAGATATAATTTGAAGGTGGAACCCATGGTATTTGCTGACAGTTGGATGTGGGATGATATGAAGGCCTCATAGGTTGTCAGAGGGTTTACAGGAAAAGATTCTGAGCACTGCTGTCCTTAGCAGCATTTCTTCTGTCCTTGGCAACCTGGAAAATTCTAGGTTCATTGGAGATTATGCCTGTATTGCAACGCCGTCTGAGATTAACTGAGATCACATACACGAAATGTGTAGCATGAGGCTCAGCACATAGTAGGTCCTGATACGTTCATTTTCTTCTTCAAGAAGCCAGAGCATAGACCCTTCTGGCAACAAAGGCTCTATTGACTAGCAAGGGTCAGCACTTCTCCTGTAAAGAGCCAGATATGTAGTAAATATTTTTGGCTTTGTAGGCCATATGGTCTATGTCATGACTACTAAACTCTGTCATAGCAAAAGCAGCCAGAGACACAAAACATAAAGACATAGGCACTGCTATGTTCCAATAAAACTTTATTTACAAAGACATATGGCTGGTTGTATTTGGCCTGTGGGTCATAGGTTGCTAATCCTTGGATTAGAGGAAATATTCGTCTATCCTACAGGGTTATTTATAGATATATATAGGGTGACCCATATGTCTTGTTTATCAGCAGCAATCCCAATATACATCCACTGTCCCAGCATAATTATTAATACTAATTATTTCACTGTCAAGAGTGCACCAGTTTGACAGACTCACAGATATACAGAACATACTTCTGATTGCCAAGGGGGTGGGGGTGGAGAAGAGATGGATTCGGAGTTTGGGATTAGCAGATGCAAACTATTATACATAGAATGGATAAACAAGATCCTACTGTATAGCATGGGGAACTATATTCAATAAATATCCTGTGATAAACCATGAAGGAAAAGAATTTTAAAAAAAAAATTTTTTAAAGGCAACTTTCAAGATGACAGAGGAGTAAGATGTAGAGATCAACTTCCTTCCCACAAACACATCAAAAATACATCTACATGTGGAACAACTCCTGCAGAACACCTATGAATGCTGGCAGAAGACCTCAGACTTCCCAAAAAGCAAGAAAATCCCCATGTACCTGGGTAGGGCAAAAGAAAAAAGAAAAAACAGAGACAAAAGAATAGGGATGGGATCTGCCCCTCTGGGAGGGAGCTGTGAAGGAGGAAAAGTTTCCACACACTAGGAAGCCCCTCACAGACGGGGACAGGGGGCTGGGGGGGGGGGAAGTTTCAGAGGCAAGGAGGAGAGCACAACAACAGGGGTGCAGAGGGCAAAGTGGAGAGATTCAGACACAGAGGATTGGTGCTGACCAGCATTAACCAGCCTGAGAGGCTTGTCTTCTCACATGCTGGGGTGGGTGGGGGCTGGGACCTGAGGCTTGGGCTTCAGAGGTCAGACCCCAGGGAGAGGACTGGGGTTTGCTGCATGAACACAGCCTGTGGGGGCTAGTGTGCCACAACTAGCGAGGAGGGAGTCTGGGAAAATGACTAGACCTGCCGAGGAGGCAAGAGTCCATTGTTTTGTGGTGTGCCAGGAGAGAGGATTCCTTCCCTATCTGCCCACAGAAGGCAGAGGGCTACTGAAACGAGCTCCAGAGATGGGAACGAGGCACGGCTATCAGCTCAGATCACAGAGACAGGCATGAAACACTAACGCTGTGGCTGCAGCTACCAAAAATACTGTGAGCAAGTGCAGGTCACTATCCACAAAACCCCTGCCCTGGGAACCATTGTCAGGGTCCCATGATCCAGGGACAACAAAGGCCTAGACGGACTAAAGAGCAAAGAAACAATGATGAACAATACAATAAATGAACCTTAAAATTCTCTAGAAGGAATCAATAGCAGAATAACTGAGGCAGAAGAATGGATAAGAGACCTGGAAGATGAAATAGAGAAAATAAGTACCACAGAACACAATAAAGAAAAAAAAATGAAAACAACTGAGGACAGTCTCAGGGACGTCTGGGACAACATTAAATGCACCAACATGCAAATTCTAGATGTCCCAGAAGAAGAAAAAAAGAAAGGGACTGAGAAAATATTTGAAACGATTATAGTTGAAAACTTCCCTATATGGGAAAGGAAATAGTCAATCAAGTCCAGGAACTGCACAGAGTCCCATACAGGATAAATCCAAGGAGAAATATGCCAAGACACATATTAATCAAACTAATAAAAATTAAATACAAAGAAAAATTATTAAAAGCAGCAAGGGAAAAGCAACAAATAATGTACAAGGGAATCCCCATAAGGTTAACAGCTGATCTTTCATCAGGAACTCTGCAAGCCAGAAGGGAGCGGCAGGGCATATTTAAAGTGATGAAAAGGAAAAACCTACAACCAGAGTTACTCTACCCAGCAAGAATCTCATTCAGATTCTACAGAGAAAATAAAAACTTCAAAGCAAAAAGTTAAGAGAATTCAGCACCATCAAACCAGCTTTACAACAAATTCTAAAGGAACTTCTCTATGCAGGAAACACAAGAGAACGAAAAGACCTACAATAAAAAAAAAAACCAAAATTAAGAAAATGGTAATAGGAACATAAATATCAATAATTGCCTTAAATGTAAATAGATTAAATGCTCCAACCAAAAGACACAGACTGGCTGAGAGGATACAAAAACGAGACCCGTATATATGCTGAATACAAGAGACCCACTTCAGATCTAGGGACACATACAGACTGAAAGTGAGGGGATGGAAAAAGATATTCCATGCAAATGGAAATCAAAAGAAAGCTGGAGTAGCAATAATCATATCAGATAAAATAGACTTTAAAATAAAGACTCTTACAAGATATAAAGAAGGACACTACATAATGATCAAGGGATCAATCCAAGAAGAAGATATAATCATTGTAAATATTTATGCACCAAACATAGGAGCACCTCAATATATAAGGCAAATGTTAACAGCCAAAAAAGGGGAAACTGACAGTAACACAAAAATAGTAGGGACTTTAACACCCCACTTTCACCAATGGACAAATCATCCAAGATGAAAATAAATGAGGACCCACAAGCTTCAAATGACACATCAAAAAAGATGAACTGATATATATAGGTCATTCCATCCAAAAACAATAGAATACAATTTCTTCTCAAATGCTATGAAACATTATCCAGGATGGATCATATCTTGGGTCACAAATCAAGCCTTGGTAAATTTAAGAAAATTGAAATAGTAACAAGTATCTTTTCTGACCACAACACTATGAGACTAGATATCAATTAGAGGAAAAATTATGTAAAAGATACAAGCACATGGAGGTTAAAAAATACACTACTAAATAACCAAGAGATCACTGAATACATCAAAGAGGAAATTAAAAAATAGCTAGAAAATAAAGGCAATGGAAACACGATGACCCAAAACCTATGGGATGCAGCAAAAGCAGTTCTAAGAGGGAAGTTTATAGCAATAGAATACTACTTCAAGAAACAGGAAAAATCTCAAATAAACAACCTAATCTTACACCTAAAGCAATTAGAGAAAGAAGAACAAAAACACCCCAGAGGTGCTGTGGGCTAAAGGCTGGAAGCATAAGATACACCAGAAATGCATCTACACGTGGAACAACTCCTACAGAACACCTACTGAATGCTGGCAGAAGACCTCAGACCTCCCAAAAGGCAAGAAACCCCCCCCCCACGTACCTGGGTAGGGCAAAAGAAAAAAGAATAAACAGAGACAAAAGGACAGGGAAGGGACCTGCAACAGTGGGAAGGAGCTGCGAAGGAGGAAAGGTTTCCACACACTAGGAAGCCTCTTCGGAGGCAGAGACTGTGGGTGGCGGAGGGGGAAAGCTTCGGAGCCGCGGAGGAGAGTGCAGCAACAGGGGTATGGGGGGCAAAATGGAGAGATTCCCGCACAGAGGATCGGTGCCGACTGGCACTCACCAGACGGAGAGGCTTGTCTGCTCGCCCGCCGGGGCAGGTGGGGCTGGGAGCTGAGGCTGGTATGGAGCACAGGGAGAGGACTGGGGTTGGCGCCGTGAACACAGCCTGCAGGGGGTTAGTGCGCCACGGCTGGCCGGGAGGGAGTCCGGGGAAAATTCTGGACCTGCTGAAGAGGCAAGAGACTTTTTCTTCCCTCTTTGTTTCCTGGTGCGCGAGGAGAGGGGATTAAGAACGCTGCTTAAAGGAGCTCCAGAGACGGGCGCGAGCCGCGGCTAAAATCACAGACCCAAGAGACAGGCAAGAGACGCTAAGGCTGCTGCTGCCGCCACCAAGAAGCCTGTGTGTGAGCACAAGTCACTATCCACACCCCCCTTCCAGGGAACCTGTGCAGCCTGCCACTGCCAGGGTCCCGGGATCCAGGGACAACTTCCCCAGGAGAACGCACAGCGTGCCTCAGGCTGGTACAACATCACACCGGCCTCTGCCGCCGCAGCTCACCCCGCACTCCGTGCCTCTCCCTCCCGCCGGCCTGAGTGAGCCAGAGCCCCCGAATCAGCGGCTCCTTTAACCCCGTCCTGTCTGAGCGAAGAACAGACGACCTCAGGCGACCTACACGCAGAGGCGGTGCCGAATCCAAAGCTGAGCCCCTGGGAGCTGTGAGAACAAAGAAGAGAAAGGGAAATCTCTCCCAGCAGCCTCAGAAGCAGCGGATTAAAGCTCTGCAATCAACTTGATGTACCCTGCATCTGTGGAATACATGAATAGACAACGAATCATCCCAAATTAAGGAGGTGGATTTTGAGAGCAAGATTTATGATTTTTTCCCCTTTTCCTCTTTTTGTTAGTGTGTATGAGTATGCTTCTGTGAGAGATTTTGTCTGTATAGCGAATTCCACCATTTGTCCTAGGGTTCTATCCATCTGCTTTTGTTTTTTTTTTAATTTTTTTCTTAATAATTACATTTTATTTTATTTTACTTTATCTTCATTCTTTCTTTCCTTCCTTCCCTCCTTTAGACAACAAATCATCCCAAATTGAGGAGGTGGACTTTGAGAGCAAGATTTATGATTTTTTCCCCTTTTCCTCTTTTTGTGAGTGTGTATGTGTATGTTTCTGTGAGAGATTTTGTCTGTATAGCAAATTCCACCGTTTGTCCTAGGGTTCTATCTGTCCGTTTTTTTGTTTTTTGGTTTTTTCTCTTAATAATTATTTTTTTATTTTAATAACTTTATTTTATCTTTATTTTATTTTAATTTGTATTCTTTCTTTCTTTTTTCCTTCTTTCTCTCCTTCCTTCCTTCCTTCCTCCCTCCATCCCTCCCTCCTTTCTTTCTTTCTTTCTACTTCTACTAATTCTTTCTTTCTACTTTTTCTCCCTTTTATTCTGAGCCATGTGGATGAAAGGCTCTTGGTTTTGCAGCCAGGAGTCAGTGCTGTGCCTCTGACATGGGAGAGCCAACTTCAGGACACTGGTCAACAAGAGACCTCCCATCTCCACATAATATCAAATGGCGAAAATCTCCCAGAGATCTCCATCTCAACACCAGCACCCAGCTTCACTCAATGATGAGCAAGCTACAGTGCTGGACATCCTATGCCAAACAACTAGCAAGACAGGAACACAACCCCACCCATTAGCAGACAGGCTGCCTAAACTCATAGTAAGTCCACAGACACCCCAAAACACACCACCAGATATGGACCTACCAGGCAGAAAGACAAGATCCAGCCTCATCCACCAGAACACAGGCAATAGTTCGCTTCACCAGGAAGCCTACACAACCCACTGATACATCCGGAGCCACTGGGGACAGACACCAAAAATAACAGGAACTACAAACCTGCAGCCTGCAAAAAGGAGACCCCAAACACAGTAAGATAAGCAAAATGAGAAGACAGAAAAACACACAGCAGATGAAGGAGCAAGATAAAAACCCACCAGACCTAACAAATGAAGAGGAAATAGGCAGTCTACCTGAAAAATAATTCAGAATAATGATAGTAAAGATGATCCAAAATCTTGGAAATAGAATAGACAAAATGCAAGAAACATTTAACAAGAACCTAGAAGAAATAAAGATGAAAAAAACAACAATGAACAACAAAGTAAATGAAATGAAAAATACTCTAGATGGGATCAATAGCAGAAAAACTGAGGCAGAAGAACGGATAAGTGACCTGGAAGATAAAATAGTGGAAATAATTACTGCAGAGCAGAATAAAGAAAAAAGAATGAAAAGAACTGAGGACAGTCTCAGAGACCTCTGGGACAACATTAAACGCACCAACATTCGAATTATAGGGGCTCCAGAAGAAGAAGAGAAAAAGAAAGGGACTGAGAAAATATTTTTAGTGATTATAGTTGAAAACGTCCTTAATATGGGAAAGGAAATAGTTAATCAAGTCCAGGAAGCACAGAGAGTCCCATAAAGGATAAATCCAAGGAGAAATATGCCAAGACATATATTAATCAGACTGTCAAAAATTAAATACAAAGAAAACATATTAAAAGCAGCAAGGGAAAAACAACAAATAACACACAACAGAATCCCCACAAGGTTAACAGCTGACCTTTCAGCAGAAACTCTGCAAGCCAGAAGGGACTGGCAGGACACATTTAAAGTGCTGAAGGGGAAAAACCTGCAACCAAGATTACTCTACCTCGCAAGGAGATCTTTCAGATTTGATGGAGAAATTAAAACCTTTACAGACAAGCAGAAGCTGAGAGAGTTCAACCCCACGAAAGTAGCTCTACAACAACTGGTAAAGGAACTTCTCTAGGCAAGAAACACTAGTGGAGGAAAATACCTACAATAACGAACCCAAAACAATTAAGAAAATGGGAATAGGAACATACATATCGATAATTACCTTAAATGTAAATGGACTAAATGCTCCCACCAAAAGACACAGATTGGCTGAATGGATACAAAAACAAGACTCATATATTTGCTGTCTACAAGAGACCCACTTAAGACCTAGAGACACATACAGACTGAAAGTAAGGGGATAGAAAAAGATATTTCATGCAAATGGAAACCAAAAGAAAGCTGAAGTAGCAATTCTCAAATCAGACAAAATAGACTTTAAAATAAAGACTATTAGAAGAGACAAAGAAGGACACTACTTAATGATCAAGGGATCAATGTAAGAAGAAGATAAAACAATTTTAAACATTTATGCACCCAAAATAGGAGCACCTCAATACATAAGACAAATACTAACAGCCATAAAAGGGGAAATTGACAGTAACACATTCATAGTAGGGGACTTTAACACCCTACTTTCAACAATGGACAGATCATCCAAAATGAAAATAAATAAGGAAACACAAGCTTTAAATGATACATTAAACAAGATGGACTTAATTGATATTTATAGGACATTCCATCCAAAAACAACAGAATACACATTTTTCTCAAGTGCTCAGGGAACATTCTCCAGGAGAGATCATATCTTGGGTCACAAATCAAGCCTTGGTAAATTTAAGAAAATTGAAATTGCATCAAGTATCTTTTCCAACCACAACAGTGTGAGACGAGATATCAATTACAGGAAAAGATCTGTAAAAAATACAAACAAATGGAGGCTAAACAATACACTACTTAATCACGAAGTGATCACTGAAGAAATCAAAGAGGAAATCGAAAAATACCTAGAAACAAATGATAATGGAGACATGACAACCCAAAATCTATGCATGCAGCAAAAGCAGTTCATAAGGGAATTATATAGCAATACAATCCTACCTTAAGAAACAGGAAACATCTCGAATAAACAACCTAAGCTTGCACCTCAAGCAATTAGAGAAAGAAGGACAAAAAAACCCCAAAGTTAGCAGAAGGAAAGAAATCATAAAAATCAGATCAGAAATAAATGAAAAAGAAATGAAGGAAACGATAGCAAAGATCAATAAAACTAAAAGCTGGTTCTTTGAGAGGATAAACAAAATTGATAAACCATTAGCCAGACTCATCAAGAAAAAAAGGGAGAAGACTCAAACAATAGAATTAGAAATGAAAAAGGAGAAGTAACAACTGACACTGTAGAAATACAAAAGATCATGAGAGATTACTACAAACAACTTTATGCCAATAAAATGGACAACCTGGAAGAAATGGACAAATTCTTAGAAATGCACAACCTGCCAAGACTGAATCAGGAAGAAATAGAAAATATGAACAGACCAATCACAAGCACTGAAATTGAAACTGTGATTAAAAATCTTCCAACAAACAAAAGCCCAGGACCAGATGGCTTCACAGGCGAATTCTATCAAACATTTAGAGGAGAGCTAACACCTATCCTTCTCAAACTCTTCCGAAGTATATCAGAGGGAGGAACACTCCCAAACTCATTCTACGAGGCCACCATCACGCTGATACCAAAACCAGGCAAGGATGTCACAAAGAAAGAAAACTACAGGCTAATATCACTGATGAACATAGATGCAAAAATCCTCAACAAAATACTAGCAAACAGAATCCAACAGCACATTAAAAGGATCATACCTCATGATCAAGGTGGGTTTATTCCAGGAATGCAAGGATTCTTCAATATATGCAAATCAATCAACGTGATACACCATATTAACAAATTGAAGGAGAAAAAGCATATGATCATCTCAATAGATGCAGAGAAAGCTTTCAACAAAATTCAACACCCATTTATGATTAAAAACTCTGCAGAAAGTAGGCATACAGGGAACTTTCCTCAACATAATAAAGGCTATATATGACAAACTCACAGCCAACATCATCCTCAATGGTGAAAAACTGAAAGCATTTCCACTAAGAGCAGGAACAAGACAAGGTTGCCCACTCTCACCACTCTTATTCAACATAGTTTTTGAAGTTTTAGCCACAGCAATCAGAGAAGAAAAGGAAATAAAAGGAATCCAAATCAGAAAAGAAGAAATAAAGCTGTCACTGTTTGCAGATGGCATGATACTATACATAGGGAATCCTAAAGATGCTACCAGAAAACTACTAGAGCTAATCAATGAATTTGGTAAAATATCAGGATACAAAATTAATGCACTGAAATCTCTGGCATTCCTATACACTAAGGATGAAAAATGTGAAGTGAAATCAAGAAAACACTCCCATTTACCATTGCAACAAAAATAATAAAATATCTAGGAATAAACCTACCTAAGGAGACAAAAGAGCTGTGCGCAGAAAATTATAAGACACTAATGAAAGAAATTAAAGATGATACAAATAGATGGAGAGATATACCATGTTCTTGGATTGGAAGAATCAACATTGTGAAAATGACTCTACTACACAAAGCAATCTACAAATCCCTTGCAATCCCTATCAAACTATCACTGGCATTTTTCACAGAACTAGAACAAAAAATTTCACAATTTGTATGGAAACACAAAAGACCCTGAATAGCCAAATCAATCTTGAGAACTAAAAACGGAGCTGGAGGAATCAGGCTCCCTGACTTCAGACTATACTAAAAAGCTACGGTAATCAAGACAGTATAGTACTGGCACAAAAACAGAAAGATCGATCAATGGAACAGGATAGAAAGCCCAGAGATAAACCCACGCAAATATGGTCACCTTATCTTTGATAAAGGATGCAGGAATGTACAGTGGAGAAAGGACAACCTCTTCAATAAGTGGTGCCAGGAAAACTGGACAGGTACATATAAAAGTATGAGATTAGATCACTCCCTAACACCATACACTAAAATAAGCTCAAAATGGATTAAAGACCTAAATGTACGGCCAGAAACGATCAAACTCTTAGAGGAAAATATAGGCAGGACACTCTATGACATAAATCACAGCAAGATCCTTTTTGACCCACCTCCTAGAGAAATGGAAATTAAAAGAAAAATAAACAAATAGGACCTAATGAAACTTAAAAAGTTTTGCACAGCAAAGGAAACCATAAACAAGATGAGAAAACAGCCCTCAGAATGAGAGAAAATATTTGCAAATGGAGCAACTGACAAAGGATTAATCTCCAAAATTTACATGCAGCTCATGCAGCTCAATATCAAAAAATGCAAACAACCTAATCCAAAAATGGGCAGAACACCTAAATAGACATTTCTATAAAGAAGGTATACAGATTGCCAACAAACCCGTGAGAGGATGCTCAACATCACTAATCATTAGAGAAATGCAAAACAAAACTACAATGAGGTATCACCTCACAGCAGTGAAAATGGCCATCATCAAAAAATCTACAAGTTTTCCCTGGTGCTGCAGTGGTTAAGAATCCTCCTGCCAATGCAGGGACACGGGTTCAAGCCTGGTCCTGGAGATCCCAACTAAACCTGTCCACCACAACCACTGAGCCTGTGCTCTAGATCTCGTGAGCCACAACTACTGAAGCCCTCTTGCCTAGAGCCCATGCTCTGCACAAGAGAAGCCACCACTATGAGAGGCCCACACACTTCAATGAAGAGTAGCTCCTGCTTGCTGCAACTAGAGAAAACCTGCACATAGCAACAAAGACCCAATGCAGCCAAAAATTTTTTTAATAAATAAAGTAAAATAACAAATAAATCTACAAACAGTAAATGCTGCAGAGGGTGTGGAGAAAAGGGAACCCTCTTGCACTGCTGGTGGGAATGTAAATTGATACCGCCATTATGGAGAACAGTATGATGGTTCCTTAAAAAACTAAAAATAGAACTACCATATGACCAAACAATCCTACTACTGGGCATATACCCTGAGAAAACTATAATTCAAAAAACGTCATGTGCCATAATGTTAATTGCAGCACTATTTACAATAGCCAGGACATGGAAGCAACCTAAGTGCCCATCGACAGATGAATGGGTAAAGAAGAAGTGGCACATATATGCAATGGACTATTACTCAGCCATAAAAAGAAATGAAATTGAGTTATTTGTAGTGAGGTGGATGGACCTAGAGTCTGTCTTACAGAGGGAAGTAAGTCAGAAAGATAAAAACAAATACCATATGCTAACATGTATATATGGAATCTAAAAAAATAAAATTAAAAAACGGTTCTGAAGAACCTAGGGTCAGGACAGGAATAAAAATGCAGATGTAGAAATGGACTTGAGGACACAGGGACGGGGAAAGGTAAGCTGGGTCGAAGTGAGAGAGTGGCATAGACATATATACACTACCAAACGTAAAACAGATAACTAGTGGGAAGCAGCCACACAGGGAGATCAGTTCGGTGCTTTGTGACCACCTAGAGGGGTGGGACAGGGAGGGTGGGAGGGAGACGCACGAGGGAGGAGATATGGGAATATATGTATATGTATATGTATATGTATAGATGATTCACTTTGTTATAAAGCAGAAACTAACATTCCATTGTAAAGCAATTATACTTCAATAAAGATGTTAAAAGAAAATTTTTATGAGTGTACCCATTTGAATAATGAACAATATGGTTGTGGGTATACACCTTCTTGTCTTATACAGAGAGAAGTGTGAGAATTCCAGCATTCCTTTCATAGTAATACATTTTGTTTTAATTTATGAAACAAAGCAAAGTTTTATTGAGTACCTATTCTGTTCAATGTTATAAAAAGGATCTAGAGCCTCACTCTTTCATATCCACAGCATCACCACTAATGGCTTGTAGCTGTCCCATCCTGAACCATCTTGAATACAGCCCCATCATCTTTTCAACACACTGCTCAAGGCAGTTACTACCAATCATACCAAAATGCAATCTCCTTGTTATCCCAACCTTAGAGTGCAAGCATGGTTTCTTTCCACCAAAACTCATACCCCACCTGGGAAGTTCAAGTTGCAATATATAAAATTCTAACGTCTGACTATGATAAGCTGTACAAGCCATAGATATGATGAGCCCTTATTGGAAATTTTCATTTTCTATGTCTCCCATGAAATAATAGTTTTATTTCTCTTAAGAAAACACAAGAATTTGCCAAGTGGATACATTGTGTAATATTTCATGGTCTCTTTCTTTAGAAGTTGAGAAGATTGAAACATGTCACCTCAGAGAGGACAAAATGATTGAGTTTAAAAGTTTGGCCCATCAATAAGAATATTCTTAAGGCACTTTGTATAAAGAACTATTGAACTAAGAATTACAGAAAGACACAAAACACAAAAAATAAAAAGAATGATGACAATGAGCTCATGTTTCTTACCTTCAAGCCTCTGGGCCCCACTAGCTGACAGACACACAACTCAAGTTGAGTGAAGGCTGGTGTTAGCTTCCCACTCCCACTTAGGCCAGATGCCTTTTTGTCATACACAAAAAGCATCTGTCTACACAGCAGCCCTGCCAAGGAAGCTATAGCACAGTTGTAGGATGAAAAAGCATGATGTAATTTGCCCTCTTTTATAAAAGGATACTGAGTTTATCTATAAAATGAGTTTACCCCTGACCTGACCTATCTGTGTAGCTCACCTATGTCGCCTGCCGTGCGCCAAGGTGGGATAGTTTGCTGCCAAGAACAAGAACCACATATCAAGGCTTTCAGGCCCCTTTTTTTAGCCCCATGATTTACACAAAGTAGCTTTCTCAGGTACAAAGTGATGTCTGTAAAAGGTATCAGCATTTGTTAATTGCCTCACCCAAGAATTTCTCCACCCCCACCACATACACACAAATCAGCTGCCTCTGGGGGACCCCCATCTTCAAGGTTTCAGGGAATCACCTGCCATTTAATTTTCCAAGAGAACTGCTAGAGTGCCTCTGCTACCTTTAGAAAGTCCAGCACCCACACTCTTCCCTTCTCACCGCCCCCATCCCCTTCAAAGTTTCTGTGGATTCCCATAGGGCTTAACTTGTCCCTTGGTCATCTCATCTTATAACCAGTGTCTTGCCTCTGCATTCCTCCTCCAGCAACTGCTCTGTCCTTCCTGTACATCATAAGCCTCTTGGGAATCCATGCTGGTCCTTCATTCCACACAAAGCACTGAAGACCTAGTGCAGGTCGGTATAACCAAGCATCACTCAAGATCTAAAGTAACGGAATGGGGACTACAATAATTTAAGACATTGTCTTAAAATTGAAAAGTACGGCATTTTACTCCAAAATGCATCCTTCCCTCTCACAATCTCTTCCTGGCTGTGTTTCTTCCTTTAGGCTTCCTGCCAACTTAGGGACCTCTGGCTGCCTGAACGTTCTTTTGCTTGCCCCCCTCCCCTAGTTCCTTTGCCTCTCACATACCTTATCCCTTCCTGGGTGGCCCTTACAAATCCAAAATCCCCCACTCCAGATTTATTAGGTTTGTGGTGCAGAGAAATCCTGCTATCCCCCTCTCCCTTAAGTTGATGCCTTGAGAGGAAGTGCTCTCAAGTGTCGCCCTCAAAGAAACAATCAAGGTAGATTCTTAATTCTCCATCTTAATTCTCCACCTCTTTTGATGTAAAATAAAACCCTCCTCAGCAGAAGTGGCTACTTTCAATTTTTCTGCTGTTTAAAATGGTAATTTTTCTTTTTGTTTCGTGGTTAATAGGGTACCTGCCATTCTCTACACATTGAGATTCAGAGAAGCATTTTTTTAAAATCCTGTAGTCCAATGGACCAGTTCTATACACACCTGAAAATAGCTGCAAATATGCATTTCTAGGTAGGAATCTTTTTATACCTTTCTTTATCAGTGTTATTATGTATTCTATTAAGATTAGAAAAAACTGAGTCCCAATAATGTCAGTATCTAAAGAAAGCAGGGTTTTTGAGAAATTGGCACCCAGAAGCTATAATTTGGAACTAAGTGCCATCCCTAGATTGTTGTAGGTATGTTGTGGGAGGTGGATTTGTCTTTGAATGGTGATCTGAAGCTAGAACCAGAAAAGGATAAAATTAAGAAGTGTTTCCTCCATTGTAAAATGGAGGATTTCCAGACCCTGCCATCTCACCCTCATTCTGCAAGCCTGGCAAAACAGAAAAAAGCCCTGCACAGAATTTTTGGGAACATTTCATTGTCCACTCTTTGGGAATGGTATCAACAACTCCAATTGCAATAACCAAACAATGAAGGTGTACAGGAAAAATAGAACAGAAACAAGGCTCTAGTTAATTTGAGAATTTTCTTTACTGTCAGGTCACTGGGAATAGGTATAATATTTTGAGGACTTCCCAGTTCAAACTCAGGATTACTGACGTGTGGAGATGTCACTAAGGGAATAATTAAAGATGGGGTTGACTGGGGGCTCAAGGACTGTCTTTTCCCCTCTTCCTCCCTCATCAGAAGGATAATACATTTTGCTAATCTGTATCCACCTACTATTTGCCAAGCTCAGTGCTTTTATTTGTAATATATCATTTATCCTTTAAACGGACCTATGAGATAGGTACCCTTAGGTCCTTTTATTATCTCTATTAGCTTGAAAACAATTGGACAAATAACCAAATGAGTTTTCAACAATCTAAATCTAAAGAGCTGTTGTGGTTGGAGGGAGTTGTCCACGGGAAACCCAACAAGGGGTCCTGAAGTAGGAAGGGGGTCCTGGAGGAGGACTAACATTTAGTGAGTATCTACTCCAAATCTGGCAACAGTTGTGTGATTTTATTATTATCCACATTTTACAAAACTGCCTGCAGAGAGCTTAACCTTCTTCCCATGGTCTCAAAACTAGTTAGTGGGATTTGAACCCAAGTCTGTTTAATTCCATTGTACCAAATAACTAGGAAAAGCCAAAGGGCAACCATAATTCAACAACTAGCTTTTCAAACTCCTATTTTGGACAAAGAAGGAAGATTTGTCTGATGAATATTGAAAAAATTATACAGCTACTCCAGATGCACATACCTGGTTTAAACCACAAAGATCTAGGATAATGAATAAATATCCTAGTCATGACCTTGTAACTCAGAGTAAGCTGACTCCAATGTCCTTGATCACCAGAGGTCATGCTGAGCCCGTCCTGCTCTCTGGTTCCATCCTTAGATCTCAGTGGATGGGGCAAGCCTCACTCTCTTCCCAACCATCCCCATGAGATAACAGCAGGAGGTCCCAGAGGTGCAGATGGAGCTAAGGGCCAAGTTCCTAGAAAGTCTATGCCAGGATGACAACAGAGCCTTGGCATTTTGAGTTATAACGCTGGTTTCTGATCCCAAAGTGACCCTTCCTGTGGGGGGTGTCCTGTTTCTCCCCCACTTCAGACCTCACAGTCACCATGAATTCCCAACCCGGCATGGAGGCTCCAGCTCAAAACGCACCGATGCTGCTTTCCCTGCTGGCATTCCCATAGCTGTGGGAGAAACAATCAGATTTTTTTTCATCACATGATTTAAAGAAATTATAGCTCTGAGATTCGGGGGGAATCTCAGAGCTATATGTGTATGTGTATGTGTGTGTGTGTGTGGGTGGGTGTGCCTGCTCATCTATGTGTATGTGTACTTTAGTCCCTTGAATTTCTGCTCCCTTTTGAACAGATCTCTGGATTCATTTAGCAGATGGTCTGCCAAGAGGCTGATAGAGCCTAACATCCCACGTTAAATGTTTATGGAACTGCCGATCAGGGGTGGGAGAAAGGGTAATAAAGATAACTCAGGAAGCCCCAGAAAACAATCAAGCCCTTTTATTTAAAATACCAAATCAGAAAATTTCTTTGTAGCTTACAAAATGCCTTCACACTCACCATCACATTTGACCTTATCAACCACCCTTTGATGTATATGTTGATTTCAATTTTATACATAAGGCAAATGAGACTCAGAAAGGAGAAAGGATGGGTCCGAGGCCACACAGTAACTTCACAGGTTCACTTCACAACCTGGTGGCTTTATGCTTCCTGTCCTTTTACCATCTCACTACACTGACTAGCCCCATCCTCCAAGAGGCACAAGGAGAATGATGAAAAGGACACAGAGTCATCCCAGATAGGACTCCTAATCCTCCAAAGCTTTCAATACACACTTTAAAAAATTAGAATCAGATGGTGTTCTTCCCATGTAGCAACATTTTTTTCCCCTCTCAAACTGTTTTTTAAATACAAAGGACTCCTAGTCTAATAGGACGAATCCATAGAGGCAGAAAAGTACAGAACATTTGTCAAAGATTCTAGGAAAGCCATCTCTCCCCAATCAGGGTACAGCAGGAAGTTAATTATTTGTGGGTGAGAAGCTCTAAGGCAGTTCTTCTACCAATGCATGAAACTTTACTTTTTTAACATTTTTATTGGAATATAATTGCTTTACAATGGTGTGTTACTTTCTACTGTATAACAAAGTGAATCAGCTATACATATACATATACCCCATATCTCCTCCCTCTTGCTTCTCCCTCCCACCCTCCCTATCCCACCCCTCTAGGTGGACACAAAGCACCAAGCTGCTCTCGCTGTACTATGTGGCTGCTTCCCACTAGCTAACTATTTTACATTACGTAGTGTATATATGTCCATGCCACTCTCTCACTTCGTGCCAGCTTACCTTACCCCTTCCCGTGTCCTCAAGTTCATTCTCTACGTCTGTGTCTTTATCCCTATCCTACCCCTAGGTTCTTCAGAACCATATTTTCTTTTTTTTAGATTCTATATATATGTGCTAGCATACGGTATTTATTTTTCTCTTTCTGCCTTACTTCACTCTGTATGATAGTCTCTAAGTCCATCCACCTCACTACAAATAATTAAATTTTGTTTCTTTTTATGGCTGAGTAATATTCCGTTGTATATATGTGCCACATCTTCTTTATCCATTCATCTGTCGATGGGCACTTAGGTTGCTTCTATGTCCTGGCTATTATAAATAGAGCTGCAATGAACATTGTGATACATGACTCTTTTTGAATTACAGTTTTCTCAGGGTATATGCCCAGCAGTGGGGTTGCGGAGTCATATGGTAATTCTATTTTTGTTTATTAAGGAACCTCCATACTGTTCTCCATAGTGACTGTATCAATTTACATTCTCACCAACAGTACAAGAGGGTTCCTTTTTCGCCTCACTCTCTCCAGCATTTATTGTTTGTAGATTTTTAGATGATGGCCATTCTGAATGGTGTGATGTGATACCTCCTTGTAGTTTTGATTTGCATTTCTCTAATGATTAATGATGTTGAGCATTCTTTCATGTGTTTGTTGGCAGTCTGTATATCTTCTTTTTTTTTTTTGTATATCTTCTTTGGAGAAATGTCTATTTAGGTCTTCTGCCCATTTTTGGATTGGGTTGTTTGGTTTTTTGTTATTGAGCTGCATGAGCTGCTTATAAATTTTAGAAATTAATCCTTTGTCAGTTACTTCATTTGCAAATACTTTCTTCCATTCTGAGGGTTGTCTTTTGGTCTTATTTATGGTTTCCTTTGCTGTGCAAAAGCTTTGAAGTTTCATTAGGTCCCATTTGTTTATTTTTGTTTTTATTTCCATTACTCTAGGAGGTGGGTCAGAAAGAATCTTGCTGTGATTTATGTCATAGAGTGTTCTGCCTATGTTTTCCTCTAAGAGTTTGATAGTGTCTGTCCTTACATTTAGGTCTTTAATCCATTTTGAGCTTATTTTTGTGTATGGTGTTAGGGAGTGATCTAACCTCATACTTTTACATGTACCTGTCCAGTTTTCCCAGCACCACTTATTGAAGAGGCTGTCCTTTCTCCAGTGTACATTCCTGCCACCTTTATCAAAGATAAGGTGTCCATATGTGCGTGGGTTTATCTCTGGGCTTTCTATTCTGTTCCATTGATCTATCTTTCTGTTTTTGTGCCAGTACCATACTGTCTTGATTACTGTAGCTTTGTAATATAGTCTGATTCCTCCAGCTCTGTTTTTCTTTCTCAAAATTGCTTTGGCTATTCGGGGTCCTTTGTGTTTCCATACAAATTGTGAAATTTTTGCTCTACTTCTGTGAAAAATGCCATTGGTAGTTGTGATATGGATTGCATTGAATCTGTAGATTGCTTTGGGTAGTATAATCGTTTTCACAATATTGATTCTTCCAATCCAATAACATCGTATATCTCTCCGTCTGTTTGTATTATTTAATTTCTTTTATCAGTGTCTTATTGTTTTCTGCATACAGGTTTTTGTCTACTTAGGTAGGTTTATCCCTGGGTATTTTTTTTGTTGCAACGGTAATGGGAGTGTTTCCTTAATTTCTCTTTCAGATTTTTCATCATTAGTGTATAGGAATGCAAAAGATTTCTGTGCATTAATTTTGTATCCTGCTACTTTACCAAATTCATTGATTAGGTCTAGTAGTTTTCTGGCAACATCTTTAGGAACTCTATGTATAGTATCCTGTAATCAGCAAACAGTGACAGTTTTACTTCTTTTCCAATTTGCATTCCTTTTATTTCTTTTTCTTCTCTGATTGCTCTGGCTAAAACTTCCAAAACAATGTTGAATAATAGTGGTGAGAGTAGGCAACCTTGTCTTCTTCCTGATCTTAGAGGAAATGTTTTCAGTTTTTCACCATTGAGAAAGATGTTGGCTGTGGGTATGTCATATACGACCTTTATTATGTTGAGGTAGGTTTCCTCTATGCCTACTTTCTGGAGAGTTTTTATGATAAATCAGTGTTGAATTTGTCAAAAGCTTTCTCTGCGACTATTGAGATGATCATATGGTTTTTATCCTTCAGTTTGCTAATGTGGTGTATCACATGGATTGATTTGCGTATAATGAAGAACCTTTGCATTCCTGGGATAAACCCCACTTGATCATGGTGTATGGTCCTTTTAATGTGCTATTGGATTCTGTTTGCTAGCATTATGTTGAGGATTTTTGCATCTATGTTCATCAGTGATATTGGCCTGAAGTTTCTTTTTTTGTGACATCTTTGTCTGCTTTTGGTGTCAGGGTGATGGTGGCCTGATAGAATTAGTTTGGGAATGTGCTTCTGTCTGCTATATTTTGGAAGAGTTTGAGAAAGATAGGTGTTAGCTCTTCTCTAAATACTTGTTAGAATTCACCTGTGAAGCCATCTGGTCCTGGGTTTTTGTTTTTTGCAAGATTTTTAATCACAGTCTTAATTTCAGTGCTTGTTTTGGTTAGTTTATATTTTCTGTTTTTCCTGGTTCAGACTCGTAAGGTTGTGCTTTTCTAAGAATTTGTCCATTTCTTCCAGGTTGTCCATTTTATTGGCATATAATTGTGTGTAGTAATCCCTCATAATCCTTTGTATTTCTACAGTGTCAGTTCTTACTTCTCCTCTTTCATTTCTAATTCTGTTGATTTGAGTCTTCTCCCTTTTTTTCTTGATGAGTCTGGCTAATGATTTATCAATTTTGTTTATCTTCTCAAAGAAAAAGCTTTTAGTTTTATTGATCTTGCTATTGTTTCCTTCATTTCTTTTTCATTTATTTCTTATCTTTATGATTTCTTTCCTCCTGATAACTTTGGGTTTTTCTTATTTCTCTAATTGCTTTAGGTGTAAGATTAGGTTGTTTATTTGAGATTTTTCTTGTTTTTGAGGGAGTATTATATTGCTATAAACTTCCCTCTTAGAACTGCTTTTGCTGCATTCCATAGGTTTTGGGTCATGTGTTTTCATTGTCATTTTTTTCTAGGTATTTTTTGATTTCCTCTTTGATTTCTTCAGTGATCTCTTGGTTATTTAGTAGTGTGTTGTTTAGCCTCCATGTGTTTGTGTTTTCTACAGCTTTTTTCCTGTAATTGATATCTAGTCAAATAGTGTTGTGGTCAGAAAAGATACTTGATATGATTTCAATTTTCTTAAATTTACCAAGGCTTGATTAGTGACCCATGATCGGATCTATCCTGGAGGATGTTCCATTAGCACTTGAGAAGAAAATGTATTCTGTTGTTTTTGAATGGAATGTCTTATAAATATCAATTAAGTCCATCTTGTTTTATGTATCATTTAATGCTTGCATTTCCTTATTTATTTTCTTTTTGCATGATCTGTCCATTGGTGAAAGTGGGATGTTAAAGTCCCCTACTATTATTTTATTACTGTTGAATTCCCCTTTTTTAGCTGTTAGGATTTGCCTTATGGTTGAGTTGCTAATCTGTTGGGTGCATAAATATTTACAATTGTTATATCTTCTTCTTGGATTGATCCTTTGATCATTATGTGGTGTCATTCTTTGTCTCTTGTGATAGTCTTTATTTTAAAGTCTATTTTCTCTGATATGGGAATTGCTACTCCAGCTTTCTTTTGATTTCCATTTGCATGGAATATCTTTTTTTATCCCCTCACTTTCAGGTGTGAAGTTGGTCTCTTGTAGACAACATATATACGGGTCTTGTTTTTGTATCCATTCAGTCATCTATGTTTTTGGTTGGAGCATTTAATACATTTACATTTAAGGTAGTAATCGATCTGTATGTTCCTATTACCATTTCTTAATTGCTTTGTGTTTGTTATTGTAAGTCTTTTCCTTCTCTTGTGTTTCCTGCCTAGAGGCGTTCTTTTAACATTCGTTGTAAAGCTGGTTTGGTGGTGCTGGATTCTCTTAGCTTTTGCTTGTCTGTAAAGGTTTTAAGTTCTCTGGTGAATCTGAATTATATCCTTGCTGGGTAGAGTAATCTTGGTTGTAAGTTTTTGCTTTTCATCACTTTAAATATGTCTTGCCACTCCCTTCAGGCTGGCAGAATTTCTGCTGAAAGATCAGCTGTTAACCTTATGGGGATTCCCTTGTATGTTATTTGTTGCTTTTCCCTTGCTGCTTTTAATATTTTTTCTTTGTATTTAATTTTTTGATAGTTTGATTAATATGAGTCTTGGCCCGTTTCTCTTTGGATTTATCCTGTATGGGACTCTCTGTTCTCCCTGGACTTGCTTGAGTATTTCCTTTCCCATATTAGGGAAGTTTTCAACTATAATCTCTTCAAATATTTTCTCAGTCCCTTTCTTTTCCTCTTCTTCTTCTGGAACCCCTATAATTTGAATGTTGGTGCATTTAATGTTGTCCCAAAGGTCTCTGAGAATGTCTTCAATTCTTTTCATCTTTTTTCTTTATTCTGCTCTGCAGTAGTCATTTCCATTATTTTATCTTCCATGTCTCTTATCTGTTCTTCTGCCTCAGTTATTCTGTTATTGATTCCTCCTAGAGAATTTTTAATTTAATTTATTGTTTTGTTCATCATTGTTTGTTTGCTCTTTAATTCTTCTATGTCCTTGTAAAACATTTCTTGTATTTTCTATTTCTGAGATTTTGGATCATCTTTACTATCATTTGTTGAATTCTTTTTCAAGTCAACTGCCTACTTCCTCTTTATTTGTTTTGTCTGGTGGGTTTTTACTTTGCTCCTTCATCTGCTGTGTATTTCTCTGTCTTGTCACTTTGGTTAACTTACTGTGTTTGGGGTCTCCTTTTTACAGGCTGCAGGTTCCTATTTCCCATAGTTCTATTGGGTAAGGTTGGTTCAGTGTGTTGTGTAGGCTTCATGGTGGAGGGGACTGTTGCCTGTGTTATGGTGGATGAGCTTGGATCTTTTCTTTCTGGCTGCAGGACCACGTCCAGTGATATGTTTTAGTGTGTCTGTGGCCTTAATATGATTTTAGGCAGCCTCTCTGCTAATGGGTCAGGTTGTGTTCCTGTCTTGCTAGTTGTTTGGCATTGGGTGTGCAGCACTGTACCTTGCTGGTCATTGAGTGGAGCTGGGTATTAGCATTGAGATGGAGATCTCTGGGAGACATTTCACCATTTGATATTATGTGGAGCCGGGAGGTCTCTGGTGGACCAATGTCCTGAACTTGGCTCTCCATCTGAGATGTTCCGGTCTGACACCCGGCTGGATCACCAAGACCCTGTCAGCCACACAGTAGTTCTCTGATCTTGGACCAGGTAGTTAACTTTTCTGTGCCTCAGATTTACTTTTGTGCAGCACCTCCTCACCCTAGAGACCTAGTCAGGTGCAAGGGAAGTGCTGTTGCTCACAGGTTGTGCATGGAGGAAGCCCACGAGGCTAGAGCAGGATGCTGGCTGAAACTTCATTCTGAGGCTTGCATGTGAGCAATGAAGTTCGGGAAACAGTGTGGATGTGCAGAGTGTATTATTGGGTCTATAGTGTCTGTGAATGAACTTCAGCTGTATGGTTCTCAACCCATGTAGTGAAAGGAGGGAGAGACAGGAACCTCAGAATTCCTGTGGCCTTTGAGCGGCCATTCCCGGAAGAGAATGAAGAATCTACATGAGGGTCACATATTCAATAGACCCAGATGGAAACTCCAATATGGTTGATTAGACAGTGCCTCAAGTCTCTCTTGGAATAGCTAGAGGACCCTAATAATCTCAATGCTAATGAGGCCCATAGAAGTAATAATAAACTGTGACAGATCAGGACCTGAGAGTTGTGTTTCTGGGAGGAAGACGTTGGGGAGGAGACAAAGGCAGAGAAAGGCCAAGGGAAAAAGGAATCAGCATGACCAAATTGATTGATATCAGTTTTGTTAGACACAAAATTCCCTATTGGATCACGGAGTCATGAACAGGTTACACCTATCTTTGTGTCCATGAAAACAAACACTCTGAATGGAATAACAAGCAGATAATTCCTGTTGGAGGGCTTCAGCTCATTTTTATGGAAGGTATTTGGGATAACACAAAAGGTCAGATTGTCAACAAAAGCACCTTCAGTGTCATGCAGTGGATAGAGCATGAACTTAGGGGTCAAATAGACCTTAAATCACCAGCTTTTAGCTGAAACTGATCCTCAGTTTCCTCATTTATAAACCATTCTCTTCTTTTCCTGCCCTCTAGGATTTTTTGGCATTTCAGTGCAAAACAATCAAACTTTTCTAATAATTTCAAACATACAGGTAACCACAAGGCACAGACAAAGCAAGGAGAGGCCTGGGGACTTCTAACACTCACCTCCCATCCACCTCACTCTTGGCACAGACTAACCTATGAGTCTCTGAGCGACGTGTACAATTTACATCACTTAGAACAGTGAGGAACACAGCTTACCTCCCATTTCCCCATGAACCATGACCTATAAACACATAGATTCAGGTTGGTTTAAGATAAGATCCTCGAATCCCTCCAAAAGCATTCTATAGACAAGGACTGAGATTATTTTCTAAGAAGTCTGTCACTAGCTTGTTGATTGGAAAATTTGACTGCATCTCTTGCTTTCTTTCCTTTCCAAGAATATCACCCCCAATAAAGAGAGAGTGGACAGCAGGCCTCCTCCTGCTTGCCCTTCCCTTCCTGGGATAGGACTGTGTGTAGGATGGCCCTGTGTGGTCTTGCAGGCTGACCTTAACTCTGCTGATTTGGAAGCTGAAAACATTGCCCTACTTGTCTCCAGGTTCTGGCCAGGGTTAGAATGGGAGGTGAAGAGAACTTGGAGGACAGATGATTCATTATTTCAATTGTTCTTTTCACTTAGTAACTGTAATTTTTATTTGTATAGCACTTTTCACTATGCAGAGCATTTCTTCCAACTGAAATGCAAAATAATCCTAGAAGGCAGACAAAGAAGAGAATGGTTTATAAATGAGGAAACTGAGGATCAGTTTCAGCTAATAAGTGGTGCTTTAAGGTTTATTTGACCTCTAAGTTCATGCTCTATCCACCGCATGACACTGAAGGTGCTTTAAAGAGTAGACAGATGGTTTGACTAAGGTGGGGAGAAAAATAACAGTATCCATGTTCCCCTTAAATTCAGAGCATTTTCCCCCAAATTCTACTTACACAAAACTTTTAACTTTGTCACGGTCATGGTAAGGACTAAGTGTCCTATGATGGAGGACTGCTCTGGCCCCATGAATCACTATTTTAAGAACACTCCAGTGAGAGAAGATGGATGTGCTATCCCCGCAGCCCTCATCTACCTTCTGACAGGTGCAACACTGGCAAGGGGCATTTGATGAACTTTCTTCTCAGGCCTCTCTTTTCATCCTCTTCAACAGGACATTGATGATTGGATTCTGGCAGATAAATGAGAAAAGGGAAGATAAGAGGGATGGATGTAAAATTGTCTTCATAATCCATCTATACATTCAAAAGAGAGGACGCTGTGCAGATGCCAAGCAGGGGTGTTTGGCATGAAATGCATTATCTGTGCTGTCTTCCTGGTCTAGAGTCAGGCCTGCCTGGCTCTCAATCCCAGCACAACTGCTTCACCCTGGCAACAGGGCCCCCATCATCCTCCATTGCCAGCCTGTACTAAGACCAAGCCAGTTTCAGGCTGAGAGGTTATCGAAAGCTCTTGCCCAACACTCCACCATCCAGCTTTGCACCTGGATTGTGAAGTAGCTCTGGCCTTAAACTCAGTTCAGGGTTTAGAACTCCTTTTTTCTAAATCAAGTTGATAACATTATGCCCTAGTCTGGTTACCTGGCCTTCTGCCTGGGGTCCCAATCTCTGCAGGCCCTTCAACCATCTTACTCTTCCTGGTAGATGGGGACTAGTGTCCAGGCCCTATATTCATAATGTCCAGACCAGACAATCTTCTGAAAGTCTTCCTGGAAATGTTGACCAAAGTGGCTGAATCAACAGCCATCTATTTTCACACTGTGCTGCACCCACCTCTTGGGACATTCTCATTATTTCCTGTTGAAACCCACCTCTTGTATCACCCATTACCATATTATCTAGTGTTTGTTACCATATTATTTAGATACTATTTTATATACCTAGGCTACATTTTTTTTCCAGCTTCCACAGTTAGCTCTGTTCCCTAAACTGTTAGTTGATCCCAGTAAGCTGGTAATCACAGCTCTGGTCACATCCCAGTCAACCTTACCTCACTGTTTTCAGGAAAAAAACAACAATGACAAAAAAAAAAAAAACCAATAACAAACAAAAAACACCACATGCCTTCCTGTGTAAAAATATATCAAACAGAAGAAGGTCCTTTGCTGTTAAGGAAGTGTTTGCCAATCTTCAGGGAGCTGAGATACCCTACGTTATTGGTTTGGTTTTACTATATTTTCTTTTCCTCCTAAAAAGTTTTTTTTTAATTAATTTTCAAATTTAATATATTTAATTACCTTTGGGAAAAAGAGATCTTGGGGCAATCCTGGGTAAAACTGAAAACATCTGGAGGTATTACAAAACCAAAACTAGGACTGTGTCCTCGAAGTAAAATTTGAAGTCAAGGTCAAAATGCTGAGTGGGTACAAAGGTCTTAATAACCTTTCCTTTCCGAGATCCCAATCAGCAGCTCCAAGTTATATCATACCCCAAGTACATTCTGGCTGATAAAGAAGCCAGAATGAGAGGAGAGACATCATCATATCATTGAGACAAATTTTCTGAGTGGGAGGGAGTGAAGAAGAACATGAACCATTTACAATGTCTCTTGGCAGCAGGATGAAGGCACATCAGAGAACGCAGAAAGTAATGATGACTTTCTGGACACCTGTTCACTTTCTTCATCCTTCTCAGGGAAAGAATCAGAAAAGGGTAATAAACACTGAATATAGCAACAGACCCTTTTTAGCCTTCAACAGATAATTCAACAACTAATTCAATCATAGAAGAATTTTTAAAATAATACACAATATTGGAGAGAGTGTAGTGTTTCAATCACTCATACATTGCTGATGGGATGCAAATGGAGACTTCCAGTCTGAAGAAAAGAAAGCCTTACTTTTTGTAGTATGGCTCAAAAACCTTTAGAAGTTAAAATCCCTAAACTAAGTACTTCTAAGAATCTATCTAAAAGAAAAATCCGAGATGCAGACAAAAAACATTCATAAAAACACTATTTATAATAAAGAAAAATCAATAATATGGTTAAATAAATTAAAACACTCAAATAATGGATGTATATAGCCATTATATCCTAATGTAAATTATGGCAGCCACTATGGAGAACAGTATGGAGGTTCCTTTAAAAACTAAAAATAGAACCACCATATGATCCTGCAATCCCACCCATAGGCACATACCTGGACAAAACCATAATTCAAAAAGATATGTGCATTCCAATGTTCACAGCAGCACTATTTAATAGCCAAGACATGGAAGCAACCTAAATGTCCATAGACAGATGAATGGATAAAGAAGATGTGGTACATATAGACAATGGAATATTACTCAGGGAAGTGAGTATTACTCAGCCATAAAAAAGAATGAAATAATGCCATTTGCAGCAAAATGGATGGACCTAGAAATTATCATACTAAGGGAAGTTAGTCAGAAAGAGAAAGACAAATACCATATGATATCACTTATATGTGGAATCTAAAATAGGACACAAATGAACTTATCTACAAAACAAAAACAGACTCACAGACATAGAGAACAGACTTGTGGTTGCCCAGGGAGAGGGGCTGAGGGAGTGGTGAATTGGGAGTTTGGGATTAGCAAATGAAAACTACTACATATAGAATGGATAAACAACATGGTCCTAATGTATAGCACAGGGAACTATATTCAATATCCTGTAATAAACTATAATGAAAAAGAATATAAAGAAGAATGTATATATATATTTGCAATTGAAGCACTTTTTTGTACAGTAGAAATTAACACAACATTGTATATGTTCGATACTTCAATACTACAATACAACAATACTTCAATAAAATAAATTTAAAAAATTATATCCTAAAAATATTTAATGATGTGGGAAATTTTTCAAGACATAATGTTAGTGGGAAAAGCCTGATATAAGCAGCATATATCTTGTAATCTTATTTGTACACAAGATTGCGTCTGGAAGGTTAAGGTTATAGACAATAAAAATTCTTATGTAGACTTTTCTGTGTTTTCTGTATCCAGAGAGCAACTCATGCACTGGCCAAGTTCAGGGTTAGAGTCCATGCTCCGTAACTGTCTTGTCCATTCAGCAGGGCACTCCTTCCACACGGACTCTACAGCAAAGGGTTTTTGCTCCTTTCATAGGAGCTCAGATTGCACCATGCAGCTGGCTGTTGTGAAAAGAAAGCAAATGCAATTGTCCTGGTAATTTCCTAGTCACAGCACAGCTTGAAAATGGAGCCCTCCTGTTCACACCCTTGGTCTCACATCTGGCCAAGTTTACAATGCCTATTTTTGGAAATCCAGTGGCCAAAGTATTTCATGGAAGCAGAAGAGATTTGTTGTTAGGCTGGGTTCCGGGTACATAACAGATACTTAATAAATGTGTGATAAACAAGAGAATGAATGGCCAAACCAAGCTATCAATCAATTTATCAACAATGCTGGATTATTGCCATATACTTCAGTTATTCAGGGCACCAGGATAAACCTCACACTTGCCAGATTCCTCTCCTGTATCCTGTTGAAGTCTCCAGTGACAGACAGGAATTCATCAGCCATCAAGAACCTCAGGATCCTGACTTCATCTCATTTCTGCCCCCTGCCTTCCATCCCAGCCCTTTCAGTCATGGACTAACATACAGACTACTCAGTGGGTGACTAAATCCCACCAGAGCAGATGTTGAAAAATGTACTTTGGGAGGATGCCTGAATGCTCCCACTTTGTCTTGCGAGGGACAATGAATGGCCCAGATGCTAGCCAGGGACCTTCAGCCAGCATGATGAACACTAGGGGTATTACAACAAATTCTGAAGGGGAAAGTTAAGGTTTAAACACTAGATAGCCCTGCTATGGAGCCCTAGATCTGAAGACCAGAAATGAGGACAAGTTCATGGTTAGAGATGAACTGGGAGATCAGAGGATGAGGCTCAGAGATTAGACAAGAACAGGAATAGGCAAATGGTCAGGAGAAGGGGTGAGAAGAAGTTCCAGGTGGTGACTACAAGCACACACAGTTGTTTTATTTTGCTTTTTAAGTATTTGGGGAAACTGGCCTGGTGTAAAAGGCAAGAGGCAGAGAGAACCATACACAATGGGGGAGGAGTTGATCAGGTCCTAATGACTCCCTGCTGTGGTCCTGGATACAGTGTATAGTTCCATGTGATTAGGAACCCCATTCATTCACTCATTCTCATTGCCCAGGCAAAGCCCTGAAGTGAAGAGCCAGCTGTGAAGAGGTGAGAAAATATGCAGATGGAAACTCTGAAGAAAGACCCAAGTTTATCTCTGTGGCCACGATGGCTTCCTTGGTCTGTGTGCACAATGCCTGGCTCATAGGCAACACTCAGGAGAGGCTTGCTGGGGATTTTGTGTGTTTTCATGATATTATGATGTTAACTAGGAACTCGGAGAACAGCCCAAATGATTCATCTTTGAATGAGTGTACACAAGGTTGAGGTTTAGGTGAAGATACATTTGACTTGAAACTGCAGGATTGACAGAACTTTGGCAGCTATGGAGACTGGGTACGTACCCTCCAATTCTCATGAGCTGTATTCTCCCTCCCTCCCTCTCCCCCTCTCACTTTCTCTCTCTCCCTCTCTCTCTGCTCCCTCCCTTTCTCTCCCTATTTCACTTTCCCTCTCCCTCTCTGTTTCCTGATTCCTAGGAACAAGGATGGGTCCAGCTCACCTTTGAAGTCAAGGCCATATTACATACAGGTCTCTGGCAAGCCTATGGTTCAGTTGAAAAATGAACAAACTAATATCTACTTTATATGGTAATTGTAAGGATTTAAACAAGGTGAAAATGAATAAATGTACCTAGCATATATATATATATATATATGTATGTATATATATATACACACACACACACACACACACGTGGGGTATATAGACACTCAAAAAGATGCTATATATTCCCTTTTCTTATTTCTATAGTCAGCCTAATTAAATTTTAAGACTTTAAATTTTCCTCAGAACATAATTCCTAGTCCCTATCTATTTAGTGATGTTTATAATTGCCTGTATAATTTCTTCCACACCACTTTTTAAAACTGCCCATCTAAAAGCCCATGACATCCCCCTCCCCATTTTCATAGCTGTTCAGAATATTAGTATCTGTTCCTTTTACAGATGAGGAAATTTAGACACAGAGAGGTTAGATGAATGTTTCCATGCAGTCAGTAAGTGGCAAAAGTGGGATCCAACTAAGCCAAGATCTTTGCTATTTTAATTGTACCATGAAAAATTGTCTCGAACTGTGGTGAAAGGCTAATATTAGAGAGAAATTTCATTTATCCTGGCACAAAAGAGCCAAACCAAAATAACCAGAATCCCTTGTTAATAGGTGTTTAAACTTTGTATGCAGGGATAGCTTCAGACAGGATTACTGCAGATCCTGAAGCACACAAGGAGAAAATATAAAATCACGGGTGTGATATCAGAAACTGGCCCAAACTGTTGGTGAGGCTTGTTAAATCATATCTAGTGCAGCTTGTGGAATTCCTAAGCTTACAAAGCATTAGTTTTTGAGGGGCAGAGTGGTTTAGAGAAGGGATGAAATAATTTATAAGAAAAGTATTTGACTTACTAAGGCTCAAATGTACTATTTTACTTATTATTATGAAGGTAGATAAAACCTTAGAGAACAATCAAATTAATCATTGCCTCACAAGTGTTCCATCAAATCAATATAGATAATTATCAATTCAGCTTCTTTCTTCCCTTTTTGAGGTTTTTCCTATAACAGGAAGAACATTGCCATGCTAATTTTGGATTATCTGTAATCTTCTGTAAGTGAGTTTTTAAAAATTATTACAATTTAAGATTATCTTGATCTAATAATCTGATCATTGTGGCTAGAAAAAGCCAGCTACTGTGGCCCAATAGATCTTTAGATCTATTGAAAGAAAGGTGTCCAGAGAAAGAAATGCTCAGTGTGCCAATGGCCTTTGAGTTGTACCCATTGGCCCAAGTCTCTGGGGCTTAAGCAAAGATTATGTAAGTACATCCACGGACCCTCTGCCACTACTGCCTCAGAAGTCAGGCCTGCAATGATTCAGACTGAATTTACAAGAAAAAGGCTTCAACAAAACAAAAGATGACCCTTGTCATTCAGAAGAAAAGACAGATGTAGCATAAGCCTAGTAAATCTGATGACTCTCAGGAGTGCAGAGTTTATTGCTAGCAAACAGGACATTATCCTAGCTAAGTGATGTAAGAGGAAATCCTGACCATTCCATTATTTTCATCTATTTAGTGTTTACCCAATGTTTGACCTTGAAGGAATCAGAAGCCATGCATTGTTATCATATTGAAACGGTGATGTAATTGACAAGAAAGCTGTAAACAGATATAAGTAAAGAAAATAATTTGTGGTGGGGGAGGTGATGACCATTAATTGAGGCCTTCTGGATAATGCATATCACATGAGAGGCTTTACAACAGAGTTTCTCAATCTCAGCATCATTATTATTTTTTTAAAACATCTTTATTGGAGTATAATTGCTTTACAATGGTCTGTTAGTTTCTGCTGTAAAACAAAGTGAATCAGCTATACGTATACATATATCCCCATATCTCCTCCCTCTTCTGTCTCCCTCCCACCCTCCCTATCCCACCCCTCAAGGTGGACACAAAGCACTGAACTGATCTCCCTTTGCTATGTGGCTACTTCCCACTAGCTATCTATTTTACACTTGGTAGTGTATATATGTCTATTCCACTCTCTCACTTGGTCCCAGCTTACCCTCCCCCTCCCGGTGTCCTCAAGTCCATCCTCTATGTCTGCATCTTTATTCTTGTCCTGCCCCTAGGTTCTTCAGAACCTTTTTTTTTTTTTTTAGATTCCATATATATATATATATATATATATATATATATATGTTAGCATACGGTATTTGTTTTTCTCTTTCTGCCTTACTTCGCTCTGTATGACAGACTCAGGTCCACCCACCTCATTACAAATAACTCAATTTTGTTTCTTTTTATGGAATCTCAGCATTATTTATTGACATTTTGGGCCAGATAATTCTTTGCTATAGGGAGCTGTCCTGTACACTGTAGGATGTTAACAGGATCCCTGGCTTCGACCCAATAGATGCAGTAGCACCATTCCTCTTTCCCAGCTGAAACAACCAAAAATGTCTCTAGACATTGCCAAATGTCCCCTGAGTAGGGAAGTTTCCACTAGTTGAAAACTGCTGATTTAACAGTAATACTAATGGCTAACATTTACTGAAGGTGTACTGCAGATTAAGTATTGGTTTAAACTCTTATTTTCATACTTTTTATGGTCAAATATATTATCCACACATAGTAGTGCACAAAACAAAAATGTATAGTTTAATAGCTTAACAAATAGTAAACATCCAGCCAGGTTAGGAAAAAAAGAAGAACATTACCATATTTAGAAGCTTTCATTGGACCTCTTCTCAATCTCAACCACTGCTTTCCCCCCAAGGTAACAATTATTCTAAACTTTCTTGTTCTACTTTATAGTTTTACTACCTAAACATGTATCTCTAAAGTTATAGTTGAGTTTTTATGCAACATTTCTCAGTATTTTCTGGTGGATATGTGCTATTTTTTAAAAAAAAGTAAACCAAAAAGAAAAAGATTTAGGTTCAGGAAACAGGGAAAACAACACCGGGATCCCCAAGGTGATGGGGAAGGGTAATCTCAGAAAAGCAGCTGCTGCCCAGGTTAGAAAGCAATTGGTCCATATTGGAGAAAGTAAGACTGTTCCAGAATGAATTTCTTCAAGAAAATGAAATCAATACAATGCCTGATGTATATGAATATATATTGAGAGGTGAATTGGATAGCCTGCAAAACTTTGAACTGAATTTAGGGAAAGGTACATAGAAAGCAAGCAAGCAAAGGACAATTTCACATTGGAAAAAAAAAGCAGTGCAAAATAGTTACTCTAGTACACTACCATTATTCATATGTAAACACTTTATACTGCCATAGTGTAAACCCTGAGTATTGATCTAATTTATATTATGATATAACTATAGTATGACAGGAGAATGGGAAGTGTAAAGGTGGGGTTTACAGAGATTGAGAGAGAGTTAAATCCTCGTTCAGAAGTCAATAGATAATACCTAATAGAAAAATGTTATTTTAAAATATGGCGGTAAATATCAAAAGAATTCACTAAAGAAATGAAATGGCTCCCTCTTAAGAGGGAGAAATGGGGGTAGATAAATGTTACTGTTTTTCATACCAAACCTTATAACCCAGTTTGACTCATTAAATCATGTGCATGTAAACCTTTGATGAAAATGAATACTTTAAAAACTGATCTAAAAAGAGTTACTTATGATGGAGATGAATCTGTAAGCAGTGCTTGAAGGAAAATGAATAGGAAATAGGTTGGCATGTTCATAAACCCAGATAGAATGCAAATTTTCCTGAATGACCACTTGCAAATAAGTAATGAGTGCTCTGAGATGCTCCAGGGATGAAATGAAATGGCAGTCAACTCGTCATTCCATTTAAGTAAATATTTTATAAGGGATGTGTCTTCAAGATCCAGAGCACCGAAGTACAGGGAAATTAAAGTGCTTGAGAAGAAAGTTCCTCCCAGTGAGATATTCACTCACTTTCTGTATTTTAATATAACCCTTGCTTTCTAGGTCAGGCCAGTCAGAAGGAGAACCATCAAGAACTTGGTAATTATTTCATTTATCTCAACCCTGAGAATCACTGACACTCCAAACCCAGAAATCCTTTATTTTCTCAAGGAGGGGTCTGAGATTCCCCAGTGGCCACTGAAAGTTTCCTAAGAAGGACACAGGTTGCAGCAGAGTGAGCACAGACTTTTGGATCAGCTCTACTTTGGTTTGAATCCCAGTTCTGCTCTTAATAAGGGTGTGTTCTTGGTACAATTACTTCATCTTGCTTAATCACAGCTTTGACATCTAAAAATATAAGAATAATAGTGCCTACTTTGCTCGATGGTTTTCAAGATCACAGAGATTATTTTTCTAAAACCCTTGACACAGATGGTTCTCTAGTAAATTTAGCTAATGTATAATTATTGTCACTGTTATAATTATAACAATAATAAACATTATTATTACTGCTGCTGTTGCCAATGGTGTTATATCCAATCCATTGTACAGTGGTTTTACATAGCAGCTGCTGCTTCCTTTGGCTCCTTTTCCATGGACTCTGACCTTGCTGAGGCCATCAGGGTTATGCATGTCATTTCTGCCAGCTGCAGTCAGGGTCTATAACCACAGTCACCAGCAGCTTTATAATGCTTCTTGTAAAGTCACATGCTCCTTCATTTTCTTGGTCCCCTCTCTTCATGAACTTGGAACAACTGTTCTTGAGGGTTGGGTCAGATGGAATTTAAATGACACCATTCTTTTATACAATAAATATTTATTGAGCAACTAATATGAATCCAACACTCTTCTCTGTGCAAAACATCCAAAAACAGATAGCCGTGATCTATGATGTTCAGAGGCTCAGCTCTGGTGGAGGTTAGTCATGACCTACACCAGCATTCAGAAGCATCCCTTTCTAACATTGCCCATGGTTTTTAATTTCCAAGTGGGGCAGATTATTTTTGCCAAGATGACCACAAGAAGCTCTCTCATCCTACAAGCTCTTCTTACAACACAACATTGACATTCCTGCCATAGGAGTTTGGGTCTGTGTTCCCTTCTCAGGTGGGTCTGTAACTTTAGTGAAAGTGTTTCTGTATGACTTCCAAAGCCAGGTTGTAAAGGTGACACACCTTCTATATGTAAACACACACACAAACCTCACTAATTTAAAACAAAAATAATCATTTTGCACATGCATCTACAATGTGAACAGGGTTCAACGGAACAACACACCTTGACTCCAAGAGGAATGGCATCAGATGGGGAGGCGAGGCTGGGCTGGAGGATCCACTTCCAAGCCGGCTCACTCACATGGCTGTCAGTTGGATACTGGCTGCCAGTTCCTCTCCACATTGGCCTCTTAATGGGGAAAATAGGCTTCCTCACAGCACGCTGGGCTCAGAGGTTTTACAGGGCTATTCAAGACTCCAAAGGCAATCTCACAAGAGAACAAGGCAGAATATGCATGGTCTTTCCTTCTCAGCTAGCCTTCCCAGCATTATTCTTGCTGCATTTTACCTGCAGCGGCAGTAGCAGGGATGTGTGCATGTTCAAGGGAAAGAACTGTAGTCTCATCTCTCAATGGGAACAGTGTCACAATTATATTGTGAAGAGAGCGTGTGGAATAGAAGAGAGTGTTGTGCCATTTCTGGAAAATTCAATCTGGCACACTCACAAGATCTCATACATTCGTCCACTTGTCAGAGAGCTCCCCTCAGGCTGCAGGAAAAAATTTCGCCTATGTTCCTGGAGAGACCTCCCAGTGCCTGGAAACTGACATTCCCCCATAGCCCTTAACCAATTACTGACAGGTGCAGGGGCACATATATTCCACCTTGCTTGCCTCCCAATTGGGGGAACTTTGAACTCCACTGTCTCTGGATTTCCTCTATGGGTAAAGCCAAAGATCTCTTTGGGGGACTCTCCTCAACACAAACCTCTTTCTTGGACACTTCTTACCTAATCCCAATTCCCCACTACTCCAATGACTCTTCCTCAAAATACTTCCACATAAATTCTCATCCCAGAATCTCCTTCTTGGAAGACCCTAGGAAAAGCCTGCTTAAGACACATACCACTCCATCTTAAGATATTTTGGAGGTTTTTCAAAAGAAGCCTTTAAGGAAATTTCACACCATAATAGTGGTCATTATTTTCTTCAAGTGTAAAGAGAAGTTACACATACAGATGTTAACAAAAATATACATGGCACAATGATTGGCACATTATTTTACTTTTGTCTCTGAATTTTTACCTCCTCTCCTATTTCTATTTCAAGAAAGTAGCCAAGCTCTTTGTAATTCCTTGTAAATGGTGGGGGGAAGGGGGTTTATAGGGCAGAAAGCTGAAGTTTCTGGTGATGCGTATTATGACCCATATTCCTGTCACTGTGAAAGCCCAAACTCCTTGAAGTTAAATTATATGTCTCAGAGGAGAAGGAAGAAAGAAGAGAGAGAATTCCCTTGAAGGCCCTGAAAGAAAGAGGTTGTCTCAGCTGAGAAGGGGATGAAGGTTGTCAAGACCCCAAAATGCAGGACACTAGAACTATTCTCAGGGAAGGCCTTGAGGGATCAGCTGTGCCAGGGAGAGGCAAGCATCTGCCAGAGTTGGATCAGTAACAAGAGGTGGCTCTGCCAGAGAACCCCTAGAAAGATCTGATTCTCCTGTGTTTTTCCCTTGAACATTGCCAAAAGTCAAATTTAACCTACAGTTTAACATTCCCTCTTTGAAAAGGGAACCTTCCTACACTGTGGGTAGGAATGTAAATTGGTGCAGCCACTATGGAAAATAGTATGAAGTTTCTTTAAAAAACAAAAATAGAGCTACCATATGATCCTGCAATTCTAATCCTGGGCATATATCTGGACAAAACTCTAATTGCTCACCTACAGATGAAAAAGATGTGGTATATATATATATATATATATATATATATATATATATATACACACACACACACACACACAATAGAATATTACTCAGCTGTAAAAAAGAATGAAATAATGCCATTTGCAGCAACATGGATGGACCTAGAGATTATCATACTAAGTGAAGTAAGTCAGAAAGAGAAAGACAAATACCATATGACATCACTTATATGTAGAATCTAAAATAGGACACAAATGAGATTATCTACAAAATAAAAACAGACTCACAGACATAGAGGACAGACTTGTGGTTGCCCAGTGGGAGGGGCTGAGGGAGGGGTGGATTGGAAGTTTAGGATTAGTAAATGCAAACTACTATATACAGAATGGATAAACAGCAAGGTCCTACTGTATAGCACAGGGAACTATATTCAATATCCTATGATAAACCATAATGGAAAAGAATATGAAAAAGAAAGTATACATATATATGTGTATATATATATGTATAACTGAATCACTTTGCTGTACAGCAGAAATTAACACAACTTTGTAAATCAACTATACTTCAATAAAATAAAATTTTAAAAATCTCCCTCTCTGAACTCTTCAGTAAAGAGCAGCATCCTCATGCCACTTGGAGTAGAATATGTTGTGGGTAACATAATTGGGAGTGGGCAGGAATGATATGTTGCCTGTTCCACATCCACCCTTTGGATGGACCCACAGTGAGGAATCCTTGTCCCTCCAAGAGGACTGTCCCAGGGAGTTCTACAAGTGACCAACAGCAAAGCAAGAGAGGACCCACCAGTTAATCATGATGCTGTGTCAGATGGGTGGCTAGTATGTGGAGGAACCCAGACTTGAAATCAGTACAGATTTAACAGTGAACACAGCCACAAGCTGCTCTACGATTTGCTGTCAAATGGGATGATGATGCCATGGCATCATCTCTATTGTAGATATGATCTTAGCTCATTAAAATAAAAAATTATCTCCCCTAGAAATACAAGTACTTCCCAGACAATATGGAGAAAATTATGGAGGTTCCTTGAAAAACTAAAAGTAGAGCTACCATATGATCCAAAAATCCCACTTCTGGGTATACATCTGGAGAAAATTCTAATTCAAAATATACGTGCACCTCAATGTTCATAGCAGCAATATTCACAATAGCCAAGACATGGAAGCAACCTAAATGTCCATTGACAGATGAATGGATAAAGAAGATGTGGTAAATCTATAACATGGAAGAGTACTCAGCCATAAAAAAAGAATGAAATAATGCCATTTGCGGTAAAATGGATGGACCTAGAGATGATCCTACTAAGTGAAGTAAGCCAGACAAAGAAAGACCAATATCATATACTGCTTACAAGTGAAATCTAAAAAAAAATGATACAAGTGAACTTACACACAAAACAGAAATAGACCCACAGACATAGTAAACAAACTTATGGTTATCAAAGGGGAAAGGGAGGGACAGATAAATTAGGATTTGGGGGATTAACATATACACACTACTATATATAAAATAGATAACCAACAAGGACCTACTATACTCAATATTCTGTAATAACCTATAAGGGAAAATAATCTGAAAAAGAATTACATATATTCTTATATAAGAATATATATATATTATATATATATAACTGAATCACTTTTCTGTACACCTGAAATTAACACAACATTGTAAATCAACTATACTTCAATTTTAAAAAACACATTTTAATTGAAATGTGGGGGAACAAAGAAAGAAATACAATCACTTCCTAATAGAACCTCTAAAATGCATTTCTAGTTAGAACAATGGATGTAGTTTCAGTCAAACTTAACTATCCTGACCAACTTCAGGCCACTCAGTCATTGGAAGTATGTTAACACACTAACAGAAGATACAAGGCAGAGGCCAACAGAATGAAAATAAGTCAAAATGATGTGGGAAAGATTAAAAACAACCAAGCTCGTATTGTCGGAAATAACTTTCACAATTTTGAGAAAGGAGAAAAGATATTTAGAATGGAATGCCTAGCCATTCTGTTTTCCTATGAAGGCTTTAAATTCTCACTTGAAATACAAACAATCTATAAATACTATATTGTTCTGTCATAGGTCCTTATGAATAAAGACAATGTCCAATCCCTTACAGGCTCCAAGCACCCATCAGATGTTGAGAATCTTGATGGTCCTTGAAAAAGAAATATTGACCAATAATCTTTAGCTGATTCAAATGATGGATTTCCTTGGTTTGGATATATTCTGAAAACACTACATTATAACAAAATATTTTTCATCTAGCTCTGAGAAATAACCCAAATCAAATTTCTAGTCAACTGACTTATGAGAACCGCCTCCTTCAAAAATGAAATTTGAAAACCTGTGTGTGGGAGGGAGGCAAACTTAGTTTCACTGCTGGAGTTTGGATTTCCACTCTCTTGTAAAACTCAGCTGGCATTTTGACGGCCCATTTCTAACCATCCATTGTTGCCTGCCAGGAACAGCTCTGAAGACTGTGGGATGGGCCTGACACCTGGCTATTTCATTTACGATACTGACTTGGAACAGGGCTGCCTCTCCGTCTAGAATTCACTGAGGAAAATGTTTGTCCCTCCACTTACAAATATCCAAAATATCCAGTGTTTGGTGTGTTATAGACACAAAACAGAAAACTGGCTTAAAGGAAGGAAGGAAGGGAAGGAGGAAGGAGAGAAAGCAGGAAGGGGGAGAAAGGAGGGAAGGAGAAAGAGATTGTGTTCTACTTTTCTAGTCCATTCACTTCCTACTCTTTGAAAGGACTTTTTCACACCTCCTCTCCTCAAACCCCCAAGACCCCTCCCACATTCTTACTCTTAGCCAATTCTCACTTGCTTCTTCCTGGAGAAATTTGAAAAAATAGAATAGAAGTTGGGCAAACTCTGCCACCACTTCTACCCATCTACCATCTCCAAGGCCACATTACCCATCTTCTCACCTGCTAACATGTGAACTAACCACACTCCTGTCTAAAAACCCTCCTCGGGACTTCCCTGGTGGTGCAGTGGTTGGGAATCCACCTGCCAGTGCAGGGGACGCGGGTTCAATCCTTGGTCCGGAAAGATGCCACATGCCACGGAACAACTAAGCCCGTGTACCACAACTACTGAGCCTGCACTCTAGAGTCCACATGTCACAACTACTGAGCCTGCATGCCACAGCTACTGATGCCCGTGTGCCTAGAGCCCATGTTCCGCAACAAGAGAAGCCACCGCAACGAGAAGCCCATGCACCAAAACGAAGAGTAGCTCCTGCTCTCCGCAACTAGAGAAATCCTGTGAGCAGCGATGAAGACCCAACACAGCCAAAAATAAATAAATAAAGTTATTTATTTATTTATTTATATATATAAAAAAAAACCCGTCCTCTCTGCACTTGGTCACAACCCCTCTTATACTGAAAGATATTTTCCTAGCAATTCTCCATTGTCTCTCCTACATCAGCAAATTTTCACCTTCTATGAAATCATCTATGTCAGTTTACAAACATTTTATTTCTTCCATCTTACGAAATGCTCTCTGGATAGACCTAGAGATTATCATAAGTGAAGTAAGTCAGAAAGAGAAAGACAAATACCATATGATATCACTTATATGTGGAATCTAAAATATGACACGAATGAACTTATCTACAAAAGAGAAACAGACTCACAGACACAGAGAACAGACTTGTGGTTGCCAAAGGGTAGGGGATGGATTGGGAGTTTGGAATTAGCAGGTGCAAACAATTATATATAGAATGGATAGACAATAAGATCCTACTGTATAGCACTGAGAACTATATTCAATATCCTGTGATAAAACATGATGGAAAAGTATATGAAAAAGAATATATATATATGAATCACTTTGCTGTACAGCAGAAAGAAGAAATTAACACAACACTGTAAATCAACTATACTTCAATAAAAAAAATCCTGTCCGCTAGTTCCCACTTTCTCTCTAGCTGCCTTTCCTTGTACCAAAACCCTTTGAAAGTGTTGTTCATACACAGTATCCAAAATTCTTCTATTTTCACCTAAATCCACTCCAACTTCACTTTTTCTATGGGTGCTCCACCAGGACTGTTCTCATGGAGGTGTCCTCTGTGTCCAAGTCCAACTGGCAGTGTTCAGTCCTCATCTTTCTTGATCTATCCACAGCATTTAACATGGTTCCTCGCTCCCTCCTTCTTAATTACATTTTCTTAACTAGGATCCCAGGACACAACATGATCATGGTTTTCCTTCTACCTCCCTGGCTGCACCTTCTTAGTCTCCTGGTTTCTCTTTTCTGTGCTTCTTAATGTTGAGGTGCCTCGAGGTTGAGTCCTTCGTCATCTCTTCTTCTCTATATATACACACTATCCTGACAATTTCATCTAATTTTTTAATACCACAAATACAATGGCTACTTCCAAATGCTCACCTTCAATCCAGAGCTTTCATCTAAATTCTAATGTCTAGCCACCATCTAACAACAACACTTGGATTCTAACAGGCATTTCAGATTCAACATGTCCAAAATTAAACTCCTGATTTTCCCTCTCAAACTTGTTCCACCTGAGACTTAATCATCTCAATTGATGGCTTCTGTATCTTTCTCATCATTCAGGTCAAAACTCTGGAGTTAACCATGACTTTCTTTCTCTCACACCACTATTCAATCCAACAGCAAACACTGCTAGCTCTACCTGAAAAATATACCCATAATATCTCATCATCTCTTTGTCTGAACAAAGAGCCCTAACTGGGTTCCCTGCTTCTCCCCTGGCCTTCTTCCAGTCTATACTAAACAACAGACAGAATTATCCTTTGTAAATAGAAATCAAATCATGTTACTTCTCTGCTTTAAATTCTTCCAATGATTTCTTCTCCTATTCAGAATTAAAAGCCAAAGTCCTTTATAATCATTTACAAAATAATTATAAACCTGCCAGCTCTTCTGATCTCATTTCCTACTATCCAGTCTTCATTTACTCCACTCCAGTCTCTCTGGACCCTGTGTCATTCCTTGAGCACACCAGACATAGTCCTGCATCGGGGATTTGCAGGTAGAGAATATTCTAGAGGATACTCTAGAATACTCGCCCGCCCCCCAATATCCACACAGCAGACTCTCACTGCCTTTAAGCCTTTGCTCAAATGTCACCTTCTCAACAAATTCTGTTCTGACCACTCTATTTGAAACTGCATTTTCCCTCTTCCCACCCCCAGTAATCCTGCCATAGTTTTTTTTTCATTGTTCTTTTCATATTGTGTAACTTACTTATTATGTACGTCATTGAATGTCTGTCTCCTCAATAGCAAGTAGGACCTATGCAAACGGAGATTCTTTACTGTTTTGTTCACTGACATGTCAAAACTGCCTAGAAGAGGACCTGGAAACATAGTGTGTGTTTAATACGTATTCAAGAAAGGAAGGAAGGGAGGAAGAAAGGAAGGTAGAAAGGGAGGAAGGGAAGGAGGGAGGGAGAGAGCAGGATTTGGGCCTTTCTTGGACAATTCAGTTCAGCTGCCCTCTATAGGCTTCAGTTTTCATCTTGAAATAAAACAAAGGAGCTGAAGCAGGTGAACTATAAGACACCTTCCATTTCTATATCCAACTAGCCAATAATTCTAAGAACTCTGTGAATCCAAAGGTTTTCACAAAAGATATAAAGAGCATTTAGACCTTGTTATGATGCAGAATCTCAGGACAAGCAGGAGGACTGGGCTGAGCCTCCTTTCCTCTTATTTCCAGCCTGCCACGAGGCTTCCCTAGCTGAGTCACTTCAGCCTTCCTCCAGATGACACTGATTATGGAGAAGCTGGGATGTCTAACCCACGCCACCCCAGGCTACACAACCAAAGCCTTCTTCATGAGATCCCAACATGTCTCTGTCAAATTTAAGTCACTAGAAATTATCGGTTGATATTAGATTAGACATCAAGATTGTGAAAGCTACACTTCTGCCTTTGACTGGTCCCTGTTACCCCTTGGTTTGCAGCAACACGTCAGAGTTGCTGTGAGCAAAGCCCCTGCCCTCTCCATGGACCATAGACTGATCCAGGACCTCCATCAGCAAAGGGCCCTATGAATCCTCCTGCTCCTGAGCACAGAGCTCCTGGAATAGAAGCTGCCACACTTACTTTTCACCCACAGGATAAATGTTGTTTCCTAACAGAACGGTAAAACCTGAGCTGTAGGAAACGTGGGATCCTGACCCTGTGGGACACTGGCTGATTCAGAAAGACAAGATCATCAACTGCTGTCTGATTCTATTCCCACTGCAGGGGACAGTGGAGAACTGGCAGGGAGAGCCCACCCCAAGGAGAAGTCAGCAAGATACTGGGTCATGGTGTGAGGGGTGGATGGATTAAGGAGGCTTCTTAGTGTCACTCCAGAGTCACCCTGAGAAAGAAATCTTTCACCAACAGTAAGGCTGGGGTTTGTGTCTCAGCTCTCTTCTCAAACCTGAAACCCCAGAGTCCATGTGGTTTGCCAAGCCAGGCCAGAGCATCAAGAACTCAGGGATTCTCTACCCAAAGACAAGGAAGCATCTTTTTCCTGAGAACAAGTGGCTTATTCAAAAAAGACCCATGAAGCCAACCCAGAAAATGGCCTGTTCCTAAAGGCTTGTCAATGGTCAAACTTGCAGTGGACAATGAAGATGCGATAATGCATCTTCTTATAAAGTCACCACCACTAACTCCTATAAGAGGTGGGCTGATCCTTCTCCCTGAAATGTCTTCCACCTGCTTCTCCACCTAGAAAACGCCTACTCATCCTTCCAGATGCAAATGATATGTCCTCCTGAAAACTTTGCCAATTCTTCCCCATCCCAAATACACACACACACACACACACACACACACACACACACACAAAATAAACCACTGTCTTCTCTGTAATATCTCAACACTTTGTTTATAATTTGGTTAGCCAATCCACAAACACCTTGAAGAAATAGGTCTATACCAAAAATGCTTAATTGTGACACCCTCTCATTTCATTAATTGGATATATATTATATATTTTAATGCTATTATCCAATGATGAACTATAGTAATAAGAGTAATAAAAACATATTTCAGAGCAAGCAATAGCTAATATACATACACATGGCCATTTCTCTTTGATTCTCAAAATTAGCAATTCTCTTTTGCTTTCATGTAAGAATTTTTGGTCCCTTCCACAAGAAACAACCAAGAAAAAAATGCCAGTGTAACGTAAAGTGACACAGCCTCACAATCTTCTTTCTATTTTACCTGATGACGATTACTTTCCTGCTTAACCTCAAACAGAAGCTGCCCACACTTGCTAGGAATGTAGATATCAGAGATAGAGATGACAGTTCCATCAATGGTGAATTCTTATTCAAAGTCAGTTTTCCAGCTTGCAATTCCATCTTATGTCACTGCCATTTTGAAGATTGGAGAGAAGAAAAGTGCAGGAAGATTCATCCCAGCTGGTTGGCGGATAATGAGACAGCTAGTTCCTGTAGCAAATTGACATTTTGTGGAGATCTATCAATAGACCTTCATTAGACACTATGGGTTCAGCCTATGATTAAGTGAATTTTCTCTAGCCTGGTCCTCACAGAATGTGGAACAGGCTCCTCTTGAAACTGAGCAGGACCCTTTGGGGCTCCTGGGTACAAATCCTTTCTGTGTCCCCCATTTCTCGTTTGCAGGACATAGGCTTCATTCAGCCTCCTTGACCTTCTCTGAATTCCAAAGGGCAGATTCAAACACTTGCTAACCAGGGAAGGGAGGGGGATGCAGAAACAAGGCAAGAGCAGTCAACAAACAATAGTGCAGCCTTGGGTCAGGGTCCTGGTTCCCCCTCGAGGAATATACATAACAATAACTTTGAATTCTTCTGCAGGAAATAAGACCCCCACCCAGGTGGAGGATGGCAACTTCAGGCTGAACACAAGATCCCTGGAAAACCACCCTGTTACCTCACCACCAACCAATCAGAAGAAAGTGAGACACCCTGCAACCTTCACCCCAAATTTTACCTATGAAAAGCTTTCCCCAAAACCATCAGGGAGTTCAGAGTGTTTTAGCATGAGCCACCCATTCTCCTATCTTGGCCCTTCAGTAAATCTTTCTTTGCTCCAAACTCTGACCTTACAATTTATTTGGCCTCATTGTGCATTGGACACACAACTTTGGTAACACTGTCATGAAAGATACATCTACAGATAAGAGAATTGGATTATGATTGGGACCCAGGGCAACCATGGGAATGGGCAAAACCCAACTGGGGAGTGTTCTTCTCAGCCAAGGGCTAGCAAACTCTTCTGCCAAGAGCCATATACTAAATATTTTCAGTTTTTCAAGACATGTGTTCTCTGTAGCAAGTACTCAACTCTGCCATTGTAGCACAACAGCTGCCATAGAAAATACAAAACTGTGTTCCAATAAAACTTTATTTTCACAAGCAGGCAACTAGCCAAAGGTTTTTGACCCCTGCCCTAGGCCAGTATTTCCCAAAGTATTGTATACATACCACTGTGGAACATGGGTATACTGAGTGATTTTAGGTAGTTCTCAAAGAGATATTTTAAATTTTACATTATGTTTGTGATTTAAGGTTTACTAGAAACAAATACATAATTATCAAACTCTCAATTTCAAGGATATTATTGCTTAGGATAAGGCTAAATTTATTTTTAAGTTTAAAAAACCAGTTAATTAGTGACAAGTCCCACGACCACTTTTCATGGGAGCAGTTCAAGCTGGACGTCAAGTGCATAAGCAGAAGCACCATGGTGCTGCTGGCCTGCGTGCTCAAGGTGAAGGTGGCAGGTGCCCAGTGAGCACTCTTCAGTGGGCCCTTAGTATAAGAGGTCAGCATCCTGGTGGGTTTTGCCACTGAGCCGCAGTTCCTGGGTCGTGCAGCGGCTGTGAGCACCGAGGGCAAGGAGGTTCAGACTGCCATCCTGGGCAGTGTCATGAGTGTGGTATTGGCCTGCATACTCCTAACCCAGTGCCTCAGGGATCTGGCTCAGCACCCTGCTGAGGACTCCAAGATGTGGGACCACAGGGAGAGGCTGAGGAACTCGGGCTGTGCCATGTCTGAAGCCTGCACCCTGCTATATCAGACCTTAAGGGAGAGGTCCTCACCTAGGACCTTACTACCATTGAATTCCAATTCTGTGAATTAGCATTCCCCACCTCCCCCTCCATCTCCTTCTTCCACTCCCAGGCTAAAGGAAGATACTTATTCTCTTTTCCTCTCCATTTATACCAAAGAAATCAAAGGTGAAATTCCGCCCCCACCCCCCAACCCATGTTACGTGCTCGAGAGAAATCTTCCAGAAGGCAGGACAATGCATACCATTTACACACACACTCAGAGGGCCCCCGGGGCCCACCAGCCCATACACAGTAGGGACAGGAGATGGAAGATGTGTTATCTGCTGGTTGTAGTATTACCCCTCATCCCCTACCCCAGCTCCTTTTTTGGAATTCCTCAACTGAATTTTATTATTACTTGGGCAGGAAGGAGGTCATGGGTTCATTTCTATTTTGGTCTTTATTTTTCCCTAATTAAAAGAAAGGTTACCTCACTTTTCACTCCTTAGACATGGATGTGAGGCAGAAGGTAGATGGGACCCAGGCTGAACAGCTGAAGTTTCTTCCCTGTGGACAGAAACTCCATAACAACAGGAGAGAGGAGGCTGGGCCCTGCCCACATAAGAGATAAAAAACCACATATTCCTCACACTCGAAGTCAAGGAGACCTTCCCGACTACATAGAAAGGCTCCTTGGAGGTCAAAAAGGGAGGGGGCACCACCCCACAGAAAGTGATGTCAACTACCCCTAGGCCTCTTTGCTAGAACCCATCTTGGCTAAGAGATGCACACGCACACAGGGGAGGACCCTTAGATATACCAGATATAACAAATACGGACTCAGAACCAGGCAAAGCAAGATGATTGGTCAAAAGAAAACTGGAAGAAATGCCCCATAAAAGTGATTCAAACTACCAAAAGGGCACGACTCTCTCTCTCTCTGAGCTGGCCTGTGTGTCTACCCACAAGTACTTTTTCCCTCCTAATAAACACTTTACTTGCTTCACTACTTTCTGTCTCTATGTGGAAATTCATTTCTACACAGCTCATGGGCCAAGGCCTTGTCACTGGCCACTGGTCCCTGATGGTCTAGTGGCTAGGATTCAGCACTCTCACTGCTGCGGCCTGACCTCAGTCTCTGGCCGGGTACCGAAATTCTGCTTCAAGCCACTGCAGGCTTAGGTCACCCAAAATCAGATGTAGCTACCTTTTTTGTATGTTGTCATTTTTTTAAGCAGTCATGATAGTTTAGGTATATACTTGGTGTGGAAAGAGTATGACTTTGCCATGTGATTTGCAAATAGGGGGAAAAGCTACTGTGAGGGTGTGTTTTATTTTTTAATTTACACTATAGAGTGATTCCGCCCCACCCTCCAATGTAAAGTTTTTACCTTGCATGTACTGGAAGATTTATTTCATCTATTAAAATGTTATGCTTCTCAAAAAAAAAGTTAATTAAAAAAATAATACATTAATAAAAGGAGGATATTGAAATTGAAAATATCTTGGAGGTGATCTATGAATGGCCAAAGCCTTCAAACACTGTTTTAAGCTTCACTTTCATCCTCCCCACTGAGACACTATGATCTCACTTCATCTGTATGATCACTATTATTATTATAATCGGTCCATGGAAGGGCCCTGAAGAGGCCACTTCAGACTTCTGGACTGGATTTCCCCTCTGGGAAATGAATACTACTCACAGATTTGTTCACAGAAGTGAATTATGGTTTGTCTTAAAGTCTTTCAACTATTATATGACCATACCTATAATTTTCTTTGGAATAAATTTTTGATGTTTTTAAAGTTAAAGAAAAATAGACATTCATTCTTTTCTGTAATTTGAAAAGAAAAAAATATTCACTTTATTAAATAAAAGAACCTTTGCTCAAAGGGAAATCAGAGATTATTATGTAATCTACTGAGGGATTTGTGGGGATGGGGTAGGGATACAGGAATAGCTTTTTGTTTATATTTTTAGCCCCTATGAAAATCATGTTTCAGAACATTATATGTCTCAAACTATAGAGAATAAAAATTAAAAGGGCAAAGAATGTAAGATTTTTCTCACTTCTCTTCTGATAGTGAAGCCTTTTTACACAATTTACTCACAAGTCCCCTTTGACTTCTGAATAGAGACTTAATTCCCAGGTGAGATGAGTCACCTTCTTCCTAGGAGAGAAAATCAGCGAAGCATAGGTATCAGTCACACTGTGTATTTTCATCAGCCTTTATTATGTGGAACAGGAATAAGCAGAAGTCCAGACACAGGAAAAAGACACAGATGAATTCAAGCCCAGCTTGGCCATTTTTTGTCCTACTTTGTAGAATTGTGATAAATATTCAAGATAACTATGTAAAGTCTTTAAAATCGTTTCTGACTAGGCTTGCTAGATTTAGCAAATAAATATAGAGGCCATCTGTATTTTATCTGGCGAGTCTAATCTGGCACAGCATACACTTGCAATACATTCTAGAAATTATCTTTATTGAAAACATGTGACCTCCTGTCTCTTCATGGTGTCAGTTTAGGAAAAATAAGAACATGTTTTGCAGTGGGCATGTAATTAACTTATTTCTTTTCTCAGAAACAGAAACTTTGTTTTAGATACAGAAAGAGGAGGGAAAGGCCAACTCTGTGTTAAACAAAATGGATTTTGGAAAAGAACAAGTAAACTGAGAAGAAAAAGTCTTTTTAGAAAAGTAGCCTCAGGGAAGGAAATATAGCTATATCTCCTGATTGCAATTTCCTTGAAATTTTGCATTAAGTCCACACTTGAATCCAGTTCTTGATAGCCTTCTGTGGCTTATTTAAGATGAGGCAGAGTTATTTTAGTATAAGAGGGATGAGATTAAAGTCTGGGAGGCATATGAAATATCCCATCCATTTTCAGGCTGACACCCATGCTCATCTCTTAGTGAAGCTATGACCACGGACTTCATAAGTGCTTCTAACTATGGGAAAGGATGGGTCAGTGAAGTTGGTGCTTTACAGCGTGTTTTTCTTTTTCTCAAAATGACTGAGTAAAAATTATTGTTCTCCATCCCAAGGGAGTCTAAAGAACCAGTGATACTCTGAATTGGCTTGCTTTCTAAGATGTTTCTCTTACAGGTTTTCTGAAGATGAATGGCTAAATGTGTGTCTACACTCAGTTGTCAAAACAAGATGGCTTGAAAAGCAGGGGGGAAAGGCTGCTCTAGAACCTACTTGGACTGTGATCCTGAAATAGTGAGTTTCTTGTCTTAACCATAACAAAAATATTCAGAGTGGTTTATGTGACCATTTTCAGGCACAGTATTAAAAAATAATAGAATAAATAGATCCATGCCTCCTGGAATATGGATAATAAATATTCTGAAAAGTACACTCATTAACATATAACTAGATTCCGCATGAATTACAAAATCAATCTTTTCAAAGTAGTGCTGAGCTTGCAAGAAAGTAAGAAATAAGTCATGTTAGCTGGAGGGAGGTTGGGAAAAGAGACAATAATTATAATAAAAAAACATGAACAATGAGGAAGTGCAAAACCCAGAGCTTCCTTGAATGCAAACACTAAAACCGGCATTAGAAAAAGGATACTAGACGTAGGGCAAAGTGGGGACCTAAGCTAAATCCTCTGTATGTGGCTTAAATTCCTTTGGAGGAAGTTAAAGTGGTCCCAGACTAGTAGCCCAACAGGCTCCCAGTAGAAACAAACAAATCTTCTTTGGTGACAGCAACTACAACTTAGGCTCTTAGTAATCTCATAGAATAAGAGCAATTAAATATGATCTCACAAACAAAATTATCAATACCCAGGGAAACAAATCACCATGAATAAAAGTTACAGAAAAATACACTGCATTATCAGATGTAGAATATAAAACATGAATGAAATGTTTAAAAGAAAGTTAAAACTAAAAATGAGTTTTTAAAAAAGAGCATATCAAAACGACCTAGCGGAATTTAAAATAAGCAAATAGAAGTTTTAGGAATGAAAAATATAATAGCTGAAAATGGAAACTCAATGAAGATGTTAAAGAGAAAATTCCTTACTATAACTGAAGAGATATTAGTGAACTGAACAATAGATGATGTTAGAACAATTGGATATTCATATTAAAAAAAAAGAACCTTGACCCATATCTCACATATCATACAAAAATTAACTCAAAATGGATAATACCTAAAGGTAAAACCTAACCTTACAAAACTTCTAGAAAAAAATATAAAAGAAACAAATTTGTGGCATTGAGTTAGGCAAAGGTTTCTTAAATACAACACCAAAAGATAAGAGAAAAAAATGACAAATTGGACTTCATCAAAATTTATAGCTTCTGCTCTATCTTTTGAAAGACTCTGTTAAGAGAATGAAAAGATAAACCATACATTTGGAAAAAATATTTGCAATTTACATTTCTGATGTAAGAATTGTATTCCAAATACATAAATAATTCTCAAGGCACAATAATAAGAACAAAAACAACCTTCTCCCCCCAAAATGGACAAAAGACCTGAACATACTTCACCAAAGAAGATATAGATAGTCATTAGAAATCATTAGTCTAAGTTATTAGCCATTAGAAAATAGACAAAATTACAATGAAATACTACTTTACACACAGTAAAATGGATAAAATAAAAAATATTAGCAATACCAGGTGCCGGTGATAATGCAGAGCAATTAGAAGTATCAGACATTGCTTATGGGAATTCAACACGATACAACCATTTTGGGAAACTGTTTAGCAGTCTCTTACAAAGCTAAACATACACTTACCACATGATCCAACAACCCCACTCCTATGTATTTACCTAAAGAAATGAAAATTTACATTTACACAAAAACCAAAACATAACTGCTTATACAGCTCTATTCATTACCATCAAAAACAACCCAGATGTCCTTCAGCTGATAACTGAATAAATAAAATGTGGTACATCCAGTCAATGGAATAATAGTCAAAAATAAAAAAGAAAGAGCTAGTGAATACACAACAGTGTGGATGGATTCCAAATGCATTATGCACCATTTATTTAAAAGACTATACTTTCTCCATTGAAATTTTCTCACACCTTTGTCAAAAATAAATTGGCCCAGCATCCAGACAGAAAGCCATATGGAAACGTCAAACTTTACTTGATAAACCAGATGAACTTTAGCAGACTTACAGACCATCCCTTTCAAACAGCATCAGAATACACATTTTTCTGAAGCACACATGGAACATTCTCCAGGATAGGTCATATGTTGGGACATAAAACAAGCCTTAATAAATTTAAGAGGATTAAAATCATATCAGGCATCTTTTCTGATCACAATGTTATGAAACTAGAAATGAATTACAAGAAGAAAAATGGAAAATTCACAAATATGTGGAGATTAACAAACATGCTACTGAAAAACCAATGAGTCAAAGAAGAAACATTTTTGAGACAAAAGAAAATGGAAATACAACATATCAAAACTGATGGGTTGCAACAAAAGCAATTCTGAAGTGGAAGTTTATGTGATAAATGCCTACATTAAGAAACAAGAAAGATCTCAAATAAACAGCCTAATTTTCCACCTCAAGGAACTAGAAAGCAAGAACAAACTAAGCCCAAGTTAACAGAAGGAAATAAATAACAAAGATCACAGGGGAAATAAATGAAATAGAGATTAAAAAGATAATAGTAAAGATCAATGAAACTAAAAGCTGTGTTTTTGAAAACAAACAAGACAAACCTCTAGCTAGACTTACTGAGAGAGAGAGAGAGAGAAGGAGGAGTCAAATAAAATTACAAGTGAAAGAAGAGACATTACAACTGATACCACACAAATACAAAGGATCATAAGAGACTTCTATGAACAATTATACACTGACAAATTGGACAACCTAAAAGAAACTGATAAATTTCTAGTAACACAACATACCAAGATTGAATCATGAAGAAATAAACAATAGACCAATTACTAGTAAGGAGACTGAATCAAAAACTTCCCAAAACACAAAAGTCAGGGACCAGATGGCTTCACTGGTGAATTCTACCAAACATTTAAAGAAGAATTAATACAAATCCTCAAACCTTCCAAAACACTGAAGCAGACAGAGCAATTCCAAATTCATTTTATGAGGCCAGCACTATCCTGATACCAAAACCAAACAAGGATACTATCAAAAAAGAAAATTGCAGGCCAGTATCACTGAAGAACATAGATGCAAAAATCCTCAATGAAATATTAGCCAAAAAATTCAACAGTACATAGAAATAATCATAAACCATGATCAAGTGGTATTTATTCCAGGGGTGCAAGAGTGGTTCAACATCTGCAAATCAATCAATGTGACACACCACATTAACAAAATGAAGAATAAAAGTTATATAATCATGGCATTAGATGCAGAAAAAGCATTTGACTGAATTCAATGTCTTTTAATTATAAAATCTCTCCACAAACTGCAACTAGAGGAAATTTACCTCAACATAATAAAGGTCACATATGACAAACCCACAGGTAATATCATACTTAACAGTGAAAAGCTGAAAGCTTTTCCTCTAACATCAGGAAAGACAAGAATGTCCACTCTCACAGCTTTTATTCAACAGAGTACTGGAAGTCCTAGCCAGAGCTATTAAGCAAGAAAAACAAATTTTCTGAAAAGAAGAAGAAAACTTCTATTTGCAGATGACATATATATATATATATATATATATAAAACTCTAAAGACTCCACTAAAAATTGTTAGAACTAATAAATTCAGTAAAGTTGCAGGATACAAAATCTATATACAAAAATTAGTTACACTTCTCTACATTAATAACAAACTATCAGAAAGAACAATTAAGAAAATAATCACATTTACAATTACATCAAAAAGAATAAAATATCTAGGAATAATTTTAACCAAGAAGGTGAATGTACACTGTAAACTTTAAGACTGATGAAAGCAGTTGAAGAAGACACAGATAAATGGAAAGATATTCCATACTCATGGATTGGAAGAATTAATAGTTAAAATGACCATACAATCCAAAGCAATCTGCAGATTTAATGCAATCTCTTTCAAAATTCCAATGACATCTTTCACAGAAACTGAACAAACAATCCTAAAATTTGTATGGAATCACAAAGACCCTGAATAGCCAAACCAATCTTGAGAAAGAAGAACTAAGCTGGAGGCAACACACTTCCTGATTTCAAATTATATATCAAAGCTATAGTGATCAAAACAATATGGTATTGGCAGCAAAACACAAAAAATCAAAGAAACAGAATAGAGAACCTAGAAATAAATCAATGCATATAGATTAATTTACCACAAAAGAGACAAGAATACACAGTAGGGAATGGATAGTCTCTTTGATAAATGGTGTTGGGAAAATTGGATAGCCACATGTAAAAGAATGAAACTGGACCCCTGTCTTACACCATACACAAAAATCAACTCAAAATGACTAAAGACCTAAATGTAAGAACTGAAACCATAAAATTCACAGAAGAAAACATAAGGAGTAAGCAACTTGAAATTGGTTTTGGGAATGATATTTTGGATTTAACACCAAAAGCAAAGGCAACAAAGACAAAAATAAACAAGAGGGACTACACCAAACTAAAAAGCATCTGCATAGCAAAGGAAATCATCAACAAAATGAAAAGGCCACCTATGTAATCAGAGAAAGTATTTGCAAATCATATATTGATAAACAGTTAATGTAAAAAATATACAAGGAACACATAGAACCCAACAGCAAAAAAGCAAACAATCCAATTTAAAAATAAGCAGAGGAACTGAATGGACAGTTTTACAAAGAAGGCATACAAATGGCCATCAGGTACATAAAAAGGAGCTCAACATCACTAATCATCAGGGAAATGAAAATCAAAACCACAATGAGATATCACCTCACACCTATTAGAATGGCTATCATCAAAAAGGCAAGAGGCAAGAAGTATTGGTGGGGATGAGGAGAGAAAGGAATCCTCTGTAGATGAGAATGTAAACTGGTACAGCCACTAAGGAAAACAGTATGGAGGTTCCTCAAAAAATTAAAAATAGTGTTACCATATGATCCTGCAATCCCACTTCTGGATATTTATCCAAAGGAAATGGAAATAGGATCTTGAAGAGATATCTGCACTGCCATGTTTATTATTGCCAAGATATAGAAACAACCTAATGTCCATCAATTAATGGATAAAGAATATATATATAATGTAATTATTATTCAGCCATAAAAAAGAAGGAAATTCTACCATCTGCAATAACATGAATGAAACTTGAGGGAATTACGCTAAGTGAAATAAGTCAGACAAAGACAAATGTTGTATGATCTCAATTGTATGTGAAATCTAAAATATTAAGCTCATAGAAACAGAACAAATTGGTCATTACCAGAGATGGGGCAAGTGGGAATGGGAAAAACGGGTAAATTGTTCAAAAGTTACAAACTTTCAGTTATAAGTTGTGAGGATGTAGTATACAGCATGGTGATTATAGTTAACAATATTTTATCATATATATGAAAGTTGCTAAAAGAGTAACTTAATAGTTCTCATGACACAAAAAACTGTAAACATTTTAGGTGATGGGTGTCAACTAAACATTGGGATAATCATTTCACAATATATACAAATATTAAATCATGATGCTGTACACCTTAAACTAATACAATTATATGTCAATTATATCTCAATAACAATGGTGGGGAAGCAATTCAATGGAGGAAGAATAGCTTTCAAACTAATGGTCCTGGAGCAATTGGACATGCGTAAGCGAAAAATGAACCTTGACCTAAACCACACTTCCTACAAAAAATTAACTCAAATGGATCATGGACTGAACTGTGAAATGTAAAACTATATAACTTTTGTAGAAATAGGGGAAAATATTCAGGTCTAAGGGCTAAGTGAAGTGTTTTAGACATGACATCACAAGCATGGTCCATGAAATGGAAATTTGATAAACTGTAACTCATCAATATTAAAAACTTTGGCTTTGTGAAATACTGTGAAGATGAAAATACAAGCTCTAGGTTGGGAGAAGATATTTGTAAACCATTTGTATACAACATTGTTGAAATGACAAAGTTATAGACCTAGGAAACAGATTAGTGGTAACTGGGGGTGGGGTGAGGGGAAGGCAAGAAGGAAGGTAGTTATGGTCATAAAAGCGTAGCTTTGATGGAATCTTAGCTTCATTGTGGTGGTAACATGAACTAAATATCCCCCCCACAACACATACACATACACAACACACACACACACACACACACACACACACATACATACAAGGGCTTGTGAAATTTGTACAATTAAGGTCAGCGGGTTATATTAATGCCAATATCCTGCTGTGATATACTCTACCTTTGCATGATCACCATTGGGAGAATGTCGCTAAGGGAATGTGGTGGGATCTTGCTGTATTATTGTTTACAACTGCATATAAATCTACAATTATCTCAAAAGAAAAAGGTTTTAAAATATATTTTAAAACATTTTTACTCCTGGGCCATACAAAAATGGGCTGGGGGCCAGATTTGACCCATAAGCTATAATTACATTTAATGTAATTATTGTTATGTTAGGATTTGTCTGACATTTTGTTGTTTTCTGTTTGTCTCTGTTTACCATTAATGTTTCCCCTTTCCTGTCTTCCTGTGGCAGGAGGAACATTTTTAATATTCCACTTTTAATGTATTTTAGTAATTTTGGGTGTATGTATGTGTGTCTGGTCTATTAAATTTACTGATTTCTATAGGGATTACAATGTCGTTTTTTTTTCCTGGTAGATTTGCATTACATTTTTTAAAAATTTAGTTTATTCAAGTATAGTGGATTTACATTGTTGTGTTAATTTCTGCTGTACAACAAAGTGATTCGGGTATATATATATGTACTTTTTCATATTCTTTACCATTATGGTTTATCACAGGATATTGAATATAATTCCTTGTGCTATATAGTAGGACCTTGTTGTTTATCCATTCTGTATGTAATAGTTTGCATCTGCTAATCCCAAACTCCCAGTCCTTCCCTCCCTCTTGGCAACTACAAGCCCATTCTCTATGTTTGTGAGTCTGTTTCTGTTTGGTAAATAAGTTCATTTGTGTCATACTTTAGATTCCACATATATGTGATGTCATATGGTATTTGTCTTTCATGTTCTGACTTAGTATGATAATCTCTAGGTCCATCCATGTTGCTGCAAATGGCATTATTTCATTCTTTTTTATGGCTGAATAGTATCCCATTGTATATATGTACCATATCTTCTTTCATTCATCTGTCAATGGACATTTAGGTTGTTTCCATGTCTTGGCTATTGTATATAGTGCTGCCATGAACATAGGGTGCATGTACCTTTTTGACTTAAAGTTTTGTCTAGATATATGCCCAGGAGTGGGATTGCTGGATCATATGGCAGCTCTATTTTTAATTTTTTGAGAAACTTCTATACTGTTCTTCATAGTGGCTGCACCAATTTACATTCCTAACAACAGTGTAGGACGGCTCCTTTTTTTCTGCATCCTCTCCAGCATTTATTATTTGTAGACTTTTTAATCATGGCCATTCTGACCAGTGTTAGGTGGTCAGAATGATTAGATTTGCATTTGCATTTCTCTATACAATATCTATTCTTAATTTATCAGTCTACTAATAACATTTTATCACTCCCTGTGGAATCTAGAAACTTTACACCTTTATGTCCCTTTATCCTCCTTCCATTATGATGCAGCTGCCTTAAGTATTACTTCTATATACATTGAAAACTGCTTCAGAAAATGTTTTCATTTTACTTTCAGCCATCAAACATTGTTTTTATAAGTCAGGAGGAGAAGAATAATCCATTATATTCACCCTTTACATTGCTCTTACTTCATCCTGATGTTCCAGGTTTCCTTCTGTTAGCACTACTTTCTACCTGAAGAACTCCCTTTAGCAATTCTTTCAGAGCAGTTCTGCTACAGACAGATTCCCTTAATCTCATCAATTACCTTCATTCCTGGAGGATACTTAACACTGGATAAAGTATTCTGGGTTTACATTTCTTTTCTTTCAGTTCTTGAAAAATGCTGGTTCGCTTTTGACTGGCCTCAGTTTCTGAAGAGAAATCTATTATCAGTTAAATCATTGATCCCTTATAACTGTTGTGTCTTTCTCTCCGACTGCTTTTAAGAATTTTTTCCTTGTATTTAGTTTTGAGAAATTTGATTATGATGTGTCTGGACATGGATTTCTTTAGGTTCATTTTGTTTGGAGGTTGCTTACCTTTTTTAATCTCTGGGTTTACATCTTCTGCAAAATTTTGGAAGATTTCAGCATTATTTCTTCAAATAACTTTTCAGCCCTGAACTCTTTCACCTTTCCCTTTGGAACACCTATGACAAAAATGGAGCATCTTCTGTTATTGTCTCAGAGGTCCTCAAGGTTCTGTTTAATTTTTTTCAATTCAATTTCTATCTGATGTCCATATTTGATCCTTTATGTTGATCTTTCTTTTAAAAAATCTTTTAATTTTATATTAGAGTATAGATGATTAACAAAGCTGTGTTAATTTCATGTGTACAGAAAAGTGATTCACTTATACATATACATGTATCTGTTCTTTCACAAATTCTTTTCCCATTTAGGTTGTTACATAATACTGAGCAGAGTTCCCTGTGCTATACAGTAGTTCCTTGTTGGTTATCCATTTTAAATATAGCAGTGTGTACAAGTCAATGCCAGACTCTTTAACTATCCCTTCCCCCACCTCCTGTCTTGGGAACCATGAGTTCATTCCGTAAGTCTGTGAGTCTGTTTCTGTTTTGTAAATAAGTTCATTTGTATGTTTTCTTAAGATTCTGCATATAAGCAATGACATACGATATTTATCTTTCTCTGTCTGACTTAGGTCACTAAGTATGATAATTTCTAGGTCCATCCATTTGCTGCAAATGGCATTATTTCATTCTTTTTAATGGCCGAGTAATATTCCATTGTATATATGTACCATCCTCATCCATTCCTCTGTTGATGGAATGCTTCTCTGTCTTGGCTATTGTAAACAGTGCTGCAATGAACATTGGGGTGCATGTATGCTTTCAGACCATGTTTTTCTCCTGATATATGCATAGCAGTGGGGCTGCTGGATCATATGGTAGCTCTTTTTTAAAGTTTTTTAACGAACCTCCAAACTGTTCTCCATAGTGGCTGTACCATTTTACCTTCCCACTAACAGTGTAAGAGAGTTCCCTTCTCCGCACAGCCTCTCCAGCATTTATTTTTCGTGGATTTTTTTAAAGATAGCCATTCTGACTGGTGTGAGGTGATATCACATTGTAGTTTTGATTTGCATTTCTCTAATAATTAGTGATGTTGAACATCTTTTCATGTGTCTCTTGGCCATCCGTATGTCTTCTTTAGAAAAATGCCTATTTAGTCTTCTGCCCATTTTTTGGTTTGGTTGTTTGTTTTAATGATATTAAGCTGTGTGAGTTGTTTGTAAATTTTGGAGACTAATCCCTTGTTGGTCACATCATTTGCAAATATTTTCTCCCATTCTGTGGGTTGTCTTTTCGTTTTGTTTATGGTTTCCTTTGCTGTGCAAAACTTTTGAGTTTAGTTAGGTCCCATTGTTTATTTTTGTTTTTATTTCCATTACTGTGGGAGATAGATTGAAAAAGATATTTCTGCGATTTATGTCAGAGAGTGTTCTGCCTAAGTTTTCCTCTAAGAGTTTTATAGTGCCTGGCTTTACATTCAGGTCTTTAATCCATTTTGAGTTTATTTTTGTTTATGGTGTTAGGGAGTGTTCTAATTTCATTCTTTTAAATGTAGCTGTACTGTTTTCCCAGCACCATTTACTGAAGACACTGTCTTCCCTCCATTGTATAGTCTTACCTCCTTTGTCATAAATTAATTGACCATGGTGCATGAGTTTATTTCTGGGCTTTCTATCCTGTTCCATTGATCAATATTTTTATGCAAGTACCACGCTGTCTTGATTACTGTAGATTTGCAGTATAGATTGAAGTCAAGAAGCCTGATTCCTCCAGCTCTGTTTTTCTTTCTCAAGATTGCTTTGGCTATTCAGGATCTTTTTTTTAACATCCTTATTGGAGTATAATTGCTTTACAATGGTGTGTTAGTTTCTGCTTTATAACAAACTGAATCAGTTATATATATACATATGTTCCCATATCCCTTCCCTCTTGCATCTCCTTCCCTCCCACCCTCCCTATCCCACCCCGTTAGGCGGTCACAAAGCACCGAGCTGATCTCCCTGTGCTCTGCGTCTGCTTCCCACTAGCTACCTATTTTACGTTTGGTAGTGTATACATGTCCATAACACTCTCTCACTTTGTCACAGCTTATTCAGGGTCTTTTGTTGTTTCCATTCAAACTGTAAAATTTTTTCTTCTAATTCTGTGAAAAATGCTATTGGTAATTTGATAGGGATTGCACTGAAACTGTAGCTTGCCTTGGGCACTATAGTCATTTTGAAGATGTTGATTCTTCCAATCCAAGAACATGGTATGTCTTTCCATCTGTTTGTGTCATCTTTGATTTTTTTCATCAGGGCCTTATAGTTTGCAGAGTACAAGTTTTTGTCTCCTTACGTAAGTGTACTCCTAGATATTTTATTCTTTTTGATGTGATGGTAAATGGGATTGTTTCTTGAATTTCTTTTTCTGATCTTCCATTGTTAGTGTACAGGAATGAAACAGATTTCTGTGTATTAATTTTGTAACCTGCAACTTTACCAAATTCATTGATGAGCTGTAGTAGTTTTGTGGTAGTGTCTTTAAGGCTTTCTATGTATATTCTCATGTCACCTGCAAAGAGTGACAGTTTATCTTCTTTTCCAATTTGGATTGCTTTTGTTTCTCTTTCTTCTCTGATTGCCGTAGCTAGGACTTCCAAAACTATGTTGAATAAAAGTGGTGAGAGTGGACAACCTTGTCTTGTTCCTGATCTTAAGGGAAATGCTTTCAGCTTTTCACCATTCAGTATAGTGTTAGCTGTAGGTTTGTCATATATGGCTTTTATTATGTTGAGGTAGGTTCCCTCTATGCCCACTTTCTGGACAGTTTTTATCATAAATGGGTGTTGAATTTTGTCAAAAGCATTTCTGCATCTATTGAAATGATCATATGGTTTTTATTCTTCAGTTTGTTGATGTGGTGTATCACACTGACTGATTTGCAGATATTGAAATATCCTTGCATCCCTGGGATAAATCCCACTTGATCATCGTGTATGGTCCTTTTGATGTACTGTTGGATTCAGATTGCTAGTATTTTGTTGAGTATTTTTGCGTCTATGTTTATCAGTGATACTGGCCTATAATTTGCTTTTTTGTGGTATTTTTGTCTGTTTTTGGTATTAGGGTGACTGTGGCCTCATGGAATGAGATTAGGAGTTTTCCTTCCTCTGCAATATTTTGGAACAGTTTCAGAAGGATAGGTGTTAGCTCTTCTCTAAATGTTTGATAGAATTTTCCTGTGAAACCATCTGGTCCTGGACTTTTGCTTCTTGGGTGTTTTATAATCACAGTTTCAATTTCAGTACTTATGATTGGTGTGTTCATCTTTTCTATTTCTTCCTTGTTCAGTCTTGGGATATTGTACATTTCTAAGAATTTGTCCACTTCTTCTTGGGTGTTTTATAATCACAGTTTCAATTTCAGTACTTATGATTGGTGTGTTCATCTTTTCTATTTCTTCCTTGTTCAGTCTTGGGATATTGTACATTTCTAAGAATTTGTCCACTTCTTCCAGGTTGTCCATTTTATTGGCATACAGTTGCTTGTAGTTGCTCTTATGATCCTTTGTATTTCTGTGGTGTATGTTGTAACTTCTCCTTTTTCACTTCTAATTTTATTGATTTGTGTCCTCTCCCTTTTTTTCCCGATAAGTCTGGCTAAATGTTTATCAATTTTGTTTATCTTTTCAAAGAACCAGCTTTTAGTGTCATTGATCTTTGCTATTTTTTTTCAGCTCTATTTCATTTATTTCTGCTCTGATCTTTATGATTTCTTTCCTTCTACTAACTTTAGCTTTTGTTTGTTCTTGTTTCTCTAGTTGCTTTAGGTGTAAGGTTAGGTTGTTTATTTGGGACTTTTCTTGTTTCCTGAGGTGGCATTGTATTGCTATAAATTTCCCTCTTAGATCTGCTTTTGCTGCATTCCATGGTTTTTTCATCATTGTGCTTTCATTTTCATTTGTCTCTAGGTATTTTTTTTTCCTTTTAGTAGTTCATGATTTTATTGCCAAAGTAATTTTGTAAATTTTATGCTTAAAGTAAGGTCAGTGTATTGCACAGTATAAATTATTCTAAGTAATTGATCAGTTATTTTATAGCTTAGTCTAGTCACATGATTTTTTCATTATTTTTTGGTAGTTCAATCAATATTTTAAAATTTTTTAAATTGGTTTTTATTGGAGTTTAGTTGCTTTACAATGTTGTGGTAGTTTCTGCTATATAGCAATGTGAATCAACTATATGTGTACATATAATCCCCTTGTTTTTGGATTTCCTTTTCATTTAGGTCACCACAGAGCATTGAGGAGAGTTCCCTCTGCTATACAGTAGGTTCCCATTATAAGTAGTATATATATATATATATATATATATATATATATATATATATATATATATATGTCAATCCCAATCTCCCAATTCATCCCACTCTCCCTTCCCTCCTTGGTATCCATACATTTCTTCTCTATGTCTGTGTCTCTCTTTCTGGTTTGCAAATAAGTTCATCTGTATCATTTTTCTAGATTCTACATATAAGTGATATTCTATGATATTTGTTTTTCTCTTTCTGACTTACTTCACTCTGTATGACAGTCTCTAGGTTTATCCACGTCTCTGAAAATGGCACAGTTTCATTCTTTTTAAAGGCTGAGTAATATTCCATTGTATATATGTACCACATCTTCTTTATCCATTCCTCTGTTGGTGGACATTTAAGTTGCTTCCATATCCTGGATATTATAAATAGTGCTGCAATAAACATAATGATGCATATATCTTTTTGAATTATGGTTTTCTCTGGGTATATGCTCAGCGTGGGACTGCTGGGTCATATGGTAGTTTTATTTTTAGTATTTTTAAGGAACTTCCATACTGTTCTCCATAGTGGCTATACCATTTTACCTTCCCACTAACAGTGTAAGAGAGTTCCCTTTTCTCCACAGCCCCTCCAGCATTTATTGTTGGTGGATTTTTTTAAAGATAGCCATTCTGACTGGTGTGAGGTGATATCTCATTGTAGTTTTGATTTGCATTTCTCTAATAATTAGCTATGTTGAACATCTTTTCATCTGTTTGTTACCCATCTGCATGTCTTCTTTTGTGAAATGCCTATTTAGGTCTTCTTCCCCTTTTTTTTTAAAACATCTTTATTAGAGTATAATTGCCTTACAATGGTGTTTTAGTTTATGCTTTATAACAAAGTGAATTAGCTATACATATACATATATCCCCATATCTCCTCCCTCCTGCGTCTCCCTCCCAGCCTCCCTATCCCACCCCCCTAAGTGGTCACAAAGCACCGAGCTGATCTCTCTGTGCTATGTGGCTGCTTCCCACTAGCTACCTATTTTACACTTGGTAGTATATATTAGTCCATGCCACTCTCTCACTTGGTCCCAGCTTACCCTTCCCCCTCCCTGTGTCCTCAAGTCCATTCTCTATGTCTGCATCTTTATTCCTGTCCTGCCCATAGATTCTTCAGAACCTTTTTTTTTTTTAGATTCCATATATATGTGTTACCATATGATATTTGTTTTTTTCTCTTTTTGATTTATTTCACTCGGTTGACAGACTCTAGGTGCATCCACCTCACTACAAATAACTCAATTTCATTTCTTTTTATGGCTGAATAATATTCTATTGTATATATGTGCCACATCTTCTTTATCTATTGGACACTTAGGTTGCTTCCATGTCCTGGTTATTGTAAATAGAGCTGCAATGAACATTGTGGTACATGACTCTTTTTGAATTATGGTTTTTTCAGGGTTTTTTCAGGGTATATATCCTTAGTATAATTTAATTGTTCCCAAGATAAAGGGGTGCCTTAAAACTTAAATGACCACAGCCTGGTGTGGGAGGTTTTATTGCTATTTTGCTTGTTGCTCTGATTAAGCTTGAGTAACTTTATTATCTTTTTTAATGTTTATATGTCATTTCATTCTTATGCCAGAGATATGAGATATTCCATGAGATAGTTATTATGTAACACTTATGCAATAGCATTTCGTTGAATAGATGAGGAAACTGAGAGGTTGTGTACCTTGCTTAAGGTCATTTGGACAGAAAATGGTGGAACCAGAACTGGAACACAGACCTTCTGCCTAGATTCTGTGTTTGTTCCAGTGTACCCTCAACTGGCTTTCCAGGAGCCTGCTCCACTTTAGAGGAAAATTCATTTTTTATGGCTAGGGTCAGAGCAGGTATTAATAATTGGCTAGGTGAGGGAATAACCTGAACAGGACTATAATTTCTTCCTTCTAAACTAAATTTCTTAAGGGCCATCTAACTAAAGCCTTGGAGTGGAGAAATCCACCAAGGTAATCCAGAAGTACTAGACACAGGTAATTGGCCACAAACCCAAAAAATGGATAAATTTCTTTTTAATCTTTATTGGAGTATAATTGCTTTACAATGGTATGTTAGTTTCTGCTTTATAACAAAGTCAATCCGTTATACATATACATATGTTCCCATATCTCTTCCCTCTTGCTTCTCCCTCCTTCCCACCGTCCCTATCCCACCCCTCTAGGTGGTCACAAAGCACCGAAACAAACTCCTTGTTCTATGCGGCTGCTTCCCACTAGATATCTATTTTACATTTGGTAGTGTATATATGTCCATGCCACTCTCTCACTTTGTCACAGCTTACATTTCCCCATCCCCATATCCTCAAGTCCATTCCGTAGTAGGTCTGTGTCTTTATTCTTGCCTTACCACTAGGTCCTACATGACATTTTTTTTCCTTAAATTCCATATATATATGTTAGCATATGGAATTTGTCTTTCTCTTTCTGACTTACTTCACTCTGTATGACAGACTCTAAGTCCATCCACCTCATTACAAGTAGCTCAATTTTGTTTCTTTTTATGGCTGAGTAATATTCCATTGTATATATGTGCCACATCTTCTTTATCCATTCATCCAATGATGGACACTTAGGTTGTTTCTATCTCCTGGCTACTGTAAATAGAGCTGCAATGAACACTTTGGTACATGACTCTTTTTGAATTATGGTTTTCTCAGGGTATATGCTGAGTAGAGGAATTGCTGGGTTATATGGTAGTTCTATTTGTAGTTTTTTAAGAAACCTCCATACTGTTCTCCATAGTGGCTGAACCAATTCACATTCCCACCAGCAGTGCAAGAGTGTTCCTTTTTCTCCACACCCTCTCCAGCATTTATTGTTTCTAGATTATTTTTTTTTTGTGGTACGCGGGCCTCTCACTGTTGTGGCCTCGCCCGTTGTGGAACACAGTCTCGGGACGCACAGGCTCAGCAGCCATGACTCACAGGCCCAGCCTCTCCATGGCATGTGGGATCTTCAGGGACTGGGGCATGAACCCGTGTCCCCTGCATCTGCAGGCGGAGTGTCAACCACTGCGCCACCACGGAAGCTCTAAATTTTTTGATGATGGCCATTCTGACCAGTGTGAGATGAAATCTTATTGCGGTTTTGATTTGGATTTCTCTAATGATTAATGATATTGAGCATTCTTTCATGTGTTTGTTGGCAGTCTGCATATCTTCTTTGGAGAAGTGTCTATTTAGGTCTTCTGCCCATTTATGGATTGGATTGTTCGTTTTTTTGTTATTGAGCTGCATGATCTGCTTGTAAATTTTGGAGATTAATCCTTTGTCAGTTGCTTCATTTGCAAATATTTTCTCCCATTCTGAGGGTTGTCTTTTGGTCTTGTTTACGGTTTCCTTTGCTGTGCAAAGCTTTGAAATTTCATTAGGTCCCATTTGTTTATTTTTGCTTTTATTTCCATTTCTCTAGGAGGTGGGTCAAAAAAGGATCTTGCTGTGATTTATGTCATAGAGTGTTCTGCTTGTTTTCCTCTAAGAGTTTGATAATTTCTCGCCTTACATTTAGGTTTTTAATCCATTTTGAGCTTATTTTTAAGTATGGTGTTAGGGAGTGATCTAATCTCATACATTTACCTGTACCTGTCCACTTTTTTTTTTAACATCTTTAATGGGGTATAATTGCTTTACAATGGTGTGTTAGTTTCTGCTTTATAACAAAGTGAATCAGTTATACATATACATATGTTCCCATATCCCTTCCCTCTTGCATCTCCTTCCTTCCCACCCTCCCTATCCCACCCCTCCAGGCAGTCACAAAGCACCGAGCCGATATACCTGTGCCATGCGGCTGCTTCCCACTAGCTATCTACCTTACGTTTGTTAGTGTATATATGTCCATGACTCTCTCTCGCCCTGTCACAGCTCACCCTTCCCCATCCCCATATCCTCAAGTCTGTTCTCCAGTAGGTCTGTGTCTTTATTCCTGTCTTACCCCTAGTTTCTTCATGACATTTTTTTTCTTAAATTCCAAATATCTGTGATAGCATACGGTATTTGTCTTTTTCTTTCTGACTTACTTCACTCTGTATGACAGACTCTAGGTCTATCCACCTCATTACAAATAGCTCAATTTCATTTCTTTTTATAGCTGAGCAATATTCCATTGTATATATGTGCCACATCTTCTTTATCCATTCATCCGATGATAGGCACTTAGGTTGTTTCCATCTCTGGGCTATTGTAAATAGAGCTGCAATGAACATTTTGGTACATGACTCTTTTTGAATTTTGGTTTTCTCAGGGTATATGCCCAGTAGTGGGATTGCTGGGTCATATGGTAGTTCTATTTGTAGTTTTTTAAGGAACCTCCATACTGTTCTCCATAGTGGCTGAACCAATTCACATTCCCACCAGCAGTGCAAGAGTGTTCCCTTTTCTCCACACCCTCTCCAGCATTTATTGTTTCTAGATTTTTTGATGATGGCCATTCTGACTGGTGTGAGATGATATCTCATTGTAGTTTTGATTTGCATTTCTCTAATGATTAATGATGTTGAGCATTCTTTCATGTGTTTGTTGGCAGTCTGTATATCTTCTTTGGAGAAATGTCTATTTAGGTCTTCTGCCCATTTTTGGATTCGGTTGTTTGTTTTTTTGTTATTGAGCTGCATGAGCTGCTTGTAAATTTTGGAGATTAATCCTTTGTCAGTTGCTTCATTTGTAAATATTTTCTCCCATACTGAGGGTTGTCTTTTGGTCTTGTTTATGGTTTCCTTTGCTGTGCAAAAGCTTTAAAGTTTCATTAGGTCCCATTTGTTTATTTTTGTTTTTATTTGCATTACTCTAGGAGGTGGGTCAGAAAAGATCTTGCTGTGATTTATGCCATAGAGTTTTCTGCCTATGTTTTTCTCTAAGAGTTTGATAGTTTCTGGCCTTACATTTAGGTCTTTAATCCATTTTGAGCTTATTTCTGTGTATGGTGTTAGGGAGTGATCTAATCTCATACTTTTACATGTATCTGTCCAGTTTTCCCAGCACCACTTATTGAAGAGGCTGTCCTTTCTCCAGTGTACATTCCTGCCACCTTTATCAAAGATAAGGTGTCCATATGTGCGTGGGTTTATCTCTGGGCTTTCTATCCTGTTCCATTGATCTATCTTTCTGTTTTTGCACCAGTACCATACTGTCTTGATTACTGTAGCTTTGTAGTATAGTCTGAAGTTAGGGAGCCTGATTCCTCCAGCTCCGTTTTCCGTTCTCAAGATTGCTTTGGCTATTCAGGGTCTTTTGTGTTTCCATACAAATTGTGAAATTTTTTGTTCTAGTTCTGTGAAAAATGCCAGTGATAGTTTGATAGGGATTGCATTGAATCTGTAGATTGCTTTGGGTAGTAGAGTCATTTTCACAATGTTGATTCTTCCAATCCAAGAACATGGTATATCTCTCCATCTATCTGTATTATCTTTAATTTCTTTCATCAGTATCATAATTTTCTGCATACAGGTCTTTTGTCTTCTTAGGTAGGTTATTCCTAGATATTTTATTCTTTTTGTTGCAATGGTAAATGGGAGTGTTTTCTTAATTTCACTTTCAGATTTTTCATCATTAGTGTATAGGAATGCCAGAGATTTCTGTGCATTAATTTTGTAACCTGCTACTTTTCCAAATTCATTGATTAGCTCTAGTAGTTTTCTGGTAACATCTTTAGGATTCTCTATGTATAGTATCATGTCATCTGCAAACAGTGACAGCTTTACTTCTTCTTTTCCCATTTGGATTCTTTTTATTACTTTTTCTTCTCTGATTTCTGTGGTTAAAACTTCCAAAACTATGTTGAATAAGAGTGGTGAGAGTGGGCAACCTTGTCTTGTTCCTGATCTTAGTGGAAATGCTTTTAGTTTTTTACCATTGAGGACAATGTTGGCTGTGTGTTTGTCATATATGGCCTTCATTATGTTGAGGTAAGTTCCCTCTATGCCTACTTTCTGCAGGGTTTTTATCATAAATGGGTGTTGAATTTTGTTGACAGCTTTCTCTGCATCTATTGAGATGATCATATGGTTTTTCTTCTTCAATTTGTTAATATAGTGTATCACTTAGTTTGATTTGCGTGTATTGAAGAATCCTTGCATTCCTGGGATAAATGCCACTTGATCATGGTGTATGATCCTTTTAATGTGGTGCTGGATTCTGTTTACTAGTATTTTGTTGAGAATTTTTGCATCTATGCTCATCAGAGCTATTAGCCGGTAGATTACTTTCTTTGTGACATCCTTGTCTGGTTTTGGTATCAGTGTGATGGGGGCCTGGTAGAATGAGTTTGGGAGTGTTCCTCCCTCTGCTATATTTTGGAAGAGTTTGAGAAGGAGAGGTGTTAGCTCTTCTCTAAATGTTTGATAGAATTTGCCTGTGAAACCATCTGGTCCTGGGCCTTTGTTTCTTGGAAGACTTGTAATCACAGTTTCAATCTCAGTGCTTGTGATTGGTCTGTTCATATTTTCTATCTCCCTGATTCAGCCTTGGCAGGTTGTGCATTTCTAAGAGTTTGTCCTTTTCTTCCAGGTTGTCCACTTTATTGGCATAGAGTTACTTGTAGTAATCTCTCATGACCTTTTGTATTTCTGCAGTGTCAGTTGTTACTTCTCCTTTTTTATTTCTAATTCTATTGAGTCTTCTCACTTTTTTTCTTGATGAGTCTGGCTAATGGTTTATCAATTTTGTTTATCTTCTCAAAGAACCAGCTTTGAGTTTTATTGATCTTTCCTATCGTTTCCTTCATTTCTTTTTCATTTATTTCTGATCTGATTTTTATGATTTCTTTCCTTCTGCTAAATTTGGGTCCTTCTTTCTCTAATTGTTTTAGGTGCAAGGTTTGGTTGTTTATTCGAGATGTTTCCTGTTTCTTAAGGTAGGGTTGTATTGCTCTAAACTTCCCTCTTAGAACTGATTTTGCTGCATCCCATAGGTTTTGGGTCATCTTATCTCCATTGTCATTTGTATCTAGGTATTTTTTGATTTCCTCTTTGTTTTCTTCAGTGATCACTTCGCTATTAAGTAGTGTATTGCTTAGTCTCCATGTGTTTGTATTTTTTACAGATCTTTTCCTGTAATTGATATCTAATTTCATAGCATTGTGGTCGGAAAAGAAACTTGATAAATTTTCAATTTTCTAAAATTTCCCAAGGCTTGATTTGTGGCCCAAGATAGGATCTATCCTGGAGAATATTCCATGAGCACTTGAGAAAAATGTGTATTCTGTTGTTTTTGGATGGAATATCCTATAAATATCAATTAAGTCCATCTTGTTAAATGTATCATTTAAAGCTTGTGTTTCCTTATTTCTTTTCATTTTGGATGATCTGTCCATGGGTGAAAGTGGGGTGTTTAAGTCCCCTACTATGAATGTGTTACTGTCAATTTCCCCTTTTATGACTGTTAGTATTTGTCTTATGTATTGAGGTGCTCCTATGTAGGGTGCATAAATATTTACAACTGTTATATCTTCTTCTTGGATCGATCCCTTGATCATTATGTAGTGTCCTTCTTTGTCTCTTCTAATAGTCTTTATTTTAAAGTCTATTTTGTCTGATATGAGAATTGTTACTCCAGCTTTCTTTTGGTTTCCATTTGCATGGAATATCTTTTTCCATCCCCTCACTTTCAGTCTGTATGTGTCTCTAGGTCTGAAGTGGGTCTCTTGTAGACATCATATATATTGGTCTTGTTTTTGCGTCCATTCAGCCAGTCTGTGTCTTTTGGTGGGAGCATTTAATCCATTAACATTTAAGGTAATTATCAATATGTAGGTACCTATTCCCATTTTCTTAATTGTTTTGGGTTTATTATTATAGGTCTTTTCCTTCTCTTGTGTTTCCTGCCTAGAGAAGGCCCTTTAGCATTTGTTTTAAAGCTCCTTTGATGGTGGTGAACTCTATCAGCTTTTGCTTGTCTGTAAAGGTTTTAATTTCTCCAACAAATCTGAATGAGATCCTTGCTGGATAGAGTAATCTTTGTTGTAGGTTTTTGTCCTTCATCACTTTAAATATGTCCTGCCAGTCCGTTTTGGCTTGCAGAGTTTCTGCTGAAAGATCAGCTTTTAACCTTATGGGGATTCCCTTTTGTGTTATTTGTTGTTTTCCGTTGCTGCTTTTAATATGCTTTTTGTATTTAATTTTTGACAGTTTGATTAATATGTGTCCTGGCGTGTTTCTCCTTGGATTTATGCTGTATGGGACTCTCTGTGCTTCCTGGACTTGATTAACTATTTCCCTTTCCCATATTAGGGAAGTTTTCAACTATAATCTCTTCAAATATTTTCTCAGTCCCTTTCTTTTTCTCTTCTTCTTCTGGAACCCCTATAATTCGAATGTTGGTGCATTCAATGTTGTCCCAGAGGTCTCTGAGACTGTCCTCAGTTCTTTTCATTCTTTTTTCTTTATTCTGCTCTGCAGTAGTTATTTCCACTATTATATCTTCCAGGTCACTCATCCATTCTTCTGCCTCAGTTATTCTGCTATTGATCTGCTACAGTATTTTTAATTTCATTTATTGTGTTGTTCATCATTGTTTGTTTCATCTTTAGTTCTTCTAGGTCCATGTTAAATGTTTCTTCCATTTTCTCTATTCTATTTCCAAGATTTTGGATCATCTTTACTATCATTTTTCTGAATTCTTTTTCAGGTAGACTGCCTATTTCCTCTTCATTTGTTAGGTCTGGTGGGTTTTTTTCTTGCTCCTTTATCTGCTGTGTGTTTTTCTGTCTTCTCATTTTGCTTATCTTACTGTGTTTGGGGTCTCCTTTTTGAAGGCTGCATGTTCATAGTTCCTGTTGTTTTTGGTGTCTGGTCCCAGTGGCTAAAGTTGGTTCCGTTTGTTGTGTAGGGTTCCTGGTGGAGGGGACTAGTGGCTGTGTTCTGGTGGGTGAGTCTGGATTTTGCCTTTCTGGTGGGCAGGTCCACGTCTAGTGGTGTGTTTTGGGGTGTCTGTGGCCTTATTATTATTTTAGGCAGCCTCTCTTCTAATGAGCGGGGCTGTGTTCCTGTCTTGGTAATTGTTTGGCATAGGGAGTCCAGCATTGTAGGTTGCTGGTCGTTGAGTTAAGCTGGGTGTTGGTGTTGAGATGGAGATCTCTGGGAGATTTTTGCCGTTTGATATTACATGGAGCTGGGAGGTCTCTTGTCGACCAGTGTCCTGAAGTTGGTTCTCCCACCTCAGAGGCACAGCACTGACTCCTGGCTGCAGCACCAAGAGCCTTTCATCCACACAGCTCAGAATAAAAGGTAGAAAAAGTGGAAAGAAAGAAAGAAGGAAAGAAAGAAAGAAAGAAAGATTATAAAAGAAAATAAAATAAAGTAAGGTGAGATAAAATAAATTTATTAAAATAAAAAAATTTTATTAAGAAAAAATATTTTTAAGTTAAAAAAAAAACCCGACCAATAGAACCCTAGGACAAATGGTGAAAGCAAAGCTCTACAGACAAAATCTCACACAGAAGCATACACATACACACTCACAAAAAGAGGGAAAGGGGAAAAAAATCATAAATCTTGCTCTCAAAGTCCACCTCCTCAATTTGGGGTGATTCGTTGTTTATTCAGCTATTCCACAGATGCAGGGTACATCAAGTTGATTGTGGAGATTTAATCCGCTGCTCCTGAGGCTGCTGGGAGAGATTTCCCTTTCTCTTCTTTGTTCGAACACTTTCCGTGGTTCGGCTTTGGATTTGGTCCCGCCTCTGCGTGTAGGTCGCTGGAGGGCATCTGTTCTTTGCTCAGACAGGATGGGGTTAAAGGAGCTGCTGATTCGGGGGCTCTGGCTCACTTATTCCAGGGGGAGGGAGGGGTACGGCGTGTGGGGCGAGCATACGGCAGCAGAGGCCAGTGTGACGTTGCACCAGCCTGAGGCCCACCGTGCGTTCTCCCGGGGAAGTTGTCCCTGGATCCCGGGACCCTGGCAGTGGCAGGCTGCACAGGCTCCCCAGAAAGGAGGTGTGGAGAGTGACCTGTGCTCACATACAGGCTTTTTGGTAGCGGCAGCAGCAGCATTAGCGTCTCATGCCCGTCTCTGGGGTCCACGCTGTTAGCGGTGGTCATGCCCGTTTCTGGAGCTCCTTTAAGCAGCGCCCTTAATCCCCTCTCCTCGCGCGCCAGGAAACAAAGAGGGAAGAAAAAGTCTCTTGCCTCTTCGGCAGGTCCAAACTTTTTCCCGGACTCCCTCCCAGCTAGCCGTGGTGCACTAACCCCTTCAGGCTGTGTTCACTCCACCAGTCCTCTCCCTGCGCTCCGATTGAAGCCGGAGCCTCAGCTCCCAGCCCCGCCCGCCCTGGCGGGTGAGCCGACAAGCCTCTCGTGCTGATGCGTGCTGGTTGGCACCAATCCTCTGCAGAAATCTCACCGCTTTGCCCTCCGCACCCCTGTTGCTGCGCTCTCCTCTGCGGCCCCGAAACTCCCCCCCTCCGCCACTCGCAGTCTCCGCCCGCGAAGGGGCTTCTCTTGTGTGGAAACCTTTCCTCCTTCACGGCTCCCTCTCACTGGTTCAGGTCCCTTCCCTATTCTTTTTCTCTGTTTATTCTTTTTTCTTTTGCCCTACCCAGGTACGTGGGGAGTTTCTTGCCTTTTGGGAGGTCTGAGGTCCTCTGCCAGCGTTCAGTAGGTGTTCTGTAGGAGTTGTTCCACGTGTAGATGTATTTCTGATGTGTCTGTGGGGAGGAAGGTGATCTCTGCGTCTTACTCTTCTGCCATCTTCCCCCTCCTCCTGGATTGATTTCTAAAACTAGCATAGGATCGTGTCCATAATAGGAAAACATTTGACTGATATGCAAAGGTCCAAGAAGTCAAGAAAACATTATAAAAGATCATGCGAGTCAGGTCCAGCATCTTGGGTCAGCTGTCTACTTGAGATGTCATCTTCTTCTCATCCTGGTGTGAGTGTAGCTTCCTCTGTTTGAGTGTCATTTTAAGGTGAGTTTGAGCTCAGCAGTCCTCTCTATAGACCAGTATGGTGCAGGGGCCCTTTTTAATTGGAAAATATGAATCCAAGGGTGAATTCACTTTAGTTTTGCTAGTTAGGAGAACCTGCTGCGGGCCTTCCCATCTGGATTGTAGTGAATCCTTTAAATGATGTCTTTTCCAATATATATAGTTCCCTGGTTACAGGTCGTGGGGCATCTGATCTTCATCCAAAGACAGATTACTGAGATAAGCTTCGAGAACAAACTTAGAGTGTCCTTTTAATAATTCAATTTAACTTTACATTAATATAATGTAACAGCAAGGAACTACCTAGGAAATTAGTAAATACAGACCTCCATTAACAAAACATTCATTGAAGCATCTTTTTCTCTCTAAATTTACCCTAATTTCTAACAAATATAACCAAATTAAGACTAATTTATTTGCAAAATAAGTCTGGCCTCAATAAACTTGGCCTGATTATTTATGTAACTATAATTGATCATATAAGCGTCTTGCTTGCTGAAACGTTTATAAGGAGCCTCAGACTGGACTTTTCAAAGACCTCTCAGGGCTAGGAAAGTCACACAAAGGGCTTATCACAGATTTCACCTAACAGATCTAGGTGAATTCTTCCCTTTTCAAGGTTCCCAAAATACCTTGAGATTTCTGTACCTGTTAGTGAGTGGCCTTCCTAATTTATCTGATAAAGCTGTTGGGAACCAAAGAGTTTCCAGTCTCTGGGAGGAGCAGATAGAGAGAAAAGATAAATGTTTCAATCCTGCTTACAAAGGTATAATTTACCAAATTACTGTAAGTCATAATTAGTTTGAGGGGAAGGTTTTCCTTACACCTGGAAAACACAGATTTAAACCAGTAATTTTTCAGGTAGAAACCATAAAAAGTATAACCATATTCACCAGTTCACTCAGTCTTATGTAACTAACTCTTTTTGTTAACAGTTTATGAAGCCATCAGTTTTCTCATTAGGATTCTTTAATTTCTTACCCAATTCAGCATTATGGTCTGAAAGTCAGAAACTTGCATTTATCCAAAAATGCTTTTTATAAATCTTCTTGAAGAGGAAGCATTTTTGCAAAGGCATTAGAATGAAACCGTGTCTATAATGACAAAAACTTAAGAAGGCACATTCAAAGTCTGATTACAGGGCAATCAACAAAGAAGTTTGGTTACTGCTGTGACATACAACACTTTAAGATAATAACTAGAATTATGACTGATAACATTTTACCAGGACATATCAGAATTTTAGGAACTCCATATAATTTCTAGAATATTTATACTAATAACATTTACCATACACTAAAACCTAAGAAGATTTATTACTCATTTGACAATACTTCCCATGTAACTTAATGTACCAAATGAACCTAGTTTATATCTCTCTTTGGGATATTTCAGGGGCCCTTTGAAACATGAAACATCCCAAAGTTAGCTAGAGGTCAAAAGGACTTCATTAGAATTTGATTTAGGAAGTTTTGTCCAAAAATATCAAAAGGGTTTAGAACAGTCAGTCAGATAGTATCACAGGTTACTGTGAAAAAACAGTTATTCACTTAGCCAAAGTAACAATAAAAATTTCAAAGATGAATACAGAACAGATCACTTAAAAGGTAAAGAAACTTGATGGGGCTTCCCTGGTGGCGCAGTGGTTGAGAGTCCGCCTGCCGATGCAGGGGACACAGGTTCGTGCCCCGGTCCAGGAAGCTCCCACATGCCGCGGAGCGGCTGGGCCCGTGAGCCATGGCTGCTGAGCCTGCGCGTCCGGAGCCTGTGCTCCGCAATGGGAGAGGCCACAGCAGTGAGAGACCCACGCACCGTAAAAAAAAAAAGGTAAAGAAACTTGAAATCTGCTATCAAAGGCAATTCAACATTTTAAGAAATCTTGTCCTCTTGAGAGAGAGAAGCCAAATTCAAATTTTGCACCAGCTTACTTTTGAAATTCATTTACTCAACTAAATTTATTCTAAACATAGTCAATCCTAACCATGCACAAAACTCTTTTCTCAGGGTCCACTTTCCGCAAAGCTTTTTATCATTTTCTTTATCCATTACTTTATTTCCCATCCAGAAGCAGCCAGCTGTAAGTCAGACCTATTTCCTTTTCTCTTAATAAAATGTAATTCCATTCCTCATGCTTTCTTTACTGAAAACATACATCCTACTTTCCTACTGTATACTGAAATGTTTCCTTTACTATTTCTATTAGCTTTAGTTACGTGTTTAAGTTAGAATCTTCAGCTCTTAAAACCTTAATTTTTTTTTTGTGAAAACTAAGAAATAAGCAATTATGAACTGTCCTTCACATTAGCATTCTGTAGATTGGTGATCATAAATACCAGAGATATTTTTTTAAAAACATTTGCCTTGGCAGGAGGCAGAGGGGGGAGCTTCGAAGCCGCGGAGGAGTGCACAGCAACGGGTGCGGAGGGCAAAGCGGGGAGATTCCCGCACAGAGGATCGGTGCCGACCAGCACTCACCAGCCCGAGAGGCTTGTCTGCTCACCCGCCGGGGTGGGCGGGGCTGCGAGCTGAGGCTCTGAGGCTCGGGTTTCGGTTTCGGTCGGAGCACAGGGAGAGGACTGGGGTTGGCGGCATGAACATAGCCTGAAGGGGTTAGTGCACCACGGCTAGCCGGGAGGGAGTCCTGGGAAAAGTCTGCACCTGCCGAAGAGGCAAGAGACTTTTTCTTCCCTCTGTTTCCTGGTGCGTGAGGAGAGAGGTTTAAGAACGCTGCTTAAAGGAACTCCAGAGACGGGCGCGAGCCGCGGATAAAAGCGCGAACCCCAGAGACGGGCGCGAGCCGCGGCTAAAAGCGCGGACCCCAGAGAGGGGCACGAGCCGCGGCTAAAAGCGCGGACCCCAGAGACGGGCGGGAGACGCCAAGGCTGCTGCTGCCGCCACCAAGGGGCCTGTGTGCGAGCACAGGTCACTATCCACACCCCTCTTCTGTGGAGCCTGTGCAGCCCGCCAATGCCAGGTTCCCGGGATCCAGGGACAACTTCCCCCGGAGAATGCAGGGCGGGCCTCAGGCTGGTGCAAAGTCACGCTGGACTTTGCCGCCGCAGGCCCGCCCCGCACTCTGTGCCCCTCCCTCCCCGCTGGCCTGAGTGCGCCAAAGCCCCCGAATCAGCGGCTCCTTTAACCCCGTCCTGTCTGAGCAAAAAACAGACGCCCTCCAGCGACCTACACGCAGAGGCGGGGCCAAATCCAAAGCTGAGCCCCTGGGAGCTGTGAGAACGAAGAAGACAAAGGGAAATCTCTCCCAGAAGCCTCAGGAGCAGCGGATTAAATCTCCACAATCAACTTGATATACCCTGCATCTGTGGAATACCTGAACAGACAACCAATCATCCCAAATTAAGGAAGTGGACTTTAGGAGCAAGATCGATGATTTTTTCCCTTTTCCTCTTTTTGTGAATGTGTATGTGTATGCTTCTGTGTGAGATCTTGTCTGTATAGTCTTGCTTCCACCATTTGTCCTAGGGTTCTATCCGTCCATGGTTTTTTTTTAAATTTTTTCTTAATAATTTTAATTTTAATAACGTTATTATACTTTACCTTCGTTCTTTCTTTCTTACTTTCCTTCCTTCCTTCCCTCCTTTAGACAACGAATCATCCCAAATTGAGGAGGTGGTCTCTGACAGCAAGATTTATGATTTTTCCCCCTTTACCTCTTTTAGTGAGGGTGTATGTGTATGCTTCTGTGTAAGATTTTGTCTGTATAGCTTTGCTTCCAACATTTGTCCTAAGGTTCTATCCGTCCCTTTTTTATTTTTCTAAATAAGAATTTTTTAATTCAATAACTTTATTTTATTTTTACTGTATCTTCTTTCTTTCTTTTTTCCTTCTTTCCCTCCTTCCTTCCTCCCTCCCTCCCTCCCTCCCTCCTTTCTTTCCTTCTTGCCTTCTTTCCTTCTTTGCTTCTTTCTTCCTTCCTTCCTTCCCTCCTTTCCTTCTTTCTTTCCTCATACTTCTACTAATTCCCTCTACTTTTTCTCCCTTTTATTCTGAGCCGTGTGGATGAAAGGCTCTTGGTGCTCCAGCCAGGAGTCAGGGCTCTGCCTCTGAGGTAGGAGAGCCAACTTCAGGACACTGGTCCACAAGAGACCTCCCAGCTCCACATAATATCAAATGGCGAAAATCTCCTAGAGACCTCCATCTTAACACCGGCACCCAGCTTCACTCAATGACCAGCAAGCCACAGTGCTGGACAACATATGCCAAACAACTAGCAAAACAGGAACACAACCCCACCCATTAGCAGAGAGGCTGCCTAAAATCATAATAAGGCCACAGACAGCCCAAAACACACCACCAGACGTGAACCTGCCCACTAGACAGACAAGATCCAGCCTCATCCACCAGAACACAGGCACTAGTCCCCTCCACCAGGAAGCCTACACAACCCACTGAACCAACCTTAGCCACTGGAGACAGACATCAAAAACAGCGGGAACTACGAATCTGCAGTCTGCAAAAAGGAGACCCCAAACACAGTAAGATAAGCAAAATGAGAAGACAGAAAAACACACAGCAGATAAAGGAGCAAGACAAAAATGCACCAGACCTAACAAATGAAGAGGAAATAGCCAGTCTACCTGAAAAAGAATTCAGAATAATGATAGTAAGGATGATCCGAAATCTTGGAAATAGAATGGACAAAATGCAAGAAACAGTTAACAAGGACTTAGAAGAAATAAAGATGAAACAAGCAATGCTGGACAACACAATAAATGAAATTAAAAGTACTCTAGATGGGATCAATAGCAGAATAACTGAGGCAGAAGAACGGATGAGTGACCTGGAAGATAAAATAATGGAAATAACTACTGCAGAGCAGAATAAAGAAAAAAGAATGAAAAGAACTGAGGACAGTCTCAGAGACCTCTGGGACAACATTAAATGCACCAACATTCGAATTATAGGGGTTCCAGAAGAAGAAGAGAAAAAGAAAGGGACTGAGAAAATATTTGAAGAGATTATAGTTGAAAACTTCCCTAATATGGGAAAGGAAATAGTTAATCAAGTCCAGGAAGCACAGAGAGTCCCATACAGGATAAATCCAAGGAGAAATACGCCAAGACACATATTAATCAAACTGTCAAAAATTAAATACAAAGAAAGCATATTAAAAGCAGCAAGGGAAAAACAACAAATAACACATAAGGGAATCCCCATAAGGTTAACAGCTTATCTCTCAGCAGAAACCCTACAAGCCAGAAGGGAGTGGCAGGACATACTGAACGTGATGAAGGAGAAAAACCTGCAGCCAAGACTACTCTACCCAGCAAGGGTCTCATTCAGATTTGATGGAGAAATTAAAACCTTTATGGACAAGCAAAAACTGAGAGAGTTCAGCGCCACCAAACCAGCTTTACAACAAATGCTAAAGGATCTTCTCTAGGCAAGAAACACAAGAGAAGGAAAAGACCTATAATAACAAACCCAAAACAATTTAGAAAATGGGAATAGGAACATACATATCAATAATTACCTTAAATGTAAATGGACTAAATGCTCCCACCAAAAGACACAGATTAGCTGAATGGATACAAAAACAAGACCCTCATATATGCTGTCTACAAGAGACCCACTTCAGACCTAGAGACACATACAGACTGAAAGTAAGAGGATAGAAAAAGATATTCCATGCAAATGGAAACCAAAAGAAAGCTGGAGTAGCAATTCTCATATCAGACAAAATAGACTTTAAGATAAGGACTATTAAAAGAGACAAAGAAGGACACTACATAATGATCAAGGGATCGATCCAAGAAGAAGATATAACAATTGTAAATATTTATGCACCCAACATAGGAGCACCTCAATACATAAGGCAAATACTAACAGCCATAAAAGGGGAAATCGACAGTAACACATTCATAGTAGGGGACTTAAACACCCCACTTTCACCCATGGACAGATCATCCAAAATGAAAAGAAATAAGGAAACACAAGCTTTAAATGATACATTAAACAAGATGGACTTAATTGATATTTATAGGACACTCCATCCAAAAACAACAGAATACACATTTTTCTCAAGTGCTCATGGAACATTCTCCAGGAGAGATCATATCTTGGGTCACAAATCAAGCCTTGGTAAATTTAAGAAAATTGAAATTGTATCAAGTACCTTTTCTGACCACAATGCCATGAGACTAGATATCAATTACAGGAAAAGATCTGTAAAAAATACAAACACATGGAGGGTAAACAATGCACTATTTAATAATGAAGTGATCACTGAAGAAATCAAAGAGGAAATCAAAAAATACCTAGAAACAAATGACAATGGAGACACAACGACCCAAAACCTATGAGATGCAGAAAAAGCAGTTCTAAGGGGGAAGTTTATAGCAATACAAGCCCACCTTAAGAAGCAGGAAACATCTCGAATAAACAACCTAACCTTGCACCTCAAGCAATTAGAGAAAGAAGAACAAAAAAACCCCAAAGCTAGCAGAAGGAAAGAAATCATAAAAATCAGATCAGAAATAAATGAAAAAGAAATGAAGGAAACAATAGCAAAGATCAATAAAACTAAAAGCTGGTTCTTTGAGAAGATAAACAAAATAGATAAACCACTAGCCAGACTCATCAAGAAAAAAAGGGAGAAGACTCAAATCAATAGAATTAGAAATGAAAAAGGAGAGGTAACCACTGACACTGCAGAAATACAAAAGATCATGAGAGATTACTACAAGCAACTCTATGCCAATAATATGGACAATCTGGAAGAAATGGACAAATTCTTAGAAATGCACAACCTGCCAAGACTGAATAAGGAAGAAATAGAAAATATGAACAGACCAATCACAAGCACTGAAATTGAAACTGTGATTAAAAATCTTCCAACAAACAAAAGCCCAGGACCAGATGGCTTCACAGGTGAATTCTATCAAACATTTAGAGAAGAGCTAACACCTCTCCTTCTCAAACTCTTCCAAAATATAGCAGAGGGAGGAACACTCCCAAACTCCTTCTACGAGGCCACCATCACCTTGATACCAAAACCAGGCAAGGATGTCACAAAGAAAGAAAACTACAGGCCAATATCACTGATGAACATAGATGCAAAAATCCTCAACCAAATACTAGCAAACAGAATCAAACAGCTCATTAAAAGGATCATACACCATGATCAAGTGGGGTTTATTCCAGGAATGCAAAGATTCTTCAATATACGCAAATCTATCAATGTGATAAACCATATTAACAAATTGAAGGAGAAAAACCATATGATCATCTCAATAGAGGCAGAGAAAGCTTTTGACAAAATTCAACACCCATTTATGATAAAAACCCTGCAGAAAGTAGGCATAGAGGGAACTTTCCTCAACATAATAAAGGCCATATATGTCAAGTCCACAGCAAACATCATCCTCAATGGTGAAAAACTGAAAGCATTTTCACTAAGATCAGGAACAAGACAAGGTTGCCCACTCTCACCACTCTTATTCAACATAGTTTTGGAAGTTTTAGCCACAGCAATCAGAGAAGAAAAGGAAATAAAAGGAATCCAAATCAGAAAAGAAAAAGTAAAGCTGTCACTGTTTGCAGATGACATGATACTATACATAGAGAATCCTAAAGATGCTACCAGAAAACTACTAGAGCTAATCAATGAATTTGGTAAAGTGGCAGGATACAAAATTAATGCACAGAAATCTCTGGCATTCCTATATACTAATGCTGAAAAATCTGAAAGTGAAATCAAGAAAACACTCCCATTTACCATTGCAACAAAAAGAATAAAATATCTAGGAATAAACCTACCTAAGAAGACAAAAGACCTGTATGCAGAAAATTATAAGACACTGATGAAAGAAATTAAAGATGATACAAATAGATGGAGAGATATACCATGTTCTTGGATTGGAAGAATCAACATTGTGAAAATGACTCTACTACCCAAAGCAATCTATAGATTCAATGCAATCCCTATCAAACTACCACTGGCATTTTTCACAGAACTAGAACAAAAAATTTTGCAATTTGTATGGAAACACAAAAGACCCCGAATAGCCAAAGCAATCTTGAGAACGAAAAAAGGAACTGGAGGAATCAGGCTCCCTGACTTCAGACTATACTACAAAGCTACAGTTATCAAGACAGTATGGTACTGGCACAAAAACAGAAAGATAGATCAATGGAACAGCATAGAAAGCCCAGAGATAAACCCACGCACATATGGACACCTTATCTTTGATAAAGGTGGCAGGAATGTACACTGGAGAAAGGACAGCCTCTTCAATAAGTGGTGCTGGGAAAACTGGACAGGTACATGTAAAAGTATGAGATTAGATCACTCCCTAACACCATACACAGAAATAAGCTCAAAATGGATTAAAGACCTAAATGTAAGGCCAGAAACTATCAAACTCTTAGAGGAAAACATAGTCAGAAAACTCTATGACATAAATCACAGCAAGATCCTTTCTGACCCACCTCCTAGAGTAATGCAAATAAAAACAAAAATAAACAAATGGGACCTAATGAAACTTCAAAGCTTTTGCACAGCAAAGGAAACCATAAACAAGACCAAAAACAACCCTCAGAATGGGAGAATATATTTGCAAATGAAGCAACTGACAAAGCATTAATCTCCAAAATTTACAAGCAGCTCATGCAGCTCAATAACAAAAAAACAAACAACCCAATCCAAAAATGGGCAGAAGACCTAAATAGACATTTCTCCAAAGAAGATATACAGACTGCCAACAAACACATGAAAGAATGCTCAACATCATTAATCATTAGAGAAATGCAAATCAAAACTACAATGAGATATCATCTCACACCAGTCAGAATGGCCATCATCAAAAAATCTAGAAACAATAAATGCTGGAGAGTGTGTGGAGAAAAGGGAACACTCTTGCACTGCTGGTGGAAATGTGAATTGGTTCAGCCACTATGGAGAACAGTATGGAGGTTCCTTAAAAAACTACAAATAGAACTACCATATGACCCAGCAATCCCACTACTGGGCATATACCCTAAGAAAACCAAAATTCAAAAAGAGTCATGTACCAAAATGTTCATTGCAGCTCTATTTACAATAGCCCAGAGATGGAAACAACCTACGTGCCCATCATTGGATGAATGGATAAAGAAGATGTGGCACATATATACAATGGAATATTACTCAGCCATAAAAAGAAACAAAATTGAGCTATTTGTAATGAGGTGGATAGACCTAGAGTCTGTCATACAGAGTGAAGTAAGTCAGAAAGAAAAAGACAAATACCGTATGCTAACACATATATATGGAATTTAAGAAAAAAAAATGTCATGAAGAACCTAGGGGTACGGCAGGAATAAAGATGCAGACCTCCTAGAGAACAGACTTGAGGTTATGGGGAGGGGGAAGGGTGAGCTGTGACAGGGCGAGAGAGAGTCATGGACATATACACACTAACAAATGTAGTAAGGTAGATAGCTAGTGGGAAGCAGCCGCATGGCACAGGGATATTGGCTTGGTGCTTTGTGACAGCCTGGAGGGGTGGGATAGGGAGGGTGGGAGGGAGGGAGACACAAGAGGGAAGACATATGGGAACATATGTTTATGTATGACTGATTCACTTTGTTATAAAGCAGAAACTAACACACCATTGTAAAGCAATTATACCCCAATAAAGATGTTAAAAAAAAAAAATTGCCTTGTTTAGAGAATGTGGCACCAAAAATATTCATTAGTAGCCTAAATACCTTTGTTTCTCTGTAAAAGGAAGCCGATGTTCAGTAATTAATGTTTCAGTATCTTATTTTATTTGGGAATGACTTAGCTATTCAACAAGCTTCCATTACTTAACTTAATTTAGCACCGCTCTAGAATCTCAAGTTACCAGAATCTGGAGAGACTATTTTAGATAGACATTCCTAGAGCATAAATTTTCTTAACAGAATTTATCTGAAAGCTCTTATCTCATTTACATTTTCTCTCCTTAAATGTTTCTTCACATCAAGTTACTTTCCTTGTTGACAAATTTGTAGCAGATATAAAAAGATTTTATGTAGCTTATATTAAACCTAGGAACAATAAAGTATTATACTTAATGTTGATGACTCTAAAGACATGTCTATATTAATAAGATCAACAAACTTAAACATTAATACCAGATATTAATTTAATACTGAATATTTCCCAGTTCACATGAACTTGAAATTTATTTAGCTTAATTTCTCTTGTATTTAGAATTGTTTAATTTGTAAGTGCTTACTTTTCTTTAAGCTAATTACATAGAGCTCATTTATAAATTAACCACAGCAATATTATCCAAAGACAAAGACACATACTGATACATACATATATCCAGAGACACAACAAGAGATCTATCTGCATTTTCTAAACTTTGTCATGAATCAGATATCATAATATAAACTCACTAGTTTATAAATAACAGTTGGAATAAGAAACAATTTTAAAAGTCTTTTTCCAGTTTTTTTAATTCTCAATCTCAGGAATTAGATGTGGTCTAGATAAGATAAGTGTTACTGAGAGCTCTGATCTCAAGCTCTTTTCTCAAGGAGAGAAAAATCAGGTTCTCCTAGTAGGACTTATTCCTTTAGGGTCAGAATTCTGAAGAGAATTTTTTTTCCTTCAAGCTAGGTTTCTCTACTGGTTGGGAATTGAATGGCGGTTGGTTAACCTTCGACTGGCATTGTGTACTTAATTGGTGCAATTGAAGGTTTATAATTTTCATAGATACCCCCTTTTCTTTCTTTTTAATTGTTTTGAAAAGTTGGTCTGACAGAGTTTCAAGTAGTTAATTGTTGGTTTCCTGCAAATAAGTTACTCTATCATTTCTTCTTTTAGAAGCTTCTAAATACCAATCAAAGTAAGCATTCCATTCAGACTGTCTTTTTTCTAACTGTGCTTGCAAAAATATTAATTTTGGAATATCAAAAGGACCCAATCTGGTCATTTTAGGTTGAGATCTCCTTTAGTATGAGTTCCCCAATTAAGTAGATAGTTGCAAGTATGAGTTTTTGTACATACATATACCTGGCTGGAGTATTAGTCAGAGGTTGGCTTTCTGACGCCCCTTGTTTCTGTGTTTGAGAGGCTCTATTTCCCATTTTGAAGTTGAATTTGTCAGGGATATAGAACACTAATGAAATTGTATGGTGGCCAGTGTGCTGCTTGTGAGCTTAACTCCTCTAGACATCACCCTGGAGTACTTTCAGCCCTCTTACTTGTCTCATTTTCTCCCTTCGGTGGTCTAAGGCCACCGCCAGTGCTTGGATCTCTGAATGGCCAATTCTTATCCGCAACCCCTGGATGAGGAAGTGTTTTAATTAATGAGTGGGCTTCCCTATGGGACCACTGCACAGTATGAGGACTCTGCCTCCACCACTCCTGTAAACTTCTCAGTCGCCTGAGAAAGCTGTTAACCAGCCAGGAGCAGTCTTGTCCCTTTTCTTCAGGGCAAAGCTCTCATGTAATATCTTCACTTTTATGCTGACAAATTCTACTAATGCAGCTGAATTGAGGAAAAGCGTCCGATCAGGCTCTTACCTAACCACTCAATGCAGACCACTCAGTCTCCTCAACTGAGCAAACCCTGGTATCTTTCAACCGAGCCCCATCCAGTGTCTTTCCACTGGGTGGGTATTTCCCTGGTATCTTTCAACCAGGTGCTCCCCCCACCCCCAGTATCTTTCAACTGGAAGGAGGCAGGTACCTGCTACACCACGAAATAAAACTCAGGATCATCAACCAATATGGGAGATCTGAGGACCAGGAGAGACTTATCCAAATTCGTCTGGACTCTCCAAGGAGATGGATGGGTGCAAGGGGCCTCTGCTGGTACCAAAGCCCCAGTTCCTCATGGAGTTTGGAAGAAAGACAGAAGTCCACTCTGGGTCCCTTATTCGTGGTCGCCATAACTGTCAACTTTTTAAAAATGCACAATGTGAGAGTTGCAAGTTAAATTTTATTTGGGGGCAAAATGAGGACTGCAGCCCAGCATTTCAGATAGCTCTGAGAAACTGCTCCAAAGAGGCAGGGGGGAAGGTCAGTATATATGTGATTTTGGTGATGGGGGAATACATGCAATCAGGCACATATATTTTACAGAAGGTTTCTGCTAGTCTTGTGCAGGTTACTGCTAGTCACGGGGAGCAGACGTCACCATGAAGGATTTTAGTGCTTTTCTAGATATGAGGCGATCTAAGAATTGGGCTCATAAAATTGGTTCTTGAAAATATATAGCTATTTGAAGACTTGTTCTGCCAGTTTTTCCCAGAGCACAGAGTACCTCATTTCAACTCTCCACCCTGAACTCCTTTCAGGGGGTGTTGAAAGTCAGCAGCTGCAGCAGCACATGATTTAATCCTTGTAGAGGTAGATGGCAAGTGCCAATGGAAAGTGCCAATTTGTAGCTGACAAAAGCAAAACAAGGGACAGACAATTACATATAGCATAGTCCTACATTTAACATATACAATAAATATTTACATTTATATAGTTAACAGAGAAAGGCATAGAGGAAGTTTGGAGGGACCTATTAAGGATCTATTACTCTGAAGCTATTAGTATTCAGAGTAGCTAAGTTTAGGGAGTGGGACCAGGTGGAGGTCAACTCTCCTTAATAATTTTATGTACCACTTTATTTTTAGTTTTGTAATTATATGTTAATGTTTTTATTTAACTTTTTTAAAGGGAAGGAGGGGTATGTCACGTCATCCCCTGCCACAAAAGACTCTTTGTTACATCATGTGAACTCAAGATGTTAAAAGGTGACATCAATTCATTTCATCCACATGGTTTTCCTTTCATTGGAAATATTTCAACATTACTTCCCAGCCTGGGAATAGCTGCAGGAAGTCTAACTACTAAAGCCAAGACTGAAACGCATATCCTCTCAGCCTAGGCCCGCTTCTAGCCTCCTGAACTATGGTGGTCCTGGAGGATCACTTGCCTTTTCAGAGGACCGTCAGGTGGGTTAAGCAGAGGGTGATACCTGGCAGCATGCAGCAGAGCCAGCCCGCAGATTCTGTTTCATAAACAGTAAGAACATGCATGGTATTTTTCTCTTAATTTGTTATTAACATTAAAAATTAATCATCAGGCTTCCCTGGTGGCGCAGTGATTGAGAGTCCGCCTGCCGATGCAGGGGACGCGGGTTCGTGTCCCGGTCTGGGAAGATCCCACATGCCGCGGAGGGGCTGGGCCCGTGAGCCATGGCCACTGAGCCTGCGCGTCCGGAGCCTGCGCGTCCGGAGCCTGTGCTCCGCAATGGGAGAGGCCACAACAGTTAGAGGCCCGCGTACCACAAAACAAACAAACAAACAAACAAACAAAAAATTAATCATCTTCACATAAAAACCTTCATTTCCTACATCTCTTTAAAAATATCAAAATATGACAACACCGGGCCTACCTTCTCACCTGGCAGAGATCTACTCTGGGCATGTAGCAGCTGCCCCTAAAGGCAGGGCATGAGGTTTTAGTTACTCACCATCCCTCCCCTTCCCTTTCTTCTCCTTTACCCTGAGCCTGAGCAATGGTTTCCATTTATCACCTTACTTGTGCTGCTACTTTTATTAAAGAAGTTAAATGTAAGATCAAATTTGTCTTCACATGTCTAAAATAAGTTGGAAGAGAAAAAAACAAAACAAAACAAAAAAATCTAGAAGGCCATGCCTTTTGAGATTAAGAGAAAACTTATTTCTGTGTTAGAGTCATTTCTCTCCCTCTGGGTTCAATATTTTAAAAATAATAAAAGTGAATCTGAGTTAAATAAATGTAAGTTAAGGTGGTCTAATGAAACAAATCATAGCAAGGATTCATATCTGAACAACTTCAGATATTTGAGTTTGTGACTCTGGATTAAAGAAATATTTGAACACTTTCCCCTATTATTATATCTATAATAGTTTTCAACTCTCTTTACTAGTGATTTCTGTATTTGCCTAATCCAGAAATCCCTACCTCATCCCTACTATGACTCATTGTATGACTGGGGTAAGAGAACAGGTAATTTATCTAATAAGTACCAAACGTTCTTAGTCTTCCACTCAGATACATAAGTCCCACATGTTTAGGTTAAGAAAAAATGAATGAATGACAATTACCTATTTCCTCAAGATTTTAGTCCTGGTCTGGTTCTCTTAAGACTCTGGATGGATAACAAAGGCTAATGTATTGGTCGTATATGCTGTAACTGAAAAATATTACAGAGTTTTAGATGGGAAGATTCCCGTGAAATACTTTGAGTGTTCAAAAAGTTTTTTTTATTAAACTCACTAAAATTATGTTCTTTCAGAAGGCTTTTAGAATAGAAGTTTATTTCCCTTAATTCTGCTTGTGAAATTATGGTCACTACAAAAATAATCCATGATTTGATTATTTCCCTAGAAGATTTCAAATGGAGGGGAAAAAGAACACGGGAATAGGAAATGAATTTTGGAAAAATACCAGACACTAGTATACAGTAACAGTTAACTCTTACAGCAACCTAGAAAATATTTTTTGTCCTACTTATGGGTGAGGAAACCAAGGCTTAGACAAATGAAATAACTTGCCCAAAGTCACACAAACAGTAAATGACAGAGTCAACATTTGAACTCCTATCTGTGTGCAAAACCTCGGCTCACTCCAGTGTCAAGTTCTGGAATTGTGAGCCTCACACCATCAGTATCAGCATTACCTGGGAACTTGTCACAAATGCAAATTTGGAGGCCTCATCCCAGACCTTCTGTAAAGCAACTCTGGGAGTCGGACATACAATTTATATTTTAATAGGTTTCTGGGTAAATCTGATGCATACTCAAATTTGAGAACCCCTGCCCTGTGCCAGACTGATTCACAACAAGGGAGGACACAGGCCTACTGTGTAAAATGAAAAAGGTGTTGAGTGGGGCAGACTCTTCATAAAAAGAGTGCAGATCCTGGATGGCCTCTAGCTCAGACCCCGGTTCCTACTTCTATTGATATATACATTTTGATCATGAAACTTAGAGGAATAAGCAGGAATAGCTAATGCCATAAAGGGAGATAAACTCATTTCACTCTTCCTTTGTTAGCATTTTAAAGCTGTAAACATACTGATAAGTAGTCCATTTATAAGGCTCAGAAAGGTGAACCTATTTGTTCCAAGTCACACAACTAGTTGGTTAGCACAGGGGCTGCAATAAACAGGTTCACCAATATCTACTTGTACTCATTCTATTGGCCTCCAATTCCTTTGCTGCACTTCACATGAACCATTAGATATAGAACTGCTGTCTTTTCCTCTTCCAAGCCAAGATGAGGAATCTGAGATGATTTTAACTTCCAGATTCTGAAAAGAATTTCAATTTTTTATTCAACCCTTCTACTTCCTGGCTCTGGGCCAAGGAAGCTGGCCACCAGTTCTTAATCCATTTTTATCAGCTGGAGAATAACTGAGGGAGAAATGCCAGCAGTAACTTCATCCCGAAATGGGGCACAGGGCCCCCTGCTAAGGAAGCTGCAGTTGGCAAGGAAATTGTGGGGACAGCTGGCAGGCAGATATGTTATCAAGAATGAAGACAGAGCAAATGCCTGCTGTCATCTAGAACTTTTTTCCTTCCTAGGTTTCCCACTGCACTGTAAGTGCACTTTGTTGGAAGATACATGATGGGGAAATTGAAAATTAGATATGAAGCACCAGGAACATTGTTGCCAGTGACAAGAAAATAGAGGTCAGGGGTAGAAAATAGGTTCAACGTAGCAGGAAAGAATTTACTAAAACCCTGGTTGGGTAGGCCCCTGGCAGAGGAGGGTGGGAGAACAGAATTCAAATTGCTACACAGGTTTTCCAGATAAGAAAGATATGGAGAACAGGGAACAGAATCCATGCAAATCCTGAGAACTACAAGGTAGATGTGAAAATGGGAGAAAACTGTTTGGGCCACTGCCAAGAAAAAGCAAGAGAATGATTAGACTTCCTGATCTGGGGTTGGGAGAGGTGCTGCAGGGGGACCAGTGATAAGCAGAACGTAAAATGCAATGCCAGTCTGGGGCTCCCCTGGTGGCGCAGTGGTTGAGAATCCGCCTGCCAATGCAGGCGACACGGGTTCGAGCCCAGGTCCAGGAGGATCCCACATGCCACGGAGCAACTAAGCCCATGCACCACAACTACTGAGCCTGTGCTATAGACCCCGTGAGACACAACTACTGAAGCCCACACACCTAGAGCCCATGCTCCACAACAAGAGAAGCCACTGCAGTGAGAAGCCCTCGCACAGCAATGAAGACCCAATGCAGCCATAAATAAGTAAATAATAAAGAAAACTTTAATAAAAAAAAACAATGCAATGCCAGTCTGAAAAGCTAGTGTTTGTTATAGATAATTAAAAGTTTGAAGAGCAGTATTATTCTGGTTATGGTTTTATTCCACACAACTGCATTGTGACTTGTAAGATGGTATAAAGATGAGGACGCAAGTTGATACAAAGGACCCAGCATAGTTTGCTCCCCCATAAGTGGTGGCCCAAGGAGGCCTTGACTCACTAAGACAAGGACTGGGGGCACATCAAACCAGCAACTCTGTTGGAACCCAGGTTCAACATCAAGAAGAGAATTGAAGATGTACAGAAATCAAGTTAGGAAGATGTACAGAGTCAAAAATAGAGATTCAGGGAGAAAAGATAATAAAGCAGAAGGTGAGCATCAAATCATCAAAAATGTCAGCTAGCATTTTTGGCTTTTTAAATTAAGCAAGAGCTGGTTCCATAAGTGAGCTCCTGGTTCAGTGGGGTGAGGGTCAGAAGTTGGGCAAGTACCAGTTAGGTGGATTTAACTAAGTTCTCTTTCAGCCTCAGTCTGCTTATCTACAAAGAGAATGATTGAGAGTTTTTTCTTTCCTACTACCATACCCCAACTCCTACCAAGTGATTGTGAAAATCTAATTAAAAGTGATGTATACAGAAAAGGCTATGAAATGCAAGGGGCTCTTTAAATGCAAATTATGTCATCATTTCTCTAATGTGACTCTGGCTTCTTGGTTCAGTGAGAGGGGTGGTCTGTTTGTGAGCTGTTAGGCTGCAGGGAGAAAAACTCGAGAATGATACTCTTAAGACAGAAGGTAAGTCCAAGCAAACAGTGCAGTGGAAGTTCCTTTATCTGGTGGGGATTTATACTCCCATTTTTAAAGCCCCCCAGCTGTTAGACTAGTGCTTCTCTTTATTGTTTCCCACTGCAACAACAGGAGGGTTGGTTTTTTCACTTGCCAAATGTAGTGTGCACCCCAATTACTGTCTCTGAAACTTACTACAAAATGAGCGACTCTCTCATACTCAGGGGCTCTGTTATTCTTTAAAAAATATAAAATTAAAACAGAGAGACTAGCTTACTTCCAGGACCCTCTGCTGAACCTACCCACTGCCTTACCCATGTCTGTATGAGCATAAAGCAGGGCAGTCTCCAGGGTGTGCGTAAGCCAGAATAGAGAACGTATTGCCAAAACCATGTGACAGGTGAATTATTGGCATAGACACTGCTAATTATCTATCCAATGGCCATTCCCCCCTCACATCACCCACTACTTACATCTTCCCCCTCAACTCACACACATGCTTCCTCCTCACTAACCTGATTTGTTCAGGGTAGCAATGTGGCCATCTAAAATTTGTAACTTTCCAGCCTTCTTTGTAGATAATAGTAGTCCCATGGCATGTGTCTGACCAATGAAATATAGGCAAACATCCCTGGATAAAATAGCTAAGCCTTGCTAAAAAGACAACCCTCCACCATTCACTTTACTTCCTTCAGTCGTAAGGCCTGGAGACATAGCTGCCTCACCACCTTCAACCAGAAGGTGACAAGCAGGAGGATGAAGGCTGACCCAGGAAGGGTGGAGACACAGCCTGAATCCCCAGGGCCATCTCTGGGACTGGGCAGCTGTACCACTGCCTTGGTGCTTTTTATTAAGTGAGAAAAACAAATCCTTTGTTTAAACTTCTCTCAGCTGGTCTTTCATTTATTTTCAGATGAACATATTCCTAATTAAAAAGAGAAACTTTCTAAGGGATATTGGGACTATGTGCCACATCAGTTCATCTGAGCCATTTAATGGGAAGATAATGAAGGCAAGTAAGAATTATAAGGAAATTCTGGAGAGATGACTCACAGGGACCGGGGTTTACTGATACATCATCATTTTGACATAAGTAGAAAAACATAACGGCATTTTAAAGGCAGCAAACTCTGGACATGGCTCTTGCAGGGTTACTCAATCTATTAACCTATGAAAATTTACTGAGCTCTGTTCTGCACACAACATCTTATTCACAAGAATCCTATCAACCCATGCTCCCCTCTATGCTCACGTCAAAGTTACTGCCAATAAAATGGACAACCTGGAAGAAACGGACAAATTCTTAGAAATGCACAACCTGCCAAGACTGAATCAGGAAGAAATAGAAACTATGAACAGACCAATCACAAGCACTGAAATTGAAACTGTGATTAAAAATCTTCCAACAGGGCGGAGGGGAAGATGGCGGAAGAGTAAGACGCGGAGATCACCTTCCTCCCCACAGATACAACAAAAATACATCTACACGTGGAACAACTCCTACAGAACACCTACTGAATGCTGGCAGAAGACCTCAGACCTCCCAAAAGGCGAGAAACTCCCCCACGTACCTGGGTAGGGCAAAAGAAAAAAAGAAAAAACAGAGACAAAAGAATAGGGACGGGACCTGCACCAGTGGGAGGGAAATGTGAAGGAGGAAAGGTTTCCATACACTAGGAAGCCCCTTCGCAGGCGGAGACTGCGGGAGGCAGAGGGGGGAGCTTCGGAGCCGCGGAGGAGAGCACAGCAACAGGGGTGCGGAGGGCAAAGCGGTGAGATTCCCGCACAGAGGATGGGTGCTGACCGGCACTCACCAGCCCGAGAGGCTTGTCTGCTCACCCGCCGGGGAGGGCGGGGCTGCGAGCTGAGGCTCGGGCTTCGGTTGGAGCGCAGGGAAAGGACTGGGGTTGGCTGCGTGAACACAGCCTGAAGGGGTTAGTGCACCACGGCTAGCCGGGAGGGAGTCCGGGGAAAGGTCTGGAGCTGCCGAAGAGGCAAGAGACTTTTTCTTCCCTCTTTGTTTCCTGGTGCGCGAGGAGAGGGGTTTAAGAGTGCTGCTTAAAGGAACTCCAGAGACGGGCGCGAGCCGCGGCTAAAAGCACGGACCCCAGAGACGGGCGGGAGACGCTAAGGCTGCTGCTGCCGCCACCAAGGGGCCTGTGTGCGAGCACAGGTCACTATCCACACCCCTCTTCCGGGGAGCCTGTGCAGCCCGCCACTGCCAGGTTCCCGGGATCCAGGGACAACTTCCCCGGGAGAACGCACGGCGGGCCTCAGGCTGGTGCAACGTCACGTTGGCCTCTGCCGCCGCAGGCACGCCCCGCACTCCGCGCCCCTCCCTCCCCGCACCCCCCGCCCCGGCCTGAGTGAGCCAGAGCCCCCGAATCAGCGGCTCCTTTAACCCCGTCCTGTCTGAGCAAAAAACAGACGCCCTCCAGCGACTTACACGCAGAGGCGGGGCCAAATCCAAAGCTGAGACCCTGTGAGCTGTGAGAACAAAGAAAAGAAAGGGAAATCTCTCCCAGCAGCCTCAGAAGCAGCGGATTAAAGCTCCACAATCAACTTGATGTACCCTGCATCTGTAGAATACATGAATAGTTGGCGGATCATCCCAAGTTGAGGAGGTGGACTTCGAGAGCAAGATTTATAATTTTTTCCCCTTTTCCTCTTTTTGTGAGTGTGTATGTGTATGCTTCTGTGTGAGATTTTGTCTGTAGAGCTTTGCTTCCACCATTTGTCCTAGGGTTCTATCCGTCCGAAGTTTTTTTTGTTTGTTTTTTAAATTTTTTTCTTAATTAATTTTAATTTTAATAACTTTATTATACTTTACCTTCTTTCTTTCCCTTTCTTTCTTTCTTTCTTTCTTTCTCTCTCTCTTTCTTTCTTTCTTTCCTTCCTTCTTTCCTTCCTTCCTTCCCTCCTTTAGACAACGAATCATCCCAAATTGAGGAGGTGGACTTTGAGAGCAAGATTTATGATTTTTTACCCTTTACCCCTTTTGGTGAAGGTGTATGTGTACGCTTCTGTGTAAGATTTTGTCTGTATAGCTTTGCTTCCACCATTTGTCCTAAGGTTCTATCTGTCCCTATTTTTTTTCTAAATAATTATTTTTTAATTTAATAACTTTATTATACTTTATTTTATTTTACTGTATCTTCTTTCTTTCTTTCTTTATTCTTCCTTTCCTCCTTCCTTTCTTCCTTCCTCCCTCCTTCCCTCCCTCCCTCCTTTCTTTCCTTCTTTCCTTCTCTTCTTCTTCCTTTCTTTCTTCCTTCCTTCCTTCCTTCCCTCCTTTCTTTCTTTCTTTCTTTCTTCCTACTTCTACTAATTCTTTCTCTCTACTTTTTCTACCTTTTATTCTGAGCCTTTTGGATGAAAGGATGTTGGTGCTGCAGTCAGGAGACAGTGCTGTGCCTCTGAGGTGGGAGAGCCAACTTCAGGACACTGGTCAACAAGAGACCTCCCAGCTCCACATAACATCAAATGGCAAAAATCTCCCAGAGATCCCCATCTCAACACCAGCACTCAGCTTCACTCAATGATCAGCAAGCAACAGTGCTCGACAAACTATGTCAAACAACTAGCAAAACAGGAACACAACCCCACCCATTAGCAGAGAGGCTGCCTAAAATCATAATAAGGCCACAGACACCTCAAAACACACCACCAGATGTGGACCTGCCCACTAGACAGACAAGATCCAGCCTCATCCACCAGAACACAGGCAATAGTCCCCTCCACCAGGAAGCCTACACAACCCACTGAACCAACCTTAGCCACTGGGGACAGACATCAAAAACAACGGGAACTACGAATCTGCAGTCTGCAAAAAGGGGACACCAAACACAGTAAGATAAGCAAAATGAGAAGACAGAAAAACACACAACAGGTGAAGGAGCAAGATAAAAACGCACCAGACCTAACGAATGAAGAGGAAATAGGCAGTCTACCTGAAAAAGAATTCAGAATAATGATAGTAAAGATGATCCAAAGTCTTGGAAATATAATGGAAAAAAATGCAAGAAACATTTAACAAGGACATAGAAGAACTAAAAATGAAACAAACAATGATGAACAACACAATAAAGGAAATGAAAAAGACTCTAGATGGGAGCAATAGCAGAATAACCGAGGCAGAAGAACAGATAAGTGATCTGGAAGATAAAATAGTGGAAATAACTACAGCAGAGCAGAATAAAGAAAAAAGAATGAAAAGAACTGAGGACAGTCTCAGAGACCTCTGGGACAACATTAAATGCACCAACATTCGAATTATAGGGGTTCCAGAAGAAGAAGAGAAAAAGAAAGGGACTGAGAAAATATTTGAAGAGATTATAGTTGAAAACTTCCCTAATATGGGAAAGGAAATAGTTAATCAAGTCCAGGAAGCACAGAGAGTCCCATACAGGATAAATCCAAGGAGAAATACACCAAGACACATATTAATCAAACTGTCAAAAATTAAATACAAAGAAAGCATATTAAAAGCAGCAAGGGAAAAACAACAAATAACACATAAGGGAATCCCCATAAGGTTAACAGCTGATCTCTCAGCAGAAACTCTGCAAGCCAGAAGGGAGTGGCAGGACATACTGAAAGTAATGAAGGAGAAAAACCTGCAACGAAGATTACTCTACCCAGCAAGGATCTCATTCAGATTTGATGGAGAAATTAAAACCTTTATGGACAAGCAAAAACTGAGAGAGTTCAGCACCACCAAACTGGCTTTACAACAAATGCTAAAGGAACTTCTCTAGGCAGGAAACACAAGAGAAGGAAAAGACCTACAATAACAAACCCAAAACAATTTAGAAAATGGGAATAGGAACATACATATCAATAATTACCTTAAATGTAAATGGACTAAATGCTCCCACCAAAAGACACAGATTAGCTGAATGGATACAAAAACAAGACCAATATGCTGTCTACAAGAGACTCACTTCAGACCTAGAGACACATACAGACTGAAAGTAAGAGGATGGAAAAAGATATTTCATGCAATTGGAAACCAAAAGAAAGCTGGAGTAGCAATTCTCATATCAGACAAAATAGACTTTAAAATAAAGACTATTAGAAGAGACAAAGAAGGACACTACATAATGATCAAGGGATCGATCCAAGAAGAAGATATAACAATTGTAAATATTTATGCACCCTACATAGGAGCACCTCAGTACATATGGCAAATACTAACAGCCAGAAAAGGGGAAATCGACAGTAACACAATCATAGTAGGGGACTTTAACACCCCACTTTCAACAATGGACAGATCATCCAAAATGAAAGTACATAAGGAAACACAAGCTTTAAATGATACATTAAACAAGATGGACTTAATTGATATTTATAGGACACTCCATCCAAAAACAAGAGAATACACATTTTTCTCAAGTGCTCATGGAACATTCTCCAGGAGAGATCATATCTTGGGTCACAAATCAAGCCTTGGGAAATTTAAGAAATTTGAAATTGTATCAAGTATCTTTTCCAACCACAATGCCATGAGACTAGATATCAATTACAGGAAAAGATCTGTAAAAAACACAAACACGTGGAGGATAAACAATACACTACTTAATAACGAAGTGATAACTTAAGAAATCAAAGAGAAAATAAAAAAATACCTAGAAACAATTGACAATGGAGACACAGCGACCCAAAACCTATGGGATGCAGCAAAAGCAGTTCTAAGAGGGAAGTTTATAGCAATACAAGCCCACCTTAAGAAGCAGGAAACATCTCGAATACACAACCTAACCTTGCACCTCAAGCAATTAGAGAAAGAAGAACAAAAAAACCCCAAAGCTAGCAGAAGGAAAGAAATCATAAAAATCAGATCAGAAATAAATGAAAAAGAAATGATGGAAACAATAGCAAAGATCAGTAAAACTCAAAGCTGGCTCTTTGAGAAGATAAATAAAATAGATAAACCATTAGCCAGACTCATCAAGAAGAAAAGGGAGAAGACTCAAATCAATAGAATTATAAATGAAAAGGGAGAAGTAACAACTGCAGAAACTGCAGAAATAAAAAAGATCATGAGAGATTACTACAAGCAATTCTATACCAATAAAACGGACAAACTGGAAGAAAAGGACAAATTCTTAGAAATGCACAACCTGCCAAGACTGAATCAGGAAGAAATAGAAAATATGAACAGACCAATCACAAGCACTGAAATTGAAACTGTGATTAAAAATCTTCCAACAAACAAAAGCCCAGGACCAGATGGCTTCACAGGCGAATTCTATCAAAAATTTAGAGAAGAACTAACACCTATCCTTCTCAAACTCTTCCAAAATATAGCAGAGGGGGGAACACTCCCAAATTCCTTCTACGAGGCCACCATCACCTTGATACCAAAAACAGACAAGGATGTCACAAAGAAAGAGAACTACAGGCCAATTTCACTGATGAACATAGATGCAAAAATCCTCAACCAAATACTAGCAAACAGAATCCAACAACACATTAAAAGGATCATACACCATGGCCAAGTGCGGTTTATTCCAGGAATGCAAGGATTCTTCAATATAGGCAAATCTATCAATGTGATAAACCATATTAACAAATTGAAGGAGAAAAACCATATGATCATCTCAATAGATGCAGAGAAACCTTTTGACAAAATTCAACACCCATTTATGATAAAAACCCTGCAGAAAGTAGGCATAGAGGGAACTTTCCTCAACATATTAAAGGCCATATATGGCAAGCCCACAGCCAACATCATTCTCAATGGTGAAAAACTGAAAGCATTTCCACTAAGATCAGGAACAAGACAAGGTTGCCCACTTTCACCACTCTTATTCAACATAGTTTTGGAAGTTTTAGCCACAGCAATCAGAGAAGAAAAGGAAATAAAAGGAATCCAAATCGGAAAAGAAGAAGTAAAGCTGTCACTGTTTGCAGATGACATGATACTATACATAGAGAATCCTAAAGATGCTACCAGAAAACTACTAGAGCTAATCAATGAATTTGGTAAAGTGGCAGGATACAAAATTAATGCACAGAAATCTCTGGCATTCCTATATACTAATGATGAAAAATCTGAAAGTGAAATCAAGAAAACACTCCCATTTACCATTGCAACAAAAAGAATAAAATATCTAGGAATAAACCCACCTAAGGAGATAAAAAACCGGTATGCAGAAAATTATAAGACATTGATGAATGAAATTAAAGATGATACAAATAGATGGAGAGATATACCATGTTCTTGGATTTAAAGAATCAACATTTTGAAAATGACTCTACTACCCAAAGCAATCTATAGATTCAATGCAATCCCTATCAAACTATCACTGGCCTTTTTGCACAGAACTAGAATAAAAAATTTCACAATTTGTATGGAAACACAATAGCCCCCGAATAGCCAAAGCAATCTTCAGAACGAAAAACGGAGCTGGAGGAATCAGGCTCCCTGACTTCAGACTATAGCACAAAGCTACAGTAATCAAGAGAGTATGGTACTCACACAAAAACAGAAAGATAGATCAATGGAACAGGATAGAAAGCCCAGAGATAAACCCACGCACATATGGTCACCTTATCTTTGGTAAAGGAGGCAGGAATGTACACTGGAGAAAGGACAGCCTCTTCAATAAGTGGTGCTGGGAAAACTGGACAGGTACATGTAAAAGTATGAGATTAAATCACTCCCTAACACCATTCACAGAAATAAGCTCCAGATGGATTAAAGACCTAAATGTAAGGCCAGAAACTATCAAACTCTTAGAGGAAAACATAGGCAGAACACTCTATGACATAAATCACAGCAAGATCCCTTTTGACCCACCTCTTAGAGAAATGCAAATAAAAACAAAAATAAACAAATGAGACCTAATGAAACTTCAAAGCTTTTACACAGCAGAGGAAACCATAAACAAGACCAAAAGACAACCCTCAGAATGGAAGAAAATATTTGCAAATGAAGCAACTGACAAAAGATTAATTTCCAAGATTTACAAGCAGCTCATGCAGCTCAATAACAAAAGAACAAACAGCCCAATCCAAAAATGGGCAGAAGACCTAAATAGACATTTCTCCATAGAAGATATACAGACTGCAAACAAACACATGAAAGAATGCTCAACATCATTAATCATTAGAGAAATGCAAAACAACCTAAGTGCCCGTCATCGGATGAATGGATAAAGAAGATGTGGCACATATATACAATGGAATATTACTCAGCCATAAAAAGAAACGAAATTGAGCTATTTGTAATGAGGTGGATAGACCTAGAGTCTGTCATACAGAGTGAAGTAAGTCAGAAAGAAAAAGACAAATACCGTATGCTAACACATATATATGGAATTTAAGAAAAAAATGTCATGAAGAACCTAGGGGTAAAGCATGAATAAAGACGCAAACCTCTTAGAGAACGGATTTGAGGTTATGGGGAGGGGGAAGGGTGAGCTGTGACAGGGCGAGAGAGAGTCATGGGCATATACACACTAACAAACGCAGTAAGGTAGATAGCTAGTGGGAAGCAGCCGCATGGCACAGGGATATTGGCTCGGTGCTTTGTGACAGCCTGGAGGGGTGGGATGGGGAGGGTGGGAGGGAGGGAGACACAACAGGGAAGACATATGGGAACATATGTTTATGTATGACTGATTCACTTTGTTATAAAGCAGAAACTAACACACCATTGTAAAGCAATTATACCCCAATAAAGATGTTAAAAAAAAAAAAACTACAATGAGATATCATCTCACACCAGTCAGAATGGCCATCATCAAAAAATCTAGAAGCAATAAATGCTGGAGAGGGTGTGGAGAAAAGGGAACACTGCTGGTGGGAATGTGAATTGGTTCAGCCACTATGGAGAACAGTATGGACGTTCCTTAAGAAACTACAAATAGAACTACCATATGACCCAGAAATCCCACTACTGGTCATATACCCTGAGAAAACCAACATTCAAAAAGAGTCATGTACCAAAATGTTCATTGCAGCTCTATTTACAATAGCCCAGAGATGGAAACAACTTAAGTGCCCATCATCAGATGAATGGATAAAGAAGATGTGGCACATATATACAATGGAATATTACTCAGCCATAAAAAGAAACGAAATTGAGCTATTTGTAATGAGGTGGATAGACCTAGAGTCTGTCATACAGACTGAAGTAAGTCAGAAAGAGAAAGATAAATACCGTATGCTAACACATATATATGGATTTAAGAAAAAATTAAAACTGTCATGAAGAACCTAGGGGTAAGACAGGAATAAAGACACAGACCTACTGGAGAACGGACTTGAGGATATTGGGAGGGGGAAGGGTGAGCTGTGACAGGGCGCGAGAGAGGCATGGACATATATACACTAACAAACGTAAGGTAGATAGCTAGTGGGAAGCAGTCGCATGGCACAGGGATATTGGCTCAGTGCTTTGTGACCGTCTGGAGGGGTGGGATAGGGAGGGTGGGAGGGAGGGAGACCCAAGAGGGAAGAGATATGGGAACATATGTATATGTATAACTGATTCACTTTGTTATAAAGCAGAAACTAACACATCATTGTAAAGCAATTATACCCCAATAAAGATGTTAAAAAAAAAAAACTCATGGAACTGTACATTTAAAATGAGTGAGTTAATTTTGGAAAATCACACCTTTATTACTCAAATTTTTTAGACTCAAATAATATCAAAAGACTTTCTAGAATCCAAATGATTGGTATAATAATCCCAGAGCCTGTCATGCTACTCATGATTAGATTAAACATGGTATACAATTAAACATAAGACCTGGTACTCAATAATTCCTATTAGTACAGGCCTTTAGAAGTCTGTTTTCATCCTTATACTAAAACCAATAAATTATTTTAGTTAAGATCACTTTACTCTTTGAAGAGAACTTTCACTTACATTTTATCTGACCTGAGCAATAGTTCAATAAAGCATATATTTTTATTCATCTTTTACAGTTGAGGAACTAAGGTTTGAGTCACAGAGCTAGTAAATGGACTAAAATCCACTTGTATCTGAATGTATTGTCTTCCCATTACATCACAGATGGCTTTAAGAGCATGAGTAATGGGCTCTTGACTTTTGGTTTTAATTTCCTTTTTAGCAAGCCCTAGAAGACATATTTGGTACAAGTTATTTGCTTTCAAAAAATAAAGTTTAGTTCTGTTGATATCACTCCAACCCACAGATCTATACTTTATGAGTTCTATAAGATCAAATGGAAGTCACCTTTTAAGAGCTTTAAAAAAAGATGTCCTTTCCTAAATACTTCCATTTTTCTTCCTCCAAAGAGTTGAATGCTTTTTCCTCAACAGATTTGGCTAGTCAATAAAAAAGAAGATACCAAAGAGGGAAATCTATGACCTCTTTGTCAAGGGAAATCAGATTATTCAATGCCAAGAAAGGCTATTTTTATTTTCATCTGATGGTGTGCAGGATTTTTAAAGGTCAGCACTATGGAAGTTAAAGGAGAAACTGTTTTGGAAGAGCTCTCACAAATCTCTCTCCTCCTAATAGCCTCAAGCCTGACCTTGTCTTATCAGTAGCCAGTTACCTTGGTAGTTAGAGTGTGGTGATGTAAAGAGGATGAGGTACTAGTTCCATCCCTGAGGAGGCCACCTAAACCACTGTTGACACCAGTAGTCACAGTAAAGTCCAGAAAGGTAGAGCTCTCTTCACCCCTGCTGCTTCTGGAAACACATGTCAGTAGCATCTTTTGAGCAGCTAAAAGAAGGTAGGGCATTGATTGTTCACCCAGTTCTTAGAGCAGGACTATGAGAGCCAGGTCTCAGGAGATAAGAAAGTTGGCATGCATTTAGTTCACATAACACAATCCCTACAAGCTGCAGCAAAAGAAATCTTGCAAAAGCCACTCATTAACTCTGTGATCATAGGCAAACCATTTTGTTTCTCTGAGCTTCAGTTTCTTCATCTAGAAAATGAGAACAATCACTCCTTACCTCACCAAGTTGAATTGAAGTTTAAATGAGACAAATGTGAAAGAGCTGTGGAAATTGGGAAACGCAGTATAGATGTTCAGTCCTTCTCTCCTAGCTATATACTCCTTATTAGAGGAAATTATTTTTTGCTCAAGATCTTTGTTGATTCATTTAATAAATATTTTTTAAGTGCCTGATATGTGCCAGACAATGGGCTCTGTGTTGGAAATACAGAAGAAATAGAAGGAGATCCTGATTCTCAAAGACTATATAGTCTGTGGGGTGGGGTGGGGAGCGTGGGGGTGAGGAGACAACAGGAAAAGGAGGTTAAGCATAATAGATGTTATGATGTGGCACCCAGATCCCCCTTTGGTGTCAAAAGACTTATCCCCCAGCTGCCAGAAGTACGGGGAGTCCCTTAGAGGGAACGCCAAGACCAAAGAGAATCCCCTCGCCCAATGTCATGCCCTCTTCTTGAGAGTTAGCAACAAATATGATCAGCTTAAGTATCTAAAGGCACAGCCCCCTTGCTCCAAACTGTGTCACTTCCGAAGGGTCCCTCCTCTTTGGATTTTCCCATGGGTTGGCTGACATTGGGACTGTATTACAGCTCACCTCCTTCCTCTGACCAATCCTGCTTCCTTCCTTTCCTTTCCACAAGTATTGATCCCAGAGAGTTCCTTAATAAAACCTCCTGCACTCTGATTGATACCGTTCTCAGGCTCTACTTCTGTGGCAATTGGTTGTCTGTGTCAACTTGACTAGGTTAATGGCACCAGCTTTTGCTCAAACACAGATGAAATGTTGCTATGAAGGTATTTTTGAGATGTGCTTAAAAAAATCTACTTAGACTTTGAGTCTTCCATAATATGGGTTGGCCTCATCTAATCAGTTGAAGGCCTTAAGACTGACGTCTCCCAAGGAAGAAGGAATTCTGCTTCCAGACTGCCTTAAGACTGAGTTGCAACATCAACTCTTCCTGGGTCCCTAGCAGATAGATAGACAGATAGGTAGGTAGGTAGATTATAGATACATAGATAGATAGATAGATAGATAGATAGATAGATAGATAGATAGATTAGATAGATAGATAGATAGATATAGATAGATAGATAGATAAATTCTGTTTCTCTGGAGAACCCTTCCTGGAACTCTACTACAATATCAGGCATTTATGACACAATGATTAATGATCATTAGCACGAGAGCTGTCTTCACAGGCAGATGACCTGTACAGCCACACAGGGCCTCACGCTCAGAACTAAGCTCTACTAACACCATCTTGAAAATCTTGGTAGCTTTATCTTCAAATTTGTATTTTGTAAGTGAAATTTTATGGAACAATAGAGCATGTATAAGCAAAAGGAGACATGTGTAATATGCATGTTTACTGCTCCTTGCCACCTCATTCACATACAGCATCCACTCTGTATATGTATTCATTCATATACAGCATATACTCTGACCCACTAATCCCAGTGGACTCATAATGCATGGGAGCTCAGTGAGACTCAGAATGAGTGTAGGATAAGGTTATTACATCTTTGATTACATGAGTAGGTGAGGAAGGACAGCTGACAGCTCCAAGAGACCACACTTACACTTCTAACCAAAAGTCACAGCAAACAACAGAAAGAAGGCAATGGCATTCTAACAAACATGTATGGCTAAGAAACACTATTATATTCTTTTTTATCCATATTACTTCTGTATATCAGCCAACAATTTATCCCTAGTCCTTTCTTATTCATCAGTAGCTGAAAGTAGAGAGTGCTTATAAATGTGTGTTTTCGATAAATGTGTGTTTATCAATAAATGAAATTTAAAGTGTTGAGTTAGTTTTGTGCATATTTTCCACTGTCTGATAGGAACAAAATACGTATGCATGTACATGCTGAAACATGTATTCTGTGATTTTGGTGATCCTACATATGAGGTAAACGTTCTTATATAAAACTGGCATTGCACACTATAGAGATGAATGATAAAATTCATGTTAATTAACACTGTAAAATTTAAATTTCCTTTACTTAGAATGACATTAAATAGCACATAAATAGCAAATAGCAAACAAATAGAAAGAGACTATGAAAGAAAAGAAAAGGCTTTATATTGTCATCCTTTTAATGGCCTCTGCTTTTTTAACAAGGGACCCCACATTTTTGTTTTCTACTAGGCTCTGCAAATCATGTAACCAGCACTGATTAGCAACATCACTTATAGGTGCATAGAGTTGCGGTTTGAGGAAAGCTCAAAAGCTGAATCCTCAAAGACTATTGGAAATAGTTGGGGAAAGAGAGTCGAGGAGGAAGAGGTTCCAGGCAGAAGGAACAGGATGTACTAAGTCCTATAGTTTAGAGAGAGCTTGGCTTCTGCAGAAAACTGGAAACCATTTGTTTTATCTGAATCTTAAGTTGGGACAGTAGGGTTGCAGGATCTGGCAAGAGATGAATCAGGCCAGATCATGAGGGTGCTGGTATGTAGGTGATGGGAAGCCAATGAAGGGTTCTTAAACAGTGTTACAAGAGGAGATTCATTTAGAAAGATCTTTAGGGCCACGTTTGATTCTAAGGGTCTGATGCACAGAGCACTGTGCTGCTGTTCCCCTGTGAGTTTCACACTGTGTAACCTCCAGGCATTGACTTTCGTTTCACCCAAACATTACAGTCCTAGTTGTCAAGCAGAGTACCGTGTACCAGTTCTCAATCCCAAGAGAGCAGAATGCCAGGCACTAGTTACCAATCCCAGGGGAGGACTCTAAGCTATGGCATTTTGGTATCAGAGTTGCCAAGGAAAACACAACACAGTCAAGCACTGGGTGGAACAACACCCTCCTTACATAGATAAGAGACAAAGCAAGATCAGCCTCAATAGTGGGTGTCATTCCTTCATGGCCAATGGGTCTCTCCTAGCAGCCAGTACAGGACAGTTTGCCCCTCTTGTGCTGCAGTGGAAGGAAACCTATCCTTCCTCATGGAGGACAGATATAACAGTAGGTCTGGCCAGGTGTCATATGACTCACATTTTAGGCAGAGACAAGACTACTCATTGCACCTGAAACCAGGAAAGATAAGGGGATAAGCCCAGCACAGGCTGTGTGGGCTCTTTTAACTCTTGCAGAGGCCCAAGGCCCATTCTTATGGGTCTGAGTGGGAGCTGAAAGGACTGTCTTCCTCAAAGCTATCTATCCTTCAAAATCCAGATCAAATGCCATCTCCTCCTTGACTCTTCCAGGATCATTTTAACAAGTGCAAAGGCAATTTACTGGAGAAATGATAGCCTTGCCAAAAAATGGTACCAGAATTATTGGATATGCAAAGAAAATAAACTTTGATCCAATCTTGCATCATACATAAAAATTAATTAAAATGGATCACAGACTTAAATATAAAACTTGAAGCTAAAAATTCTAAAAGAAGACATAGGAGAAAATCTTTGTGATCTTGAATTAGGCAAAAATGTCTTAGGATACTGAAAGCATGATCCATAAAAGAAACAATGATAAATTAGATTTTACTCAAATTAAAAATATTTGCTCTTCTAAAACCACTGTTAAGAGAATGAAAAGACAAACCACAGATTGGGAGAAATATTTGCAAAGTATATATGTGATAAAGAACATAAATCCAAGTATATAAAGACCTACAAAAATTAAATACCAAGAAGACAAACCACCCAGCTTGAGGGTGAGGTTTGAATATACAACTCATCAAGGAAGATATGTAGATGTCAAATAAACATATAAAAATATGCTCAACATAATTAAATTTCAATTAGAAAATTAAAAAATAAAATCTCAATCGGATACCACTAATATCTATTAGAGTGGCTGAAACTTTTAAAACTGACCATAGTAAATGTTGGAAAGGACATAGAGGAATACTTTTGTAGTGCAGGTGGGAATGCAAAATGCTACAAATATTTTGGAAGATAGTTTGGCAATTTCTTAACAGGTTAAACATGCACCTAAGATATGATCTAATCATTTTTCTCCAGGATTTACTCAAAAGAAAAGAAAACATATGTCCCCACAGAGGTTTGTACACAAATGTTCACCATTATTTGTAATAGCCAAAAGGTAGAAATAATGCAAATGTTCATCAACAGGTGAATAGATAAACAACTTTGGTGTATCTGTTACAGCAGGCAGGTAGCTAGGTACAAGCAGAGAAATGGGGCAGGGGCCAGGTGGCAAGAAATCATGCATCTTCTAAACAGTGGGGGTCCGTGGGCAGACAAAGAAAAGCAGGAACATCCAGACTGACAGGAAACCACACATTTTGGGTGATAAGTGTCCTGGAAGCAGACAAAGAAATGTGGGGAAAGGTGGGAATCTCCTGCGTCCAAATGTAACCTATTGCTCATTATGCTCTCATTACAATAAAATTAGCCTTACAGATAAAGAGTTCCCATCATGCACTGATGCCATGACTCTTCTGATTTAAGCTAAATAAGGACAAAAATACCTCCTCCCCTTGGGAAGATGGAGCTGGGATGAAAATCAGAGAATACGACCCCCAAACTCCTCCTTACCCAGTGAATATTCTGCCCCTTCATTTATACGCCCCTCATATATTTGGCTTGCCAAAGAAACCCAGGGCAGCAGCTCCTCACCTGTCTGTCTGCTCTCCCTCTGAGAGCATATTCTTGCTTAAATTCTTACTTTATTTTCTTAGCTTCCCTGCTTCATCTCCGAATTCTTTCGTGATGAAGAAAGAACCTTAAATTCACCAGCAACATAGTCATACAGGGAATACTACTCATCAATAAAAAAAGGAATGAACCATTGAGACACACAGCATAGATTAAACTCAAAATAATTATGCTAAGTCAAAGAAATTAGACGCTAAAAAGAGTACATAATGAATGTATTTATATAAACCTCTAGAAAACGTAAGCAAATTTATAGTGATGGAAAGCAGATAGTGGCTGCCTGTGGACAGGGTAAAGAGATAGGGAAGAAATCGTAGGGAGTTGCCACAGGGAGAGATTATAAACAGACTTGAGAAAATTTGGGGGGGAGTGTAAAAAATATGTTCATTACCTTGGATTGTGTTGATGGGTTCACAACTCTATTATATCAAAACTTTTCAAATTGTACACCTAAAATATATGCAAGTTATTTTATGCTAATTACATCAATAAAGCTTTTAAAAAGATCTTTGTTGTCTGGAGATGCATTTCACTATTTGTATATGTTTAAAAGAGTCCAGAATAAAAATTTTAAAAGAAGCACCTTTGTCTTTTTGGTACAACATAATGAGAGTCACAGAACTAGAAGTGGCCTTGAAATGACAGCATATCGATTCCCCTCCCCCACTGGGAGGTCAACAAGCGCTTTCAATGCTTATGCATGTTATAGCCTCAGTTATGTGGCTAGAGTTTTCAGAAACATGATGGGCTTGCACAAATTTAGTTTGACCCCTAGATGAGCCTCATTTATTCCTCCCTACCCTCACTGCCCCTGCATCAGGGTAATAACGAAACATCTGTCATTTCGAGCAGTAAAGATTTCCCTACAGAGCCTGACTCCCAGGAAACAGAGGAGCAGAGAAAACCGATGCAGAATATGTGTTTGATTGTTCAGTCTGCGGCTGTCTCTCTCCTAGGTAGCTCTGGCTGATTTAAAGTCAGGTGCTGAAATAACAATCAGATGTGGTTTTTCATGCCACCTCCACTGATAATAATCCACAACCTTGGGCAAGTCACTTCCCCTCTCTGCACTCGGTTCCCTCCAATGTGAGAGGTTTGGTGTCTAGAGTCTGTGGACACTTGTTCCATCCCCTGCTGCAGTAACTGATTAGTGCCGGGTACCTGTCGGTTTGTGATAAGACAGGATTCCCTCATGACCCACAGAAGCAGTCCAAAGTTAGTCTTGATTTCCTGTACTTCATTCCACTCTTAGAATATTTTCTTTTCCATTATTACTGACTGTTCCCCCCCAGCTGTGGCAAAGCTGATGTTTCCTTCTCTTGGGCCATGAAAGAAGCTTCGGTACTTGTTCTAACAACTCCAGGGGGCTTTAGTGTCCAATTCCATTGGGTGGAGAGAGCTGGACTCCAGTAGATTCCCTCCTCACTCAGGCCTGACCCCCTGCTGCAGCCGTGGACTCCTGGCTCTGGCTTTCATTTCTATTTTCCCATGGTCCTCACCATGCCTCACATTCATGTCTGTTCCCCAGCACTTCAATTGTGCTCTGACCATTACACATCAACAGAGCCCTCATGCTATTATTTGCAGAACAATACATGATTATACCTCTAGGAACTGTGTTGAGCAGTGGGATACGAAGGTGAAGTTGATGCAGGGCAGGTCTTCAAGAAGCTCACAATCATCACCACAGAGCTTGGCAACTCCTCCCTGACCAGTGCCTGCAAAACTCTGTTGCCAACCCCATGCTATTCCTCACCCTTCAGTAAATAAACAACAGCAGAGTTGCCACTAACTAACTGTGAGACCTGGGCATATTTCTTAATAATCCTGAGTCTCCATTTCATCTGCAAAATAGGGGTGATACTACATGGTACACGGGTTGTGGGAAAGGTGAAATACATCAGCAGATCTAGAGTTCAAAGTCTAGCATATCAGAAGAACTTAATAAATGCTGTTTTTCTCTTCTGCTCTCTCTAACTCTATGCTACTATTTCACAAATCTATTTTGTTTTACAATTTGAGTGTCTTTTAGACCCCATTCCTCTGACTGCCCCCTCTCTTATTTGGGGGGAATCTGTGAAAAGGGAAAATGGTAGAGTGAATCAATATGGGCCATTCTGGCAGCGAGTGAAGAGTCATCCAGCCATACCCCCTCATTTTGCAAAGAAAACTTCATCTCCTTTTCCATTTCATTGATATATCTAAGAGTCCTCCTCCCACTCACAGTAAATCCAGCATCTGTGTTGCTTTTTTAGTCAAGTAGAGAATTTCTCTTCTCTGAAATCTCTCCAACTTCTGAGCCCTTCTCATCTGGGATGTATAGATGGATGATGCTTCAAGGGAGGGAGGGTAGTAGGAGGTGAAGCAGTTATAAATAAAGGGAGAATGCAGGTATAGTGTAATTTTTAAATTTTATAATAAAAGACCATATTTTGGAAAAAAAATAAGGTGTGTTTAGTTGTTTTTTTTTTAATTCCTGTGGTACATTTCTTGCAAAATTGGCCATAATACTTCATGTTTCCCTGCATCTGCATCTTTTGCAATGTGGCTTTGAAGATCCTTCCATCAAGAGGTGGAGTTTATTTTCTCACTCCTTGAATCTGGACTGTTTTGATGTTTTTCCAGTTCCAGGTCCAGGTCAAGAGGCTTTGCACACTTCTTTCCATTCTCTTGGAATGCTGTCACCACCATATGAATGAGCCTGGGCTACCCTGCTGGAGGACAAGAGCCCACCCAGAGGAGCAGGACTCAGCTGTCTCAGATGAGGCCAACTTAGACCAGCCCATAACTAGCCACCACCCAGACATGTGAGCAAACCCAGTCTTGATCAAAGTGGCCACCCACCCCATAGGTGAACACAGATGCATGTGTCAGTCCTGCTGAAACAGCAACCAGCCCATAGACCTGTGAGCAAAAATAAATGCTGTTACTTGAAGCCACTGAGTTTTGAGGTGTTTGTTTTGCTACAATGCCCCTGATACAAAAACTACAGAAAAATAAAACTGAACAAATCTAAGATGTGGAGTTTCTCAAAGCAGTGGATGAGGTAAGAGTGTCTGCATCTCTTCTGGCTGGAAGAATGAAGTTTTGACATTCTATTTTCTTTCCAAGGGGACACCAACTAAAACAGGCTGAGAAGCACTGATCTCAAGTTATGAAGCCTCAAGCGGCCTAAAAGCTGTTCAAAGAGCCTGATTAACACTAAGCATTCATCCACCTTTAAGCTGACTGTCTGTTGGAAATAATTAGAAAATGAAGCTGGGACTAAGGAAAAGTGTGTGGAGGGGTTAATGTAGGCAACAATTTGCATCACCTTCCCAACCCCATTCCTACTTCTAGGATGTGCTCCTTTGGATCAGGTAGTTGTCAGCTTTCTACCTTGCCTCCTTGGCATCACTGGTTGATCCAGAAATAGGCACACAACCCCAGCAGGCCCCATAGAATACTTTCTTGAGATTTTTAAAAATTATTTGTTTGTTTATTTATTTATTTATTTTGACTGTTGTGGTCTTAGTTGTGGCCTATGGGATCTTTAGTTGCGGCATGCAGACTTCTCAGTTGTGGCATGCAAACTTCTTAGTTGCGGCATGTGGGCTCTTAGTTGTGGCATGCAGACTCTCAGTTGCGACATGCATGCGGGATCTAGTTCCCTGACCAGGGAGCAAACCTGGGCCTCCTGCATTGGGAACACAGAGTCTTACCCACCGGACCACAGGGAAGTCCCCTTTCTTGAGATTTTTAAAACTAGAACCAAGAGGAATAGACCCTTCCTCTCTGTTGACAGGAATGAGAACGGAGAATGCCAGGCAGATATATTTTCTAGCACTTTCAAAGAAAAATCCACTATACTAGGAGAAGTTGAGATAAGAGGCAGTGACCACCTTGGGAGCATCTGAGTTTCTGGTTTCAGGCGTTTCTGGCTTTGCCATGGTTTGATGACATGAGCAATAAACTCCCCTTTTCACCTATGCAAGTTCAAGTTGCTCTTAAACACTTGCAACCAAGAGTCTGATGATAAAATCAACAGCAGAGAACATCTTGATTTTGCAACACTGCTTTGAAGAATTTTTTTTTAATAGAGAAAGATAAGTTACTTGTGTCAGAGAAGCACTACTCAGATCCTCCTTCAAGATAGAACTCACGGCCCATCTGGAAGGATTATGATTGGCTGACACCTTCCAGCTGTAAGCACTCTCATGGGCTACCTACACTTTCAAGCCAAGGGCATACTATTCTGGGGACAGTCCCCAGCCAATGACTGACTAAAGCAATGGTAGTGGAGGTCTTGCTATCCTGGGGGTAGCCCCCAGCTAATAACTAAGCAAGACACGTGGTGTAAGAACTAGCCATTTCCAACCAATGCAGGACTTCTCTAGTGGACAATTTCCACCACACCCCGAACTCTCCATTGGGCTAGCAGACACTTTGCCAATTCAGCATCACAATCTAAACTCTCTTTGCCTAATCCCACTTTCTCCTTTTCCCTTTCAAAGATGTTACTCCTTAATAAACTCTGTATTTCTAAACTCAGTGTCCCAACATTTTAGGAAGCCATCAATTTGGTGCTTAACGGCCTTCCTCCAGCAAATTTAAGGTAATACAACCAAGACATGAATATTTTCATAGACATCTTCTCTATAATAGGCAGAAAGAAAGGGACTTTTCTCAGAACCATAAGCAGATGGAGATGATAAATACCTCCTTCTTCTCCCTTTAGCCCAAACTCTGATTCCTTGATTCTGGTTCCTATTTCTTCCCATGCTTCCAGGGACCACACTGCAATGGTGGAGCTAAATCAAGACCACAAGTCAGGAAAGCCTTTCTGATCCATGTGTTATACTTGGGGCATCAGTGGACTTGCCTCTGAGCCTCTGTGCCACCCTACCGCCACAACCCCTTCATCTGCCTCACCTCCTAACCCATCTCTGGAGCAGGAGATTAATTAATGAGCTGTCACTCTGAATGATGTAGACTTGCACACATCTGAATCATTTATTTTGAATTCTTTCCATCATATCTAACCTTGAAGCTCCCAAATACATGATAAATAGCTGGAAAAGAGCCTGAACCTGTGTCTTCATTTTATTTTCTACTGGTATATTTAGACAGTGTTAGAAGATGAAGAAATTACGGCTTGTTCACACTTTGACTTACAGAGTCACTGGTCAGGTGACTGACATTCAAGCTGAGAGAATTCCTAGCAAAACTACGTATTTCTCCAGCTTGATCAGCACAAAGCACATTCACTTCATAATCAAGAATCCAACATTTTAAGTTCCACTAGTTTATTGGAAGTTTTGCAGATACCATTTCTTCAACTTTGTTCAAGCTCAAAGAAACAAATATTGTTTTGATAGTACAATAACTATGTAAATAGCCTCTAAAGATGGCCACCAAAAATTTCTGAGTTCTTTTGCCCTTGAACCTGGGCTGGCCCATGTGTGCTTTGACCGATATGAGGGAAATGATGCTCGGGACTTCAGAGCCCAGACCTTAAGAGAACTGGCAGCTTCTGCTTCCTTTCCAGAAATCCAGCTGCTTTTCTATGAGATGTCCAAGCCACATGGAGAAGACAAAAAACAGCAGCCATACGAATGAGCCATCTCAGATATTCTAGGGCAGCTGAGTCCCCAGATAACTGCAGCCCCTGCCTGTGACATAGGCAGCAGCAGAACTGCCCAAAGGAATCCAGTAAAGCTACAGAGTCATGAGAAATAATAAAATGGCTGTTGTTTCAAGCTACTAAATTTGGGGGTGGTTTGTTACATAGCAATAGATAAATTGAACAATGATTTTTAGATATTCTTACTTAAGAAGTAATAGGAAGATATGGGGAATGGACACTCTCACATAACTGCTGGTGGGAATATGAATTCAGTTTATACTGAATGCAAAAGCAAAAAAAGTACACAAATACTTTATACAAAAACAGTTAATTTGGAGGGCAATTTGGCAGTATTTATTAACACAGGCACTATAACTCAGGATCTATTCTAAAATATCACCCACATGTACACCAAGGAACAAATATAGTTATTTCAATATTGTTTGAGAAAAAAAATGAGTGAAAAATGGAATATCCATCAATGTAGGAAAGGCTACATGTCTAATACAAATATTTTGTATCTGCTGAAAGAATAAGGTAGAACATTATGAAACAACTTAAAACATATCTCCAATATATTATTGAGTGAAAATAAGTTGCACTACAATATATTCAGTAAGACAACATTTATGGCAAAAACACACAAGGTAAATACTATATATTTGTAATTGTCTATATATCAAAATGCATAGAAAGCCTGAAGGAGTTAACTGTACTCTTAGGATAAGATAGGCTATTCTGTGATAATAAATAACTCCAAGATTAAGGTGGCCCTCCTATGTGGTTCTCCTCCAAATGGTGACTTGGAAATCAGGGCTGCTTCCATCATGTAGTTACATAATCTTGTACATGTGGCCTTCAGGGTGTCTGCACCAGGGGAAGGGAGGGAGCAGGGAAGCACATTGGCTCTTAACCACCATGGCCTAGAACTGACAACTAGTTCCATTGGCTGGAAGTAGTCATATGGCCTTAACCTTACTGCAGTCCCACTTTTGAGACATTTGAATTTATATTATTTTTATCATTATGGATAGATAACAGCATCTTGCATGTGCATGTGATAAGCTGAAAATTCCTTTCCACTTAAACATCACTTTACAGTTTCAAACACATTTCACATCCATTATCTCAGTCTAACCTACATGAAAACCCCACATGATAAGAGAGTGAGGTACAATGCCCCTCATTTTCCAAGAGGAAAATTGAGGCCTCGAGAATGTTGACCAAGGTCTCATGGTTGACCAAGATCTCATGGCTGTAGTGAAAGGATGAACTCACAGAGTTTCATTAGAGACATGACAATCAGCATCTGCCCTACATCATCTCTTTTAAGATGGCCTCAGGATGGATGAATAAAGAAACTTAGCCAGAGAATAAATAAGGATTTTAAGGAAATGAAAGAAATAGCTGTTTCAGGAATCTGGGTCAGAGTGATTCTGAAAAATCTTTGTTTGCACATTTATCTCCTTGACTAGAGTGTGACTTTCTAAATGGGATTGGGCCACATCCACCTCTACAATCACAATGTCTGGCACAGATCTTGATGCATGATGAGCACCAGACAACATATTTATTGAAGGAATGAATGAATGGTGACAAATATACACCTTCTATATACCCTACCATAAAATCATAGCATTTTCAACCTTGAAGAAATCTAGACCCTGGTTCCTCAAATGCAGTCCCTGAAACAGGAACATCAGGATGCTTGGAACTTGTTAGAAACAAGGAATCTGAGACCCCATTCCAGATGTACTGAAACAGAACTTTCATTTTAACAAGATCTCAAGATGAATCATAAATAGTTTAAAGTTTGAGTTAACTCAAACTTGTTCTTGCCAAGTGGGAGGACTGGTGGGGGAGGGAAAGCTTGGGAGTTTGTGGTTAGCAGATGCAAACTATTATATATAGAATGGATAAACAACAAGCTCCTACTGTAAAGCACAGGGAACTATATTCAATATCCTGGGATAAGCCATAATGGGAAAGAATATGAAAAACAATGTATATATATGTATAACTGAATCATTTTGCTGTACAGCAGAAATTGACACAACATGGTCAATCAACTCTACTTCAATAAAATAAATTGAAACAAAAAACAAACAAACAAAGTTTGAGTTAACTCAAATGCACTGGACTTGAGTAAGCATTTCTGTTGTTCAGATAGAGAAATTCTGCAGGTTCCCATACCTCAGGCATAAGCCAAGCTGGAAGTACAGTCTCACCCCTCTGACCTCACTGATTTGATGCTTTTTACACTATACCCTCTTCTCAAAATAAATCACGATAAACGGAGTTTGTTTAAATTCAATACATTTAGTGCCTAGGCGGGGTTGGCGGAGGTAAGGTGATCTTTAATAATATGATTCTTTTTTTCTTATACATCTTTATTGGAGTATAATTGCTTCACAGTGCTGTGTTAGTTTCTGTTGTACAACAAAGTGAATCAGCCATATGCATAAATATATCCCCTCCCTCTTGAGACTCCCTTCCTCCCTCCCTATCCCACCCCTCTAGATCATTGCAAAGCACTGAGATAATCTCCCTGTGCTATGCAGCTTCTTCCCACTGGCTATCTATTTTACATATGTAAGTGCTACTCTCACTTCATCCCAGTTTACCCTTCCCCCTACCCCCACTCCCTGTGTCCTCAAGTCCATTTTCTATGTTTGTGTCTTTACTCCTGTCCTGCCCCTAGGTTCTTCAGAACTATCTTTTTTTTTAGATTTGTTGTGGAGCACAGGCTCCAGACGCACAGGCTCAGTAGTTGTGGTTCACGGGCCTAGTTCCTCCACGATATGTGGGATCTTCCCAGACCAGGGCTTGAACCCGTGTGCCCTGCATTGGCAGGCAGACTCTCAACCACTGAGCCACCAGGGAAGCCCTGTTGGAAGATTTTTAATTACAGTTTCAATTTCATTACTTGTGATTGGTCTGTTTATACTTTCTATTTCTTCTTGGCTCAATCTTAGAAAATTGTACCTTTCCAAGAACTTGTCCATTTTTTCGTGGTTGTCCATTTTATTGGCATAGAGTTGTTTTTAGTAGTCTCTTTTAATCCTTTGTATTTCCGCAGTGTCAGTTGTGATTTCTCCTTTTTCATTTCTAATTTTATTGATTTGTGTCCTCTACCTTTTTTTCTTGGTGAGTCTGGCTAACAGTTTTTAAATTTTGTTTATCATCTCAAAGAGCCAACTTTTAGTTTTATTGATCTTTGCTATTGTTTTCTTCATTTCTATTTCATTTATTTCTGCTCTGATTTTTATGATCTCTTTCCTTCTACTGACTTTGGGTTTTCTTTGTTCTTCTTTCTTTAGTTGCTTTAGGTGTAAGGTTAGATTGTTTCAGATTTTTCTTGTTTCTTGAGGTGAGATTGAATTGCTATAAACTTCCCTCTTAGAACTGCTTTTGTTATATCCCATAGGTTTTGGGTCATCGTGTTTTCATTGCCATTTGTTTCTATGTATTTTTTAATTTCTTCTTTGATTTCTTCAGTGATCTCCTGGTTACTTAGTAGCACACTGCTTAACCTCCGTGTTTTTTTTTCCCCTGTAATTGATTTCCAATCTCATAGCATTGTGGTCAGAAAAGATGCTTGATACTATTTCAATTTTCTTAAATTTCCCAAGGCTTGATTTGTGACACAAGATGTGATCTATCCTGGAGAATGTTCGATGTGCACTTGAGAAGAAAATGTATTCTGCCACTTTTGTGTGGAATGTTCTATAAATATCAATTAAATCTATCTGGTCTATTGTGTCATTTAAAGCTTGTGTTTCCTTTTTTATTTTCTGTTTGGATGATCTGTCCATTGGTGTAAGTGGGGTGTTAAAGTCCCCTACTATTATTGTATTATTTTCAATTTCCCCTTTCACAGTTGTCAGAATTTGCCTTATGTATTGAGGTGCTCCTATGTTAGGTGCATAAACATTTATAATTGTTATATCTTCTTCTTGGATTGATCCTTTGATTATTATGTAGTGTCATCCCTTATCTCATCTAACAGTCTTTATTTTAAAGTCTATTTTATCTGATATGAGTATTGCTACTCCAGCTTTCTTTTGATTTCCATTTGCATGGAATATCATTTTCCATCCCCTCACTTTCTGTCTGTATGTGTCCCTAGGTCTGAAGTGGGTCTCTTGTAGACAGCATACATATGGGTCTTGTTTATGTATCCATTCAGCAAGGCTGTGTCTTTTGTTTGGAGCATTTAATCTGTTTATATTCAAGATTATTATGGATATGTATGTTCCTATTACCATTTTCTTAATTGTTTTGGGTTTGTTATTGTAGGTCTTTTCCTTCTCTTGTGTTTCCTGCCTAGAGAAGTTCCTTTAGCATTTGTTGTAAAGCTGGTTTGGTGGTACTGATTTCTCTTAACTTTTGCTTGTCTGTAAAGTTTTTAATTTCTCCATCAAATCTGAATGAGATCCTTGATGGGTAGAGTAATCTTAGTTGTAGGTTTTTCTCTTTCATCACCTGAGTATATCCTGCCACTCCCTTCTGGCCTGCAGAGTTTCTGCTAAAAAATCAGCTGAAAACCTTATGGAGATTCCTTTGTATGTTAATTTTTGCTTTTACCTTGCTGCTTTTATTTTTTTTCTTTGTATTTAATTTTTCATAGTTTGATTAATATATGTCTTGGTGTGTTTCTCCTTGGGTTTATCCTGTTTAGGACTCTCTGCTCTTCCTAGACTTCAGTGACTACTTCCTTTCCCATGTTAGGGAAGTTTTCCACTATAATTTCTTCAAATATTTTCTCAGACCCTTTTTTTTTAACTTCTTCTTCTTCTGGGACCCCATAATTCAAATGTTGGTGCATTTAGTGTCCCAGAGGTCTGTGAGACTGTCTTCAATTCTTTTCGTTCTTTTTCTTTATTCTGCTCCTCAGCAGTTATTTCCATGATTCTGTCTTCCAGCTCACTTATTTGTTCTTCTGTGTCAGTTATTCTGTTATTGATTCCTTCTAGTGTATTTTTCATTTCAGTTGTTGTGTTGTTATCTCTGTTTGTTCTTTAGTTCTTCTAGATCTTTGTTAAGCATTTCTTATATTTTCTCAATCCATGCCTCCATTCTATTTCCAAGAGTCTGGATCATATTTACTATCATTACTCTGAATTCCTTTTCAGGTAGATTTCCTGTTTCCTCTTCGTTTATTTGGTCTTGTAGGTTTTTTGCTTTGCTCCTTTGTCTGTGACATATTTTTTTGCCATCGCTTTTTTTTTTTTTTTTTTTTTTTTTTTGATGAATGGGATTGTGTTCTTGTCTTACTGGTTGTTTGGCCTGAGGCTTCCAGCACTGGAGTTTGTAGGCTGTGGGGTAGAGCTGTGTTTTGGTGCAGAGATGAAGACCTCTGGGAGACCTCACTCTGATGAATATTCCCAGGGGTCTGAGGTTCTCTGTTAGTCCAGTGGTTCAGACTCAGAGCTCCCACCACAGGAGCTTCAGCTTGACCCCCAGCTTGTGAACCAAAAACCCACAAGCCATGCAGGTTGGCAAAAAAAAAGAAAAGAAAAGAAAGGAGAACATTTACAAAGATTAAAAATTAAGATTAGACTAGGAAACTAAGAGATATGTTAGAAAGAATATAAAAAAATATATATAGATGAAACTACAACCCGAAGGTAAAACAGAACCACAATTACTAAAAAGAGGTGGAAAAAAAAAGGTGGTAAAGGCCTTGACTGTGGGGGCAGCACTTAGGCAGAGCTTAGGCTGTGAGTGGGGCCTATGCTTAGGGCTGGAAAAACCCCTGGGGGGTTGGGGGGCGGTACTTAGGCTCAACATAACAAAAAGGGCCCGGGCATGCCTCTGGTCTCGGAGGGTGGGGGACCTGGCCTGGGAGCTCAGCAGGCTTTCTGGGCCCAAGTGGGTTGGGAAAATGCCCTCTGCTCCTCTCCTGCTCCTCTGGTCCTGGAGGGACCCTGCCTCCTGCCTCTCCTGTTCTCCCCCAACCTCCCTCCTATGCCCCTAGGACCCACACAGCCCAGAGGGGGACCCTGAGGGCGTAGGACCTGGTCTTAGAGTGGGGCAGGCTTTCCAAGCTGATTAGGCAGGGGAAACACTAGGCATGCTCGCTCTCTCCCTGAGGGTCCCTCCAAGCATGGGAACCCCTCCCCCTCTCCCCTCCCAGCCACCCCTCAGGTCCTTTCTGGCCTCCACTTCTCCACCTCCCTCAGTACCCCCATGTCCTACCCCATCACTTGGGGGTTCCTGTTGTCTCCTTGGGCATTGAGGTCCCCTACCAGCGTCCGGCAGGCACCCTAGTTGTGGGGAGACATGAACTCTGCATCTTCCCACACCACCATCTTGACTCCACCCCCTAATAATATGATTCTAACTCCAGTTCCAATATGTGGATTTTTTTCCCCCCTCACCAAGCAATTCTCCAACGCTGGCTGGGTGTCCTACAATCCAACTCAATTCTGGAAGCATCTACCCAGAGATGCATCAGGTATCACAGGTAAGGTCTCAGTCCCACAAGACTGCCCCCACTTCAGATGCCAATCTCAAGTCCAGGTTGTTACCTGTGCTTCTGACTGACTGGTTACAAATCAGAGGTTCCCATGACCCGCTCCTTGGGTTTGGTTAATTGCTAGAGCAGCTCATAGTACTTGGGAAACTAGTTTACTCACTAGATTGCCAGTTTATTACAAAGGATATTAAAGGACACCAAACAACAGCCAGATGAAGAGATACATGGGGCAAGATCCTGAACAAAGGAGTTTTATACCCATGGAGTTTGGGGCCCAGCACAGCAGCACGTGGATGAGTTCTGGTTCACCAACCTGGAAGCTCTCCACACCCCCACTTGAGTTTTTACAGGGGCTTCATTACATAGTCATGATTGATCAAATCATTGGCCATTGGTGGCTGAACTCAGTCTCCAGCCCTCTCTCCTTCTGGAGGTTGGGGAGGGGCAGGGACTGAAAGTTTCAACCCTCTAATACGGGTTTGGTTCCCAAGGCAACAAGTCCCCCTCTTCAGATGTCTTCCAAATGCAACTTCATTAACATAATAAAAGACACATTTATTGCCCTCCTCACAGGAAAAATTGCAAGGGTTTTAGGAGTTCTGTGAAAGGAATGGACAAAACCAAAATATATATTTATTATAAATCACAATATATCACAAATGATCCAACCACAGTTGACCCTTGAACAGCACGGGTTTGAACTACATGGCTTCACTTATACAAGGATTCTTTTCACTAAATACAGTATACAATCCTTGGCTGGTTGAATTTGTGGGTGTGGAACCATGTTTACTGAGGGCCGACTGTAAAGTTATATGCAGACTTTCAACTGTTCGGGGATTGGCAGCCCAACCCCTGTGTTGCTCAAGGTCAACTGTAGTACCTTATACTTGTAGAAAATTTAGAAAATAGAGGAGATTGAGTGGCATGCAGGAAGCAGTGCTGCAGTGTTCAGGTGAATCTTCCTTTCTCCCAGCTTTAGTGTCCCCTTTCATCCTCCGAGATGTCCATCCCAAGTCTGGCCCTAGTTCTCACATCTCACCATCACTGCATGAAATTATCAGGGCAGAGCATGCTAAGGACAGCCCAGGAGTGTACTCCACAGGAGAAGAAAATCAACACTGACTCTCCTAGAATTCTCACAGAGGTGACCTCTATTAACCTAAATTTTACCCAGTAAAGCTGATATTACATGCATTTCACAGAGAGTGGAAACTAAGCTCAAAGAAGGTAAGTAACTTGCTTCAGTGACTCTATAAACACAGAACCTTTGGTCACAGAGTCTAAGGTGACCTGAGATCAACCTGAGGCAGGAGATAGATGGGCTCCAGGTTAGGCATTTACAAACTCATGTTTGCACTTTGAAATAGAAATAACAACAAAGCAGGGTAAATAACCAGGCTTTGTTTCCTGAGGGCACTTTGAGATAACAGTCACAGCAGGAACAGAGAGGGGCTAAACCCTCTTGGAGTAAAGGATCAAGAGGTCACATAGAGAGACACTGCACATGTGCAGAAAGTCTCCATGGCGGTCAAAAAGGAGGGGGCACCACCCCAGAATAAGTGATGCCAAGCACCCCCAGGCCTCTGGGCTGGAATCCATCTTGGAAAAAAGTTGCCCACGCATGTTGTGTAGGGTCCTAAGGCAGGTCGCCTGCAGAAAAAGAAAACAGATAATTGGCCAAAGGTAAACAAAGACCCGGAGAATAGCCCTATATAAATGATTCAACTGCCTCTTTACTGTGCTCCTCCTTATTAAGCAGGATGCCCCCACCCTTTCTCTCTCCGGATGTGTATTTCTGCCTTGCTTCTATCTTAGTTTCTCTGTGTGCTCTCCCGCTTGTTGTGCTGTGTCTCTAATAATAAACTTTGTACCTGTTTTTACAGTTTTTGCCTCCTGAGAAATTCATTTTTCAACAGGGGCAAGGGCCAGGGGAATTTTACTTCTAACCTCTAGACCCTGGTGGACTAGCAGCTAGGATTCCTGGTTTTTATTCAGGCTAACCTGGTTCAATTCCTGAGCAGGGAACTAAGATCTCACTTCAAGCCACCGCTCGATGCTGTCTTTCCAAGATCAAACCCTCCTTGGCTGGCTCGGTTGGGGAATAGTCAGTGAGACCAACAATGTCCATTTCTGCAGTTTAGGATAATGGTGTTGGGACAGAGATCCATTGTCTGAGCCTCTTTAAAAACGCTGGCAGGAGTTACTGGAGAACTACCAAGTTCTAAGCCTCCTGGACAGACTTCAGCCAAGTTCAGAGTCCTGGGGTCTTGAAAGTCTGGACTCAAGGCTGCAGATAGCTTTCCCCTGCATGGAGATATGGCTGCCCTCACAACATCAACTCAGATGACTATACAAAGTGGGTTTTATTGCTGTTTCAACATGGTCAGCACAAGGTGGGGAGGGTGTGAGGAAGTTAGAGCCCTAACAGAGCTCTGTGATCATATCTGATCAAGCGAGAGTTTCCAAACATTGGATCCCCAACATTTTTGCTCCTTAATACACCAATCAGGGAAAAGATTTCAAGTGAGAACCCATGAAGATCAAGGAACTTTGTTCCTCTGAGTAAAACTGACTCATGATTTGATAAGAAGCATGATTTGGCAAGTGATCATCATTTAAATCAGAAACTAAAAGTCATAGATTTAAAAAATTTAACACAAGAAAACTGAGGACCAAAGATGTAAAAGGGCCAAGGGTACATGGCTGGTAAGGGGCTGAGAAGAATTAGAATCCGGATCTAATTCATATGTTTCCCATTCTGTGAGCATATCTTTGCAATGTTTATACCTAATTGGTAGCCATCTCTTTTCTATCAGTATTATACCCCTAGGAGATCTCTTTCATTCCCATGGCTATGGCAAGTATCCATATGACACAACTCTAAAATTCTTATTTCCAATTCTGATATCACTGAAATTTTGATAGCACGTCAAGAGTATACATCCAATAGCTGATCTGACATCTCCATTTGGATACCTAACAGGCATCTTAATTTTCCCAAAACAAAACTTTTCATCCACATCTCTACCCAAATTTGTTCCACCTTTTTAGTCCTCTCCAGGTAGATAAAAATACCACCCTTCCCTTAGTTAGTCTATCCAAACACTTAACTTACCTCGAATTCTCATTTTTCCTCATACCCACGTCCAATCATCTATTAGCGTGTCCCACTTGCCATAATTCCAGAAGGTGTCCCAGATCAATCCACTTCTCATCACTATTGCCTCCATCCTCTCTCGCTTAGATTTCTCCTAGTCAGTCTCCTGGCTTCTACTCTTGTCCCCTCCAATCCATTTCCTAACACCCAGAATGATCTCTGAACACACATGTCAGTTCACGTCCCCACACTGATTCAAAGCATCCAAAGATACCCCAGGTTTTTGAACAAATTCAATGACTAAGCACAGCCTAGGAGGCCCCACTAACCCAGCCCCTGACTGCTATTTGACTTCATCTCCTATTACTCCTTTTTACTGCATCTTGAACATGCCAACCTAGTTCCAGATGAGGCCTTTTTGCTTGTGCCCTTCCCTCACTCAGGACTCTTCCCCAGATCTCCTTATTCCCTCTCCATCACTCAGATCTGATCATGTGGATCCCCCTCAGGAAGGCCTCCCCTGCCTGTTCTCCAACACTTCTCTCTACTTTATCTGCTTGGTAACAGCAGTATATTTTTTTATCTTTTCACTTGCTTAGGGTCTCTTTCCAGCACCATGCTCCTCCCCACAATGTTAACTCTTTAAGTTCATGAGCCCTGTATCATCATTGAGAACAGGCCCTCTTCCTTCAAAAGGCTTTGCGGGTCAAAGAGTCTCTGTTGCAACTACTCAGATCTGCCACAGTAGCGTAAAAGCAGCCAGAGATTATATGTTAACAGACAAGCATGGCTGTGTTCCAGTAAAACTTCATTTACAAAAACTGGTGGTGGACTGGATTCGCCCAAGGACCATAGTGTGCCGACTTCTTAAGTAGATGAGCACTTGGCATGTAGATGATGCTCAGTCAATATTTATCAGATACATAAATGAATGAGAGATCTAAACAGAACACTCTCTTGGAGGAAACGCTAAACAAAGAGAAAATGACACTAAGCAGGATGATTCTGTATACATCTGGCAATAGCATATTAGGTACTATTTTTTTTTAAATTTTATTGAAGTATAGTTGATTTACACTGTTGTGTTAGTTTCAGGTGTACAGCACAGTGATTTAGTTATACATATATGTTCTTTTTCAGATATTTTTTCCCTTATAGGTTATTATAAAATATTGAGTGGGGGCTTCCCTGGTGGCGCAGTGGTTGAGGGTCCGCCTGCCGATGCAGGGGACATGGGTTTGTGCCCCGGTCCGGGAGGATCCCACATGCCGTGGAACGGCTGGTCCCGTGAGCCATGGCCACTGGGCCTGCGTGTCCTGAGCCTGTGCTCTGCAACGGGAGAGGCCACAACAGTGGGAGGCCCGCGTACCACAAAAATATATATATAAACATATTGAGTGTATCTCCCTGTGTTATATATTAGGTCCTTATTGATTATCTCTTTTACATATAGTAGTGTGTATATGTCAATCCCAAACTTCTAATTCCCCCCTGCTTCCCCTTTGGTAAACATAAATTTGTTTTCTATGCTTATGGGTCTATTTCTGTTTTGTATATACGTTCATTTGTACTTTTTTTTTTCTTTTAGATTCCACATACAGTAAGTCTCCTACATACGAATGAGTTCAGTTCCAAGAGCACCTTCATAAGTCCAATTTGTTCATAACTCCAAGAAAATTAGCTTAGGTACCCAACTAACAGAATTGGCTATATAGTACTGTACTGTAATAGGTTTATAATACTTTTCACACAAATAATACATTAAAAAACACAAAAAAATGAAGAAAACATTTTAAATCTTACAGTACAGTACTTTGAAAAGTACAGTAGTACAGTACAACAGCTGGCATACAGGGGCTGACATTGAGTGAAGAGGCAAGAATAGTTACTGACTGGAGGAGGGAGAGGAGGTAGGAGGTGGTAGAGCTGAAGGGTCATCAGCAATAGGAGACAGAGGGCAAGGTGCAATTTCACTCACACCTGATGTTGATGGAACACACCTTCACATCTTTGAAAATTTGCAACTTGAAGGTTTGTATGTGGAGGACTTACTTTATAAGCCATACCATGTGATATTTGTCTTTGTCTGGCCTACTTCACTTAGTATGATAATCTCTAGGTCCATCCATGTTACTGCAAATAGCATTATTTCATTTTTTTATGGCTAATATTCCACTGTATATATGTACCATATCTTCCTTATCCATTCATCTGTTGATGGACAGTTAGGTTGCTTTCATGTCTTGGCTATTGTAAATAGTGCTGCGATGAACACTGGGGTGCATGTCTCTTTTTGAATTATAGTTTTGTCCCAGGAGTGGGATTGTTGAATAATATGGTGGCTCTATGTTTAGTTTTTTGAGGAACCTTCACACTGTTCTCCATAGTGGCTGCACCAATTTACATTCCTACCAACACTGCAGGAGTGTTCCCTTTTCTCCACACCCTCTCTAGCATTTATTATTTGTAGACTTTTTGATGACGGCCATTCTGACCGGAATGAGATGATACCTCATTGTAGTTTTGATTTGCATTTCTCTAATAATTAACAATGTTGAGCATACAATAGCATATTATTAACAGAGCCTTATTGTCTCATGTACTTAACACTAAAATTTAATATTTCTGGCCCTCTGAGACTTAGCAAAGAGCTGAGAATATACTTTGTATTAAGATCAGACTGATCAGCTGGACCGTAAAATCTTGAGAAACACTTAAGACTCAACCTATGGACCTCATCTCTTTTTAGACCAGACAGGGCCTGAATATAGAAGGAAGTGGTGTCCCATTAGCAATGATAAAGTGACCACAGTTTCTAAAAGGAGGTTTTTAGTGACTTACTCACCATCAAAATTTTCCTTTGATTCTGCTACACCCTGAACTGCATTTTAAGCATTTTCTACTTCAATTTTTTCCTCAGCTATCCTTTATAATGGATTAATGTATTGTGGGGAAGTACCTGCCAAAGACAGAATTACTCAGTTACTGAAAACAATTGGAGACTTGATTTTGAGGGAAAAGCATCTTCTGGTTGGAAGAATAATAGATTCCCACAGCCCCGGATGCTGAGGAAGATCAGGTCTGCCCCTAGAAGGGGAACTGACCATCTTTGCCCATTTAAGATTAACAGAACAATGTAAGAGCTCCTGAGGTTCCCCTCTGTAATCCCAGATAAAGAATCAGCAAACTACTGGTGCCAGAAGAACTCTTTCAGCCCCTGAGGCTCCACTGAATGGAAAGTATTTCAGAATCCATTTTCAAAAACAATGGTGCACACACTGACTAGATTTTATTGAAATCATACTGAGACTCTGACCTCCAGGCCCAAGAAAGTTGAGAAGGCATTTATAAGCACCTCACCACCTTTTCTAAAAATACCTGTTTCAAGAAGAGCACTTTGAGTTGTAAGCAAATGATCTCTAAATAAAAACCTCTGGGGTGAGTTCCCTGGCAGTCCAGTGATTAGGACTTGGTGCTTTCATTGCTGTGGCCTGGGGTTCAACCCCTGTTTGGGGAACTAAGATCCCACATACTGCATGGTGGTACCAAAAAACAAACAAAACAAACAAAAAATGCTCTGGGGCTGGATCTTGAGATTATCATACTAAGAAAGAGAAAGACAAATACCATATGATACCACTTATATGTGGAACCTAAAGTATGACACAAATGAACTTATCTACAAAATAGAAACAGACTCACAGGCATAGAGAACAAACTTGTGGTTGCCAAGGGGGAGGGGAGGGGTGGGGGTGGGATAGATAGGGAGTTTGGGGTTAGCAGATGCAAACTAGTATATATAGGATAGATAAACAACAAGGTCCTATTGTGTAGCACAGGGAACTATATTCAACATCCTGTGATAAAACGTAATGGAAAAGAATATATATATACATATATATATACATATATATATGTATATATATATATATAAAATTGAGTCGCTTTGCTGTACAGCCTAAATTAACACAACACTGTAAATCAACTATACTTCAATAAAATAAATTTTAAAAACACAAAACCCAATCTCTGGGGCACAGTGTGTTCAGAGAGGGGAGCAGGAACTTTCAGATCCTCTAAGCGGGAAAGAAGACAAAATGGGAATAGATGGAGAAGTATCATTCTCTAATAGTTTTTATTTTTATTTTTTCCTCTGAGCCATGGAAGATATTTAAGTTAACAAAAATTTTGTAAACTAAAGAAATTAACTTAATAAACTAAGGGCAACATTCCCTACTGCCCTTTGAATTCTGATATCTGAAAGAATGGACTGTGAATCAGGAAACGAGGAAAAATGTAACTTTTACAAAGCTCTAGTACTGCAAAAATTCTAAACTTAGATAAAACCTTTTTGCAGTACCTTTGTAAAAAGTTCAGTGTGCCTTTGCTGGAAAGTTGCTGATGAACGCAATCTACTGGGAATTTCCCAAACTGTTGTGAAAAAATTTCAATGCACTTTCAGGACTCATTTTGCACAAGACCCTCTTGGCATATAAAAGAAAACTGGGAACCCAGACGGCCTTCTGGGTTCACTTGGAAATCTTGTCTTGGACCTTTGCCTATGCTGTGGTATAGAGTTAGGGGTTAATTTCCAGGGGGGGAGATGCAAAATGAGCCCTTAGGAAATAAAGGCCCCAGAACATCTCTATAAGAGGGCTAGGGCTTAGGGCTAGAATCTAACGGGGAGGGGAAACTGGCCAAGCAGCCCACCCGTGCCTCTCACTGCCTTCAGGTGTCTAGAAAGAAAGATTCAGTCCTCTGAATATCAGATTGTCCTTGAAATTCTTTTCTTCTCTGTTGACAATACAGGATCAGAATATGAAGTCTGAATTAGGTCCTCCACTTGCCAATGACTATCACTGTCTGGCTAATAAAATAATATACACATGTGTATGGGAAACCACAAATGGCTGAACTCTCAAATTCTTAATAAATGACATTCTGTTTGGATCTGCTGACTAAACATTCCACAGTCCTGTGAAGTAAACAAAATTCCATCTCTGGGTTTCCAGAGCAAGAGCATCTTCTGTCTGTGTGGTACCTAAGAGTTTGCACTATCACTTCTGTTTTCCTCATAAAACCTTTATAATGTGATTGATCCCTGGGGTGTTCTTCTGTAGTAAGTAGAAAATTTGGCTCCAATAAAAAAGTTTTCATATAAAAGGGCAGCAATAGAGTCACCCTAGCAAGGACAGTAGACGGTGGAGGATGAGTTTCAATAAGAATAATTGTACAGTAATACAGTAGAAGGAACTTGGATTTGAATTCCTTGTTTACCAGCTGGATGACTTGGATTAAATCTCAACCTCAATCTCGGCTTTGCTATAAAATGGGGCTATACTGCTTCATAAAACTGCAATAAAAATTAAAATGAGATCATGATTTCTAAGTCACCTGACATATATTATCAAATGTTTTTTCTTTCTTATTTTCTTCTTTATAGGGCCTTTGTAGATTGTAGATGTGAGAGCTCTTTCCAGGATGTCTCATCAGAATTCAGAGCAGCTACCTTTCCTTTTCATTCCAAGAAGACCTGCAGTGGATTCTTGCAGAGTCAGCTCATAAAGTATGCATGAACTCTCTCCAAATGGGTGTTTTTAACCAAGAAATAAACTGCTTCATGATAGGTGCCCATAAATTAAAAGGGAAGCTTTCTAATCACATTTTTGCATGTGTCAAAGGTAAATATCTGCATTTCTCTAGGGAATTGCTGAAGAAATATTTAGAGAAAAACTCACCTATGCAGTTAAGTCAAAAATCCCCAAATGCCCCCATAACTCAATCAATTTATATGAAACTGACAAAAGTTTAAAAGAAAGATTTTTGTCCTACCACACCATTCCTTTCCTTGATTCATGAATTGCAGCCCCAAAGAAATTTATCTCAAACCAGCAAATACACAAAAAGTGCTGTTGCCATATAGATTGGTAGTTTGGTTAGATAAACTTTTGCCAGTAATCTTAGCTTTTAATATCAAAATGTTGAAATTACAATAGCAATGAAATACCTTCCATTGTTCCTTCACTTATTAATTTGTAAAATACTTCTCAAATACCTAACGTGAGCCAGGCAATGTTGCAGATGCTGGGGATGAAACACTAAGTTATACAAAGGTCTTATATCCCTTGGTATTTTCCTCCCACCCAACACAAATCTGGTATTTGGTAGATGTCCTATAAAATGCCTGTGTTAAATGATAAGGCTGATTATCTTGACCTGGCTTTTTACCTGGTGCTAGAAAGAGTAACAAAAATAATGTTGGAATGGGTGAAACAATGATAGTGAATAGAAAAATTATAAATGGACTTGGAATTGTATATTTATGGGTTCAAATCCTACACTAACAGCTGAAAGATCTTGGGAAAAATGCTCAACTTCTCTGAGCCTAGATTTTCTCATTTGTAAACTAGGAATAATATCCATTTCACTGGGGAGACATGAAATTTACAAGCAATAGTAAATTGGAAATGCCTTGTGATAGTACATGCTCAATACACATTCACTCTCTTCTCCTTCCCCAACTCCACTTGAAAGTCAATACCATGGTATTTGTATCAAAGCATCATAATCTGAAAATTTTGTAGAGCAAAGCTGATTTACAAATTTAGTACTCAAGGCCCACACCCACGTAAAGTAACTGATTATGGTCCCATAACATTTGCTTATTGCTGCTTTGAAAAGAATCAGGTGTTCATTCTATTACTAACTTACCTGATGATCTTTGGGAAATCCCTTGACCATCCGTGGGCCTCTGTGAAATGAAAGACTGAAGTAGATGTTCCCCCTACTCTGTCATATTCTGACCAATTACCCTGGTGAAAGTTCTGAGGGAGTGACCTTGCCTCCCAAGGCATGTTTGGCCGAAGCCTTGGAGCTGAGATGTTTGGGTGATGAGATCCAAATTAATCAAAAAGACAAGTGAAACCCTTGTTTATTAGCCTTGACCAACAAAGAACCTCACTCCTTTTTCTCCAATCCCATTATTCCAGGAACTAAAATGCCAGAAGTTTTATCTCATCTTCATTATATCTTTAGTATTTTTGAAAGCAACTGATATCACAGGGAAAACTCTAGAACTAGAGTTAATGAAGTCATATGTATGCACTTCTCTGCTTTTGGGTTGTTTTTTCTTGTCACACAGTAATGTTATAACACTTTATTTCTAAAAATATCTTTGAGATGAAAAGAAATCTATAAAAGTACTAGTATTTGAAACACTTAAAAAATGTAAGGAAGATGCTTAAAGATTTCTATCTATTGTGGTATTCACTACCTCCACGCCTTCTTCACCCGAGTTTGATATTTTTATTGGCTTTTAAAATCTCTCTGCTTGTTCTTTTTTGTTTTTACAATTAGGCATGATAAAAATTAAAACTCCAGCAGGAAATCCCTCTGACACAAGAGAATTACAACTGCTGTGAAAGACTTAGGCTGAAAAAGGAACGTATGCATCTCCTCCAAAGGTGTATCTTTCAGGGAAATGGTTTTTCAACGCAGGCTTTGAAATGAGCAGAGATTATTTCTTTTTTTTTTTTTTCCTTTTTTTTGTGGTACGCGGGCTCTCACTGTTGTGGCCTCTCCCGTTGCGGAGCACAGGCTCCGGACGTGCAGGCTCAGCAGCCATGGCTCACGGGGCCAGCTGCTCCGCGGCATGTGGGATCTTCCCAGACCGGGGCACGAACCCGTGTCTCCTGCATTGGCTGGTGGACTCTCAACCACTGTGCCACCAGGGAAGCCCAGAGATTATTTCTTAAAAGGTCAGATGCTTTATCCCAACAGAATGTTTTCCCATGTCTTTCAGAGGAGACCAGTTACTTATAAATATGTCAACAAAAGTGCTCCTTCCCTCAGACTCAGGCAAAATGAAGAATTTCTTTTTAGCCTTATTTACCCTGTGCTTTAGCCGGTTTCACTGTTTACACCCTTAACCTGAAGTTTTAAGGACTCTGAATGCTGAGAAAATAGAGCAAAGACCTAAGAACCAGGTAATGGTGACACAGGGTGTAATTTCAGAGAGCTCATGGCAGCTACAGATCATAACATGTTGAATAGATTGAATTACATGTACCAAAGGTACTAAATCCTACACATTACACGTGTTTCCCATGGATCTATGGAGCAGACAAAGGAGCAGTTGCTGTTACCCTCAACGTTGGACCCTTAGTATCATCTTTGCTCTTTCCTGGCCAAGGGCACCCATAATTACCTCCATAAGCTGAACTGGCAACCCAATCACCCTCCACACACCCCCACTGTAGAAAATTGTATTGGCAATTAATTTGTCAGGAAAATGCAAGGGAATGTGAACACTGGTAATTTTATACCATAGATATTCAAATTAAACCTTGAGCCTGAGTGTTTTTAGTGTCAAATTGTAGAATAGTTACAGAGGGATAGAGAAACACAAGCTTCTTCCTGTTATCTCCTGAGGAGGGGCAGAAAAGGAGGTTCCAAGTGGATGTAATTACCTTGGCTCCATCTGTAGGCTTGACTTGGGAACATTAAGACAAAAACACACTAATTATGGGTGATGCTTCTGTGTTCCTCTCCAAATGAAAGGAGATGGGGTAGTTGTTTGTTCTGTATCATTCCTCCAGTGGCGAGAATCTTTTTAATGAAGAGCAATAGTGTCAGATACGCGTAACTTACAGGAGCCCACTTCAATTCTGCTCTTTATTTTCCCAGGATTACTGTGGTTTATAGACTTGTGGTCAACTGACACGCACAAAATAAGCACAGGACAATACAGCATCAGTATAGCACCAAGTGGAAAGTCCCTTAAACTATCTCCTGTAGAGAAGGACAGCTTCTGGGTCATTCAAGCTGAATCTACGGGAAAAGCATAAATCCTCAGATTCTCCTGTGGCTATATCCTAAAGAGTCACTTCATTAATTCTTATGAAGAGAGAAAGAAAACCAATGTTAATTGTCCATTTCAGGCCAAGAAGTGTACATACATTACTTAGTTCAATCTTTACATTAAACGCATTAGGAATATGTTAACTATCATTATTTTACAGATGAGGAAACTAAGGCTTATGGGTAAAGTCTCTACATAACTAAGGCAGTGTGTGTCCTTTGTGGAGTTCAAACTCAAGTACCCTGGTCTTTTCCATATCCCAAATGACGCAAGCTTCTGTGTCAAGGAACACAGAATGGGGAACATATGGGTTAGCTTGATGGAATTCTTTCACAGGTTTCCTAATCTGTTGTACGTAGATTAAATAAACAGTATCTTCATGCACCCCAATTTTCATAGGAGCACTACTCACAGTAGCCAAGACATGGAAGCAACCTAAATAACCATCTACAGATGAAATGGATAAAGAAGATCTGGTGTGTGTGTATATATATAGATATATATATATATGAAATGTATATATACATATATGGTGGAATATTACTCAGCCATAAAAAAATGAAATAATGCCATTTGCAGAAATATGGGCAAAGCTAGAGATGATCATACTAAGTGAAGTAAAGCAGACAGAAAAAGACAAATACCATATGATATCACTTATATGTGGAAGCTAAAGTATGACACAAATGAACATGTCCACAAAAGAGACAGATTCACAGACATAGAGAACAGACACGTGGTTGCCAAGGGGGAGGGGAGTGGGGAGAGATGGACTGTGAGTTTGGGATTAGCAAATGCAAACTACTATATACAGAATGGATAAACAACAGGGTCCTACTGTATAGCACAGGGAACTATATTCAATATCCTGTGATAAACCATAATGGAAAATAATATGAAAAAGTATATATATGTATATATATATATATATATGTATAACTGAATCACGTTGCTGTACAGAAGAAATTATCACAATACAATAAAGCAACTATACTTCAATAAAATAAAAAATAAATAAACCATATCTTTCACACATATATGCAAATGATACTTTTTTTTAGAAGATAAACTCTAAAATATATTTTATTGCTTGGATGTGTGAAATAAATTAAAGAGGCAGAAGAATAAATACTGGCTCTCAAATTTCTTTGTTAGTGATACACAGAATACAAAAGGAATAGTTTGACAAGTTACAATCAGTTCAGTTTGGGATACATTGTTTGAGTATGAGTCTGAAACTCCAAGAAGAGTCCCAGATATAGAATTAAGTTGACTTTTTTCGTACAAAATTATCTAGCACAATATATTGATTAATCAATATAATGCCAATTTATAATAACATCAAGTTCTCATTATATGTGGGTCATTTCTTGAGCACTCTGAACTGTTACATTGAAATACAGTGCTTGCACACTCCCATGCCAACATTACACTAGTTTTATTTTTAAAGTCTTGTTATTGCATAAATAAGTCTCCACACCTTATCACTACCACATCTTCTTCTTCCTCTTCAAAATTTTCTTGACTGTTTTGGTTCTTTTTTTATATATATATACAGCAGGTTCTTATTAGTCATCAATTTTATATATATCAGTGTATACATGTCAATCCCAATCGCCCAATTCATCGCACCACCACCACCACCACCCCTGGCTTTTCCCCTTTGGTGTCAATACGTTTGTTCTCTACATCTGTGTACCATTTTTCTAGGTTCCACATATATGCATTAATATACGATATTTTTCTCTTTCTGACTTACTTCACTCTGTATGACAGTCTCTAGATCCATCCATGTCTCAATAAATGACCCAATTTTGTTCCTTTTTATGGCTGAGTAATATTCCATTGTATATATGCACCACAACTTCTTTATCCATTCATCTGTCGATGGGCATGTAGGTTGCTTCCATGACCTGGCTATTGTAAATAGTACTGCAATGAACATTGGGATGCATGTGTCTTTTTGAATTATGGTTTTCTCTGGGTACATACCCAGTAGTGGGATTGCTGGATCATATAGTAATTCAATTTTTAGTTTTTTAACGAACCTCCATACTGTTCTCCATAGTGGCTGTATCAATTTACATTCCAACCAACAATGCAAGAGGGTTCCCTTTTATCCACACCCTCTCCAGCATTTGTTGTTTGTAGATTTTCTGAGGAGGCCCATTCTAACTGGTATGAGGTGATACCTCATTGTAGTTTTGATTTGCATTTCTCTAATAATCAGTGATTTTGAGCAGATTTTCATGTGCTTCTTGGCCATCTGTATGTCTTCTTTGGAGAGATGTCTATTTAGGTCTTCTGCCCATTTTTGGATTGGGTTGTTTGTTTTTTTAATATTGAGCTGCATGAGCTGTTTATATATTTTAGAGATTAATCCTTTGTCCATTGATTCATTTGCAAATATTTTCTCTCCTTCTGATGGTTGTCTTTTCGTCTTGTTTATGGTTTCCTTTGCTGTGCAAAAGCTTTTAAGTTTCATTAGGTCCCATTTGTTTATTTTTGTTTTTATTTCCATTACTCTACGAGGTGGATCAAAAAGATCTTGCTGTGATTTGTGTCAAAGGGTGTTCTTCCTATGTTTTCCTCTAAGAGTTTTATAGTGTCTGGTCTTACATTTAGGTCTCTAATCCATTTTGAGTTTATTTTTGTGTATGGTGTTAGGGAGTGTTCTAATTTTATTCTTTTACATGTACCTGTCCAGTTTTCCCAGCACCACTTATTGAAGAGGCTGTCTTTCCTTCATTGTATATACTTGCCTCCTTTGTCATAGATTAGTTGATCATAGGTGTGTGGGTTTATCTCTGGGCTTTCTATCTTGTTCCATTGATCTATGTTTCAATTTCTGTGCAAGTACCATATTGTTTTGATTACTGTAGCTTTGTAGTATAGTCTGAAGTCAGGGAGCCTGATTCCTCCAGCTCCATTTTTTTTCCCTCAAGACCACTTTGGCTATTCGGGGTCTTTTGTGTCTCCATACAAATTTTAAGATTTTTTTGTTCTAGTCCATAAAACATGCCATTGGATGTGCATAGATGCAGGTGATGAAATATAAATGCCATTCAAAATGTTAATGAGCTCATAGCATCTTCTTATTATTGCATATGTTTTCCATCAGTAGATATTAAAAGTACGATATTATCACATGGATATATGAGTATTTTTGTCATTCAGGGTTTTCATATTTAAGAACTACTCTGTTCTCCATATAGCTTCTGGAATTTATTCTTCAAGATATGATGCAAACTGGGCACCATAGACTTAAATGATGGTACCATGTGGCTCATTGACATGAAAAATGGGAAACATCAATATCCAGTTTTAAACTCAGGAAAGAACTCCTTCACTATAAAATAGACAACTTTTTAGCAAACTGTGATCTAAGGACTATCTGGGACTTGATAAAAACCATACTCCTCAGACCTGTTAAGCCAGACTCTGGAGATGGGGCCCAAGAAATTACATTGTGTGCAAACTCCCTATGAAATTCTGTTAACCATAAAGTCTGAGAACCACTAGTAAAAACTGATATCATGAAATAAATTCTGTTCCAGCTGTACAATACTGCATCTAAATGAGATGCAAAGGATTAACATTAAAGAACAGAGGATGTAAGGCCTTGTATGTGGTGGTTCTTGTCCCTGGAGAACATACACAATATACTTTACTAAGGCAAAGAAAAAGCCTTCAGTGTTCAAGTCAGCAGCACAGAATTGTTAAATATCATCAGCCAAAGGGATTTTCCCCCTATTTGGAGATGTGAGGATACTTTGCCAAACCAGATTTAGAATCTTTTTTTTAAATTCTCTATTGCTCCTACTTAATATAGCACAAATCAAATGTTATTCACTTATATTGATATATATAGCCTCTGTCTTTACTGTTGCTGTTCATTTCATTTATTTTCACATTCAGACATTCTTTCCTTGATGTATGCCAAAGACTGGGAATGTGAGTTTATCTTGGTGAGTCAGCTGAGACCCTTGTTGTCATGAGCAACTAACCAGCTTTAGGAGCTGTTAGGAAAATGGAAATTCCAGCGTGATGAGAGAGGCAGAACCTTGAACTCTCACAGTCTGGGATGGCAAGAAGATTCTATCTTGAAAGCCAACTTCAGTTAATTGGTAGTGGTCTCCTGGGCACTGTGTTGCGAGAGATTCTGAGACCACACTCTGGCTCAAGAGGAAAGGATAGTGCAATTGATTTGGGGCAATGTGGCAGCCATGCCAGGCACTTGCCATTCTTGCTCTTAATGATTCAGTATTTCCACTGGAAATGCCTGCCACGTTTACAATACCCAAAGTCAGAGAATTCTGGAAACTTCTCCTCTTTCAAATTTGCATTTAATGTGAGAGAAGCAGTATTCAGAAAGGATGAATTTCCTGAAGCTAAATATCTACTTGAGACAGGACCAAAGTTAGACCTCAGTTTTCTTTTCTGCCCATCCAATTCTCTTTATTACCCTCAGTGATGTTTCACAATGAAACATCTTTAATCTTAGCCATATCTGTTACATAGCTTCTAGAAAGAAAGCTGAGAAAATCTCCACTATGTCAGGTCAGTGGGCAGTTGTCCCAAGCAGTGGGTGTTGGCCTTTTTTCACCAATATCAAATTGGCCTACAAACCACAAAGAAATAATCAGGAATAGTCCAACCCTAGAAGAACAAAACCAGATAATAACTGGTTCTACTCTCCTAAGCAGGAATACATTCCCAGGAGAATTGGGGACAAGGGAATTCACAGGGATGAAGTTGGCTCCTGAAACAGGACAGAACGGACCACATGCTTCATTTTGTGATGTGTTCTCCTCCCTGGAGCCCACTGGGTGGAGGCATGGAGTCTACCCTTGCAGGGGCTAGATTCTCCTTCCTGAATGCACTCTAAAATGCATCATGAGAGTCAATAATCAGAGGGCTGAGTTCCTCCTGATGGACTCACACAGAGAGATGCTCACAGCTTTATGGATCTCTCACAGTTAAATGTGACTCCACAGTCCCGAGGATTGGGCCTAAAAGGAAAATTAGCATCACAAGCATTTGGACACCTTCCTTCTCTTGGAACCATTAAATAGTTCCCTTTCATTTCTTTGTATTTTCCTTTTGATGGTTTTATTTATTTTTTTAAATTGAAGTATAGGTGATTTACAATTTTATGTTAGTTTCAGGTATACAGTGAAGGGATTCAGTTACATATATGTGTGTATCTATCTATCTAACATCTATCTATATTCTTTTTCAGATTTTTTTCCATTATAGGTTATTACAAAATATTGAGTAGAGTTCCCTCTGCTATACAGTAGGTCCTTCTTTGTTATCTATTTTATATATAGTTGTGTGTGTGTGTTAATCCCAAACTCCTGATTTATCCCTACCCCCCCTTTCCCCTTTGGTAATTATAAGTCTGTTTTCTATGTCTGTAAGTCTATTTCCGTTTTATATGTAAGTTCATTTGTATCATTATATTTCCACATATAAGTGATATCATACAATATTTGTCTTTCTTAGTATGATAATCTCTAGGTCCATCCATGTTGCTGCAAATGGCATTCTTTCCTATTGATGGTTTTAAAAAGACTTCTCTTAAAAACAATTCTGCATAGACTGTTGCAACATCTCCAGGGCCATGTTCCACTGGTACCTATACTGATGTTCCATATAAGGACTCTTAATCAGACTTGTGATAGAACACCTGTTGTCTACAGATGAATTATAGGAAGTGAGGGAATGAGACAAGTGTGCCAGGATGAAGGCAGGGCTAGGCAGGGTCCATGCTGTGCTACCCTGTGACACATGGTAACAGGAAATCATCCTAAGGAAATATGTGTCATTCTCCAAGCATGAGGCTTTTCCTATTTATTACATCTTCTTTATACCTGGCCAAGTACAATTAATTACCAGTATAAGAGGAAGAGGAGACAGACAGGAAACCACAACTAGAAGCTTCTGCTAGACCCCACTGACAGCCCAGATCCTGGCTTGTTTGAGAGCCTGTGCAAACTAGAAAAAAGGCGCCCCCTTGCTCAAAATGCTTTACTGCCATCTGCTGGAATGTTGTCAAAATAACTGTTTATATCTAGGGTGAATGAATGTTGCCCCCTGGAGGTGTGCCCTGCCACTGCACAACCCAAACAACTAAAGTGAGGTGGACTTTGGAGGAAATCTAGTCTGGTAGTAGAACAGGAAATCTCAAGACATGTAAGCATGGTTATGGGCCAGAAATCAGTCTACACCAAGACACCACAGCATGTAAATCAAAGGAAGGCATAATCCAAGACAAAGCACTCCAAAGGGAGACTGGGCTCAGAAAGCCAGGAGGGCCATTAACTTTAATCATGCAGAGGATGATGGAGGCAGAGGGAGCCTGACAAGCCCAAGACAAGTCCCAGCACTAACCAGACTGAGGAAGCAGGGCAGACTCCAACTCAGAGGGTCAGACACAAGTCTTCATAATGTGATTCGAAGTCTCAAAGCCTGAGGGAGAAGCTGAGGCTGCAGTCAGAACCAGCCAGCCACAGCTGTAAGGACAGAAGGGCTGCAAAGCCTGGGGTTGTGGCAGGGTTCAGTAGTCATTCAACAAACATTTATTGAGTGCCTACTATGTGCTAAGCTTTATGCTAGGTAAAGAAACTACAGAGATGAATGTCATGATCCCTATCTTCAAGGAACTCTTATTCTGAAAAAAGCTCCCAAAACAACATTTTTGGTGAATTTAACAATTCATCAATAAAAGCAGTAAATATATGATGGGTGTCTATGATATACCTGGCCCTGTACTAAGCACAGGACATAAAACTGTAACCTAGAAACGGTCCTTGCCTAGAGAGTGTGGAGAAAAGGGAACCTTCCTACACTGTTGGTGAGAATGTAAATTGGTGCAGCCACTATGGAGAACAGTGTGTAGGTCCCTCAAAAACCTAAAAATAGAGCTACCATATGATCCAGCAATCCCACTCCTGGGCATATATCTGGATGAAGCTATAATTCGGATAGATACATGCATCCTTATATTCATAGCAGCACTATTTACAATAGCCAGGTCATGGAAGCAACCTAAATGTCCACCAACAGATGAATGGATAAAGAAGATGTGGTACAAATATACAATGGAATATTACTTAGTCTAAAAGAAAAAATAAATAATGCCATTTGCAGCAACATGCATGGGCCTAGAGATGATGATCCTAAGAGAAGTAAGTCAGAAAAATACTGTATGATATCACCTATATATGGAATCTAAAGTATGACACAAATGAACTTACCTATGAAACATAAACAGACTCACAGACAAAGAGAACAGACTTGTGGTTGCAAAGGGGGAGGGGGTGGGAGAGGGATGGATTGGGAGTTTGGGACTAGCAGATGCAAACTATTATATACACAATGGATAAACATCAAGGTTCTATTGTATAACACAGTATTCAATATCCTGTAGTAAACCATGATGGAAAAGAATTTTAAAAAGGTGTCTTGAATATTAAAAGAAAGATAGAAAGAAAGAAAGAAGGAAAAAGGAAAAAAGAAAGGAGGAAGGAAAGAGAAAAAGAAACAGTCCTTGCCTATAAGGAGCCTACAGACAGTTAAATAAGTAATTGAAATGCAGGAGGCAAGCACTGCCTGAGAAGTTAGTGCAGAGGGCTGTAGGAGCACATAAGAGAGGCATTTCACCCAGTCTTGGGGGACCTGAGAAGGGTTCCAGGAAAAAGCAACAACTAAGAGGTGATCTGCATAGAACACAGTTCCTGCCTTCAAGAAGTTTAAAGCCTGGTCCTGAGCTATCCAATAGAGTAACCACACATGGCTACTTGAGCACTTGAAATGTGGCCAGTGCAATAAACTAATTTTAACTAATTTCAGTTTTAAAACTGAAGCAATGCAAAATATTTTTTTCTGTTCAATACACTGTATTGTTTTGGTAGGATTACATTTCACTCTAACCATTGCATTTTATAGGATATTATTGTACTGTAATCTTCATGTGCTTTCTCCTTTCAGAAAATTTTTACACATGGGGCTCTTGTTATATTTCTATTGGGTAGTACTGGCCTAGATGAAAAAGATAGTTATACAATCAGAAAAGCAAAGCAAAGTATTCATTATATTGCTGGGATAGGTTTACTTACTACCTGCCATTGCCTGGAAATATTAAGACAAAATGTTGAGAAGATCCTAGATGGCAGAGAAAAGAATACAGATTAAATGCAAATTAATGCAAGCTGAATTTATAAAGAAATGCGTGGCACATACTTAGCCAGAGGGAAAAAAAGCAACATGTTTAAGAGGAGCACCTCATAATCTGGGCATAGACAAGGTCCCCTCAAGGGGGTAGAGTCCCTGACTGCTACAGATGTGGAAATACAATACTCACTGTACTCCATCTGTCATTGGCATTAGATTGCTAGTAATGAAAAGTCTCACAGTGGCTTAAACTTTCAAGATATTTGCAGTTTACTTAACACACCCAGCGGTGAGGAGCTCATGGCTTGTTCAGAAGCTCAAAAGTGTCCTCAAGGATTCAGCAACTTCTATGCTTTCCTCCATCCCCCTAGGGATTTGGTTCTTAACCTTAGGCTTGTCACCTCAAGGTCTCAAGGCAAGAAGTGATGGGAATGAAATCAGCCTCGTTAAATAACCTTCCCTTTAGCTTACTGACACTCAAAATCTTACCTTTAGATTCCAAGGAGGCAGAGAAAGGAATTATCTGGCAAAGGAGAGCCAGAAAGCCATGATACACTTACACTAATCACAAGGGTCCTGTCGAGGCCAGAAATTAAATTGACGTTCTGTTAACCCTCCTACACTGTTGGTGGGAATGTAAATTGGTGCAGCCACTATGGAAAACAGTATGGAAGTTCCTCAAAAAACTAAAAATAGAGCTACAATATAATCCAGCAATCCCACTCCTGGGCATATATCTGGGCAAAACTATAATTGGAAAAGATAGATACACCCCTGTGTTCATGGCAACACTATTTACAATAGCCAAGACATGGAAACAACCTAAATGTCCACCAACAAATGAATAGGTAAAGAAGATGTGGTATATGTCTACTATGGAATACTACTCAGCCATAAAAAAGGAAAGAAATAATGCCATTTGCAGCAACATGGATGGTCCTAGAGATGATCATACTAAGAGAAGTAAGTCAGAAAAACAAATACCATATGATATCACTTATATGTGGAATCTAAAATAGGACACAAATGAACTTATCTACAAAACATAAACAGACTCACAGACATAGAGGACAGACTTCTGGTTGCCAAGGGGGAGGGGGATTGGGGAAGGTATGGATTGTGAGTTTGGGATTAGCAGATGCTAAGTATTATATACAGAATGGATAAACAACAAGGTCCTACTGTATAGCACAGGGAACTATATTCAATATCCTGTGATAAACCATAATGGAAAAGAATATGAAAAAGAATGTATATATTTTAAAAATTGGGGTTCTGTTAGCCGGGACTAAGGGAAAGTAACTCATAGTATCTCCCACATATATCAATAATGATACTTGTCTGATGATATGTAAGTACCCCATAGTCTAATTCTTAGCAGCTAATTTTCTAAAATATACTCCTTTAATTGAAAACACAGGAAATTTTTATCACCGTATATGAGGGAATAGAGCTATGAAAGCTCCGGGCAAAACAAAGCTGTCGGAACCTGATGAGAACCTGCCTACAATTCTCTTATTTTCATTTAGGAAAAGTAGCGCCATCTCAGACCATTATCTTCAGTGAGAAGGACAAGTATGGGCTTCACAACAACTGAGAAATTGTGCTTACTGAGAAAATAAATTGTTTTAAGCACTGCTCTAAAGAGATGAGAAAACTGCAAAGTGTCCAGCCTTCCTGAGCTTAGAACAAGTCATTTTTCAAATTTCTCCAAGTATTGAGGGTTGTAAATTGGACCTCAGTAACTGTTAAGACAAAGATAAACTGTAATCGAAGAGATATGAAAAAGAATATATATATATATATGTATAAGTGAATCACTTTTTTGTACAGCAGAGGTTAACACATTATAAATCAACTATACTTCAGTAAAATAAAAAAATAAAAAATTTAAAATTTAAAAAGAAGGAATACATGTGGGCCTAACATTTCAAAAGGGATTTATTACGTTTCTATCCAGTTTTGGACACTGAGGTAAGTCCTGGCAATACAGAAACAAAGAGCACCAGGCTCTACCTTCAGTCAGTTGACAGCCTAGTGGAGAGACAAATTGAAAAGTGATAAAGGCCGTTCCTTAGAATAACAGGTCTTTTTCAACAAAGAAGAGAGATGTTCAAGGAGTACCTCACAGAGGAGGGGATGCTTTATCTGAGTTTTAAAGATAAGTAGACACTTTCCAGGAGGGTCAGAAGCTAAAGAAGATTCCTGAAGGAGAAACAAAGGCAGCAATTGGAGAAGCAGAATGGTGTTCAGAGACTAGGCACACATTCCCCACAAATGTAACAGAGCAGGTTAGGACGACTCTGGAGGAGTAGCAAGAAAAAAGGCTGGGAGTGGAGTAGCAAGCATACAGTTTTGAGGCTGAAAAGACCTGTCTTTTGTCCCAGCCCCTTCACTACCAGTTTCCTGATTTGAATAAGTTGTTTCCATATTCAGAGGCTCATTCTCTCCCTTATCTGTAAAATGGGATAATAAATTACATCCCAGGATTCATGTGTGGAAGAAATATAATGATTATAATAAGTACTCAGTGAACTGCAAAGCAGTACACTGACATCCATAATTATTTTTACCATTACACATGTATTATTATTAAGCTGGATATAAACACAGAGCAACCTGCATTTATATGCCATCCAGAAAAAAAATGGTGCTACTCTTTCCCAGCGAATGAGTGGAGGCAAAAGGGGAAGTAAACTAGCTTAAGTTGTGAGAACTCACCTGAGAGCCAGAACAATGCTACTTCATTTAACTGCACTGTGACGATATGGCTCAGAGCTGTTAGAGCACTGAACGCTTATTAGTGGGCTAATCAATGTAATCCAGTGGTGATCTTATAGGAAACTTTATGAAGCTATTTCATTTCCATTGGAAACCTGTTTGCTGCTGGACATGCCCTAGTCCTCTCTCCGGGAACAGCGGGGCAGACTTGTTATTGGAAGCAATGATGAAATATACTGAAGCTACAGCTTCACCACCATCGTAATTCTATCTGGTTACCATGGAACCTAGTTACCATGGCAACTGTTCACACATCCTCCAGAAGGACCCTTCTAAGGCAGTGATCCCCAACCTTTTTGGCACCAGGGACCAGTTTCGTGGAAGACAATTTTTCCACAGACGGGAGGAGAGGGGATGGTTTAGGCAGTAATGCGAGCAATGGGGAATGATGGGGAGCAGCAGATGAAGCTTCGCTCGCTCGCCTGCTGCTCACCTCCTGCTGTGCTGCCCGGTTCCTAACAGGCCCTGGACCGGTACTGGTCCGAAGCCTGGGGGTTGGGGACCCCAGTTCTAAGGGACTCTGCTGGGGTATGAGGTGGTGACCAAAGCCAGGGCTGGCCCAGATACATAAATCTGAGCTCTGGCTTCAGCTATGTCATGAAATTTTCGATATTCCTAAATTTTTGATATTCGATATTGAGAAGTGACCTCAGTTTTTCATGCTCTGATTTCTCTGCACACAGAGAAAGAAGGTTAGTCTGCTCTATTCCACCTTTGTAAGGCTATGTGAGCTCACTCATTGAAATTAACACTTACTGAAGGCCTACTACATGCCAGGGACTTTACTAAATGCTCTATCAGGGGTCCACAGGGCTGTGAGTTTTGGTTCTCCAAGGTGTTTGTAATGGTTTCCTTCAGTCTCGCGTCTCTCTTCTCAGCTATCCAAGTAAGTTTCTCAATCAAAGTTAAGGCTTTTTAGAAAGATGAAGTTACTCTCTCAAAACTTTGCATCTTTATAAATAAATGGCAATCTTTTGTAATATTTCTGAAAGAGTGAATCTGGCTGTCAAAGTTGTGTCAGACTTTCCAAGGAGCTCTGGTACAGAAACTCATGAAACCAAGACCCCAGGGCTAATGTGCCAATAAATATAAAGACCCCAACATCATGTATTAGTGCACTTAAAGTGGGGAAATGATGGACTTTGCAGGACGGTCTAGGTTTAAATTTCTAATTATTTTATCCATCATACATACAACCTTGGATAAGTCACTAATTTCTTGTCTGCAATTGTCGCAACATCTGAAAACATTAAGGCTACCTCTCAAGGTTGTTGTGAAACTCAAGATGAGTATATTAAAAATTCTTTTTTTAAGAGCTATATGTTGTTATTTTATCATATATCCTTCTTCTAATTCTAAAATGTAAGCATGAGCAACACCTGGCTAAGGACTAGTTCGACAACCAAAAACAGAGGAGGAAAAGTAGAAGAAAATAAAAGTGATCAGTCTGAAAAAAATTGAATTAGGCCATGGATGAGGCGACTGCTTTCTTCAAACTCTTGAAAGACTACCCTATGAAAGCAGGAAGAGATTTGTGAAGGAAAGCAGGAAGAAAATGTGAAGCTCAGAATGCAGAATTAACTAATTGCAAAACACCATAGCAATGTGCTTAGTAATTTAGGCTTTGGAATTTGACTAAACTTGAGTCAAATTCCAGTCCTGCCATTCTCTATGGATGACCTTTGGCAGGTTATTTAACTTCTCTAAGGTTTAGTTCTTTCATCAGTATAGATGGAATTAATAATACTACCTGAACAACAAGGTCCTACTGTATAGCACTGTGTATATATATATATATATATATATATATATATATATGTGTGTGTGTGTGTGTGTGTGTGTGTATATATATATACATATATATATATGCATGCATAACTGAATCACTTTGCTGTACAGCAGAAATTAACACAACATTGTAAATCAGCAAAAACAAAAAAATACTACCTCTCTCAGGGCAATTGTGAGAATTAAAGATAAGGGCTGTAAAACACTTAGCAGAGCCAATGGCTTATGGAATTTTTCTATAAATATTAGCTATTTTTATTAAATGATGAAGAGGTGGAGGAGGAGGAAGAGAAAGATGGACTAATGGGTGGAAACTTCTAGGAGACAGAGTCAGTTCCCTAAGAGGGACGCTTTCCCCTGGAAAAACACCTCCAATGGAACTGCTACTGTCCTAGTTCCCCTGTCCAAGTAGCACAAGATATGGATGGTGCCCTAAGTCAGTGGTCTTTACCCACAAAAGTCATTTGAGGGTGAAGCTGAGCCTTTCCTTTGTTTGAGAGCTGGGATGTGTGAAGCTGAGGGAGAAACTAAGGAGGCAGTGCTGCCTGGGAAAGTATTCATTCAAAATCCCAGAAGACATGCAAATACATCACCAAACCAACCAGAGCTTGACAAAGAGGAAGGACCCCAGAAAGAGGCCAACAGTGGAGCCAAAAAGGAAGAGGGAGAGAATTAGAACCTGGAGTCACTCTCACCAACGAGGCAGTTGCTGGAACTTGTGGGTGTGTGTGTCCATGGCTATGCAGTGGGGATCCTGGGAGCAAATAAAGGCCCCACAAGGGGCAGACACCCTCCTGAGGCACTAGGTTCTCTGTCACCAAACATTCTCCTAAAGATGCGGGCTCCCTCCATCAGGAATCCCAAGAGGGTGTTCTGTCCCTAGAAGAGAACTGGGTCTATGTATATGACTTCTCATCCCTTCCAGCTCTAACTGTTGTGCAGGTCTATAGATGATAAGATCCCACTCGATCATCCTGTAGAGCTATTCTCTTTGCTTACCTTCTTCCACACATTCAATCAACATACATTTATTAAGCACCTGCTGTATAGCAGACACTACTATTTACGAGGAAACATGGCTTCCATCCTCAAGGAGCTTACAGTCTGGCAATGCTGCCCAGCAGATGTATATTTTGAGCCATGCATGTCCTGTTACATTTTCTAGTAGCCGCAGAAGCAAAAAATAAAGGGTGAACTTCATGTTGATAATGTATTCTATTAAACCAAACATATCTAAGATATTATCATTTCAACATGTAGTCAATAGTTTTAAAATTATTAATGAGATATCTTATATATTTTTTCATATTAAATCTTGAAAGTCTAGTGTATATTTTACACTTACAGGACATCTAACTTCAAACTAGTCACACTTTGGGACTTCCCTGGTGGTCCAGGGGTTAAGACTCCATGCTCCCAATACAGGGGGCCTGTGTTCGATCCCTGGTCATGGAACTAGATCCTGCATGCCACAGCTAAAGGCTCACATGCCACAACTAAAAAGTATCACATGCCACAACTAAAGATCCCACATGCTGCAACTAAAGATCCTGCACACGGCAATGAAGATCCTGCATGCGGCAACTAAGACCCAGCACAGCCAAATAAATAAATAAAAATATTAAAAAAAAACTAGCCACACTTCAAGTGCTCAGTAAACACACATGCCTAGTGCTTCCATGCTAGACAATGCAGGTGTAGTAGAGAAAACAGTTATTTTAGAAAATAATGACTATATAAACTGACAGAGGAGAGAAGCCGTGTCTTGTAGAGTTAGCAGTGGTATACTGGTAATTGTTTAATAACTGATTAGGGAGAGGTGGACAATTTGTAATATTTTCTGAGTTCCATGGTGCTTTAAATGAAATTTTGTGCCAAATGGGAATGATACCTTCTTCTGGGACCATGAATTTTTTCTTCAAGTGCTAATGAAATAAACTTTCCTCTCCTAGAAGGTGACCACAAAAGGAAGTCAGATAGAATGTGCCCTCATCAATGGTCAGGTGACCTGGATTCTAATCCTAGAAATTTAACTACCTTAAGGAAGCCCTAGTACTTGTTCATCTGTGAAATGGGGATTACAGCGATTGCTATGAAAGAACAAAGGGATAAAATGCATGAAGGAATCTTTTAAGAATCCCTACAAATGTCAAGTTTTATTATTGATTTTGCAAACTTCAATGAGTTTTTATTAAAAATTCCAGCTTCCCCACTAAGTCAGGAGAGACTGTTACTAAGGGAAGGAAGGCAGGTGGCCACTAAAAGGCCCTAAGGAAGCTCCAGACTATTGTGTTCATTCTGGAAAAATGAGGAGCAGCTGCCATCGCTGAGCCTGCCGAGTCCGCAAACATATTCCAGCTGCCTGGGAAAAGAAGCTTCCTAGAGAGATCATTAAAAATTACCATTTCAATTTCTACATGTCCTTGTGGCTCTAATTACTAATGCAAAGGAGGGGAGGAAGCATGATTTACTCATGGTTCTGTAATTATCACAGAGTAATGCAGCTTCTCAAATAAATATTGTCAACAAATTGCCATCAATCCTACTCCCCAAAGCCCCTGCTGTTATTGACAGCATTTCCATCAAGACTCCTCACACAGTGGAGCTAGAGCAGATGGTTCCAGGTGATCAGCAAATCCAGTGATATGGGGACAAATATCAATAACCACCATTATTTGTCAAATATTTTGGGGGGTTAGCTTCAGCAACAAAAGCAGGTATATCCTGAGCTGCCTATTTAAGGGCGATGGATTAGGATAATGCTCAAGGTCTGAACCAGACAGAAACCCTCCATCCAGCATCTCCTCACTGATTAAACAGAGCAGCCTTGTTATAACCCACACTCCAGACTTTAGTATTAGGAGATTTTGCTTTCTTGTCTTGATGTATGAACTCTGTAATTCAGGGTAACTGCTGATCTTCTGACACAGACATGGGAGACAATCACATTACCAAGATGTCTGATAAAATGTCCAGGGCAGAAAGCCTTATGGTGCCAGGATCTCAAGAGAAGAGGTAGAAGGGTTAGGATTGGCAGACAAAATACAGGACTCCCCTGCAACATTTGGGGACTACTTACATTAACAAATTATTATTTGTTTAATTGAAATGTAAACTTCACTTGGTGTCCTGTATTCTTCTTTGCTACATCTGGCAACCCTAAGAGCACCTCCCAGAGAAAAGGGGCAGAAATTAGCTAATTTGTCCCACCTCAACTAGTGATGTCTCCCTTCAGTCATCCTTTGCACAAGGAAGAGAGATTTCTTGTTATAAATATTAATATTCTTATTATTGAATGTTAATTACAGGACAAAATTTTACACTTTGAGGCAGGCCTGAGGTATCTCATTTTGTCTTTCCTTTGAATTCACAAAAATATTAAAACTCTCCCTTGTTACTATAAGCGAAAATAATCTTTGTCTCCTTTCAAGTTATTTCAAGACCCAAGGGCCGTGATGACTACAGATTGGTCTTGGCACTATAATGTTCACTATGGGCCACATTCTCTATTAAAAACCTTATAAATACCAATTCATGCTCATAAACAGCTCATAAAAAATAATAAGTGTTGGAGAGGATGTGAAGAAAAAGGAACCCTCTTACACTGTTTGTGGGAATGTAAATTAGTACAGCCACTATGGAGAATGGTATGGAGGTTCCATAAAAAACTAAAAGCAGACCTACCATATGATCCTGCAACCCCACTCCTGGGCATATATCTGGAAAAAAACATAATTCTAAAAGATACATGCACTCCTATGTTCATTGCAGCACAATTTACAATAGCCAAGACATGGAAGCAACCTAAATGTCCATCGACGGAGGAATGGATAAACAAGATGTGAGATATATATATATATATATATATAAAATATATATATATATGGTGGAATATTACTCAGCCATAAAAAAGAATGAAATAATGTTATTTCCAGCAACATGGGTACACCTAGAGATTATCATAGTAAGTGAGTGAGTGAAGTAAGCCAGACAAAGGAAGACAAATGTCTTATGCTATCACTTATATGTGGAATCTTAAAAAAAAATGATACAAAGGAACTTATTTACAAAACAGAAATGGACCCACAGACCTAGAAAACAAACTTATGATGTTTACGAAGGGGGAAAGGGGCGTATGGATAAATTAGGAGTTTGGGATTAACATAACACACTACTCTATATAAAATATATAGCACAGGGAACTATATTCAATATTTTGCAATAACCTATAAGGGAAAGAATCTGAAACACAAACAAACAAACAAATATATATATGTGTGTGTGTGTGTGTGTGTGCGCGCGCGTAACTGAATCACTTTGCTCTATACCTGAAACTAACAAAATATTGTAGATCAACTATACTTCAATTTTTTTAAATAAGGAAATTGACTCTTAAAGAAAGTTATTTTTATACTTATTTTTAAAGATGAATAAATCAAATTTCATAGAACTTAAGCATCTTGCCCAGGTCATACAGCTAATCAAATGTCAGAGATATGATTCAAACCCACAGGTGACTTCAGGACCCATGTCTGGTGTAACCCACGGAGTAGTTTGGGAGCCTTTCTGTTAGCAAACTGTAAGGATCTTCTGGAAATAGGAACTACATCGCCTTCTTTGTAAGGTGCTTCCCACTTCAAATAAAAAGATCTGCTTGATTTTTTAAATTATTGGATTTCATTAGTGGTAGCCAGTATGAGAATTGTCCCAAGATGTGTTTGCCATGGGATTTGGGCTGCTGGGGCGTCTGAAGTGTGCTATGACCTAGCGGAGAGAGGCCAGAAGGAGGGGTAGTGTTGTTCAAGGACAGGGCTCAGGCTGTGAGCAGTGGAGGTGTTCCACTCCTGAGAAGAGCAAGTCATTCCTGGGATTGTTCCAGAACCTCTGTAGACTCATATCTGAATAATGGGAGTGAGGGCTGCAATAAACAGTGAGTAAGTGCAAAGTTTTTTGTTTGTGGTCTCCTTGAGTCATTAAGAGGACATGTGTAGCAGCAGTTTCTGTGGTGACAGGACACACTGAGTTAGTGTCAGTGGCTTTGGATGGGGATTGGTACCACTGAGGCAGCAATAGCTCCTGGGGAGGAGGGCAGGGCTTGGAGGCAATCACCACACCAGATCAGAGCATGAGAGGAAAGGGCTAAAGGCAGATTTAGTGGGGGGCCTGCGATCACGTGTGAGACCTGAGCCAGAGATTTCAAGAACACTTGAGAGGAAACCAAGATCCCACCAGACAGGTGGGGGCAGAGGTGAGAGAGAACAAACTGATTTGGGGTTATTTTTATAAAATATTCTTCACCCCTGTCTGATTCTCCCTGGAATAATTAGGGTACATTAAAAACAATGGGAACCTCACTCTTTTTATATGACTTTCAAGTTCAAACATAGTCTTCTAAATTCTAACAAGATAATGAGAAAGAAAATGTAAGGAATAATGAGTGTGAATTGTCTCAAAATGTACATCCTAGAATGTCTATCAACATATGATAAATCGGTGCTTATATAGACATGTTAGTTTTCCTTGTCATTAAAAATCCTTAATTCCACAGCAGGGCTAAGGTCAGCTTCCACTAACGGGATTGTGTTATCTAACCCTGCTAAGAATTTCATAACATTTTGTAGCAATCAGTTAGTCAAAATAGTTTCATGCATGTCTTCTATTTTTTCTCATATTTCTTTGAAAATCATGCATGAAGCTATTGCCAGGAATATTTCCCCTTGCATTTGTTTCATGCCTTGCAGATTACCAAGAGCCAACAGAATTATTATCTGTTTTGATTTCATACAAATTCTGGGGGGTTTTGCAGGGAAACATGAATTAGTAGTAGTGGTAAATTATCATTGACTGAGTCTCCATTAAGGGTCAGGCATCATAAAAACAACGAACAATAATGGTTAACATTTGCTGAGGGTTTTTACATCCCAGACATTGTTATAAGCCTTTTCTATGAGTTAATTTACTTGAAGAAATTTCCTATATATACTGGAAAGCCAGACAGAGCCACTGAAGTGTCCTGCTTATTGGGTTGAGAAACTCTTAAAGATGGGTCATTTTCCTGGAAAAGGCTAAACTTAGCCATGTGTTACACACCCCTGTGGTACCCCATCCCTTGACCTGGTGCGACTAGACAGATCCTGCCTGGAAACTGACCCAGAACCAGTTGTCACATGTTCTAATGGAGTCTGTATGGCTGTTGATTGGCTTAAATATAACCAGAGGCATGATGGAGTAGAGCCTAGCCCCCATGTCTCTTGGGTGGCTAAATCATTTCTTAACCCATAGAAGTGATAAATAGAGACAGCATCCAAGTTTGACCAGGTCTGTCCCCTGAGGCCCAAGCCAAGAAGAGACAGGAGTAGCTCTAGAATTTTGGGCTTCATCTCATTAGGCTTCTCCAGGGGCAGTTCACACACAAGGATTCCAAGGCAAAACTGAAGTGGTGAGTTAGCAAGCCAGGATGAAAGGGATGCCTTGTAAACCAGGGACTGAAGTGTGGGTCTGGGAAGAGAAAATGCAGATTGTACTAATCATGTTCCCTCCTCTTCTCTTTCTAGGAATAGTTTGCAAAAAATTAGTATTAATTTAAATGTTCAGTAGAATTCACCAGTAAAGCCATGTGGGCCTGAGATTTTTCTTTGTATTTTTTTAAACTACTAATTCCATCTCTCTACCTATTATAGGGCTATTCAGACATTCTACTTCTTGACTTAGTTTTGTGTCTTTCTAGAGATTTGTGCATTTTATCTAAGTTATCTAACTTATTGGCATACAACTCTTCATAGTATTCCATTAACATTTTTTTTAAATTTCTGTAAGGTTGGTGGTAAAAGATGAATGTTGTGTCCCACCAAAATTCATGTTGAAATCCAATCCTCAGTGTGATGGTATTTGGAAGTAGGGTCTTTGGTAATTAGGTGAGGAGGGTAGCACTCTCATGAATGGGATTAGTGTCCTTATAAGAAAGGCCAGAGAGCTAGCACACTCTCTTTCCATCATGAGAGGATATAAGAAGTCAGCTGTCTGCAGACCAGAAGAGAGCTCTCAGCAGAACCTGGTTACACTGGTCCCTAACCTCAGATTTCCCAGCCTCTAGTACAGTGAAAAATAAATTTTGATTTTTGATAAGCCACCCAGTGCATGGTATTTTGTTATTATAGCAGCCTAAACTGACTAAGAAAGTCAGTAAAAATGTCCCCTCTTTCATTTCTGATATTAGTATTAATTTGAGTCTTCCCCTTTTTTTCTTGGTCAATCTAGTTAATGGGTTGTCAATTATGTTGATATTTTCAAAAAAATAACTTTTGGTTTTGTCGATTTTTCTCTACTGTATTTCAGTTTTTCATTTCATTAATTTCCACTCTAATCATTATTACTCCCTTTCTTCTTGTTTAGGTTTAGTTTGCTCTTTTTTTCTCAGTGCCTTAAAATGAAAAGTTAAATTGTTGAATTTAGATCTTTATTCTTTTCTAATACAGACATTTTTACAGCTATAAATTTCCCTCTAAGTACAACTTTTGTTCTATCACAATTTTTGGTATTTACATCTTCATTTTCATTCATCTCAAACTTTTAAAAAATTTTCCCTGTGACTTATTCTTTGACTCATTGTTTACTTAGGTACACTGCTCAATTTCCACATGTTTGTGGGTTTCCCATACTTCTTTCTGTTATTATTTCCAATTTAATTCCATTGTGATCAAGAACATACTTTGTACAAAATTAATTTTAATTTTGTATTTTACAAAAGTTAACAGCTTTCCTATACATCATTAATGAACAAGAGGAATTTGAAATTAAAAACACAATATCATTAGCACCCCCAAAATGAAGTAGGTATAAATCTAACATGTACAAGATCTGTATGAAGAAAACTACAAAACTCTGATGAACAGAATCAAAGAAAAGCTATAAATGGGGATGTGTTCTATGTCCATGAGTAGAAAGATAACATTATCAAGATGTCAGTTTTCCCAACTTGATCTGTAGATTCAATGCAATCTTGATCAAAATCCTACCAAGTTATTTTATGCACATTAACAAACTAATTCCAAAGTTTATATAGAGAGGCAAAGACTCAGAATAGCTAACATAATATTGAAGGAGAGAACAAAGTTGGGTGACTGACACTATCCAACATCAAGACTTACTATAAAGATACAGCAATCAAGTCAGGGTGGTATTGGCAAAAGAATAGACAAATAGATTAATGAACAGAATAAAGAGCCCAGAGATAGACTCCCATAAATACAGTCAACTGATCTTTGACAACGGAGTAAAAGCAATACAATAGAGTAAAGGTAGTCTCTTTATAAATGGTGCTGAAACAACCAGACATCCACGTACAAAAAAATAAATTTACACAAGATCTTAGATCTTTCATTAAAAGCAACTAAAATTAGATCTCAAACCTGAATGTAAAATTCAAAAATATAAAATTCCTAGAAAATAACATAAGGAGAAAACCTAGATGTTCTTGGGTATGGTAAAACCATTTTTAGATACAATACCAAAGAGACAATCCCTGAAAGAAATGATTGTTAATCTGGACTTCATTAAAATTAAAAACTTCTGCTCTGTGAAAGACAATATCAAGAGAATTGGAAGACAAAGCCACAGACTGGGATAAAATATTTGCAAAAGATATATCTGATAAAGGACTATTATCCAAAATGTACCAAGAATACTTAAAATTCAACAATAAGAAAACAAACCACCCAATTATAAAAGGGGTCAAAGACCATAACAGACAACTCACCACAGAAGATATACAGATGGCAAATAAGCATATGAAAAGATGTTCCACTTCAAATGTCATCAGGGAAATGCAACTTAAAATGACAATGAGATACCACTACATACCTATTAGAATGGCCAAAATCCAGATGAATACGCAAAGCTCAGAGGATTTTTAGGACAGTGAAAATAGTCTGCACAATGCTAAAATGATGGTTACAGGTCATTATGTACATTATATATTTGTCCAAACCCACAGAATGTACAACACCAAGAGTGAATCCTAAGGTAATCTATGGATTTTGGGGGATTATGATGTGTCAATGTAGGTCTTCCTTTGTAAATTATATAGATAGATAGATAAATAGATAGATAGATAGATAGATAGATAGATAGATAGATAGATGATAGATAGATAGATAGATAGATAGATAGATAGATAGATAGATAGATACAGGTTCCTGCTATTTAGTCTTTGACCCCAGTTCCTGACACAGAACTCCTGAATCCCTTGTATTTTCCTGGGTGGTAGAAACATCTTGCATTCTAATAAGGCAACTCTTGATGGGTTCCTGAGTGGGGCTGGGCACCAGAAAGACCAAGCCATAATTAGCAGCTTGGAACTTTCAGTCCTACTGTCATTTTCCAGGAAGAGAAGAACTGGAAATTGAGTTAATAATCAGTCATGCCCTATATGATAAAGTCTTTGTAAAAATCTCTAGACTATATGGTTTGGAGAACTTCTGGCTTGGAGAACACATTCGCATGCCAGGAGGGTGACTCACCCTATTGCCACAGAAATATTTGTGCTCAGGACACTTCCAGACCTTGACCTGTGTATCTCCTCATTGGATTATTGATCTGTATCCCTTATCATATCATTTACTATATAATAAACCAAGATATGTAAGTAAGTGTTTCCTTGAGTCCTGGGAACTGTTCTAGCAAAGGGTTGGGGGAACACTGATTTATGCTGCTTGGTCAGAACAGGTGGCAACTTGGGACTTGTGATTTGCATCTGAAGTGGGGGCAATCTTGTGGGACTTCACCCTTAACCTGTGAAATCTAATACTAACTCCAGGAAGAGTGTCATAACTGAATTGAATTATAGGACACTCAGAGGATTGGTCAGTGTGGGAAAACCCCACACATCTGGTATCAGAAGGGTTCTGAGTGTGGGTAGAAAAATAACAGAAGAGTTTTTCCCTCTCCATATATGTAATTACTTGGAAGCATCCTCATGTCCACACTTTCTAAGATACATTCAGAGGAAATCATGTTATAACAAGATTCAACCCCCAAATCAAATCTCGAGTGTTACATCTACAGTAATAGTGTTACATCTACATCCTTCAATGGATGAATTTGTCTATTTACTTTATGCTGCCATAACTATTCCCACTCCATGCCCACATGACCACCACCAAATACCACAAGAGCAGTGCTGGGTTATATCAGACACAAGGGAGTTCTAGGGATGAAATGGGGTACCCCAAGGCAGACTCTAAACAGCACTTATCCAGCTGACCTCCATTCCTTTCATAACATCATAGGAGGAAATACATGGAATTCTAGGAGGAAATAAATGGAATTCTAGAATCCTGTTGACCCTGGCCAAAGACCCTAATCATCCTTTAATTGTATTGATAGTATGACTTTCAACCACATTAACTCCTGGAATTTCATGATACTCAACTGTAAAATGGAGATAAAAATGCCTTCATTATAGGCTTGTTGTGAGCACCGAATGAGATATGGGTACAAACAAGCTTTGATAACTGTAGAGTGATGTGTTAATATTAATAGTTGTTGTCTTATGCCTCACAGATCTCCTACTTTGACCTCAGCCAGTGAGCAGAGGCCACACTCTACTTGAGTCTAAACAATAATTCACAAAGAGTGAGAAGAAAAGGGTTTCCAATCAACTCTACTTCTATGGGGAAAAAAAATAAATCAAAACTGTCCCAAGCTTCCAACTTCTTATTATGCCCGAAAAGTAAAAAGTATGCTTCAGAAGGCCCTGAACCAAGATGGTGGAGTAGAAGATCATGCTCTCACTCCCCCTTGTGAGAACACCAGAATCACAACTAGCTGCTGGACAATCATTGACAGAAAGACACTGGAACTCACCAAAAAAGATACCACACATCCAAAGACAAAGGAGAAGCCACAATGAGACTGTAGGAGGGGCATCATCCAATAAAATCAAATCCCATAACTACTGGGAGGGTGACTCACAAACTGGAGAACACTTATACCACAGAAGTCCACCAACTGGAGTGAAAGTTCTGAGCCCCACATCAGGCTTCCCAACCTGGGGATCCGGCAATGGGAGGAGAAATTCCTAGAGAATCAGACTATGAAGGCTAGCGAGATTTGATTGCAGGATTTTGACAGGACTGGGGGAACCAGAGACTCCACCCTTGGAGGACACACACAAAGTAGTGTGTGCATCGGGACCCATGGGAAGGAGCAGTGACCCCAAAGGAGACTGAACCAGACATATGTGCTAGTGTTAGAGGGTCTCCTGCAGAGGCAGGGGGTGGCTGTGGCTCACTGTGGGGACAAGGACACTGGCAGCAGACCTTCTGGGAAGTACTCCTTGACATGAGCCCTCACAGAGTCTGCCATTAGCTCCACCAAAGAGCACAGGTAGGCTGTAGTGTTGGGTTGCCTCAGGCCAAAGAACCAACAGGGAGGGAACCCAGCCCCACCCATCAGCAGTCAAGCAGATTAAAGTTTTACTGAGCTCTGCCCACCAGAGCAACAGTCAACTCTACCCTCCACCAGTACCTGCCATCAGGAAACTTGCAGAAGCCTCTTAGATAGCCTCATCCACCAGAGGGAAGACAGCAGAAGCAAGAAGAACTACAATCCTGCAACCTGTGGAACAAAAATCACATTCACAGAAAGATAGATAGTATGAAAAGGCAGAGGGCTATATACCAGATGAAAAAACAAGATAAAACCCCAGAAAAACAACTAAATGAAGTGGAGATGGTAACCTTCCAGAAAAAGAATTCAGAATAATGATAGTGAAGATGATCCAGGACCTCGGAGAAAGAATGGAGGTAAAGACCGAGAAGATGCAAGAAATGTTTAACAAAGACCTAGAAGAATTAAAGAACAAACAAACAGAGATGAACAATACAATAACTGAAATGAAAACTACACTAGAAGGAATCAATAGCAGAATAACTGAAGCAGAAGAACAGATAAGTGACCTGGAAGACAGAATGGTGGAATTCACTGCTGCAGAACAGAATAAAGAAAAAAAAAATGAAAAGAAATGAAAACAGCCTAAGAGACGACTGGGACAACATTAAACACAATAACATTCACATTATAGGGGTCCCAAAAGGAGAAGAGAGAGAGAAAAGATCAGAGAAAATATTTGAAGAGATTATAGTAAAAACTTCCCTAACATGGGACAGGATATAGCCACCCAAGTCCAGGAAGTGCAGCAAGTCCCATACAGGATAAACCCAATGAGAAACATGCTGAGACATACAGTAATCAAATTGGCAAAATTAAACAAAAAGAAAAATTATTTAAAGCAGCAAGGGAAAAATGACAAATAATGTACAAGGGAACTCCCATAAGGTTAAGAGCTGATTTCTCAGAAGAAATTCTACAAGCAAGAAGGGAGTGGCATGATATACTTAAAGTGATGAAACGGAAGAACCTACAGCCAAGATTACTCTACCCAGCAAGGAGATTCAATGGAGAAATCAAAAGCTTTACAGACAAGCAAAACCTAAGAGAATTCAGCACCACCAAACCAGCTCTACAACAAATGCTAAAGGAACTTCTCTAAGTGGAAAACACAAGAGAAGAAAAGGACCTACGAAAACACCCCAAAACAATTAAGAAGATGGTAATAGGAACATACATATCGATAATTACCTTAAACGTGAATGGAATAAAGGCTCCAACCAAAAGACACAGCCTTGCTGAATGAATACAAAAACAAGACCCATATATATGCTGTCTACAAGAGACCCACTTCAGACCTGGGGACAAATACAGACTGAAAGTGAGGGGATGGTAAAAGATATTCCATGAAAATGGAAATCAAAAGAAAGCTGGAGTAACAATACTCATATCAGACAAAATAGACTTTAAAATAAAGAATGTTACAAGAGACAAGGAAGAACACTACATAATGATCAAGGGATCAATCCAAGAAGATATAACAATTATAAATATATCTGCATCCAACATAGGAGCACCTCAATACATAAGGCAATGGCTAACAGCTACTAAAGAGGAAATCAACAGTAACACAAAAATAGTGGGGGATTTTAACACCTCACTTACACCAATGGACAGAAAATCCAAACAGAAAATTAATAAGGAAAAACAAACTTTAAATGACACAATAAACCAGATAGATTTAATTGATATTTATAGGACATTCCATCACAAAACAGCAGATTACACTTTCTTCTCAAGTGTGCACAGAACAGTCTCCAGGAGAGATCACATCTTGAGTCACAAATCAAGCCTCATTAAATTTAAGACAATTGAAATCATATCAAGGAACTTTCCTGACCACAATGTTATGAGATTAGAAATGAATTACAGGGGAGAAAAGGTAAAAAACACAAACACATGGAGGCTAAACAATACGTTACTAAATAAACAAAAGATAACTGAAGAAATAAAAGAGGAAATCAAAAATTACCTAGAGACAAATGACAATGAAACACAATGATCCAAAACCTATGGGATGCAGCAAAAGCAGTTGTAAGAGGGAAGTTTATAGCTATACAAGCCTACCTCAAGAAACAAGAAAAATCTCAAATAAACAATATAACTTTACACCTAAAGGGAATAGAGAAATAAAAACAAACAAAACCCAAAGATAGCAGAAGGAAAGAAATCATAAAGATCAGAGCAGAAATAAATGAAATAGAAACAAAGAAAACAATAACAAAGATCAATAAAACTAAAAGTTGGTTCTTTGAGAAGATAAACAAAATTGATAAACAATTAGCCATACTCATCAAGCAAAAGAGGGAGAGGACTCATATCAATAAAATTAGAAACGAAAAATGAGAAGTTACAACAGACAACACAGAAATACAAATCATCCTAAGAGACTACTACAGGCAACTCTATGCCAATAAAATGGACAACCTGGAAGAAACGGACAAATTCTTAGAAAGGTATAACCTTCCAAGACTGAACCTGGAGGAAATAGAAATATGAACAGACCAATCACAAGTAATGAAATTGAAACTGTGATTTAAAATCTTCCAACAAACAAAAGTCCAGGACCAGATGCCTTCAAAAGTGAATTCTATCAAACATTTAGAGTACAGCTAACACCCATCCTTCTCAAACTTCCAAAAAAATTGCAGAGGAAGGAACAATCCCAAACTCATTCTATGAGGCCACCATCACCCTGATACTGAAACCAGACAAAGATACTACAAAATAAGAAAATTACAGACCAATATCACTGATTTATACAGATGCAAAAATTCTCAACAAAATACTAACAAACAGAATCCAACAACACATTAAAAGGATCATACACTATGATCAAGTGGGATTTATCCCAGCAATGCAAGGATTCTTCAGTATATGTAAATCAATCAATGTAATACACCATATTAACAAATTGAAGAAGAAAAATCATATTGCATCTCAATAGATGCAGAAAACACTTTTGACAAAATTCAACACCCATTTATGATAAAAAACGCTCCAGAAAGTGGACATAGAGGGAACCTACCTCAACAACATAAAAGCCATTTACCACAAACACACAGCAAACATCATTCTCAATGGTGAAAAACTGAAAGCATTTCCTCTAAAATCAGGAACAAGACAAATATGTCCACTCTCACCACTATCATTCAACATAGTTTTGGAAGTCCTACCCATGGCAATAAGAGAAGAAAAAGAAACAAGAGGAATACAAATTGGAAAAGAAGAAGTAAAACTGTCACTCTTTGCAGATGACATGATACTATACATAGAGAATCCTAAAGATGCCACCAGAAAACTACTAGAGTTAATCAATGAATTTGGTTAAGTTGCAGGATACAAAATTAATGCACAGAAATCTCTTGCATTTCTATACACTAATGATGAAAAATCTGAAAGAGAAATTAAGGAAACACTCTCATTTACCATTGCAACAAAAAGAATAAAATACTTAGGAATAAACCTACCTAGGGAGACAAAAGACCTCTATGCAGAAAAGTATAAGACACTGATGAAAGAAATTAAAGATGATACCAACAGATGGAGAGATATACCATGTTCTTGGATTGGAAGAATCAATATTGTGAAAATGACTATACTACCCAAAGCAATCTACAAATTCAATGCAATCCCTATCAAATTACCCAATGGCATTTTTTACATAACTAGAAAAAAAATCTTAAAATTTGTATGGAGACACAAAAGACCCCGAATAGCCAAAGCAGTCTTGAGGGAAAAAAACGGAGCTGGAGGAATCAGACTCCCTGACTTCAGACTATACTACAAAGTTACAGTAATCAAGACAGTATGGTACTGGCACAAAAACAGAAACATAGATAAATGGAACAAGATAGAAAGCGCAGAAAAAGACCCACACACCTATGGTCAACTAATCTGTGACAAAGGAGGCAAGGATATACAATGGAGAAAAGACAGCCTCTTCAATAAGTGGTGCTGAGAAAACTGGACAGCTATATGTAAAAGAATGAAATTAGAACACTCCCTAACACCATACACAAAAATAAACTCAAAATGGATTACAGACCTAAATGTAAGACCAGACACTATAAAACTCTTAGAGGAAAACGTAGGAAGAACACTCTTTGATATAAATCACAGCAAATCCTTTTTGATCCACCTTCTAGAGTAATGGAAATAAAAACAAAAATAAACAAATGGGACCTAATGAAATTTAAAAGCTTTTGCACAGCAAAGGAAACCATAAACAAGATGAAAAGACAACCCTCAGAATGGGAGAAAATATTTGCAAACAAATCAACGGGCAAAGGATTAATCTTTTAATTATATATAAATATATAATATTTATATAAACAGCTCATGCAGCTCAATATTAAAAAAACAAACAACCCAATCCAAAAATGGACAGAACAGCTAAATAGACATTTCTCCAAAGAAGACATACAGATGGCCAAGAAGCACATGAAAAGGTGCCCAACATCACTAATTATTAGACAAATGCAAATCAAAACTACAATGAGGTATCACCTCACACCAGTTAGAATGGGCATCATCAAAAAATCTACAAACAACAAATGTTGGAGAGGGTGTGGAGAAAAGAGAACCCACTTGCACTGTTGGCGGGAATGTAAATTGATACAGCCACTATGGAGAACAGTATGGAGGTCGTTAAAAAACTAAAAATTGAATTACCATATGATACAGCAATCCCACTACTGGGCATATACCCAGAGAAAACCATAATTCAAGAAGACACATGCACCCCAATGTTCATTTCAGAACTATTTAGAATATCCTGGTCATGGAAGCAACCTAAATGCCCTTTGACAGACGAATGGATAAAGAAGTTGTGGTACATATATACAATGGAATATTGCTCAGCCATAGTAAGGAACGAAATTGGGTCATTTATTGAGACATGGATGGATCTAGAGACTGTCATACAGAGTGAAGTAAGTCAGAAAGAGAAAAACAAATATTGTATATTAACGCATGTATGTGGAACCTAGAAAAATGGTACAGATGAACCAGTTTGCAGGGCAGAAGTTGAGACACTGATGTAGAGAACAAACGTATGGACACCAAGGGGTTAAAGCCCTGGGGGCGTGTGGATGGTCGTGTGATGAATTGGGAGATTGGGATTGACATGTATACACTGATGTGTATAAAATTGATGGCTAATAAAAACCTGCGGTATAAATAAATTAAATAAATAAAATTCAAAAAAGTTTTTAAAAAAGTATGTTTCAGGGCTTCCCTGGTGGCGCAGTGGTTGAGAGTTCGCCTGCCGATGCAGGGTACACGGGTTCGTGCCCCGAACCAGGAGGATCCCACAGGCCGCAGAGCGGCTGGGCCCGTGAGCCATGGCCGCTGAGCCTGCGCGTCCGGAGCCTGTGCTCCGCAGCGGGAGAGGCCGCAACAGTGAGCGGCCTGTGTACCGCAAAAAACAAAAACAAAAACAAAAAATATGCTTCAAAGCATACCCCTCCCATTTCAGAATGAACCATGTTACTAATCACGAATAGTAAAATCAAACTCAAAGGGCTGGAATGCTTGGTAATTTTTTTCAGCCTTTGAAAGATGAAGCATTTAATTATGCATTCTTTAATCAGTTTGTAATTCTTACAAAAGGCACATGAGGAATGTTAATGGTGGGGGCGTGCTGTATGGAGATGGTGCAGCATATTTGATATTCAAGAGCCATTCCATGGAAGCGGTTCACTGTGTACATTGGAACTGTCACCAGCTTTGTTCAGCTATAAAGAACTCCTAAAGGCAGCTCCCATTGGCACAGTGAGGGTGGAGAAGGAAGGAAAGATTCTTTACAGAGTAAGGTTGGCCAAGGTCATCACCTAGGGAGTTTACTGCTTAATTATATCAGCTTTGTGGTACAATCAGGGATTGTGTTAAGATGACATTTTTGTGTTGGACATTCCCAGAAGTCATGGGTCTCGATTGCCACTTTTGTATTGTTCATTTCTGCTAGTGTTATGCATTCCTCACAGAACTGGTTCCCTTGAGTAGAAGCCAAAAGCATTTCAAATTCAAAGAAATACAGAGTATGTTGAAGGTAATCAGGACCAAGAAGCCTGCTCCATAGACCAAACACCAAGCCATGGGGGTGTCATCACTGTGCTGCCACTGATTCAGTCAGTGGGTGCCTGGACAGACCTTGCTCTCAAGAAGAGGAGCTGGTTTTCTGTGCAAACTATAAAGTGTGACTTAAATTCAAATAAGGTTGGCTCTGCCTGCTCACAGAAGGATATTGGGTAGATTGTTTGCAAATGTGTCCCCAATTATTCCCCTCCCTGCATCCACATTTGTTTGCAAGGTGATTTTGCAGTTCTTCCCATCAAATATCTATTTCATAACCTTTTGAGTCTGAGTTGGACTTGTACTTGTTTTGGCCAAAGATACACAGAAGAATTGACATTGTGCCAGTTTCGAGCTTACATCTCAGTTGACCTTACACACGTTTTTGTGGAACCCTCCAAGCCACCAAGTGAACAAGCTCAGGCCAGCCTTCTGGATAATGAGAGACCCATGGCCCAGCCAACAGCCAGCAAACCCCAGAAGCAGAGCATCCTAGTTGACTAGCAACTGATCACAGGCACACATATAAGCCTGACTGTACCCATCCAACCCATAGAATTGCAAGCTAAATAAATAGTGGCTCTTTTAAACCACAAAATTTCAGGGTAGTTTGCTGTACAACAAAAGCTGCATAGTGAAATGTATTCCATACATAGCCCATCCTGGTGGCAATCGCTCTGGGAAAGATGATGACAGAGAAACAAAAGCAGATGGTTTCTGAGGGACAGGTGCAAATGTTAGTCAAGTGTCAGTTCTAGAACGAGATTCCACATCTGAACCATCTATGGAGCCCCACCCCCTGTCACAAGGCTTGGTCTGCCCACCTGGGTGAGTGTAAGCACCAGCCTCTGGGTGCTGCTCTGCATGTCCCGAAGTAGCCCAACTCCAGCTGTGACCCACCACTCCTTGTGCTCAATTTCCCTGTTTCTTTGACCAAATTTTTCTCCCTACCTCAGTCCCCACTACTCACCTTCTCCCATTTATTCTGATAACCTGATTGAGCTCAGTATGATTCTTCTGCTCCTCCCTCATTCACAATTTCTTGCTTCTGTCCACACCACTAGACAGAAACTACTCACCCCAAGGTCATTAATGGCCTCCTAATAGCTTTGTCTCCATTTCCCTCTTATTCAACATCACTGCAGTACTTGACCTTGTTCTCTGCGACCTCCTTTCAAGAGAGCTGACTTAGGATAGTTTCCAAAAATATTATGTCAAAGAATCCTTTCATTCAAGAAAGGCTTAAGGCTTGAACATGATTATAGTGAGAGACTTGCCTAGTCAGAATCCTTTCCAAATGATAGCAGTATTTCTGACTCCAAAGGGAAGACTGTGACAGTAAAAAGGTGGTACAGGTATAAATAACAGACTTGTAGTTGCCAAGGGGGAGGGGGCTGGAGGAGGGATGGATTGGGAGTTTGGGATTAGCAGATGCAAACTCTTATTTGTAGAATGGATAAACAACAAGTTCCTATTATATAGCATGGGGAACTATAGTCAATATCCTGTGATAAACCATAATGGAAAAGAATATGAAAAAGTATGTATATATATGTATATGTATAACTGAATCACTTTTCTGTACAGCAGAAATTAATGCAACATTGTAAATCAACTATACTTTCATAAAATAAATTTTTTTAAAAAAATAAATAATTTAAAGGGTGGTAAAGACATGCTGTGTGATTCTTCATGTTCTTAGCATGTTTCAAGCCAAGTCTAATTTTTTAAAGGGCGTGATTACATCTAAAAGGATAGAAGGTAGAATCAAAAGAACACTAAACTAGGATTCAGGGGTTCCGAAATGAGTCTCAGTTCTGCACTTAGCATAAGTCCATCTTTGTAAGTTGCTTAATATCTTTGAATGGCATCTATATTATCAGATCGTGCACTCCTTGAGGGTAAGGATTCTTTTTATACTTCTTGGTGCCCACAGAGCCTAGCACAATGCCTGCAACATAGTAGATGGTCAATACACGTTTAAATGTTTACTGACTGAATTTTGAAAGAAAGAATGAAAGACCTGCAGTTTATATACATAAAATTATAAACACTAATGGTATCACCATCACATCCTTTAATGCCAAAACTGCCAGCATACAAGTCCCCCATTGTGCTCTTACCCTCTCACAGATTTGTTCTTGATGGTCACATAAACACTTCCCCCTGAATGGGGGAGACAGCAATGGTGCAAACAATGAACCAAAGTCAGAGTCACCTGAAAAGCTTATTTTTCAAAGTCCATATTCCAGGGTTCCACGCTCATAGAATCTGATTTGGAAATATTAGTTGGGCCCAAGAGACTTTTTTTTGATAGATCTTTATTGGAATATAATTGCTTCACAATACCGTGTTAGTTTCTGTTGCACAGCAAAGCGAATCAGCCATATGCATACACATGTCCCCATATCCCCGCCCTCTTGACCCTCCCTCCCATCCTCTCTCTCCCACCCCTCTAGGTCATCACAAAGCACCAAGCCAATCTCCCTGTGCTATGTTGTTGCTTCCCACCAGCCAAGTATTTTACATTCGGTAGTGTGTATATGTCGATGTTACTCTCACTTTGCCCCAGCTTTGCCCTCCCACCTCATGTCATCAAGTCCATTCTCTATGTCTATCTCTTTATTAGGAGACTTTCTTAAAAATCAAGCTCTCCAAGTGATCCTGATGCCAATGGTCTTTTGTCACAATTTGAGAAACACTGCCCTCACCCTTCAAAAGCTTACATTTCATCCTGAATCTTCCCTCATACCTGCCCTGCTGAAGGATGTCATCCACACACTGAGGGTCTTGCATTTTTAACCCTCTCAGCTCAGACCCAAGACTTCAAATGCATCTAACTCTCTGCCACACAGAGAGAAATGGGTATCTGGCCTCCGCAGGTGGCTGGGTTCTTCTGCCAAACAGTAATTCAGAGCTCATGGCTACGACTTACTTAGACAGGCTCAGTCCCCTAGGAAGTTATGAGTCAGAACATCCTTTTCAGTCTTGAAAGTGATTAGCAAAGCAGAATAGAGTCTTTGAAACATTGTTTTCCTCCATAACAAAGAGATGAACATGCATCTATTTAAATTAGGACCGTTGTTATAGAAACTACCTATTTTAAGTGAATGATAAAGAACACACTCCATTGAAATGAACAAGCTTTTAGTAGAGCTTGGGAGGCCTTATTTGTTCTAAATGCACATCTTGGCTGACTGACCGGACATTCAGATGTGTTCGTGGCTCCTCTGGAGTTCTCCCCTCCCTTCAAACAAAGGTCATTGGGCTCCAGAATACCCCAAATCCTTTTAAATCCCAGACCCTACTTAAACACAAGAGAGATTGATTTGACCACCCTCTTTTCCTGTAGCAAATGAGTTTTAAAATATAAAATATATAATTCTCTAGTGAATTTCATCATCACCTTGGTGAAAACAATTGTGGACCTCCTTCTTTGACCCCATCGTGTAAAGGAAAGAGAAAACCTTGAACCAGGCTGCAGGTCAGCTCACTGGGATCCTAGGGAGGTTACCTCCTTGTACCTAAATGGCCTTAGGCAAATTTTTAAATGAGGCCTCCTGCCTAAGCCAGAAGGTTCCCCCTCTGCTGTCTTCCCCTCCTTCCACCCTGCCCCCTACTATCCCAGTACTTGGAAAGTGTCACAAAGACCTTCTGTTGAAGAAGACACTTTGAACTGGGCTGCTTCCACCTCAGTATCTGCAGCAAACTCCTTCTGAAAGGGCCAGATAGAAAATATTTTAGGCACAACTCTTCAACTCTGCCATTGCAGCAGGGAACAAGCCATAGACAATATGTAGGTGAATGAGCACAGCTGTGTTCCTATAAAAGCTTATTTACTAAAACACGTGGCAGGCTGCATTTGACCCATGGGCCACAGATTGCCAAGCCCAGATGTAGTAGATTCTGTCGTGTGCTGCCTGAATTGCCCCCTCCAGGACTAAAGTACTCACAGTTCTAGATGCTGGGAATTGTAGCAGCTGAAAGTTCCCAGCTGAGTCCCTGCATGGGACCTGTTCTTACCTTACAAAAGGTACAGTCTGTCTCCTCAGGAGCGGCCCACATCCCATGGCTGGTGATTGGGAATGCAGAGGTGGCATCCACGTGGCCCAATCCAGGACACAGCTCTGAAAGGCCCTCCCAGCTCCAGAGTCCCTGTAGCATTGACTGAGGCCCTTTGTGTGAATGCATCACAGTTCAGCTTCTGTCTCTCCCCAATCTTGTTTCCCTCATTCCCAACAGGAGTCAGTCCTGAGAGCACCACCCAATAAACTTTGTGCTCTCAAATCTCCAAAGCATAGTCAGCCTCCCAGAAAACCCAACTAGAGACAAGCACTGGGCCTCTCCTTCTGTCCTTACTCTCCATCCCTAGCCCACACTGGTGGGCTTACTTACCTCTTAACTGGCCCCATGATGCTGACTGCGCTCCTGTGCACACCATTGACCAAGAGAATTTTGGGAACACACCTGATCCCTCTGCTCAGGCCACCACCACTGCCGCCCACTCAGGACAGCTGCTCACAAGTGAGTCTCAAACTGTGCCTTGTAAAAATGCAAATTCCAGATCCCCACACCTGGATAATGTTACAGTAGATCTGAGGTGGGGTTTAGGAATCTATATACTTAACAAGCATAAACAAGCACCACAGGTGATTCTAAACTTTGTGGTTTATGAACCATTCACTAAAACTACACTATACTTGTGCATAGTAGCTGCTGATTCAAGATACATAGTAGCTGATTCAAGACACATTTCTAAGCACTTCCTGTGCTGAGAGTTATAATCCAAGACATATTGTTACATATGTACAGGATATGCAAACAACAGGCTAAGAACAACCAAATGAATATATTCACAATCAGAATTGCACATAGAATTTCAAAAGCATATCTTTCTTATAAGCCAGACAGAAAAAGACAAATGTCATATGATATTGCTTATATATGGAATCTAACAAAAACAAACAAAAAAGATACAAATGAATTTATTTACAAAACAGAAATAGACCCACAGACATAGAAAACAAACTTATGGTTACCAAAGAGGAAGGGGGGGAGGGATAAATCAGGAGTTTAGTATTAACAAATACACACTATTATATATAAAATAGATAAACAACAAGGACCTATACTGTATAGTACAGGGAATTATACTTAATATTTTATAATAACCTTATAAGGGAAAAGAATCTGAAAAAGAATATATATTTATATATATATGTGTGTGTGTGTATATGTATAACTGATTCACTGTGCTATACACCTGAAACTAACACAACATTGTAAATCAACTATACTTTGATAAAAAAGCATATCTTCCTCGAGAATAAGAGACACTCATTATATATAATTGAGATGAGAGCAGAGTTAGAAGGGTTGAACTTGGGAAGAGGTTCCAAACTCAAATAGGAATACTGGACAGGCAGGAAAGCTAAGGCCGTGATAGAGCGGGAAGCAATATAATAGGGTTGCTAGGGACTGTGGCGTACCCTCTCCAATAGTTGTGAAATGTGAAAATGGGGAAATGTTGTTGCTAGATCATCTAATATTTCTAAGAATAGTCTAGAACGGCATACTGCTGACATAAAGCCTACAGGTTTTTAAATACTGGCTCATAATGACTTTTTCTTAAGTCTGTAAATTCAGTTATGCCCTCAGGACCTCAGTACTAGCTGAAATCTTCTGAGAGTAACAAATAGGGTATTTGCTCTATTTCTGAAAAAGAAATATTCCTATGTTCCCAAGGAGCATAGTCAGAGGAGTCCCAGAACCGTCTGAGTAGAAAAACACCACAGATGTTCTTTAATGAAGCAGAAGGGACCAGAAGTTGAGGTTATGAGATACACAGAGTCCAGGTCACATGTAAAAAGTCCCAGGAAGAGAGTTCAGTGAGGGGCAGATGGGATGGGCGACTGGAGATACACTTAGCATCAACCTTGGGGAGGAGCAGTTGGCTCGGCCATATGGGGAAGAAGCCTGCCTGAACAGAGGCTGACTCCAGGAAAGACAGGATGGGGCTCTGTCCCCAGATCACAGAGGTTGGGCAGGTTAGAACTCATGCAGGAATTGGGGTCAAATTCAAGTTATCTCATGCTGATGGGCAGGATACAACCACTTACCAGGTAACAGAGGCCGGGGTTATCCCAGGCCCACCACACAGCCACAGGGGATGTTATAGTTTCAACTCAGATTGACAAGCCAAGAACATGTTACAGTAACTCTTATTTTTCTTTGTTTGCTTGTTTTAGTTGGAAAGCCAGTTGTGGTTTTATTTTAGAAGACAAAAGAACTGACATCAGAACTGGCATATTTGAATGAGAATAAATTCAAAAGATTAAGCAAGTTTCTTGAATATGTCTTATCTTGGTTATAGTTCTTAATTTAAAGGCAGGAAAGGAAAGAGACCCAGATGTTAGACATACTTCTACCACTAGTGGATTTGGTGCCAAGTCAGTGCCCCACCTCCCTGGTTTATGTGTTCTAGAAATAAGGTGTGGAGAGCATCATCCCTCAGTCCCTTTCAGCATAAATGGTGGTCATCTCAATCTAAATATTTAGGCCTTGTTGGCTTACAAGTAACAGAAAACATAACCCAAAAAGGTTTAAGCAAGAAAAGATTTATTATCTTATACAATTGAAAAATCCATAGGGAAATCAGGCGTGAATTGATCAGGGCTCCAATGATGTTCCCAGAAGTCTTTCTTCCTCTTTATTTCTTGGCTCTTTGTCTAGATGTTGAATCCATGCTTAGCACTCACATGAGAGCAACATGGCTACAACAGCACACAAACTACATTGTTTTTTTGTTCTAATCCAGTGGAAAGAACATTTGCCCCTGTCCCATATGCCTCAGTAAGCATCTAAAGATGTCTCATGGGCTTAATAATGAACCTCTGACCCAGGTAAAACTCATCTTCATTGCCAGAAGGCATGCAATGATTTGATTGGCTTAGGTAACATGGAGTTGGGTAACTGGAGTTGGAGAGTAGAATTTTACCAGTGAAACGAGGAAGGTGGAGCCCCCCTCCAAGGAGTCGGTAGTAAAACTGAGATAGACAGAAAATGGCTGCCAAAACAAAGGCAAATGTAATCTGACCTTGTGATTTCATTACATGTCATCTGCATTACTCAAACTGTCTTTTCAAATGCATCCCTTCTAATAGGTTCATTAGGTCATGCTCATAAAAATGCAAAAGAAGTAATTATAATAATCTACTTTGTGCTGGTGTTTTGGTCATTTCCAAAGCCTTTAGCATGCTAGACAGACTACATCTTGGTTTTTCAGATTTTAAAAAGATTGCTGTTGTTTTGTTGTTGTTTATCAGAAGGCATCCCTGGCTTAGGTACTGAAAGCAAGAACTAGTCCAAAGCAAATGTAACCCAGGCTACTGTTTTTTGTTTTGTTTTTGTTTTTTAAACATCTTTATTGGAGTATAATTGCTTTACAATGGTGTGTTAGTTTCTGCTTTATAACAAACTGAATCAGCTATACGTATACATATGTATATGGATACATATACATATATCCCCATATCTCCTCCCTCTTGTGTCTCCCTCTCACCCTTCCTCGGTCATAAAGCACCGAGCTGATCTCCCTGTGCTGTGTGGCTGCTTCCCACTAGCTATCTATTTTACATTTGGTAGTATATATAAGTCCATGCCACTCTCTCACTTCGTCCCAGCTTACCCTTCCCCCTCCCTGTGTCCTCAAGTCCATTCTCTACATCTGCATCTTTATTCCTGTCCTGCCCCTAGGTACTGTTTTTGGTTCTTTTAGAAGAAAGTTACTCACATTCTCCTAACTGGAACTGTTACCCGCGATTTTTCACTCTGGTGATGACTTTGTAGACCTCAAGAATACCAGCTGATAAGCATGAGCCCAATCCCACTCATTAGGCATCAAAATAAGAAGATACAAAGGCACATAAGGTTTGGGGAGAATATCAGATGGAAAATTGTCTAATTAGATTTTACAGAGTTCAGGACAGCCAATAGGACAGAATTTAAGATAGAGATTTATAAATTAGCAGATAGAATTCTCTGCTTGCATTCTCTGTACTCCTAGAGTGTCTAAAGAATCTGCCCTCTATGAAACTAAGGGAAGGTAAGACCCACTTGCCTTTGCAGCCTGAAGATGAATTCATTGGCCCCCAAATGCAGCTACATGCTGGCAACTATTAAATCTCCCTCCTTGATTTTGGCTCTGTTTCTTTGGAAAAGTTTTGGGGTGACATGATGGGTGATCTAGTAATTAAGTGGATCACAAACAGCAGGAAACACTGCTTATGGAACTCTATTCCAGCTTGCTTAAATGAGCTACCTGCAGGTATTCTGTAAGACATAGTGATGGCACAAAACTTAGGCAATTCATAAAAGGGAAGAAATCTAGGCCATGTGTGTCACTAAAGTTTCGAGTACACAGAAATGCAGGAAAGCTACCATGCAGATAGTACGGGTCCTCATTAGTGTGGAGTTGAATTCACAGTTATCTCTACTGACTTACCACAATGCTAAATGTGCCAACCACCCTTCTAACCCACAGAAATACACAAGAGCCTTATGTCTCATGATGGCTATCTTGTAAATTGCACTTGCCTTTTTGCAAATAATCAAGTTTTAAAATTTAATTTGCTGCAATTTATTTTGCTGTTGTTTTTTTCCCAGCCTAGGCTTTCTCAAGGCAGGAGGCTCCATTCAATGAAGGCGCAGCTCCAATCAGCCCTCACAAGAGAAAAGGATGCACTAGAAAAACTTGGGGAGGAAACATACTCCCAGTGAACTAGCGGGTGTAGGTAACTAGTTGGATTCTTTTACTGTCACACCTCATATTTCCCTTCTTATTTCTTCATAGCTGGGTATCTTCCCTCCCTCAAACAGAGCATGTATTTTCCCCTTTTCATATTCTCTTTGGTATCCATCTCCCAAAGCATGAATATTTGTTATAGATATATTAGCAGCTGTGTGCCTAAAGATAAGGTATGGAGTAATCTCAAAAATTTCTCCTTTGCCCTCTGCACAACAAAAACTGTTCTTCATAAACCATGAACCAATAACTATGTGTCTTTAACTCATCATATTAGCAAAACATCTTATGGGCGTGGACTTCTGTGTGTGTGTTGCGCCAGAGGGTAGAGAAGAGGAAGGTTAATTACCCTCTCCCTAGAGGTCAGCTCTGGTCTCTACCTGCCTTGGTATCATAAATTGTTCTGAAAAATAAAGGTCCAGTGGAAAATGCCACTCATTCTATGGCTGTCTTAAAGACACAATAGTGCCACAATAGTCCTGCATAACAAACAACCCCCAAAACTCTGGCTTACAACAAACAATTATTCTGACACTCACAAGTCGGCAGGTTGACAATAACTTGGCTGATCTATGTTGGGCTCAGTTGGACACTTCTGCTTCAGGCTGAAGATTAGCTGGTGTGGCTCTGGGCTATACTGTTGGGTTCAGGCCAGCCTCTGGAGTGCTCCCTCTGAGACCCAGACTGAAGGAGCCATAGCTGCCTAGGGGACACTCTTGCACAAGCATACTTCAAGCTTCTGCTCATATCAGGTCTGCAAACATCCCATTGGCCAAAGCAAGACACATGGCTAAACACAAGTCAAGGGGCGCCAGCTATAAGGCCACAGCTTGAGCATGGGTGTGTAATTCTACTACTTCCTACACTCCATTAGCTTTCTGGAGTTCCTTCCATCCTGTTCTCATCCCACCAACATTTCAGCTACTACCCCAGAAGTTCCCAACTTTGTTTTGAGCACAAGACTCTGTTCAGACTCATAGCTACCAAAATTAGTTCCATGGAAGACATTTCATGCTAATCTATACACAGTTGACTAGATGCATGACCACAGAACGTGGCTTGATTTTCAAGCACAGTGCACACCAGTGAGAGAAAAACAGGAGAGGCTCTTGGAAATCCCATTCTTTATAAACACGCATGTGCTGTATCTACACAAAGTTACCAGAAAGAATCTGAATCTGCAAGCCTAGCCTCACACAGAATTTGAAAATTTTCTAAGACTATGCGAGGAAATGACACAAAAATCCTTTGCAAATTATGTGTCCTCCCTTTGGGTTTGCAAAGCCATGTCTTTGCCTCTTGCAGCTGTTGTCAGGTGATCGGTGCTGACTCTTTGAGTAGATTTACTGCAGTAATTGCTGCAGTAATTGTCTAGCTCTCCTCCACATCAGCAAGAGTCTTGGAAATCTGGCCCAGGAGTCTGAGCTGGGATGTGAGAGGTCAATGTCAGCTTCTTGAGCATCTGCTTGGTTCTCAATTTCAGGAAGATCTAAGGGGTATAACATCTGAGGGAAAACTGAATTGAGAGGCAAGTAGAAAATCCGTGGTGCCAACTGAATTGGCTGATTAGAAAGGCAGAAAACAAGGACTAGAAAAAAAAAAACAGGCATCTGGAGCAGAGCAGCTGGGTCCAGGAAAAAGGGGACAGGGACACTGCTGAGAGAATCCTGTAGATTCTGGGACCCTTGATCTTGCTGGTGAGTGAAGAGAATCTGCCTCAGTTTGGACCCATTATGAGTCACCAGGTGGAGCTTGGGGACACCAAAAATTAGATTTAGCAATCATTGCATATTTAATATAAAGGGTTTGTTTTAGATTAGAAGAGTCTAAAAAGTGGTGCAGAGAACACAAGCTTTGTGGTTTGCTAATGGATATTACATGAAACAGAGTTCTGTGAACAACTGTGTTTTAGAAATCTCCATTAGATAAAGTCAGAGGGATTTCTTGGCAGAACTTTGCAGCACCTTTATAATTATAATGTTTATCGGAAGTCTCCAAGAATAATATACAGTTCATAGCATTTGGCAAACTGATTGATTATGAAACCCACGTTTTTAGAGCATTTTGTCAAAAACACACTTTAGGAAGCATGGCTATAGTGACACAGATGAATTAAATTTGCGTTCTACTTATAAACTGCACACTACCAGAGTAAGGTTATAAGAGAAAAACTTAAGTATAACAAATTATATTGTCACCAACTTAACTGCTTTACTCACCTCAACTCTCATGATTTTCTTTTCTTTTTTCAAAATATATAAGGGCTAATATTTTAATTTAATTAAATAGTTTTCTCTTCTGCATCTCCTCATACTGAAATTCCCATATCAGAAACATCTATTTCCCTTGAGTAGGTTAGTGATTAGTATACACCTGTGCTTCTGAAACCTTAATGTGCACATAAGTCACCAGGGTATCTTGTTAAAAATGCAGAATCTGAGCTATTACTTCTAAGTGGGGCGTAAGATTCTGCATTTTAATAAGCTCCTTTTGATGCTGCTGCAGTTCCATGGACCACAGCACTCCCTCCACCACAGGGAGGAGACTCTGTGCATGTCTGATGGCCATCATGAGGCTTGCTGCCCTCAGGGAGAAAGAAGACAAGGTGTAGAGGAAGTAGGAAGCCCAAAGGTCTCCTTTCCAACCTGAGGGATGGTGGAAGGAACACAGAAGGCAGAGGAAGGTAAGATGTACCTTAATCTACCCTATTTGGACCCAAGTCCCAGAGAACAGAGGTATATTAGAAAGGGGTTAAGGTAATTTCCCAAAAGGAAGATTCCTGTCCATCTTGTAGTTTCCAATTCTGACATGAAAATACCCAAGTGTGGGCCCCCTGCCTCAAGCAAAATTTCATAATGAGAAATGACTAAACAGAGGAAAGACCTCAGTTAACTCTTCAAAGCTGCCTTCTGGTCCCATGGATGGTACCCTGAACTCCCCAAAGCCCCTGAGAATTAGTCTGGGGTGTTTCACAGAGGTAATCACAATAGGGAGTCCCAGCCAGACTTCTGGGGTACCCACAGCACAGCAAAAGCCAGGGCAAGGGCTAAGTTAACAGGGAAACCAGGTGCAATGAGAGAGGCCAGACCATTGGGATTCCTCAGCAGACATCAACTGAATACCCCTCTGATGATGCTGGTTGACCTTGGAGTTTTCCCAGCCCAGGAGAAGCCCAATTCACCCTTTACCACAGAGATCAGAGCAGAGCCAGAAAAAAATATGGTCAAGAATCCCATGCCCTATAATCTGGACAAAACTCTAATTCAGAAAGATATATTCATCTCTATGTTCACAATAGGCAGGACATGGAAACAGCCTAAATGTCCACACAAGAACGGATAAAGAAAACGGAAAAAAATGTGATATATATATATATATAACGGATAAAGAAAACGGAAAAAACGGATATATAACGGATAAATATATAACGGATAAAGAAAACGGAAAAAAATGTGATATATATATATATCACAATGGAATATTATTCACAATAGGCAGGACATGGAAACAGCCTAAATGTCCACACAAGAACGGATAAAGAAAACGGAAAAAAATGTGATATATATATATATATAACGGATAAAGAAAACGGAAAAAACGGATATATAACGGATAAATATATAACGGATAAAGAAAACGGAAAAAAATGTGATATATATATATATCACAATGGAATATTATTCAGCCATAAAAAAGAATGAAATAATGCCATTTGCAGCAACATGGATGGACCTAGAGATTATCATACTAAGTGAAGTAAGTCAGAAAGGGAAACACAAATACCATACAACATCACTTACATGTGGAATCTAAAATAGGACACAAATCAGCTTATCTTCAAAACAGAAACAGACTCACAGACCAAGAGAACAGACTTGTGGTTGCCAAAGGGGAGGGATGTATTGGGAGTTTGGGATTAACAAATGCAAACTATTATATATACAATGGATAAAAAACAAGGTCCTACTCTATAGCACAGTATCAATATCCTGAGATAAACCATAATGGAAAAGAATACAAAAAAGAATGTATAACTGAATCACTTTGCTGTACAGCAACAATTAACACAACATTGTAAATCAACTATACTTCAATTTAAAAAAGAAAAAAAAAAAAGAATCCCATGCCAACCCCACCACCCAGTCACATAAGCCACAACCCTAACGTCCCCATTATGACTTTGAAGAGGCACAAAGAGTAGAGATAGGAAGAGAATGTTTATGCAAAGAAAATAAGCATAAACTCATAGAGATGGCTTACATTACTGGGCTGGACTAAAATAATTCCATTGGACTAAACTTTAGGATCCAGAAAGGTGGATCAGATCAGTGAATTAGGAAATAATGTACACATTCTCTGCACATATAGTCCCAGCTACAGACATAGGCAACTCTAGTCTGTTTTCATATGGCCTGGACACACTAAAGCTGAGTTCAACTGTGATTTCAGATTTGTTAGTTATTTCTAAAAACTCTCAATCATTGAGACGTATTAAGTACCTCCAAGTGGCTAATTTCTTCTCATTTAAAGCATCTTTCTTAAAAAGGAACCCTTCTACACTGTTGGTGGGAATGTAAATTTGTGTAGCCACTATGGAGAACAGTATAGAGGCTCCTTAAGAAACTAAAACTAGAACTACCATATGATCCTGCAATCCCACTCCTGGGCATATATCTGGAGAAAACCATAATTCGAAAAGACACATGTACTCCATTGTTCATAGCAGCACTATTCACAATAGCCAAGGCATGGAAGCAACTTGTGTCTATTGACAGATGAATAGATAAAGAAGATATGGTACATATATACACAATGGAATATTGCCCAGCCATAAAAAAAGAATGAAAAATGCCATTTGCAGCAACATGGATAGACCTAGAGATTATCATCCTAAGAGAAGTAAGCCAGGCAGTAAAAGACAAATATCATATGATATTGCTTATATGTAGAATCTAAATAAAACGATACAAATGAACTTATTTACAAAACAGAAATAGACCCACAGACATAGAAAACAAACTTATTGTTACCAAAGGGGAAAGGGGAGGAGGGATAAATTAGGAGTTTGGGATTAACATGTATACACAACTATATATAAAATAGATAACCGACAAGGACCTACTGTATAGCACAGGGAATTCTACTTAATATTCTGTAATAACCTATAAAGAATCTGAAAAAAATAAAGCATCCTTCTTGTTATGTGGAACTTCAAACAAATGACCTCAACTTTATCTCTTTTCCTCAAATAATTTTTTATGAATTGCTTGACCCCTTGAGGGATGTCCTAAAGGGAAATGCCTTCTTGAAAGAATGCTTATCTTGATATTGGGCAGTAGACGATTAAATAGTACTGTCTCTGAGCTCCCTCTAAACTTATACTGCCAGGAAGAAATGCAGAGGTGCTGTCCAAGAACTGTCCCAGCATCCTTGGTGCTGCCCAATGAGGATGTGCTTTCCCTCGGATCCTGAGTAGGGAGTGATTTGACCCACCAAAGGGATTCACCCAAAAAACTTAAGTGCCTCTCCCAAGCCAACAGCAGATGGAGAACAATGATTTCTCCACACATACACACACAACCCACAGTGTCCCGATCCCGAAGCTATAGCAATGTCCCTTAGTTAAAAGCCCTGCAGGGGGTGAAGAAGAGGATTTCTCAGGATCTCTGTGATGTTCCTTTTGGTGATGGAGGACATGTTTTCTATTTCACTCCTAATCCATCTCCATTCCCATAACAATCACTGCCCAAGGGATTTACTGTAACTGATGGGAAAGTGTTTTATCTTCCAACTTGCTCAGATAAATAAATAAATAAGAAGTTGAGAAACAACAATCTGTATCAGAGAAACAAGAGCTGCTGTGTCAACAGTCCAAATACAGAGTAGTCCTTTCCAGAATGTGTTGGAGGGACAAGAGGCCCTCTAGAAAAATTAATTGAAAAGGAGGGAGTATTTTAAATGTGTATAAGCAAAGACATAAAGACCTGTCAGTGATTAGTAATAAAAAGCAAGACACTAACATCCCAGGAGAGAGGCAGCATACAAAGAAAGTCTACCCAATTACATTGGTAGGGGACTAGTGCCTGAGTTCTGGTGGAGGAGGCTGGATCTTGTCTTTCTGGTGGGCAGGTCCACGTCTGGTGGTGTGTTTTGGGGGTCTGTGACATTATTATGATTTTAGGCACCCTCTCTGCTAATGGATGGGGTTGTGTTCCTGTCTTGCTAGTTGTTTGGCATAGGGTGTCCAGCACTGTAGCTTGCTGGTCGTTGAGTGGAGCTGGATCTTGGCGTTGAGATGGAGATCTCTGGGAGATTTTCACTGTTTGATATTACGTGGAGCTGGGTGGTCTCCCGTGGACCAGTGTCCTGAACTTGGCTCTCCCATTTCAGAGGCACAGCCCTGATGCCTGGCTGGAGTACCAAGAGCCTGTCATCCACACAGCTCAGAATAAAAGGGAGAAAAAAAAAGAAAGAAAGAAAAACAAAGATAGAATAAAATAAAGTAAAATAAACTAAAGTTATTAAAATAAAAAATAATTATTAAAAAATTTTAAGTAATAAAATAAAAGAAAGAAAAGAACAACCAAACCAAAAAATAAATCTACCAATGATAACTGCTAAACACTATACTAAAAACAAAAACAGACAGACAGAACCCTAGGACAAATGGTAAAAGCAAAGCTATACAGACAAAATCACACACAGAAGCATACACATACACACTCACAAAAAGAGAAAAAGGGAAAAATATGTATATATCGTTGCTCCCAAAGTCCACCTCCTGAATTTGGGATGATACGTTGTCTATTCAGGTATTCCACAGATGCAGGGTACATCAAGTTGATTGTGGAGCTTTAATCCGCAGCTTCTGAGGCTTCTGGGAGAAATTTCCCTTTCTCTTCTTTGTTCACACAGCTCCTGGGGTTCAGCTTTGGATTTGGCCCCGCCTCTGCGTGTAGGTCACCTGAGGGCGTCTGTTCTTTGCTCAGACAGGACGGGGTTAAAGGAGCAGCTCATTCGGGGGTTCTGGCTCCCTCAGGCCCTGGGGAGGGAGGGGTACGGAGTGCGGGGCAAGCCTGCGGTGGCAGAGGCCGGTGTGACGTTGCACCAGCCTGAAGCGCACCATGTGTTCTCCCGGGGAAGTTGTCCCTGGATCACGGGACCCTGGCAGTGGTGGGATGCATACCCAATTACATTGTAATTACTGTCTGGACTACGATTGTAAGGCGTAATTGCCAGCCTGTTAGCGGGTGAACGATGGACCTCTTGTGTCCTTTACTGTGTAAGCGTATAGTTAACTGTACCTGGTTCTCAACACAGAATATGGAATTCTCAGTAAAACCTTTTATCATCTTTATAAAATTCTGGGCATAATCTTCTATATCCAGACAGGTACTGAGCATATCCTACCTATTCACAGAGTCATGATCGTGGAGCCCCAACTGGTAGAAATCAGGCAGCAGCTCCTCCTCAGCAAACTCTCATCATGAGCTCCCTCTTTCAGATACACGTGGCAGCAATGTTTATTTCCTCTTGGTAAATGATACACTCCCATTGCTTAAAGAAGCTGGACCCTATTCCTTCGGAACGTACTGGAGACCATCAAACAAAACGCAGTTTAACAAAGATCAAACAGGAGTCTTTATGCCCCAGCACATTGCGAGCTCCAGGGACCCTGATACAGACGGGTGGCCTCCCCCAGGTCTGCAAACAGACTGAAGTTTTCTCCTTTGGCTCACCTTCTAAATCCATTAAGGTTCAGGTCAACTTTTACTTCCTTAACGAAGCTTCCTTAGCCACTCAAACCTTCACTGATCTCCCCTTTCACTGAAGCTTCTTGAGCAAGAATTGATTGTACCATACTTGCAGTATTTAATCATGCACTGTCTTACATTCCTTAAGTCTTTTCAAATATAGGGCATTTTCCAAAATAGAATTTGATGATCTCACTACCAAAGAGTTTCCTGAAGAAGGGATTAGGTTCCAAGTTTTTTATAGCGATCTGGTTAGGAGATGTTTTCCATCGGGAGCCCTTTTTTTCCTGATCTGACTAGGGCAGTGGCCCCTAAAATACTGGGAATCAGGATAACTACCTCACGACAATCTGGGGCTTCCTGACCGTCTCACTGTGACAGAGTCACCACTCACCCCACTCCTGACTCAGCCCACTTGCCTTTCTGACTTCATCTCCTCTCCTCTACCCAGTAGCCTGGGCATTTTCTCTTTTCATAAGAGGTAACTGCTCCGCTTGGACTCGGATCTCTTTGTTAGGAGCGAAGCTTCAGCCTGTCCAGACTAGATGCATCCTCGGCAGACTCTGCTGGAGGAGCCACCTTTGGACTGCTGTGCTAACAACCTCCTGTGGTTAACATTGGTTCACCTGGCTTTTACAGGCCCTCCAGCAGCTCTCTGCTGCCCCCTTCCGGCAGTTAGTGGCATTATGTCAGGTCTTTCAAGGAACTCAGCCAGGTGCTTAACTTTTTAAATTCTAGTAAAATCCTACGGATTGGGCAGGCCTGATGACAAACGGTCACATCACATGAGACATGTTCTTAATTTAACTACTGTTTCCTTAGTACTTAGTTGCCTACCTCCTATGCAGCCACTCAAAATCAGCTAGCCCAGCCTTTATTAGATACTATGGATCTAAAAGTATCTCCTAAAAAGCCAGCTATCAGGTTTTATTCTGAAAATATATATATATATATTCATAAATATATATATAGTATATTTAAATATATTCATATATATTCATTTCCATTATAAAAATAATCATATATATACATGGAAATGAAAAATGTTATTATGTGGGACAGTGAAATTTTAGGCAAATTATTATAATGCTCTCTTTTTCTGACTCCCTATCCATACAAAAACAGGATTAGTCTGATGGTAAACAATGGTAATTCTAAACTATTAGTTTATGTGAGAATTGCCTGTTAAGCTTATTAGAAATTTAAATATCTGAATATCACCCCTAGAGACTCTAATTTTCCAGGTGGGGCCCGAAGACCTATATTTTTAACTAGCACCCAATAATTTTAATGCAAGTGGTCCATGAGAAACACTAGTTGACAAGTCATTTTCTATTGCTATTTTCTATTTATTCCTTATTTAGGCAAAACTACACATTCTGAGGCTTAGATAGAGTACCAGCCCAACAAGGACCTAGGGTAAAGACAGGCTTCTGTGGATAAGCATTTTTATAAACACAACAATCATGATACTCTCTACTTGCTGTGTGACAATTGCAGTGCCCAGAATATGCCTAACACCAGCATCTGATATAAGAGTGTTGTAATTTGGCCACCATCACCCTGATAACAAAACCAGACAAAGATGTCACAAAGAAAGAAAACTACAGGCCAATATCACTGATGAACATAGATGCAAAAATCCTCAACAAAATACTAGCAAACAGAATCCAACAGTATACTAAAAGGATCATACAACATGATCAACTGGGGTTTATCCCAGGAATGCAAAGTTTCTTTAATATATGCAAATCAATCAATGTGATACACCATATTAAGAAATTGAAGAATAAAACCCATATGATCATCTCAATAGATGCAGAAAGAGTTTTGACAAAATTCAACACTGATTTATGATAAAAAAAACCCTCCAGAAAGTAGGCATAGAGGGAACTTACTTCAACATAATGAAGACCATATATGACAAACCCACAGCCAACATCATCCTCAATGGTGAAAAACTGAAAGCATTTCCACTAAGATCAGGAACAAGACAAGGTTGCCGACTCTCACCATGCTTATTCAATATTGTTTTGGAAGTTTTAGCCATAGCAATCAGAGAAGAAAAGGAAATAAAAGGAATCCAAATCAGAAAAGAAGAAGTAAAGCTGTCACTGTTTGAAGATGACATGATACTACATAGAGGATCCTAAAGATGTTACCAGAAAACTACTAGAGCTAATCAATGAATTTGGTAAAGTAGCAGGATACAAAATTAATGCACAGAAATCTCTTGCATTCCTATACACTAATGATGAAAAATCTGAAAGAGAAACTTAGGAACACTCCCATTTACCATTGCAACAAAAAGAATAAAGTACCTAGGAATAAACCTACCTTAGGGAACCAAAGACCTGTATTCAGAAAAATATAAGACACTGATGAAAGAAATTAAAGATGACACAAACAGATGGAGAGATATACCATGTTCTTGGATTGGAAGAATCAACATTGTGAAAATGACAATACTACCCAAAGCAATCTGCAGATTCAATGCAATCCCTACCAAACTATCACTGGCATTTTTCACAGAACTAGAACAAAAAATTTCACAATTTGTATGGAAACACAAAAGACCCCAAATAGCCAGAGCAATCTTGAGGAAGAAAAATGGAGCTGGAGGAATCAGGTTCCTAGATTCAAACTATACTACAGAGCGACAGTAATCAAGACAGTATGGAGGGGGAGCTTCAAGATGGCGGAAGAGTAAAACGTGGAGATCACCTTCCTCCTCACAAATACATCAGAAATATATCTACATGTGGAACAACTCCTACAGAACACCTACTGAACACTGGCAGAAGACCTCAGACCTCCCAAAAGGCAAGAAACTCCCCACGTACCTGGGTAGGGCAAAAGAAAGAACTGAGACAAAAGAATAGGGAGAGGACCTACACCAGTGGGAGGGAGCTGTGAAGGAGAAAAGGTTTCCACACACTAGGAAGCCCCTTCACGGGCAGAAACTGTGGGTGGAGGAGGGGGAAAGCTTCAGAGCCGTGGAGGACAGCGCAGCAACAGGGGTGCAGAGGGCAAAGCAGAGAGATTCCCACACAGAGTATCAGTGCCGACTAGCACTCACCAGCCCGAGAGGCTTGTCTGCTCACCTGCCGGGGCAGGCGGGGCTGGGAGCTGAGGCTTGGGCTTCGGTTGGATCCCAGGGAGAGGACTGGGGTTGGCTGTGTGAACACAGCCTGAAGGGAGTTAGTGCACAACAGCTAGCCAGGAGGGAGTTCGGGAAAAAGACTGGAACTGCTGAAGAAGCAAGAGACTTTTTCTTGCCTCTTTGTTTCTTGGTGCGTGAGGAGAGGGGATTAAGAATGTCACTTAAAGGAGCTCCAGAGACGGGCGAGAGCCGCAACTATCAACAGGGACCCGAGAGCAGGGCATGAGATGCTAAGGCTACTGCAACAGCCACCAAGAAGCCTGTGTGCAAGCACAGGTCACTACCCACACTGCCCTCCCAGGAGCTGGTGCAGCCCGTCACTGCCAGGGTCCTGTGATCCAGGGACAATTTCCCCGGGAGAACACATGGCACATTCCAGATTGGTGCAACGTCACGCCGGCCTCTGCCACCACAGGCTTTCCCCCTCACTCCATACCCCTCCCTCCCCAGGGCCTGAGGGAGCCAGAACCCCCGAATGAGCTGCTCCTTTGACCCCTTTCTGTCTGAGCAAAGAACAGATGCTCTCAGGCAACCTACATGCAGAGGTGGGGTCAAATCCAAAGCTGAACCCCAGGAGCTGTGTGAACAAAGAAGAGAAAGGGAAATTTCTCCCAGCAGCCTCAGGAGCAGTGGATCAAATTTCCACAATCAACATCATGTACGCTGCATCTGTGGAATACCTGAATAGACAACGTATCATCCCAAATTGAGGAGGTAGACTTTGGGAGCAACAATATATATTTTTTTTTCCTTTTTTCTCTTTTTGTGAGTGTGTATGTGAATGCTTCTATGCGTGATTTTGTCAGTATAGCTTTGCGTTTACCATTTGTCCTAGGGTTCTCTCTGTTTTTCTTTTGTTGTTTTTCTTTTTTTCTTTTTTTTTTGTATAATTTTTGGTGCTTGTTATTTTGGTGGATTTGTTTTTTGGCTCGGCTGCTCTCTTCTTTCTTTCTCTTTTTTATTACTTAAAAAATTTTATAATAATTATTTTTTATTTTAATAATTTTATTTTGTCTTCTTTTTTCTTTCTTTTTTCTCCCTTTTATTCTGAGCCGTGTGGATGAAAGGCTCTTGGTTCTCCAGGCAGGCATCAGGGCTGTGCCTCTGAGGTGGAAAAACCAAGTTCAGAACATTGGTCCGGAAGAGACCTCCCAGCTCCACGTAATATCAAATGATGAAAATCTCCCAGAGATCTCCATCTCAACACAAATACCCAGCTCCACTCAATGACCAGCAAGCTACAGTGCTGGACACCCTATGGCCAACAACTAGCAAGACAGGAACAAAACCCTACCCATTACCAGAGAGGCTGCCTAAAATCATAATAAGGCCACAGACACCCCAAAACACACCACAAGACATGGAACTGCCCACCAGAAAGACAAGATCCAGCCTCATCCACCAGAACACAGGTACTAGTCCCCTCCAACAGGAAGCCTACACAACCCACTAAACTAACCTTAGTCACTGTGGGTAGACAACAAAAACAACAGGAACTATGAACCTGTAGCCTGCAAAAAGAAGACCACAAACACAGTAAGTTAAGCTAAATGAGAAGACAGAGAAACATACAGAAGATGAAGGAGCAAGGGAAAAACCCACCAGGCCTAAAAAATAAAGAGGAAATAGGCAGTCTACCTGAAAAAGAATTCAGAATAATGATAGTAGGATAATCCAAAATCTTGGAAATACAATGGAGAAAATACAAGAAACCTTTAACAGGGACCTAGAAAAACTAAGGAGTAAACAAAACAGTGATGAACAACACAATAAGTGAAATTGAAAATTCTCTACAAGGGATCAATAGCAGAATAACCAAGGCAGAAGACCGGATAAGTGATCTGGAAGATAAAATAGTGGAAGTAACTACTGCAGAGCAGAATAAAGAAAAAAGAATGAAAAGAATTGAGGACAATCTCAGAGACCTCTGGGACAACATTAAATGCACCTATATTTGAATTATAAGGGTCCCAGAAGAAGAAGAGAAAAAGAAAGACTGAGAAAATATTTTAAGAGATTACAGTTGAAAACTTCCCTAACATGGGAAAGGAAATAATTAATCAAGTCCAGGAAGTGCAGAGAGTCTCATACAGGATAACTCCAAGCAGAAACACACCAAGACACATACTAATCAAGCTATCAAAAATTAAATACAAAGAAAAAATATTAAAAGCAGCAAGGGAAAAATAAAAAATAACACACAGGGCTTCCCTGGTGGCACAGTGGTTGGGGGTCTGCCTGCCGATGCAGGGGACGCGGGTTCGTGCCCCAGTCTGGGAGGATCCCACATGCCGCGGAGCGGCTGGGCCCGTGAGCCGTGGCCGCTGGGCCTGCGCGTCCGGAGCCTGTGCTCCGCGACGGGAGAGGCCGCGGCAGTGAGAGGCCCGCGTACCACAAAAACCAAGCAAAAAAAATAAATAAAAATAAATAAATAAATAAAAATAACACACAAGGGAATCCCCATAAGGTTAACAGCTGATCTTTCAGCAGAAACTCTGCAAGCCAGAAGGAGGGGCAGGACATATTTAAAGTGATGAAGTGGAAAAATCTACAACCAAGACTACTTTACTCAGCATGGATCTAATTCAGATTTGACGGAGAAATTAAAACCTCTAGAGACAAGGAAAAGCTAAGAGAATTCAGCACCACCAAACCAGCTTTACAACAAATGCTAAAGGAACTACTCTAGGCAGGAAACACAAGAGAAAGAAAAGACCTACAATAACACCCCCCAAAAATTAAGAGAATCGTAATACAAACATACATATCGATAACTACTTTAAATGTAAATGGATTAAATGCTCCAACCAAAGGACATAGACTGGCTGAATGGATACGAAAACAAAACCTGTATATATGTTGTCTACAAGAGACCCGCTTCAGACCTAGGGACACATACAGACTGAAAGTGAGGATGGAAAAAGATATTCCATGCAAATGTAAATCAAAAGAAAGCTGGAGTAGTAATTCTCATATCAGACAAAATAAACTTTGAAACAAAGACTATTAGACGAGACAAAGAAGGACATTACATAATGATCAAGGGATCAATCCATGAAGAAGATATAACAATTGTAAATATTTATGCATCCAACATAGGAGCACCTCAATACATAAGGCAAATACTAACAACCATAAAGGAGAAATAGAGAATAATACAATCATAGTAGGGGACTTTAACACCACACCTTCCCCAAAAGACAGATCATCCAAAATGAAAATAAATAAGGAAACACAAGCTTTAAATGATACATTAAACAAGATGGGCTTAATTGATATTTATAGGACATTCCTTCCAAAAACAACAGAATACACTTTGTTCTCAATTGTTCATGGAACATTCTCCAGGATAGATCCTATCTTGGGTCACAAATCAAGCCTTGGTAAATTTAAGAAAATTGAAATCTTATCAATTATCTTTTCTGACAATAACACTATGAGACTAGATTTTAATTACAGGAAAAAATCTGTAAAAATACATACACATGGAGGCTAAACAATACACTACGTAACAACCAAGAGTTCACTGAAGAAATTAAAGATGAAATTAAAAAATACGTAGAAACAAATGACAATCAAAACACGACAACCCAAAACCTATGGGATGCAGCAAAAGCAGTTGTAAGTGGGAAGTCTATAGCAATACAATACTACATTAAGAAACAAGAAACATCTCAAATAAACAACCTAACCTTACACCTAAAGTAATTAGAGAAAGAAGACCAAAAAAATCCCCAAAGTTACCAGAAGGAAAGAAATCATAAAAATCAGATCAGAAATAAATGAAAAACAAATGAAGGAAACGATAGTAAAGATCAATAACACTAAAAGATGGTTCTTTGAGAAGATAAACAAAATTGATAAACCATTAGCCAGACTCATCAAGGAAAAATGGGAGAAGACTCAAATCAATAGAATTAGAAATGAAAAAGAAGTAACAACTGACACGGCAGAAATACAAACGATCATGAGAGATTACTACAAGCAATTATACATCAATAAATTGAACAACCTGGAAGAAATGGACAAATTCTTAGAAATGCACAACGTTCTGAGACTGAAGCAGGGAGAAACAGAAAATATGAACAGACAAATCACAAGCAATGATGTTGAAACTGTGATTACAAATCTTCCAACAATCAAAAGCCCAGGACCAGATGGCTTCACAGGCAAATTCTAACAAACATTTAGAGAAGAGCTAACATCTATCCTTCCCAAACTCTTCCAAAATACAGCAGAGGGAGGGACACTCCCAAACTCATTCTACGAGGCCACCATCACCCTGATACCAAAACCAGACAAAGATGTCACAAAGAAAGAAAACTACAGGCCAATACCACTGATGAACATAGATGCAAAAATCCTCAACAAAATACTAGCAAACAGAATCCAGCAGCACATTAAAACGATCACACACCATGATCCAGTGGGGTTTATCCAAGCAATGCAAGGTTTCTTCAATATACACAAATCAATCAATGTGATACACCACATTAACAACCTGGATGATAAAAATCATATGATTATCTAAATAGATTCAGAGAAAGCTTTCAACAAAATTCAACACTGATTTATGATAAAAACCCTCCAGAAAGTGGTCATAGAGGGAACTTACCTCAACTTAATTAAGGCCATATATGACAAACTCACAGCCAACATCATCCTCAATGGTGAAAAACTGAAACCATTTCCACTAAAATCAGGAACAAGACAAGGTTGCCCACTCTCACCATTATTATTCAAAATAGTTTTGGAAGTTTTAGCCACAGCAATCAGAAAAGAAAAATAAATAAAAGGAATCCAAATTGGAAAAGAAGAAGTAAAGCTGTCACTGTTTGCAGATGACATGATACCATACATACAAAATCCTAAAGATGCTACCAGAAAACTACTAGAGCTAATCAATGAATTTGGTAAAGTAGCAGGATACACAATTAATGCACAGAAATCACTTGCATTGTTATACACTAATGATGAAAAATCTGAAATTGTTATTAAGAAAACACTCCCTTTTACCATTGCAAAAAAAAGAATAAAATATCTAGGAATAAGCCTACCTAAGGAGACAAAGACCTGTATGCAGGAAATTATAAGACACTGATGAAAGAAATTAAAGATGATACAAACAGATGGAGAGATATACCATGTTCTTAGATTGGAAGAATCAACATTGTGAAAAGTACTCTTCTCCCCAAATCATTCTAGAGATTCAATGCAATCCCTATCAAACTACCACTGGCATTTTTCATAGAACTAGAACAAAACATTTCACAATTTGTATGGAAACATAAAAGACTCCGAATAGCCAAAGCAATCCTGAGAAAGAAAAATGGAGCTGGAGGAATCAGGCTTCCTGACTTCAGAATATACTACAAAGTTACGGTAATCAACACAGTATGGTACTGGCACTAAAACAGAAATATAGATCAATGGAACAGGATAGAAAGCCCAGAGATAAGCCCACGCATATATGGTTACCTTATCTTTGATAAAGGAGGCAAGAATATACAATGGAGAATAGACAGCCTCTTCAATAAGTGGTGCTGGGAAAACTGGACAGCTACATGTAAAAGAATGAAATTAGAACACTCCCTAACACCATACACAAAAATAAACTCAAAGTTGATTAAAGACCTAAATGTAAGGCCAGACACTATCAAACTCTTAGAGGAAAACATAGGCAGAACACTCTATGACATAAATCACAGCAAGATCCTTTTTGACCCATCTCCTAGAGAAATGGAAATAAAAACAAAGATAAACAAATGGGACCTAATGAAATTTAAAACCTTTTGCACAGCAAAGGAAACCGTAAACAAGACGAAAAGACAACCCTCAGGATGGGAGAAAATATTTGCAAATGAAGCAACTGACAAAGGATTAATCTCCAAAATATACAAGCAGCTCATGCAGCTCAATATTAAAAAAAACAAACAACCCAATCCAAAAATGGGCAGAAGACCTAAACAGACATTTCTCCAAAGAAGATATACAGATGGCCAACAAATACATGAAAGAATGCTCAACATCATTAATCATTAGAGAAATGCAAATCAAAACTACAATGAGATATCATCTCACACTGGTCAGAAAAGCCATCATCAAAAAATCTACAAACAATAAATGCTGGAGAAGGTGTGGAGAAACTGGGACCCTCTTGCACTGTTGGTGAGAATTTAAATTGATACAGCCACTATGGAGAACAGTATGGAGGTTCCTTAAAAAACTAAAAAGAGAACTACCATACAACCCAGCAATCCCACTACTAGGCATATACCCTGAGAAAACCATAATTCAAAAAGAGTCATGGGGCTTCCCTGGTGGCACAGTGGTTGAGAGTCCGCCTGCCAATGCAGGGGACACGGGTTCGTGCCCCAGTCTGGGAGGATCCCACATGCCGCGGAGCAGCCGGGCCCGTGAGCCATGGCCACTGAGCCTGTGCGTCCGGAGCCTGTGCTCCTCAGCGGGAGAGGCCACAAGAGTGAGAGACCCACGTATCCAAAAAAAAAAAATGTCATGTACCAAAATGTTCATTGCAGCTCTATTTACAATAGCCAGGACATGAAAGCAACCTAAGTGTCCATCAACAGATGAATGGGTAAATAAGATGTGACAACTATCACAATGGACTTCTACTCAGACATAAAAAGAAACGAAACTGAGTTATTTGTAGTGAGGTGGATGGACCTAGAGTCTGTCATACAGAGTGAAGTAAGTCAGAAAGAGCAAAACAAATACCGTATGTTAACACATATACATGGAATCTAAAAAACAAACAAACAAAAAATGGTCATGAAGAACCTAGGGGCAAGACTGGAATAAAGATGCAGACTTACTAGAGAATGGACTTGAAGATATGGGGAGGAGGAAGTGTAAGCTGGGACGAAGTGAGAGAGTGGCATGGACATATATATACTACCAAATGTAAAATAGCTAGTGGGAAGCAACCGCATAGCACAGGGAGAGTTCGGTGTTTTATGACCACCTAGAGGGGTGGGATAGGGAGAGTGGGAGGGAGGGAGATGCAAGAGGGAAGAGATATGGGGATATATGTATATGTATAACTGATTCACTTTGTTATAAAGCAGAAACTAACACACCATTGTAAAGCAATTATACTCCAATGAAGATGTTTTTTAAAAAGTGTTGTAATTTAATAACTCTCTTCCATAATTTATCACCCTGGACCTGGAGCATGCAGAGATGGTAAATAACTAAGTCAGCAAATATTTTAACCTCCAGCACACAAGTGACTGCTATTTAGAATGCATTGTTTTGTCCTTCCTTAGGCTTGGAGACATGAACTTGAGAGAGTTTTTTAAAAGTGCTGTTATTTGATTACTCAGATGAAGGCTCATCAGACTAACTGGGCTTCCTCATACTGTGAAAACAAACACCAAAAAGAAAGATATCTCTGCCAGCTTCCACAGCAGCTGAAAATGTAGTTTCACTGCATTTTAAGTTCCATGCTTGGTAGTAGTTTCTCACTGACCATACCCTGCACTGGAATCACTTGGGCTCTTGTTAAAATGCAGATTCTGATGCAGCAGGTCTAGGGTGGAGGCTGAGATTCTGCATTTTTAAAAAGTTCCTGGGTTATTCTAATGCTACTTGTCCTCAGCCCACACAGAGTAGCAAGGCTTTCGTTAGGGTTCTTTTCTGAAGGCAGGCTGCCTGCCTAGTAATCCTGGTGTTACCACTCACTGTGAGTCTCTGGGCAAGTTGAACTTGGAGTCTAATTTTTTCATATGTAAAACAGGACAAAGGTTTAGTATGAATTAAAGCTGGAATACCTGTTAACACCTGGCACAAGGAAACTTTCCAAGAAATGTTTATCATCATCACCACAGGACTAGGCAACTTCATGCAACACCTGTGGCAGGTTGTAATCACAGCTTTCAGACCTTGTTCCCATCCGTCCTGGATCATCCTTCACCCTGCAGTCTTCCTGTCAACATCATACTATATTCAGTTGATACACAAGGAAAAGAAGAAGATGATGTGTCGAAGCAGAGCGGTTTGAAAACACTACGCTGCTGGATTTGAAATTGGGAAGGGGCCATGAGCCAACAAAAGCAGGTCTAGAAGTTGGAAATTCCAAGGAGGCAGATTTCTCCCCTAGAGCCTTCAGAGAGGGCACAGCCCTGCCAGCAACTTACCTTTAGCCCAGTGAAACCGAATCTGAACTTCTGGCCTTCAGAACTGTGAGAGAATAATACAAATTAGTTTGGGGTTGACTCATCACTGTATTTTTCCTATTTCATTAGGGCCCCACCAAGATTGTTCCCTTTCACTCATCCCACTAGAATGCACATTCCCTAAGGACATGATCCCATCTAACTGTATCTCTAGCAGCTGGAACAGTGACTGGCACAGAGTGGGTGCTCAATAAATATTTGCTGAATGAATGAATTGTTATAGCCATCTCCTCATCACTGTCTCTCTGCAGGAGCCTGGGTACAATCCCCTGAGCTCAGCATCATTCCTGTTTACCCACAGCTCTCCATTCGAGATGCACTTGGATTCTGAGAGGTGAATACAGGCCAAGCATCGTCCAGTTTGCAATTGACAAAACAACATGAAGAAAAGTGAGCTCTTGCTCTTAAAAAGCAGCAAGTCACTATTGGAAAAAGAAAAGAAATGAACATTTGTTGATTACAGATGAGGAAAGTAAACCTGAGAGGCTAAGTAACTTGCCCAAGGTCACAGGGTAAGGATTCTTCTTCAAGATTATATAACCACACTTCAGATATAGTATAATTTCAGGTTTTACTGTACAAGTGGTTCTCACCATGCTCGCAGGGCTACCAGCAACTCATTCTCTGAGAACTTGAAGAAATGCACATTCTCAGGCCCCACCCCAGACCTACTGAAGCATAAACTCTGAGGTGGGGCCCAGGACCTGTGTTTGAACAAGCCCTCGGGGTGGGGGTAGGTCTGTGCACATGGAAGTTTGAGAACAATTGTCCTCTGCCATGCTGCCCTCAGCATCTTCCAATCCACTCCTATCCTAGGCACATTTAAAAAAACCCACTCCTAGGAATATTTAAATGTTAAATCAGAGGATCATAGGAAGGTTGTTTGAGAGAAAGATGATCATTCCAATCCCACCCTTGCCCCACCCCTCCTCCCACCCCCCCACAGTCCAAGGACCCCCTCAGCACAGAGTGGAACAGATCCCTTGAGTCCTGAACAGGCTACAGAGTTAATGGAAAGTCATGAACTATAGGGGTTCTTTGAGGGAGAAAACAAAGGAATATCATCTTGTGAAGGGAGAGACATTATTTTATATTTACTATTTTATATGAAGGGAGACAGGTGAAAAGTGGGATCTTGGCCATATTAAACCAATTAGATATACGTAAGGACAGGAAAGGAAACAAAATTTTTTTAAAAATGTAGTATTTAAGGATGACATTTAATATTTATTTATTTATTTGTCTCCATTGTTGCTGTGGGATCCTTTTTTAGTTGTGGCATGCGGGATCTTTAGTTGCAGCATGGGGGATCTAGTTCCCTGACTACGGATCAAACCCAGGCCCCCTGCATTGGGAGCACAGAGTCTTAGCCACCGGACCACCAGGGAAGTCCCAGTTTGGGATGTCTTAAAAACTACTCAGGCAAAATAAAAGGAGTGTAAGAGTATAGATGAAAGAAGATTAACAAAGCGTCAATAAGTCTTCAAATAGGGACATGGAAGTTCATGAGGATTCTCTCCACGTTTGTATTGGAAGAATTTCCAAAATAAAAAGGTTTTGTCATAGTGCTCAGAGGAGAGGTATGAAAGAATATGTGAATATTTCAGCCTGCTGAAGCATCTGTTGAAACAAGGAAGAGGCCAGAAGTTCCAGGAACTTAAAGTAGAGCTCCTCCATAGTTTCATCTCAAGGTATGAGCTGGAGTCAGTGTCACCTGTAGGACCCAGATGCCGCAAGATAACACATTCACCCTAGAAAAGAAAAATCTCCATATTCTTACATTTAAGGATGGCCACGCAATATTTAAATGTGACATAATTATACTAAAAAATCTTACTTATCTAAAATTCAAATTCAACCAAGTGTCCTATATTTCTATTTGCTAAATCTGGCAAACCTACCAATACTCTAATATCTAACCAAAATTTGACACCATGATCAAAGGTTGATCCAAGTATATTTTCTACCTCAATCCATGTTGCCTTCCTCTGCTTTCTGCTCATCCTGTCTTTCCTCCTCCTTCTCAATAGTTTTCAGCTGCCTCCTCTTTCCCAGTCTGTATAATGTGGTTAATTTCCTCCTTATTAAATCTATTTTACTAACACAAATCAATGCAAAATGAGACCAGTTGATGATAAACCTAGATTTAAAACAAAGTCAAGTTAAAATCTCATTGGCTGTGCCTGGGTTGTGACTCCATTCCTTAACCTGTTACTGTAGAGAGAGAAATGTAATTGTCTGATAGGCTTAGGACCCCAAACCAAGAATGGGCCACCCCAAACATATGACCTGAAACAGGATAACCTCCTCAAGTGACTATTTCCTGCCTTTTTTTTTTAACATCTTTATTGGAGTATAATTGCTTTACAATGGTGTGTGAGTTTCTGCTTTATAACAAAGTGAATCAGCTATATATATACATATATCCCCATACCTCCTCCCTCTTTTGTCTGCCTCCCACCCTCTCTATCCCTCCCCTCTAGGTGGTCACAAAACACCAAGCTGATCTTCCTGTGCTATGTGGTTGCTTCCCACTAGTTATCTATTTTACTTTTGGTAGTGTATATATGTCCACGCCCCTCTCTCACTTTGTCCCAGCTTACCCTTCACCTTCCCCGTATCCTCAAGTCCATTCTCTATGTCTGAGTCTTTATTCCTCTCCTGCCCCTAGGTTCTTCAGAACCTTATTATTATTATTTTTTGGTTCTATATATCTGCGTTAGCATAAGGTATTTGTTTTTCTCTTTCTGACTTACTTCACTCTGTATGACAGTATCTAGGTCCATCCACCTCACTACAAATAACTCAATTTTTGTTTCTTTTTATGGCTAATATTCCATTGTATATATTTGTCACACCTTTATCCATTCATCTGTCAATGGACATTTAGGTGGCTTCCATGTCCTGGCTATTGTCAGTAGAGCTGCAATGAACATTGTGGTACATGACTCTTTTTGAATTATGGATTTCTCAGAGTATATGCCCCGTAGTGGGATTGCTGGGTCATATGATAGTTCTATTTTTAGTTTTTTAAGGAACCTCCATACTGTTCTCCATAGTGGCTGTACCAATTTACATTCCCACCAACAGTGCAACAGGCTTCCTGTTTCTCCACACCCTCTGCAGCATTTACACTTTGTAGATTGATTGATTGATTTTTGGCTGCATTTGGTATTTATTGCTCTGCATGAGTTTTCTCTAGTTGCAGCGAGCAGGAACTACTCTTTATTACAATGCGCAGGTCTCTCATTGCTGAGGCTTCTCTTGTGCCGAGCATGGGTTCTAGGCAAGAAGGCTTCAGTAGCTGTGGCTTGTGAGCTCTAGAGTGCAGGCTCAGTAATTGTGGTGCATGGGCTTAGTTTCTCCATGGCATGTGGTATCTTCCAGGACCAAAGCTCAAACCCATGTCACCTGCATTGGCAGGCAGATTCTTAACCACTGCACCACCAGGGAAACCATGTTGACATTTCTGATGATGGTCATTCTGACCAGTGTGAGGTGATACTTCATTGTAGTTTTGATTTGCATTTCTCCAATGATTAGTGATGTTGAGCATGCTTTCATGTGTTTTGGCAATCTGTATATCTTCTTTGGAGAAATGTGTATTTAGGTCTTCTGCCTATTTTTGGATTGGGTTATTTGTTTTTTTGATATTGAGCTGCATGAGCTGCTTGTATATTTTGGAGATTAATCTTTGTCAGTTGCTTCGTTTGCAAGTATTTTCTCCCATTCTGAGGGTTGCCTTTTTGTCTTGTTTATGGTTTCCTTTGCTGTGCAAAAGCTTTTAAGTTTCATTAGGTCACATTTTGTTTGCTTGTTTGTTTTTCCATTTCTCTAGGAGATGGGTCAAAAAGGATCTTGCTGTGATTTACATCATAGAGCATTCTGCCTATGTTTTCCTCTAAGAGTTTGATAGTGTCTGGCCTTACATTTAGGTCTTTAATCCATTTTGAGTTTATTTTTGTGTATGGTGTTAGGGAGTGTTCTAATTTTATTCTTTTATATGTAGCTGTCCAGTTCTCTGAGCACCACTTATTGAACAGGCTGTCTTTTCTCCATTGTATATTCTTTCCTCCTTTGTCAAAACTAAGGTGTCCATCTGTGTGTGGGTTTATCTCTGGGCTTTCTATCCTGTTCTATTGACCTTTATTTCTGTTTTTCTGCCAGTACCATGCTGTCTTGATTACTGTAGCTTTGTAGTATAGTCTGAAATCAGGGAGCCTGATTCCTCCAGCCCCATTTTTCTTTCTCAAGATTGCTTTGGTTATTCGGGGCCTTTGTGTTTCCATACCAATTGTGAAATCTTTTGTTCTAGTTCTGTGAAAAATGGCATTGGTAGGTTAATAGGGATTGCATTGAATCTGTAAATTGCTTTGGGTAGTAGAGTCATTTTCACAATGTTCATTCTTCCAATCCAAGAACATGGTATATCTCTCCATTCGTTTGTATCATCTTTTATTTATTTCATCAGTGTCTTATAGTTTTGTGCATACAGGTCTTTTGTCTCCTTGGGTAGGTTAATTCATAGGTATTTTATTCTTTCTGTTGCAATGGTAAAAGGAAGTGTTTCCTTAATTTCTCTTTCAGATTTTTCATCATTAGTGTATAGGAATGAAAGAGATATCTGTGCATTAATTTTGTATCCTGCAACTTTACCAAATTCACTGATTAGCTCTCGTAATTTTCTGGTAGCATCTTTAGGATTCTCTATATAGAGTACCATGTCATCTGCAAACAGTGACAGCTTTACTTCTTTTCTGATTTGGATTCCTTTTATTTCTTTTTCTTCTCTGATTTCTGTGGCTAATACTTCCAAAACTATGTTGAATAATAGTGGAAAACTTGTCTTGTTCCTCATCTTAGTGGAGATGGATTCACATTTTCACCATTGAGAATGATGTTGGCTGTAGGTTTGTCATTATATGGCCTTTATTATGTTGAGGTAAGTTCCCTCTGTGCCTAATTTCTGGAGAGTTTTTATCATAAACAGGTGTTGAACTTTGTGGAAAGTTTTTCTGCATCTATTGAGATGATCATATGGTTTTTCTTCTTCAGTTTGTTAATATGGTTTATCAAATTGAATGATTTGCATATATTGAAGAATGCTTGTATTGCTGGGATAAACCCCATTTCATCATGGTGTATGATCCTTTTAATGTGCTGTTGGATTCTGTTTGCTAGTATTTTGTTGAGGATTTTTGCATCTGTTCTCATCAGTGATACTGGCCTGTAGTTTTCTTTCTTTGTGACATCTTTGTCTGTTTTGGTATCAGGGTGATGGTGGCCTCATAGAATGTGTTTGGGAGTGTCCCTTTCTCTGCTATGATTTGGAAGAGTTTGAGAAGGAGAGGTGTTAGCTCTTCTCTAAATGTTTGGTAGAATTCTCCTGTGAAGCCGTCTTGTCCTGGGCTTTTGTATGTTGGAAGATTTTTAATCATAGTCTTAATTTCAGTGCTTGTGATTGGTCTGTTTATATTTTCTATTTCATCCTGGTTCAGTCTCAAAAGATTGTGCTTTTCTAAGAATTTGTCCATTTCTTCCAGGTTGTCCATTTGATTGGCATATAGTTGCTTGTAGTAACCTCTCATGATCCTTTGTATTTCTGCAGTGTCAGTTGTTACTTTTCCTTTTTCATTTCTAATTCTGTTGATTAGAGTCTTCTCCCTTTTTTTCTTGATGAGTCTGTCTAATCGTTTACCAATTTTGTTTATCTTCCCAAAGAACCAGCTTTTAGTTTTATTGATCTTTGCTATCATTTCCTTCATTTCTTTCTGATCTGGTCTTTATGATTTCTTTCCTTCTGCTAACTTTGGGGGGTTTTTGTTCTTCTTTCTCTAATTGCTTTAGGTGTAAGGTTACATTGTTTATTTGAGATGTTTCTTGTTTCTTCAGGTAGGATAGTATTGCTATTACCTTCCCACTTAGAACTGCTTTTGCTGCATCCCATAGGTTTTGGGTCGTCATGTTTTCATTGTCATTTATTTCTAGGTATTTTTTTATTTCTTCAGTGATTCTTTTTTTATTTAGTAGTATTATTTAGTCTCCATATGTTTATATTTTTTACAGATTTTTTTCCTGTAATTGATATCTTATCTCATAGCGTTGTGGTCATATCATAGTTGATATGATTTCAATTTTCGTAAATTTACCAAGTCTTGATTTGTGATCCAAGATATATGTCCTGGAGAATGTTCCATGAGTACTAGAGAAGAACGTGTATTCTGTTGTTTTTGGATGGAATGTCCTATAAATATCAATTAAGTCCACCTTTTTTAATGTATCATTTAAAGCTTGTATTTCCTTATTTATTTGCATTTTGGATGCTCTGTCCATCGGTGAAAGTGGGATGTTAAAGTCCCCTACTATGATTGTGTTACTGTCGATTTTCCCTTTTATGACTGTTAGCATTTGCCTTGTGTATTGAGGTTCTCCTATGTTGAGTGCAAAAATGTTTACAATTGTTATATCTTCTTGGATTGATCCCTTGATCATTATGTAGCGTCCTTCTTTGTCTCTTGTAATAGTCTTTATTTTAAAGTTTATTTTGTGTGATATGATAATTGCTACTCTAGCTTTCTTTTGATTTCCATTTGCATGGAATATCTTTCTCCATCCCCTCACTTTCAGTCGGTATGTGTCCCTAAGTCTGAAGTGGGTCTCTTGTAGACAGCATATATATGGGTCTTGTTTTTTTATCCATTCAGTCAGTCTATGTCTTTTGGTGGGAGCATTTAATCCATTTACATTTAAGGTAGTTATCCTTATGTATGTTCCTATTACCATTTTATTAATTGTTTTGGGTTTGTTATTGTAGGTCTTTTCCCCTTCTCTTGTGTTTCCTGCCTAAGTTCCTTTAGCATTTGTTGTAAAGCTGATTTGGTGGTGCTGAATTCTTTTAGCTTTTGCTTGTCTGTAAAGGTTTTAATTTCTCCATCAGATCTGAATGAGATCCTTGCTGGGTAATGTTGATAGTAAGTTCTTCCCTTTCATCACTTTAAATATGTCCTGCCTATCCCTTCTGGCTTACAGAGTTTCTACTGAAAGATCAGCTGTTAACCTTATGGGGATTCCCTTATATGTTATTTGTTGTTTTTCCCTTGCTGCTTTTAATATTTTTTCTTTGTATTTAATTTTTAATAGTTTGATTAATATGTGTCTTGGCATGTTTCTCCTTGGATTTATCCTGTATGGGACTCTCTGCATTTCCTGGACTTGATTATTTCTTTTCCCATGTTAGGGAATTTTTCAACTATAATCTCTTCAAATTTTTTCTCAGTCCCTTTCTTTTTCTCTTCTTCTTCTGGGACCCCTATAACTGTAATGTTGGTGCGTTTAATGTTGTCCCAGAGGTCTCTGAGACTGTCCTTAATTCTTTACATTCTTTTTTGTTATTCTGCTCTGCAGTAGTTATTTCCACTATTTAATCTTCCAGGTCACTTATCTGTTCTTTTGCCTCAGTTATTCTGCTATTGATTCCTTCTAGAGAATTTTTAATTTCATTTATTGTGTTGTTCATCATTGTTTGATTGCTTTGTATTTCTTCTAGGTCCTTGTTAAATATTTCTTGCATTTTCTCCTTTCTATTTCCAAGATCTTGGATCATCTTTACTAACAGTACTCTTAATTTTTTTCAGGTAGACTGCCTATTTCCTCTTCATTTGTTTGGTCTGGTGGGTTTTTACCTGCTCCTTTATCTGCTGTGTGTTTCTCTGTCTTCTCATTTTGCTTAACTTACTGTGTTTGGGGTCTCCTTTTTGCAGCTGCGGGTTTATGAATATCAGCTCCTGCTCCTCAGAATTCAAGCTCTGAAGTGAGACAGCCTGAGAGCAAGAAAGGAAAAGCCTGGCGACATCAAGGAATCCTGAGCAAAACTGGATGGGAAATGAAATGGAATGAGATAAGTTGCAGAAGCTGTGTGAGAGAGCCATTTACAATGCTTACATTAGGAGGCCACACTGAGCTGTGAGAGGGAGCCTGCAGGGAACCTGTGGCCACCACAGGATAATGGGCAAAACCCAAGCTTTGGTTTCATCACCTTCTCAGCCGCCTTCTGCTGCTCCACCCCATGATGACACTTTGGTGAATGGATGCAGCTGCAATGCCTTGTTCTCAATCTACCCTCCCTTTTCTGATAAAGGCATCTAAATTTTTCTTTAGATAACCACCCACTCCCAATCTTAGTGTGGTCTGAATGGGCAGAACCAACTCCCCAGCTCTAGAAATAGGCAAAGAATGAAGACACAGTCAAATCACAAAATTCCATGGCCATCGCTACATGACTGGTTCAGAAACAGGCCAGTGAGACTTAATCACAGGACTTGTTCTGGAAGTATCCAGAAGACAAACTTCCTTCTGTCCTTGGATGGCTAAGAGAAAAGGAGGTCAACTTGGTCAACTGGCCACAACTTAGAGAATCTTCCTGAGAATAATGTAAACACAGAGAAAAGCAGATCCAAGAAAGGGAGAGAAACAGATTCTTGGTAACATGACTTGAGTACAGTCATGTTTGAAGCCAAATATGAAACCTAGATTTTTCACTTAAATTCCTGTTTTGCAAACACCAATTTGAGTTGGGCTTCTGTTGTGTGCAACAAAAAGAGACCCAACCAGGGCCACTCCTAGTTCATACACACCTTTGTGAGAATTAGAAAAGATATCCACACTGGATGGGCACAGCCCTGAGGGTTTAATGCTCAGGAAATTAATGGCACATTCATGCATATTAGAAAAAGGCTGCCTTCAAACTGTTCTACATTGTTTGTGGGAATGTAAATTGGTGCAGCTACTGTGGAAAACAGTATGGATGTTCCTCAAAAAACTAAAAATATAATTACCATATGATCCAGCAATCCCACTGTGGGCATATATCCAGATGAAACTATAATTCAAAAAGATACATGCATCTCTATGTTCACAGTGGCACTATTTACAATAGCCAAGACATAGAAACAAGCTAAATGTCCATTGACAGATGAATGGATAAAGAATATGTGATATAGATATATATAGATGGAATATTACTCAGCCATAAAAAAGAAAAAATAATGCTATTTGCAGAAACATGGATGGACCTAGATATGATCACACTAAGTGAAGTAAGTCAGAAAAAGACAAATACCATACGATATCACTTATATGTGGAATCTAAAATAGGACACGAATGAACTTATCTACAAAACAGAAACAGACTCACAGGCATAGAGAACAGACTTGCGATTGCCAAGGGGAAGGGGGATGAGAGAGGGATGGAGTGGGAGGTTGGGGTTAGCAGATGTAAGCTTTTATATATAGAATGGATAAACAACAAAGTCTTACTGTATAGCACAGGGAAATATATTCAAAATCCTGTGATAAAACATAATGGAAAATAATATGAAAAAAAATTTATACTTATATATAAGTGAATCATTTTGCTGTACAGCAGAAATTAACACAACATTGTAAATCAACTATAATTCAATAAAATACACTTAAAAATAAATAAATAAAAACAAATTCTCCCTTCCCTGTAGGCACATGCAGCCCAGACTAGCTCAGCTAATGGAGTGTGGCCTGAATTTCAGCTACTACTCCCCTGCTCAGATGGGCAGCTTTGCATGATGTTCTAACTGCATATATTTATGTGGCAACCCTGAGCCTGGTTAACATACAAAATAATTATTAACTCAATCTCTTATTGACAAAGGCTCTGATTGTGTTAGGACATGTCTGATGCACCAAGTTAGAAAAAGGCAACAATAAACCAGTTATCAGTTCACACAGCAGGTGATCAATTATGACTGAATCTTATCATTATAAAGAGATAAGACCCCTTGGATATCAATACCAACCTGGGTTGAACACTGAAAATAGGTAAGAGGGGCTCTCTGTCTGGTGGGAGGTGCAGTTACCTGGCCCAAAATAAAAGTCAGCATCTAGAATCTGCCAGAATAGGCCAGCAGAGCAGAGCATCTTAAAAATTGGGTGGTATGTGGAAGGAAGTTTTTCCCCAAAGACTGACTCCAGTGGTTTTAAAATAAGCCCACAAATTCTTTGACACTTCTCTTTTCAGAAGGTACAGACTCATTCTCCTCCCCTGAGTGTGAATTGCCCTTAATGACTCGATTCTAACAAATAAAATGTGACAGAAATGTTGGTTTATGCAGGGGAAGGTAGCTGCCACATCCTCAGGATACTCAGGCACTCGTGTGGAGAAGTCTGGATGGCAAAGAGCTCAGGCCTCTTGCCAACAGCCAGCATTAGAGTGAGCCCCTTAGAAAGCAGCCAAGCCAAGGCTTCCTTCATGAATAGCTTGGTGGCAACCTCATGAACGACACAATCACCTAGCAAACCTGCCTCTGAATTCTTGCCCCTCGGAAACTGTGTAAGGTAACAAATGTTCGTCATTGTTTTAAGTCAGTAAGTGATGGGGTAAATTTTTATGCAGCAGTAGTAACTAATATACTGAGAACAATAAGACTCCAGCCACTAAGACTAATGAGAGGGAAGCAGGGCCCCAGCCCAAGAGGAAAGGGGACACTGAGCTGGGAACGAAGACAGGGACTCAGGCGGAAATTGGGGGCAGTCAAAGCAACAGGAACCACATGTTGGACTGACTCCTGGAGACAGAGCTATGAATCCATAGGTTCTTTTATTTCCCTGATGTGGTGTCCATTGCTGCAGAGCCTGGGACAGGACTGAGCTTGGAAGTTGGGCTAGTAATGGGCCAGTCCTCCTACAGGGGCCAAAACCTGGTAGAAATATTGTCTTCCTGGTCTGGCTCCAGGCAGACTGAGGTTCCAGTGGCTAAATGGCCCAAGGATGAATTGTCTGGAGGCACCAGATACAGGACCAACAAACAAGTAGAAATCACATCCTATGGCAGATCAAAGGTCTTAGTACAACTCAAAAGTTGAGGAGTCAAAATCAGAGCTGGAAAGGAATACATAAGTGAGACAGAGCAAATAGTAACATCTCAGGATGAAAGCTGTAAGAGGGGTGACCTGAATCAGGTAGGAACCCCAAGGCAGGCCAGATACAAAGGCCCAAGCCCTTAATGTTCATCAGCAGATGTTTTTAAACAGAGATTGCTGCCCTCACCCAGAGATTCTGAGCCTAAAATTCAAAGGGGAGTCTGGCAATATGCATTTCTAATCAGTTCCCAGGTGTTGCTGATGCTTCTGGGGCACTTTGAGAAGCACTGAGCAAGGTAAGAAGGCTGGGATTATGCAGGGCTATGGGACATGGTCTGTCACAGCAGGAAGAATCTGTACAGAAGATCGCTTTGAGCAGAGAACCGTTCATGTTCCCTGAATCTAATTAGACATCTGCATGTCCCACCCTTATGCCTCTTCATATTTCTTAAGCCCCAACCTCTGTTCTACACTATTCCCTTCACCATTGAAAAGGAAGTAACTGGAAAATAATTACTCTCATTTATTGAGCAGTTACTATGTACTCTATTGACATTATATTATACAATTCTGACGTCAGACTTAGTAAGGGGAATATTATTATTATCCCCAATGTACAAAGGAAAAGAACCCAGAGCTTACAGTGGGTGGTTAACTGGCCCAAAATCATTCAGGAAACCAGAATAAACCATTAGAAGTTATCCTAACTGTAAAACAGTGACAGAGATATATGTCCCTTTGGAAGAAGGAGACCAAAGTTTCCCCACAGAAAAACAAAATCCATCAGGTAGCGAAGTACCACATGATCAGCTTTTAGCTGTCATTTCTTTTCAAAGAGAAATGAGAGAGAGATGGTACCTTGTTTGATGAAAGCTTGGATGCAACTCATTTCCTTTTAAAGTATTATAGAATATAATTGAGATTCCTTTGATTTTTTTCTAAAGAACACCTGTTATATGGCAACCTTCAAAGAACGTCAAATAGAAGTCAGGGGAAATCTCTACATTGATTATTTCTTTCCCATCACATGCACAAATGACCTGTCTGTGGCTTGTGTATTTGTAACTCTGCCCTAGAGAAAAAGTCTGTCCAGCTCCATTTAGTGCTGGTTAATTACAGTTGTATAGGAAACTTGGGCAAAACTGAAATACCCAACATATTATTTGTGTAATCCATATGTTAAACACCATGTGGCACTTAAAACTCATATATTTTAGAAAAGTTTTAGAATATCTAACATCATGTACAGGATATATTATTAAATGGAAAAAATCAGTTATATAAACTTAACAAAATATGTCTTAGGGACTTCCCTCGTGGTCCAGTGGTTAAGAATCCACCTTCCAATGCAGGGGATGAGGGTTCGATCCCTGGTTGGGGAACTAAGATCCCACATGCTGCAGGACAACTAAGCCTGTGTGCCGTGCTGCAACTACTGAACCCATATGCTCTGGAGCCCATGTGCCACAACTTGAGAGAAGCCTGCACACAGCAACTAGAGAAGCCTGCATGCCACAACTAAGAGGAAGATTCCACATACCACAACAAAGATCTCACATGCTGCAACTAAGAGATGATGCAGCCAAATTAATTAATTAATTTAAAAATATATCTTAGGCTGATATTTTGGTTTGGGTTCCCACAGCAGTAGACTCTTGAGTCAAGAATTCAAGTTCTAGTAACTTATTTGAGAGATGACCGCAGGGCACACTGGTGAGGAGAGGGGGAGTGGGACAGGAAAGGGAAAGCCAGTAAAGACTGTACCGTCATGCAAGTTACCACCGTGGACAACCCAACTCAATTCCACTGGGAATTCTGGAGCCCAGGCAGAAGGCATCATGCCTCAGAGTGATCCCGTGGAAGGTGTAAGAAATCAGGGTTATTTAAACAACAGCTTCTGTCAGTCATTGTTTGAGGGCTGTTCCCAAGGGCCATTAATTCTCTGGCACTTCTATCTTACCATGAACATATGCAAAGTAGGCTCTTGGTTTAAAAAAAAAAACCCTCAGGAGAAGAAAAGCAGATGCTGGCAGCTGGAGTCAGGCCAGGCTGAACTATGTGGGAAAGGCTGAAGGGAAATTTGGCAAAGCATCCAGAGTGTCTGCTGTACCTGTGTATCCCAGAACCTTGAGCTTGAGAAAAGCTTGTGTGCTCTTAGTTTTTCAGAAAGTGCCATCCCAGGGAGCAGGAGTGAGGGAAAAGGGAAGGAGGTAGAGAAAGAAGCTTCAATAAGTTCAAAGATGAATTTCCAAGCTGGCCTCCACGTGGTAACAAATGCACTAGTTGCTTGATCTCATAAAACTGTCTCTTGAGAGGATGTGTGAACAGCTGCATCCCCAGACAATCCGTCCTAAGAAATGAGGAGAAGATTTTAGCCTCAGCTTCTACACCTCATTGGTGAAGGGTTTCCCAATGGTGCATGAGCTCCTTAACACTTCCAGGTTCTGCATGTGGGGGCACCAACTGGGCCCGTGACCTCTCACACCTCAAAAGCATGAAGGAAGCCAAGAGTGGGAGGCCGGGGCATCCAGATTGGACAGGAGGGAAGGCTGCAGGGCATGCCTGGGTGGAGCTGACAGGTCTTTACATAGTCAGTTATCCACGTGGCAGCCAGGGCAGAAAAGGTGGTTAAGGGCCTCAGAAATGGTCAAGGCCAAGAGGATCTGAGATGCTGCCTAAGATATGCCTGATGCATTTTTGCTTAATAAATATTTATATACATTCACACAAAAAAACACACACATGTACAAACACCATCACATATAAAAAAGACAACAGTTTTAAAGACAGTGGTGAAGAGCCAACCAATTTTTATTCCCTCCTATATTCTTTGATATATGTTTAAAATTTTATATAATAAAGGTGCTTTGATTTTACAATGGCTGAAGGTCATGTGGACACTTTTGGAAAAGGAGGCAGAGTAGGAAACATTTCTCAGAGTAAAACAAACTGGTAAAAACAATTATTATTCTGTATTTTACATGATGGGCACAGACAGCATTGTCTTCTTCAATAAAAAGTTGACTCTTTTAAGAAATTGTTTAGAAAATCAGCAATAAGTAGTTTTCTAATGTGAGAGGTATTGCCTTATAATAAACTTGCCTTATAATAAAATTAGTTTCCAAATAATTTAGAAATATACTTTCTTTGTATATCTTGCTTCATTTATTTATTCATTCACTGAATTAGCAAGTAGCTGTTATTCACCAAATACTTTCTGAGCCCCTACTGTGTGCAAGGACCTTGCCAGTCACTTGACAAGAAGAATCAGAAAGTATTGTCACCAACTAAATGTCCATATTGGAATGGATAATATGGGTTATGGCAAAGAAAATTCATACTCACCAAGTACCCAAATGCTTTCTTACCTTTCTTAACCTCCAGTGCATGAAGTTGGGGCCACATGACTAGTTCTGTACTGCAAACTGTAAGCAGAAGTGATGTATGTCACTCCTGGGCTAAGGCAGATATGAACTGGAACCGTGACCTTAGGGCCACATTTTGCTAGATGGTATAGCTACAAGAGGGACAAGGCCACCATACCTGCATCAGACCTTGCAGGAAAAGGATACCAATCTTTACTGTTCACCACAGCCCGTGTGCAGACCCTTTTCTTGCCTTGGGATCCACACACAAAAAAACTGACAATTTTATGGGTTATTGTTATCTAGTAAACATACCAGGGAAACACATTGCCACCAAAACCCAAAGAGGCTCACTGAGTGATGCGCCTTGTTCTGTGTTGTGTCTCTCACTATAGAAGGCATATCCTGATGTGCCTCAGACACTGGGCACCTAAACATTTTACCAATGTAGCAGTAAATTGCTACTGTGTTTCTCTTCTGCCCCTAACAAGATGTGACTAAAAAGGACACAACACATTTGTGATCTTCTTCCACAAAGTACATAACCCCAGGCTAATCATGAAAGAACACCAGACAAACCCAAAGTGAGGAGTGTTCTACAAAATATCTGACCCAGAGTTTTAAAAAGTGTTAAGTATACAAAAAAAAAAACCCACAAAGAGAGAAAAGGGAACACTCTTACATTGTTGGTGAGAATGTAAGCTGGTGCAGCCACTATGGAAAACAGTACAGAAGTTCCTCAAAAAGCTAAAAATACAATTATTGTGAATAGTATACACATGTTCACCAAAAGACATGAATCAAAATATACACAGCAACAACACTGATAATCATCCAAAACTTAGAAACAACCCTGATGTTCATCTACAGACGCATGGAAACATAAATTGTAATATAGTCAATGAAAATACTCAATTCAGCTATGAAAATGAATAAACTACAACTACACACATAATATATATGACTCACACAAAAAATTTTGAGTGAAAAAAGCTAGGTACAAAAGAGCACAGACTGTATGATTCCAAATATATATCGTTCAAAAACGAGAACTACTCTATGCTGTTAGAAGTCAAGACGGTAATTATTCTTGGGAGATATACTGATTTTAAAGGAGGAAGAAGGGATCTTCTGAGGTGCTAGTTGTCTCAGCCATCCCATGATCACCTGCTAGATTGGGGATTCACTGGAAGGTCTAACATGACCCAATGTAGTTTTAGTCATGGCTAAGATTTATTACTGCAAAGGATACAGGACAGAAATAACAGAAAAAAATATATACAGGCAAAGGTTAGAGAGGTCAAAAGCAGGCTTTCTTGTCCTCCCTATGCAGGGAATGCAACCTCTTCTCCAGCTGGGAAGTGTAAGAATATGTGTGAGATGAGCATGCTCAGGAAAGCTGGCTTGAATCTTGGGGTCCAAAGTTCCTAACTGGAATTGGTCACTTCCTAGCCATGGGTGTGAACCCCAAACCAGGCCCTGGGTACACATCATGAAACTTGATGTTTACTTTAACATGCTTGCTCATCTTGACTCACTACTTTGGGCATATAGACTAATATCTTTACCCAGCCACTATGTAAACATTCCAGTAGTTTAGTTCTCAGAGTTGACCAAGGGTCATTACGATGGCTATAGATTTAAACAAGAACTGAGTAAAACATATTTGCTTCATCAACTCCCTCTGCTCATTAATAATGTTATCATTCTTGCTCTGGGGACTGATTAGATGGGTAGGTTTTGTTTGTGCCTATGTATGCATATTATATATACTTCAAAAATTTTTAAAAATTAGTCAGGTAGAAATCCAGACCTATTAATTAGAGCCCTACATTCTTGTAAGTCTACTGAAACCCTGGGAAGTTATCAAAATAACATTAGGAAACCATTAGGGAATATAAAAAGCAGGGGTAACTCTAAATGTAAGTAGATATCAAGAGAACAAGAAAGGGAATTAAATTCATGATGATGAGTTTCAGAGTACGTTAAGTAGGCAGATTACCGTGAATTTTGTAAAAAAAATTTGTATTTGGATGTTTTGGCTATTCTTTAATGTGTCTGAAGTGATCAAAAACCAAATTATGAACAAATTTGTAATTCAGATGTAATTTTATGGGAATTTAATTGATTGTACAATCTGTTAAAAGTTACCAAAAACAGGTTTTCAAAAGTTTATCTCTTATGTTTTTAATTTTTAAATTGAGCATTAAAACATATGTGCAGTAAAAAAAAAAAAAAAAAAAGAGTTACCTATGATCCAGCAATCTCACTCCTGGGCGTATATCCAGACAAAACTATAATTCAAAAAGGTACATGCACCCCTCTGTTCACAGCAGCACTATTCACAATAGCCAAGACATGGAAACAACCTAAATATCCATCGACAGATGAATGGATAAAGAAGATGTAGTACATATATATAAGGGAATAGAAAGAACAAAATAATGCAGCAACATGGCTGGAACTAGACATAAGTGAAGTAAGCCAAAGACAAATATCATATGATATCACTTATATGTGGAATCTAAAATATGACACAAATGAACTTATCTACAAAACAGAAACAGATTTACAGACATAGAAAACAGACTTGTGGTTGCCAAAGGGGGAAAGGGTTAGGAGAATGATGCATTGGGAGTTTGGGGTTAGCAAATGCAAACTATTACATAAAATAGATATATAGAATAGATATATATATATAGAGAGAGAGAGAGAATGGATAAACAACAAGGTCTTACTGTATAGCACAGGGAACTATATTCAATATCCTGAGATAAACCATAAGAGAAAAGATTATGAAAAAGAATTATACATATATGTATAACTGAATCACTTTGATATACATCAAAAATTAACACAACATTGTAAATCAACTGCATTTCAAGTTTTAAAAACCCACAAGGAAAGGCTGAGCAACTGTTAGAAGTTGATGGACGCTAAGAAGACATTACGACTAAATGCAACATGGTGCCCTGTATTGAATCCCGGAACAGAAAAAAGACACTGGTGGAAAAACTGGTGAAATCTGAATGAAGTCTTTGGTTTGGTTAATAGTGCTGCACTGATGTTTCATAGTTTTGAGAAATATGCCACAGTTATGTAAGCTTGTCAACATTAGGGGAAGCTGAGTGAAAGTTATAGGGGAACCTCTCTGTACTATCATTAAAACTCTTCTGTAACTCTAAAATTACTAAAAGATAAAAAGTTTGTACAAAGGAAGCTGGAAATTTCTGCTTGATAAGACCTGAATATACAGGACCGGAGAAATAAAGGTACATATGAGAAAGTGCATGTGTGTGTGTATTTTTGTCTATTGGTGTGTCTGTGTGTGACTGTGTGTGTTTGTGATTGGGGGACATCTGGTGTGGGGGTGTCTTTGGGTGTGTGGCTGTGTTTGTGTGTGTCTAGTGCAGGCAGGGTGTGTTTACATGAACACATAGTTCTACTGTGAGGGAATTAATAAGCCAAGGCGCCTCCATGAACCTGAGAGTGAGTGCCTCCTTAAATTTTGAGCCCTAGGCACCTTGCTTAACTCACCCTAGATCCAGTCTTTTAAAGAAGCTGCCAGGAAGAACAAAAGAAAAAAAACAGGAGGCACCTGGATTTGAACGAGGGACTTCTTGATCTGCAGTCAAATGCTCTACCACGGAGCTATAACCCCTGATGCTATTAATGCCCCCTATAAGCCCTTATTCCACTTGTATGAGTTTCATCATACTTCATAAATATCTGTGTGGCTGAGATTCCTGCTAGATTTAATTTCATGCCTGATTCCCTTCTAGCCATGTCACCTCATACTTTTCCCAGAGCATGTATGTTCATTCTCTTCTCAGAACTTAAAGCTCAGTGCTCTATTCTCAGTCTAACCCTCCAGCGATTAAAATACACCACCAACTGCCCATAAATCTCCAGGCACATCAGTGAATGTTCTAAATATCATGGGCTGCCATTAAGTATTGGACATGGAGGGGGTCTTAATTGGGAATTCACAACTGGACTACAGAGGTTTATGTACAACTCTGAATTACAGGCAAATATTGTATGTGTGCATGGATTGTATATTGTACATGATTTCATCAGATTTTCAAGGGGATCTCATCCAGGTGAACAGTCTCATTTACAGCTGGAAAAAAAAACAGTTAAGTCCAAAATTCACCTTTGAACACCACTGACTCCTAGTTCCTTGAGTTCCAGTCTGAGAACTTTCAATCTGTGTATCTCCAAGATTGAGAAGAAAGGTCAAGGAAATCTCTGTCACTGCAATAAGTTCTCCCTGATGAAGCCTGGCAGCTGCTGTGAAGCTAAGGAGCCCACAGCCCCCAGAGCTCCAGCTCACAGCTCTCTGAGTGCTGTAGACGACCCTTCCCAGCTGCTCCACTCTGAGGTTCTACAGAAACTTCAGTTGCAAACCCAGTGTGCCCCAAACTACACTTGCTGTCTTCCTGCTCAAACCTGCATCTACTCTTATTTTGCTTTGTGGTGATAATAATAGTCTATATTTACCAAACATTTGCTATGTGCCAGGCTCAGTACTAAAAGTTCTAGCCATAACTTCCTGCTGAATCTTCACCAAAAACTCCCACAGGACAGGTATTATTGTTAGCATACTGATTTTGCAAGTAAGGAAACTGAGGCACAGAGTGGCCATGGAGGTGGGAGGTGGTGGGGCCAAGATTTCATTGTGGGCTCAGAGCTGGGTGCCAGGCCTGCCTATGTAACCATCTGATCAACCTCCTCCTTGTCTTGGTTGGTGACACCACTGTGTACTGTCATTTGGCCAAAGCATGTAACATAACTCAACTTCTTCCAACCTCTCCTCCCAGTGCAAGTTAATCACTGGGTACTGCTGATTTTAGCTTTGACATCACTTAATCCCACTCCCACCCTGGCACCACAGTGCCACCACCTCCTAAATGGCCTCCCAGCCTCCACCCCTGACATCCATCTCCTACTGCTCCCACAGCAGTCATTTTAAAACTAAGTGCATCTAGTCCACTCCTCTTAAAGGCCTTCATGATAAACTGCAAGACTCTCAGCACAAGAGTTCTTACATTTTGATCCCTGTCTGCCTCCTCAGCTTCAGCCTCCTCTGCTGACACTCCCCATAGCACATTTTGTGCTCCAGCTGCCTCCAACTGCATCCATCTGGCTCCAGCCTCTGCCCATGCAGTTTTCTCTGCCTGGGACCCAACCCTCACTCACCGCACCCCTGCCTCTCCTCCACCCTCCCTCTGGTGCGATACTGTTCTTCTATGAGACCCTGACTTGCCATCAGCTCCTCTTGGAAGCCTCCTGTAACCTCCCTCCTCTGGACAGAGGTAATAGCTGCCTCCTCTGCATTCCTGAAGCTGGCCCAGCTCGCTCCAGCTCACAGCTGTCTGATTTCTTATTTTACAGGCCTGCTTCCTTGGCTGAGAGCACACTGAGTCCAGGGGCTGTGTCTTATTCACTTCTGGGTTCACACTTTGCACAATTCTGGCATGTAGTAGGGGCTCAGTGTATGTCATTCAAGCTGATTTTAAAATGCAGCAGTGCCTGAGCTGCAGGCAGGAGTTAAACCTAGACTAAGCCCTGACCTCTGGCCCCAGCCTGGTTCCGGAATGCAGGCACCCTAGGTGGAGTGCTCGCTGCAGGCAATGAACTGGGGATGGAAAGGTAATAGAAAGTCCTCAAGCTTTAGATCAGGAAAGGAGTGCAGTTCCCTAAACTTTAGACCAGTTCATGTTTATCCAGTGCTCTGTGAACAAGGTCTCTATTCCCTGACTGCCCCCAGGACACTGTAAAGTGTGGGCACCATCACTAAGTTACTGGGTTTGCCCTGCAGCCAAATGTTCTAAAACTCTATGGACAGTTCTAGCACCTTGGGAGCATTGCTAAGTGGAATTTTGTGACAAAGATTTTAACAGAAGGAAAACAGAATGAGTAGTATAATGAAGTCATTGAGAACCATGCTCTGAGTTCAAATCCTGGACCTGAGCTTTGTAGCATCTCCAAGTCTCAGACTCCTCATGCAAAATGGAGATAATGTGTCTTGTAAAATTTTGGTGAGAAATGAAGGAGGTAATTAACATAAAGAACATAGTCTGCCACCTGGCATATACAAAAGGGAAATTAGTGATTATTCAAAGAGCCATGAGCCACAGAAGATAAAAGTCAAAATCAATACATATTTTTCTAAGGCATGAAGAATATGCAGGGGGCGCCTGGATTTGAACCAGGGACCTCTTGATCTGCAGTCAAATGCTCTACCCCTGAGCTATACCCCCACTGACATGGACTTGTTTTCATAATCTCTCTCTCTCTCAACGTTATGATTCTAAACACCAGTAACTCAGGGGAACTATAATCAGAGAGAATGCTGCCTGGAAGAAGTCTGGGCATATCAAGTCTTAGAATTTCATTATGAAAAAAGACCTGACTCCTGAGAATTAAGTTCTCTGAGCCTAGAAACTTAGACTTTCCATACCCAAAGCCTCTGCTGTCTGCCATATCTCATACAAAGTGAACCTTTGTTCCAGATAAAAATCCTCAGGTTTTCCACAAATAACATCATCAGTATAATGGGATGATTGGATTCCTGTCATGTTTCCTTAGCTACGGCTCCCAGCAACTGAGATCCTCATTGCTCTTCTGACTTCACAGAACTGAGCTCATAACTGGCAGTCAATAGACATTTGTTACATTAAACTGATTCTGGAAAAATTTTGTATAAATAATGATTTGTGTGAGATAGCTTTTCCAAGACATAACTGTAAGATGATTTTACACAAAGTCAGATGGTCAAGGAGATACACTCTTATGAAACATAACTTGCCTGAAACTGCCAACTCCAAAAGGTCATTTGATGAAGACAAATAAGGCTCCAAACAAGAGCCTCTTAACTGATTAAATCACCTATCCTATTCCTACCACCAAAGATTCCTTTTCATTTCCAAACACAACCACTGTTGGAGCACCCTGTATCTCTGAGCATCATAAACATCTCTTCTCCCTCTGATGAACCCTTCAGGTGCTTCTCATGGAAACTTACTTGCTTAAACCTGTAAGGAAGGCTCTCTTCTACCAATTTCCTGACAACAAGCATTATTGAGATCTTTTCAAAGGATCCTAGTGTGTCATGGTGGTGGTTGGTTGGGACCCCAGGAGAGGGGAGAGTCTCAATTACATTCATTTTCTCCCCTACCTCAGGCTGGAATTGAGAGCTAAGAAAAGAATCACATGCATTCTTTGCTCATTGTTCTTTTCTCACCCTGGACATTAGTGGGAGTAGAGATTTTAGCAGTAACAGATGTCCTGTGTGCTTCATATTGAAGAACCCCAGTGTTGGAAGGGATTTAGAGATCATTTATTCCAACCACTTCCTTTGCAGACTAAGAAACAGATGGAGTGAAAATGAAGAGCTCTGCTTAAAGTCAGACATAACAGTAGCAAGAGCAGAACCAAGGGTCCATTCCACTGCCAACTCCTTAGAGGCTCCTTGGAAGCCCCCAGTGCCTGGAATGATGCAGGTGCTCAATAAATGTTTGTGGGATAAATACCAAACTGTAGTTATATAGATAGACCAAATGTCCTGGTTTGCTGGGAATTCTTCTGGTTTTAGCACTGAATGCCCTGCGTCTCAGGAAATCTCTCAGAAAAGCAGGCTGTGGTTGTTTGGTCACCGTAGATATGACCTTATTTTTTCTCATTCACTGTATTTCCAAAACCTAATCATTCACTTTCCACTTTCTCATTTTTTTTAACCATTTTGCGTACATCCTATACTAGTATTTACTTAATATTTGTCTTTAAATCAACTTAATGTTTTTTATTTACCCTCATCCTAAGCAAAAATATCCCTGAAATCATGCCAATTATATTTCTTTGTACTGCACATCAAAACAAATACAGAGCTTTGGGTATTTGTTAAAATTGCATTTAGCACATGTTACACTTAAAACTTGCCATGCACCCTTCTAAGTGTTTTACAAATACTGATTCATTTAATCCTTAAGACAACTCAATGAGAGAGGAACAATTATCATCTTTACTTTATGATGAGGAAACTGAGGCACAGAGAGGTTAAATAACTTGTCTAAGGTCACACAGCTGTTAAATTTGCCCACGGTCCCCAAAGTCATCTTGGAAACAGTGATAACCACAGTGTGATAGTTAATTTTATGTGTCCATCTGAATGAGCCACAAGGTGCCAAGACATTTGGCGTAATTATTCAGGATGTGTCTATGTGGGTGTTTCTGGATGAGATCAACATGTGAATTGGTAAAGGAGTAAAGCAGATGGATCCTCTCTTTTTAAGTGGGCCTCTTCCAATCCACTGAAGAACTAAATAGAAAGATCAAGTAAATGAAAAAGACTGCAAATAACAAGTGTTAGAAATGATGTGGAGAAAAGGGAACCATTATGCACTGTTGGTGGTGATGTAAATTTGTGGAAGAGTATGGAGGTTCCTCAAAAAACTAAAAATAGAACTACCATATGATCCTGCAATCCCACTCCTGGGCATATATCTGGACAAAACTATAATTCAAAAAGATACATGAACCCCTATGTTCATAGCAGCACTATTCACAATAGCCAAGACATGGAACCAACCTAAGTGTCAATCAACAGATGAATGGATAAAGAAGATGTGATATACACACACACACACGTGCGTGTGCACAATGGAATACTACTCAGCCACAAAAAAGAATGAAATTATGCCATTTGTAATAGCATGGATAGACCTGGAAGGTATTATGCTAGGTAAAATAAGTCATATAAAGACACAAGCTATATGTTATCACTTATAAGTGGAATCTAAAAAGGAAAACAAATGAAGGAATATAACAAAACAGAAACAGACTCAGATGCAGAGAACAAACTAGTGGTTACCAGTGGAGAGAGGGAAGGAGGAGGGGCAAGAGAGGGGAAGAGGTTAAAGAGGCACAAACTACTACTACTAAATAAGCTACAAAGGTATAATGTACAGCATAATGTACAGCTACAGAGGTATAATGTACAGCACAATATAGCTAATATTTTATAATAACTTTAAATGGAATATAATCTATAAATATTTTGAATCACTATGTTGTACACCAGAAAAAAATGTAACAGTGTAAATCAACTATACTTCAATAATAATAAATAAAAAAGAACAAGAGGGACTTCCTCCTGCCTGACTACTTTGACCTGAGACATCAGTCTTTTCCTGCCTTTAGAATCAAACTGAAACATCAGCTCATCTGGATCTCCAGCTTGCTGACTACAGACCTTGGGACTTTTCAGCCTCCATAATCATGTGAGTCAATTACTTATCACAGGTATTTTTATATACATATATACATTTTATTGCTTCTTTTTCTCAGGAGACCCCTAATACATAGGACATGCTCTGGGAAGAATTGTTGGGCCTGTACTAGCCTTGAGGCTCCTGTTCGTATTGTTGAGATTTCACATACTTCATGAGGCCCAGAACAGCACCTGCCACAAGATGGGGGTCCAGTAACAATGGTTAAGCTGACCTGTTGTTGTATTCCTAACTCCCTGCTCCCTTCACACACATGTGAATTTGCTCTCATTGTCAAAACATAAACAAAAGTAAAAGTTCATATGTTTTTAAGCTATAAGTTACAGGAGCCAAATAATCTGGCTTGAGTTCCAAAGATTTATGTTGCAAGAAAAAAAGTTCTAGACATCCGTTGCACAACAATATGATTATACTTAACACTAATGAACTGTACACTTAAAAATGATTACCATGATAAATATAATGTTATGTATTTTTTACCAAAAAAAATCTATGCTCTAATATTAGAAAGAACTTGAGTAATAAAGCACCCCACCTCAAAAAAACAAACATATGCACACTGCAGAAATGGCGGGAACACGTAAGCACTTGTCTCACTGGATGGTTCCTAAAGTCTGTTTGTGAACAGACTTTGACCGATTCACAGACCAAGACAAACTCTTCCTCAAAATTTATAGCAAATCCAATGCCTCTCACTGTTCCCAACAGGGCACAGCACAACGTGACATTCTTCATTCTCTAGATGGTCACTGTGTCATTGATTTTAGCCCCTTTTTGTTGTACTCACTTAACAACAAAGCAAAGTAAAGCTAATATTATCCTCTATTTTTTTGCTCTTGGAGATGCAGCCTCTGGATTGAGTCCCGTGTGCAAACCTGCAAATACATCTGTCCTGTGTCCAGGTTTTCTCTTCTGTTGGCATGTGGTCCAGGAAAGACTTGCAAGTTCTGTTAAGCCTGCAGACAGATAAGAAAGTTAGGGAGTGTGCATGTTAGTTCTATTAAAGGGGAGGGAGAAAGAATGTCTCAATCAAAGGGCAGCCAAATGAATTGTCAAGGGGAAGATGGGCCAAAAGGTACGTTTATATCTCAAGATGTAATAAGGAAGAACAAATCTGACTTGATATTAGATGTGTTTCTTTTACTTTAACCTTGGTATTACTTTTGCTTCAAGTTAAGAATGTTGCCTATAGCCTGAAATATACAGGATAGCCCATTCTCAAGGCTGACATTTCAGGGTATAACACTTTTCTACTCATATAGAGGTAAAAAGTTGCAGAATAGAGAATAAAATTTGTCTTATGGGAGATTTACAGGAACATGGTGATCTGACCTACGTGGACAGCTGCAAAAACAAAGGATTCCTACACGAAAAAGTTTGCAACAACCAACCACATCCCTCCCTCACCTTGCCTTTAAAAATGTTTTGCTGTCTACAACTAACAAATGCTGGAGAGCGTGTGGAGAAAAGGGAATCCTCCTACTCTGTTGGTGAGAATGTAAGTTGGTGCAGCCACTATGGAAAACAGGATGGAGGTTCCTCAAAAAAATAAAAATAGAATTACCATATGATCCAGCAATCCCACTCCTGGGCGTATATCCAGATGCAATGAAATTATAACACTACCTAACACCATACACAAAATAAATTCAAAATGGATTAAATACCTAAATGTAAGACTGGACACTATAAAACTCTTAGAGGAAAACATAGGAAAAACGCTCTTTGGCATAAACCACAGCAAGATCTTTTTTGACCCACCTCCTAGAGTAATGAAAATAAAAATAAACAAATGGGACCTAATTAAACTTACAAGCTTTTGCACAGCAAAGGAAACCATAAACAAATGTAAAAGACAACCCTCAGAATGGGAGAAAATATTTGCAAATGAAGCAACAAAGAGTTAATCTGCAAAATATACGAACAGCTCATGGAGCTCAATAACAAAAAAGCAAACAAGCCAATCAAAAATGGGCAGAAGACCTAAATAGACATTTCTCCAAAGAGGACATACAAATGGCCAAGGGGCACATGAAAGGATGCTCAACATCACTAATTATTAGAGAAATGCAAATCAAAACTACAATGAGGTATTACCTCACACCGGTAAGAATAGCCATCATCAAAAAATTTACAAACAATAAATGCTGGAGTGGATGTGGAGAAAAGGGAACCCTCTTACACTGTTGGTGGGAATGTAAATTGATACAGCCACTGTGGAGAACAGTATGGAGGTTCCTTAAAAACTAAAAATAGAACTACCATATGACCCAGCAATCTCACTACTGGGCATATACCAGAGAAAACCATAATTCAAAAGGACACATGTACCCCTATGTTCATTGCAGCACTATTTACAATAGCCAGGACATGGAAACAACCTAAATGTCCAATGACAGATGAATGGACAAACAAGATGAGGTACATATATACAATGGAATGTAACTCAGCCATAAAAAGGAACGAAATTTGGTCATTTGTAGAGATGTGGATGGACCTACTGTCTGTCATACACAGTGAAGTAAGCCAGAAGAACATCATATATTAACACATATATGTGGAATCTAGAAAAATGGTACAGACAAACCTATTAACAGGACAGGAATAGAGAGGTAGCTATAGAAAATGAACATGTGGACACAGAGGGGGAAGGAGAGGGTGGGACAAATTGGGAGATTAGGATTGACATATATATACTACTTGCATAAAATAGATGGCTAGCGGGAACATGCTATAAAACACAGGAAGCTCAGCTCGGTGCTCTGTGATGACCTAGATGGGTGGGATGGGGGATAGGGTGGGAGGGAGGTACAAGAGGGTGGGGATGTAGGTATACATATAGCTGATTTACTTCATTGTACAGCAGAAACTAACACAACATTGTAAAGCAATTATACTCCAATTAAAAAAAGATACATGTACCCCTATGTTCACAGTAATAGTATTCACAATAGCCAAGACATGGAAAAAACCTAAATATCCATTGACAGATGAATGGATAAAGAAGATGTGGTACAAATATACAATGGGATACTACTCAGCCATAAAAAGGAATGAAATAATGCCATTTGCAGCAACATGAATGCAACTAGAGATTATCACACTAAGTGAAGTCAGAAAGAGAAAGACAAATACCATATGATATCACTTATATGTTGAATCTGAATTAGGACACAAATGAACATATCTATGAAACAGAAAAAGAATCACGGACATAGATGGTGGTTGCCAAGAGGGAGGGCATTGCGGGAGGCATGGAGTGGGAGGTTGGTGTTAGCAGATGTAAGCTTTTATATATAGAATCGATACACAACAAGGTCCTATGTTATAGCACAGGGAACTATATTCAATATCTTATGATAAACCAAAATGGGAGAGAATATTTTTCAAAATGTATAACTGAATGACTTTGCTTTACAGCAGTAATTAACACAACATTGTAAACAAATTATACATCAATAAAAAAAATGTTTTGCTGAAGCCCTTCAGGGAGTTTGGGGTTTGGGGGGCACAAGCCACCTTTTCTCCTTGCATGGCCCTGCAATAAACATTTCTCTGCTCCAAACGCCAATGTTTTGGTCTGTTTGGCCTCATTGTGCATTGGGCACATGAACTTGCATTCCAAAACAAAGAAATTTCAAGGGAAAACCATCTGCTTTATGTTGCCCCGAGGTCATGATGACTGCTGTTTTTTACTCTCAAACTCACTCTCTCTTTCTCTTTGTCTCTCTTCTCTTTCCTCTGTCTCTCAAATTAATCAAAGTTCTCCCAGGGTTCAATTTATTCTCTAAATGAAACAAAAGCTCTTTTACAAAGTACATTCAAGCTAATCTGACTGCATTGTTCTAGTTTAGAAGTTATAATTTCAGGTAAAGATGTGCCTCATTTATGGAAAAGTTTGTTCCTTAAAAGTTACTGTGTAACGCCCTCATCAGTGTGCCCTTCCATGAATGCCTCTGCTAATTTGCTTCATGAAATATTCTCCCTCCTGACATACACAACTCCTTTCTAAGCTTTCCTAAAAATCTCCAAAAAAACAGCTAACCCACCAACCCCTTGGCTAGCACACTGAATATATGGTTATTGGGAGGATAAGGAGGATAATTTAATTCATAGATGTGGTGGTGGGTATGAAGTGTCTTTAGCTAAAATGGAACAACATTTCCCACAATTCCCTTCCCTGCATGGTTCTGGGTTAAGGCTGCACCCACAGGAAAGTGTGCAGGAGATATGAGTGTGGAAGTGATGTGTTTCAGGGAAGGTGCAGCTGCAGTCCATTCACACTCATGTCTCATGGCCCACCTTGGCTTTGGGCAGCCTCAGGCTCACAGCTCTGTCCACTTCCCACTGGACCTCCTCCTTAGCTCTCTGAATCCTGTGCCAGGTTCATGAGCAGCGTTGGAGTGAAGTGTGCCAGCAGGTCACACACATCGTTGAGGTTGGAAGTTTGGAGGCATTGAGAGACTGTTGTGGGTTCCAGTTTGTCTTTGTGGTTCTACTTTGTCCTGTCTTGCCCCTGCTTCACATTCATCTTCCCTTCTGGACTGCTGACCTAAGTGTCCTCAGGCCCAGCACAGACACAGGGTAGCAAACTCACATACACTACTCAACCAGCTCCCACAAATGCATGACGTCTCATCCCTGTAATAAATCCTTTATAACGCTTACATGGTCCTACTTTTCTGCTTGAATCTTAACTAGTTACTGGAGGAGGTAAGCCAGCAAACAACATGTGGAGGCTGAAATTCTTTGATCTGCTCAAATCCTGCTTTGTAAAGCCCTTCACCTCAATGGAGGGTAGTGGCATCCAGACTCAATCTCTTATTTTCTCTGGAGCCTCCCTGTAAGGCAGCGACCAGAAGAATGACTTCTGGCTTCATTGGCATCTCTGTCTACAATCTCACCCTTATCTCTCTCTCTCTATTCTGCTTCCTCAGTCCCCTGGTACTCACCACTGTCCAGCCATGCTTGTTCATGTCTCTTTAGAGTCCCTTTGTATCTGAAATAAGACCAATGTATATCAAATCATAATTCCTTACTTCAAATATTTATAGCCTTTTATTTCTCACTAAGCTTTATTTAGCAATAACTCTGAAAACTTAAGACCTGAGAATCTCTCCTCTATGGTATAAGCAGAATATGGGGCTAGCAGTCAGCCAGAGCTCTGCTTATTCCATCTGACCTTTGAGCAAACCCCTGAATCTCTTTAAATCCTCCAACCTTCATCTGCAGAAAAAAAGAACTAGAATTAATGACCTCTCAAGACCCCTCCAACTTCAAACATTCCATTCAAAATAAACTTCTAAACAATGCTCCAAATACACTAAGAGAAGCTTCATCTTTAAAGAAGCTGGAAGTAAATATTTCCAGAAGCAAATACTTAGACTTTTGTACACTGTCAAAGATATATCGAACACATAAAGCTGCATGAAAGCTTTTTGTAGAATGAAGCTCAGAGCAAATTGAATACCAATTACTGTTACTAAAGTAACTCTCATTTTTAGCATACTATTTACACAGTTTTTGATCATTTATTTTTATGTTGATAGTCTTGTTTTTTTCTTCACGTATACTGCCTCAATCCCATTTGGAAGTATGTGATATATAAACTGTAAGGAGATAATTAAAATGTCCTAGTAGCTCTGAATAAAAACTAATTCAGGTTAAATTACTTTACTGTGCCACCTGGAAACAGAATGTTAGTACATTATTTTAATATTGCTGTGAAGAATACAGCTCTCAAATGGCTCTGATTGATTTCTAGGAAGTGAATTAAGCTTGGGGAAAAAAACAAGCATGAAGTTTTTGCTGATTTGACCAACTTCACAGGGAGTGAAATAGCTTCACTCTTTGTATATAATAAAATTCCCTCATCTATCTGGATCCTCCACTCTACCTCACTTTGTGTGAGGGATATTGGACACTAATTTCTGTCTGGTCCCCTCAACAAGGATCAAGGCCGTATGTCTCACTTTATCACCAGTCTCTATGCCCAGGAACGGCCAGATCCCTGCTCCAAAACCAAACCCAGGGTTCAAAGCTCTGCTCCCTATGGACAGGTAGCCTAGGTGTTGGCTGCCTCCCTTCCCCAAACTCCTTGCATTACCTGTGAGTCTATTTCTTGTGGACACAGAAGAGTAACTCTGAGGATAAAACTAAGATCCTGAAAAACAAATAAACAAAAACCTAAGATCCTGGAGAGCAGAGTCAAGAGCCACGGAATTAATATTCCCAGATAGTAGCACTGAGCTCTAATAAGAAACTAGTCACATGTGCCTTGATGGATTTCAGAATTGCAAAGGCTCAGTGGCTGCTGTGTGCATCCTGTTTTCCATCTTTTTTAATGGGACTGTCTGTTGCAGTTACCCCATTCCTGTCCCACCACAGTGGGACAGATAATCTCTTCTGTTCACAGGTCTTCAGATTGAGAAAAATGGTACCCAAGGACCTGGATTTGAGGAAACCAGGGAGCCTCATTTGCACCTAGACATTGAGGCTGAACCTGATTTCATAATGGAGTGAGACTTTTGTAGGGGCTGGCAAGGATTAAATGTTTTTTGCATATGGGAGGAAGGCAAACAATTGTGGTCAGAGGATAGATTTTGTTTCAAAACATGACCTCAAATTTCTTTATCACTTCTCCCATTGAAAAGTGGTGTCTATGTCCCCTTCACTGGATTCTAATAAGGGGCTTGGACTTCTACAACTAGGAGAGTATGGCGGAAGTAATGCTGTGTTACACCCAAGGTTAGGTCAGAAAGAGATATGTAGCTTCCACCTCCTTCTCTTGGGATTCTTGCTCTTGAATCCCAGCCACCATGCAAGGAGGAAGCCCAAGCTGCCATACTGAAAGGTCATGTGTAGGTATTCAGGCCAGCATCCCGAGCTAAAGTCCAACAAGACAAGTGAGTGAACAAATATTTAGGTCATTCTAGCCCTAGCTGTCAAGTCATCTTCAGCCTTCAAATCCTCTCAGCTGAGGGCCCAGACAATGTGGACAAGAGACAAGCCATCTCACACAGAATTCATGAGCATAATAAATTTTGTTTTATACCATTAACTTTGGGATGGTTTATTTTTCTGCAATACATAACTGGAACCACCTATCTATATTTGCCATTACTATTGTAGCTGCTGGGGCATTCCACCACTTCGTGCTTCAAGCAGGACTGGAATTTGCAGTGCCCTTGGGTCCTGTTCCTTTCCTGTCTTGCTGACTATCTCCAACCACCATCACAACATATGAAGCTAAGATCCAGACCCTGTTCCTCCCCTTACTGGCTCTGATTTGACATGTTAAACTGAACTGCCTTATGGATGAAACCCAAGATAGCACAAACACAGTGGTGAGTAACATGATTATGAGTAGGCAGTAAATAAGGCAAAGGGAGACAGAGTCTAATAGTTGACACTTGGCAATATGGTATTATGAGCTGAGCCTGAGACCTCTGAATTTTTTGTTTTGTTTTTACTTGCCCTGGTACCTATATCTAGAAAGTTACACTACATCTCCAGTTTCCATTTCATCCAGGACAAGGACCAGTGGCCAGTAGATGGTGAGCTTCTGGCAAATCTCCAGCTTCACTTGGCAGAACTCCAAGCCAGATACCATTGCCTCAGACTCCTCTAGACAAGCCAGGATTTCCCATGAGGGAAAGAGTGCAGCTAGTAGCAATACTTTCTCACACTTTCAAATTTCCTGGTCAGCACCCACCACCCCTTCTACACATTCAGTCTCAGTCTCCTTTGGGTCTGAGATATCAAGGCTTCAAGGAAAGTGAGATGTTCTCCTCCCAAAATGGGATCTGGCACACAGCCCTGTGTCTCATTATGCCAGTCTATTACTGAATCAGCTCTTTTTACTGAAAAGCCACGTGTCACACATGTACTACAGTAGTCCTCAAATTAATAACAATGCCAAAAAGAAGACCTAGGGTTGGGGGAAGGCTGTGGATTAATGAAATAACCACTAGATTCACTAGATTGCCAGCTGATAAGGCATGTGGCAGCAACTCCTTCCCACTGTCCTGACATCTTGGACATCGTAATCTAGAAGGCATCTGTGGGGGGCAATGTGGCAACCCAGCAGAGAGTAATGAGACCAGGGAGGAAAAGTGGAAATGGCGAGACAGTGGGTCCTGCATCCGAGAGCTGATTCTTCAGGTTGACATTGTTGGCATAGAGATTTTAAATGAAACTTGGTAAAGGCCAGGTTATTTGACCATAGTCTGAGCCCTTGGCATCCACAAGGTCTTGGGTTTTTGTTTCTTTGCCCTCACTGATGTTCCCTTACTTCCCAAGAACTTCAAAAGAAGCTTAGGCAGTTGGGGGAGGAAGAGAGTGGGAGATCAAGGAGAATTTAAGTCCTAGATCTAAACTTTGAAACCCTAAAATATTGTCCGTTATAAAAAGATGTCCCACTTCCAAGAACCCAGTTCTGTAAATAGTTTTCAGAAGTCAGGAGACTCACCGAGACTGAACTTGGCTGACAAAGTTTCACTTGCCTCTTCCATATTTCATAGTGCCACCCTCTATGGTTTTCAATCTCTAAAATTCTAAATTAATGTGGACATCTGCTTCTAGCAAATATAGTCAGAGCTGTCCTACCACCAACAATGTGCACTCATAAAACCAAAGAAAGAAAAAGAAGGAGTAAACAAGAACAACTCAGCACAACTTCCAGGAACCAGAACCTTTCCCAACTAACAGTCTTGCATCAGCCCCATCCTGCCTCCTCCCACTGTGTCTCAATCTAATGTCATAATTCAACTGCAAATATACTTAATAGGAAACATCAGTCCCAGTCCTATTTTTTTGGTAATCACTCAAAAACCACCGAGGTTTGGTCAGAATAGAAAAGAAAAACAGTGAAAACTATGTGAACACACACTACACTCAAGGATTCTGTACACCCCCAACCATTTCAGCCACACAAGCTTCTAATGAGGAGAATATAACTCCTTCTGTGCAAGCTGGCACCTGGCTGCTGGCCTGATGGTCATCAGGTCTCCCTGACTTGGCTTCCACTCTAGGCCAGAGTTGTCCATTGGAAATGTAATGCAGGCCGCAAATGCAAGCAAAATTTTTAATTTCTTGTAACCACATTTAAAAAGTAAAAAGAGGTGACATTAATTTTCATAATACATTTTAATTTGATATATGAAAATATCATTTCAATATGTAATCAGTATGTAGCAACACGTGGCTGGTATGCTGATAAGCTTGTCCTTATTTTTATGACTAAATATGTTTCTTTCTAAGAGAAATTGCCTGTCCTGGGTTAGGCTGCTGAAACGGGAACTGAAAGTGGAAGTTCCCTGGAAGTGAGCTTGCCATGTAAAATACAAGACACCTAGTTAAATTTGAATTTCAGATAAACAACAGCTAATTTTTTAGTATAACTGCATCCCAAATATTGCATACGACATACTTGTTTTTCTAAATTGTGGTATAGTTGCTTTACAATGTTGTACTAGCTCCTGCTTCACAGTGAAGTGAACCAGCCATATGTATACACATATCCCCTCCCATTTGCATTGACCTCCCATTCCAGGTCACCACAGAGTACCACAGAGTAGAGTTCCCCATGCTATACAGCAGGGCATAGGACATACTTATCTGCATTTCAATTTGGTAAATCTAGCAACCTGTAAAGCATTATTAGAATTGAGTCCTTCTTTAGCTAAAAGGGAGTATGTACATGTTGAATAAACATAACTCTCTCCCACCAAGGCCACAATTAAGGTAATGGGAGGGGGACATATCATCAGGTGGCCAGTAGAAGTATGAAGGGCCAAGATGTGTTCTACCTTGGCCCAGCATAGGAAGGTACTGGCAATCTCACAAAAGAAAGAAGGAGGAAATGGAGGCACAGGGAGAAAATATGGCTGGTACTTGGGGCAGCAGAAGGTGAAGATGCCCCAAGTAGTCAGAGCAGGCCTGCTGGGAAGCATTGCTTTCAGGGTGAGAAACACCCTTTTCAAGGATGAGTAATGAGGGCACCTGCAGGAAGGTACACAGGCTGAGCAGCAGGGGTCACTGATGCCTCTGCAGCCCACTCCTCTCCACCCTGTTTTCTCTTCTTCCCTTTCCATGAATTTTACAAACTTTCTGTATATCCCATAAGAATAAGCATTTTGCAAGATCTTGATCTTAATGTGGCATCTGCAGCTTTCCAATTCACTATGGATTTCCTTTACTAATAAAGTTATCTTTTTATTTTATGTGCTAAGAGTACTCGCAATCGGTGAGGAGGGAGAAGCATTGAGTTTTTTCAATTCATTAGATATTCCTTTGTGTGCTCAAAGTGAGAAGGATGAAACATGCCCCCCTGTTTTTAAAATTCCTAACAATTCCAAAGCAGTAACCTGGTTAAAGCTAAGGGACATGGGGATTACAGAACTTTTGGGGAGATGTGTTTTCAGTTGGCTAGGTGTTGAAGACCTGTAAGCCTCAAAGGTAAGATCCAGAGTGTCTGATACAGTAGGTCAGGGTAGGACTTGAGAATCTGCATTTTTAACCATTTCCCAGGTGATGCTAACACTGCTGGTCCAGAGACCACACTTTGAGAACAACTGCCTTAGACAATGAGAGAGTTCCCATGGAGATTTAAACAGCACCTGTTGAGACTTTTTATTCTGTTCTATAGTTACAGTTTCCTCAAATTGGAAACCCAGAGAATATAGACTGCATCAGCAGTGGTCCTGCAGAGCCAGTGGCCTCTGTTAATGGTACAGTTGAATGATGTGGGTTTTCACATCATGAGTCAGATAGTTTATTTGGCGCTCTGGAGGTTGGAGGAGGAAGTGTCTCAAAGGTCATTCTTTGCGAACAGATATCCCGAGCTAGACATTTGTTACTTCTTGTTTCAATACTGCCTCTTCCACTCTCCATCATCCATTGTGCTTCCTTCTAATGAGCCCTTAAATTCCCTAGTCTGTCCCTCTGCCTCAGCTTACACCCAATCCTAGTCTGTGTCACAGAAGGGGTATTTTCCCTAGCCTTCCTCTAGGAAGCCTTCCTCTAGGAATTTTTGGCATCCAAAAATTCACATTCAGATGTAGGAAGCCTATCATGCTCTTTTCCTGAGCATGGTGGTGGGGAGACCCACTTGGTAGTGATATCTTCTGTTCCCTGGGCTTAGTAGTTACATTCCTGTCCAGAAGGAGAGAGCATCACTCATATCCGCCCCAGAAAAATGAGGAAGATGGAACTCTGCATAAGGGCAATAACAGTAAGACTCGGTGAGATTTTTCAGCACTGAAAAAAGGCATTTCCATTTTCTAACCTCTCCTGAGGCTATACCTTTTTCTCCATCAGCTTACCCACATCCATCCAGCAGGCTTCTGGGAGGCCAGCCTATTCTGCATTCTTCTCCAGCAACTTCATCCCCTTAGAACTCTCTCCAAGATGTCCTGTCTACCCAGGTCCCCCTTGCCCTTCCTCCCAAAAGGAACAAACACTTTTCATTTAAGAACTTAATAACTAAATTAAATGGAGTTATAAGGAATTTCCAGGATCAAACAAAAAGAAGCCACAGAGGTTCAAAACACCTGACCACACTCTCCCAGCCTTTGTTTCTATTCTGTTCCAAGGAACAAAGATACCCTCTCTGATCTTTTAATCCCCAGGGATACAGAACATCAAACCACACCAGCCATGTCATGCCCTTCCCTTGTCTACAGGAGCCAGACTTCCATGAAAATCACTTGATGCAGAGCCCTTCATTTTGATCAGAAAGGAAGTCTAGGGCAGACCAATAATGGTGAACTACAGTGAGAGTGAGCTGCTTCCTTATCTCAAGTGGGAACATTCCTCAGGGGAACCTGAAAGGGGTCTTTGAGAGCCATGGAGAAGAGCTTACTGGCTGCCACAGAGGCCTTGGTTTCCACTCAGTCTCTGCTTGGTGTTTTGCCCAAAGCTGTGGCTAGACAAACCCTATACTTGTGCCCAATTATAGAACTAAAAAAATTATTGCTAATAAATGTGTTGCAATAAAAAAGAATCTTAAAATGCAAGCAGTTATTTTCCTCTCAGCCAGTATTCTTCATGAGGTCAGCCCATTTCCACATGTAGTGACTAATTTCTGGAATCCTTTTGCCATTTGCTTTAGATGTAATTTTCTCTGGATATAGAAAATCAAAACTAATATTATCTTTGCATATCCTTTTTCTCCTTTTGAAAGGGAAATACTTTGTGAGCTGACCTCTTCTTCCTCTATTTCACTGTTCTGATAAACTAGTACATATTTCTCAAACTGTGGTCAATGGGATCACCTGCATCAGAAATAACTGGGATGAAAAAAATAATAACTGGGACTTTCAGTAAAAATGCAAACTCTTTACCTCATGCCAAACTTACAGGGGTGGGGAAGGGACTTGCCCAGGGAATCTTTATTTCTAATAAGCTTCTTAGAAGATTCTTCTGCTTGCTGAATTTTGAGATCCACCACAATAGGTACAGATTATATTTATCCTGCAGGTATTTAATAGGCACCAATTTACCTGGAAGGCAGTTAGGGGGCAGGGGGTGTGTGACAAAACTACCTGACCTCTGGGGCTCCACTTCCTCTGCTGGTGTAATTATGGTGAAAAGCACAACTTTATCTAGATTGGATTCAAGAAGGGTCAGAGAAGACCCTTTTGTATTTTCCCAATACAGTTTACCCTGTCTTGCCTCTTCCCCACTTCCCTAGTTTAGTGTGCCATTATCCCCAATTCATTCAACATCTTATTCTCTTTCATGTTTTGATTCAGTAGTCATGTTACTATTTTCTTGTTACCAAACTTACATCTCCAAACGACTGCTTCCCAGTTAATACACAGAGTCTGTGACAATAACTCAGCTGGTGTTCCTAATCCCACCAACCTAACCCGTCTTCCAATTTAGCAATAGCAAAGCTTGAATTATTGATATTTAGGGACATAGCTCACCATTTACCCTTTAGACCAGAAACCAGTTTGTTTATTCCTTTTTACAATGGCCTGGGATGAACTGAAAATCATCCTAGATCTTTATTTCTCCAATTAGACTAACATAATGCCTGTTCCCTCATGTACTTCAAATACCAATTTTCTCCCACCTTCAAGGTAAAGATAGTTTATTAAACCTTCTTTGTGCTGACTCTATACGTCAAACACGCTTCAATGGTAACACATATCATACTGCAATATAATATTTGTTTACCTGTATGTTTCCCCTTTTAGAAGATGAACTCCTCCTAGGCAGGAATCTGATCCATGACTTTGCTATCTCTAGTGCTTAACACCTTTCTGACACATAGTGGGCACTCAGTAATGTTTACATGGAACTCAACTAGTCTCAAACTTTTATAGGTAGAGACGTATCTCATTTAATGCTTCCCCATAAAATGCTGATTCGTTACGCCACAGTTCATTTCAGAAATATTATTATATATATATAATATGTATGAATAGTATGCAGTTAATTTCTGTTTGCATTTGGTCAGACAGCTGCTGGAGTCTAGAGCAACACTGTCTAACAGGAGTTTCTATAATGATGGAAATATGCTATGTCTATATTGTCCTGGATTCCAGATTCCTAGAACACCACCCTGTTACCTCACTACCAACCAATCAGAAGAAAGTCACACACGCTGTAGCCCTCACTGTAAAAGTTGCCTTTAAAAATTCTTCCCTGATTAGTGTACACATGTGAGTCCCAATCTCCCAATTCACCACCCCCCACCCCCACCCCCCATCACCTTCCCCCATTGGTGTCCATACGTTTGTTCTCTACATCTGTGTCTCAATTTCTGCCCTGCAAACCTGTTCATCTGTACCATTTTTCTAGGTTCCACATATATGCATTAATATACAATATTTGTTTTTCTCTTTCAGACTTACTTCACTCTGTATGACAGTCTCTAGATCCATCCACATCTCTACAAATAACCCAGTTTCATTCCTTTTTATGGCTGAGTAATAATCCATTGTATATTTGTACCACACCTTCTTCATCCAGTCATCTGTCGATGAGCATGTAGGTTGCCTCCATGACCTGTCTATTGTAAATAGTGCTGCAATGAACATTGGGATGCATGTGTCTTTTTGAATTATGGTTTTCTCTGGGTATATGCCCAGTAGTGGGATTGCTGGGTCATATGGTAGTTCTATTTTTAGTTTTTTAAGGAACCTCCATACAGTTCTCCACAGTGGCTGTATCAATTTACATTCTCACCAACAGTGCAAGAGGGTTCCCTTTTCTCCACACCCTCTCCTGCATTTGTTGTTTGTAGATTTTCTGATGATGCCCATTCTAACTGGTGTGAGGTGATACCTCATTGTAGTTTTGACTTGCATTTCTCTAATAATTAGTGATGTTGAGCAGCTTTTCATGTGCTTCTTGGCCATCTGTATGTCTTCTTTGGTGAAATGTCTATTTAGGTCTTCTGTCCATTTTTGGATTGGGTTGTTTGTTTTTTTAATATTGAGCTGCATGAGCTGTTTATATATTTTGGAGATTAATTCTTTGTCCATTGATTCGTTTGCAAATATTTTCTCCCATTCTGATGGTTGTCTTTTCGTCTTGTTTATGGTTTCCTTTGATGTGCAAAAGCTTTTAAGTTTCATTAGGTCCCATTAGTTTATTTTTGTTTTTATTTCCATTACTCTAGGAGGTGGATCAAAAAAGATTTTGCTGTGATTTATGTCGAGTGTTCTTCCTATGTTTTCCCCTGTTTTATAATGTCCAGACTTACATTTGGGTCTCTAATCCATTTTGAGTTTATTTTTGTGTACGGTGTTAGGGAGTGTTCTAATTTCATTCTTTTACATGTAGCTGTCCAGTTTTCCCAACACCACTTATTGAAGAAACTTTTTTCCATTGTATATTCTTGCCTCCTTTATCAAAATTAAGGTGACCATATGTGCGTGGGTTTACCTCTGGGCTTTCTATCCTGTTCCATTGATCTATATTTCTGTTTTTGCACAAGTACTATACTGTCTTGATTACTGTAGCTTTGTAGTATAGTCTGAAGTCAGGGAATCCGATTCCTCCAGCTCCATTTTTCTTTCTCAAGATTGCTTTTGCTAATAAGAACCTGCTGTATAAATAAAATAAAATAAAATAAAATTCTAAATTTCAGAAAAAAATTCTTCCCTGAAAATCATCAGGGACATCATGTATTTTGAGCATGAGCCTCCTGTTTGCTTTGCTTCGTCCTTCAATAGACCTTTCTCTGATCCAAACTCCAATGTTTTGGTTTCTTTGACTTCACTGTGCTTTGGGCACATGAACTTGAGTTCAATGACACAGCCACTAGCTACAGTGTGTTTACATGCATGTGTGTGTATGTCTATACACATTGAAAAAAGAGAAAAAGAATGGTATAGAAAGTGATTAAAAAGTAGCAGTGGGCTTCCCTGGTGGCGCAGTGGTTGAGAGTCCACCTGCCGATTCAGGGGACACGGATTCGTGCCCCGGTCTGGGAAGATCCCATATGCCACAGAGCGGCTGGGCCTGTGAGCCATGACCACTGAGCCTGTGCGTCCAAAGCCTGTGCTCCACAATGGGAGAGGCCACAACAGTGAGAGGCCTGCATACTGCAAAAAAAAAAAAAAAGAAAGTAGCAGTGATTATGTCCATATGTAAAATCACAGGTAGTGTTATTCACCAATTCTATAAGAACTTAAAGCAAATAAATTTTCCACAAAAAGCACACACTAAATAAGAAAAATCATTGTTTTTAAATGTCAGCATATTCCTAGCCTTCAAGTATTGGGTACATCTTGTAGGGTATGAACTACAAGATAAGTATGTACTTATTGCCATCTTGTTAATTATTTTCTGGATGCTTTTGTTCCTGTTCCTTTCTTCATCTCTTGGTTTCTCCCCATGTGGTTTGATGATTTTCTTTAGTGCTATTTTTAGGTTCTTTTCTCTTTATTTTTTTGTATCTATTATATGTTTTTGATTTGTGGTTACCATGAGGTTCATTTATAACAACCTATTCATATAGCATTCTATTTTGTTTATGGTCAGTTAAATTTGAATGCATTCTAAAAACACTACATTTTTGCTACACCACCTCACTCCCTGTTTCACTTTTTTGACATCATATTTTAAAACTTTTAATTTTGTGTATCTCTTAACTACTTATTGTAGTTATAGTTGATCTGACTACTTTTGTGAGACACAGCAAGGAGGCAGCCGTCTGCACCCCAATGAGAGAGGCCGCAGAAGAAACTAACTCTGCAGACAAGTTGATCTTGGACTTCCAGGCTCCAGGCCTGTGAGGAAATAAATGTCTGGTTGTTAAGCCACCCAGTCTGTGGTATTGGTCTGGCAAACTAATACAAATACCAACATGACAGTGTGTTTGTGAGGACTGAGTGAGAAAAGTAAAGAGACAGGAGAAAATAGATATCTAAATGGTTGTCTTCCCATTCCTTTCCTGATTAGAAATGATGCATAACCTGCAAGTAGGCTATTTGGGCAGAAGAGAATAAGTTCAATGAGAGGAAAGTATACACACTGACCCTGAGCCACTGAACTCTGGAAAAATATTGCTGTTACAGGTCTTGAATAACCTAAGAAAGATTAAGAAAAAGTAGTGTGGAGATGATTTCAGAAAAATTATTTTCTAATGTCAAAATTATTTATAATAGAATTTGTGTGAATGTCCAATCTGTTGATTTGCTAAGGTCTGTCAAAAAAGAAAAGAAGGAAGGAGGGAAGGAGGAAGGGAGGGAGGAAAGAAAGATAAGAAAATATGCAAGTATGCTATTTTTTTCCTGCAGATGAAGCAATCATAACTTTCAAATTAACTGGTGTGTCTGAATCAACACTCTGGACCACCAAACCCATGAATTTTTCAATATGACCCATTCCATTTCTGCAAAAATTGCTTTGTTGTCAATAAATGAATCACACATTCATTTATCCATGAACATTCAGTGAGTACTAACAGCTGACCAGTTCTTGTGTTAAGTTCTGTACCTGTGATTTAGGCATGGAAAGTCTATATATCATTCTCTTCCCAACCTTGTGATTCCAAAATTAGAAGCAGGCCCATCAGCTGCTCAGTGCTTAGTTCTTTGAAGTAACTGAGTGGACAAGTGTTTCATTTCTTAAGTCACTCTGTAGATTTTAGCCTTTCCGGTTTTCCTCCCCTATAAGACAGTTTCCATGGATCACCCACAGATGGCACTAGCTGACTATGATGAAACAGTTTCTTAAAAATATAAAACTTTTTACCATGGAATTTGTTAAACACACACAAAAGTAGAGATGATATAATGAACTCGCATGTACCCATCACCCAATGTCAACAATTATCAACAAGTGGCCAATCTTGTTTACCTACCTCATCCATTGGACCTAAAACAAAGGAAAACTGAGCTCCCAGGCTGAAGGCCCAGGAATTCACATTTTTTCCTCAGCCTTCTTTTTATCCCATGGATCATCTCAAGCAGTCATGTCCAGGTATTGCTTAAGGGGAGTGAGTATTTCTCGTGTGTCACAGGTGGTGATAAGTTGATGTCAGTATGCAATGATTCCCTTGCTCCCTAAATGTACTCACCAAAATGTTGATCTTCCATCTCCAAGAAGACTATAGCTGCCTGACTGGGGGTTTCCCCAAGCAATTCATCTCGTTACACTTAAGTGGCAGGAATGTAGGAAGGAGCAGATGCTATAGAATGTCTGCTCTCGTTTCTCACAAAACCTGTGACATTAGCCTTAAGGGAATTAATAGCAATCAAATTTTATTCTCTCATCTGTCATTTTAAAATCAACCACCCACTCAGGAGTAAAATTTTATACTGCTGATGCTCTTCAAATTGGGATCTTAACAAAGAAAAGCCTGCAACAGATACATGACTACCATGCACATCATCACTGTGACAAATAAAGACCCAGAAAAGATCTTGTGTGTTGGGCTCACAGTTTCTAAGAAAAGTGGAGTGAAGGAGGCTTTCTTTACAAATTTCCTGTAATGTTCCTTGTAAACAAACTTATACCAATAAATACAAACACCATCTCTCATGACAGCAGCCGAAATTATGAACCACAGCCAGGGCGTTTGCCATTCATACAAAACCTAAATGTGTTAAAGTCAAAGAAACAGCTCCAAAATGGAGTCAAAATTGGCTCTTCCCTGTTACACTATGGCCTACAGTGCAAGGTCCAAACCCCTGATCAAGGGGTCCACTCACCAGTCCTCCCGATTCCCAACATTCTATCCCCTCTTGTCTACCATGATTACAGGGTGGGAATTGTTTACCTGTCTGTCTTGCTCATGGGTTAGTGCTCTCAAGGGCAGAGACCATGGCTTCTCACATCCATGCTTTTGCTAAAGGAACTATGAGTTTTGCAAGGACCATTGGCCCAAAGTCTAACTGTCTCTCTATCCCTCCTGACAGTTCCATCACTGGCTCATGGGGTTTCCCCTTAAGACTCACAATCAATTAACCATATGAAGGAAACAGTAAATGCTGCCGTAGATCAGGCCAGAAGGAGGGCTTAGGTTGTCTGCCCACCACTTGGTGGTGCTGTGTACAGGGATCATATACAAAGTTGCAGACATACACACAGCCTTTTAGAAAATTTCCCTCTGCAGCACTTACTATTCCATCCTCCATTCCTACCCAGCTAGTATAATACTTTGAAACTCACAATCCAGAGAGAAGGTAAAGTTATGGCACTCTTTACATGTTCAGAAAAGCTAGCAAGAGTCAAGAGTTAGATTAAACATAAACCACACTCCTGAGGTGATATTCTAAATCTAGTTGATTCCCATGGTCGCAGCAGTTATGTTGTATACATTTACCACAAACACTGAATTACTGAAACCTAAACCACTGCTTCTAGGAGAAACATAGGGTTAGGTTCCTGGGAGCCTATGATCACAACACTTTCATCACCTGGTCAATACATAACCTTGTTTTGAGACAGGCTGAGACCTAGGACCTAGGACCCTTTGCTGCAGTACTTGCAGCTGGACAAATGTCTTCTTGAGCAACAGATACAAAGAAGCTATAAGGGACGAAAAATAATTGTGTGCATGCACAGTTAAGGCAAAGTATGATACAAAAAGGGCAAAAACCTAACTGCTACTTCTCAGGTGCCAGAGCAAAAGCAGGATACCATGCATGATCCCTGCACATCACCAGCAAGAGTTGGGCAGATCACCTAAGCCACCTCAGGCCCAACCCACTGATCTGCCCACCTTCACCCCATTTAAGGAACCAGCTTTCTCCCCACCCTTGGGGAGCAAGCCAGGGTACATGTTACTCGTTCTTGCTCCTTCATGCTGCAGCATTAGCCCCAATAAAGCCTTGCCTGAATTTGGCCTCATCAATTTCTATTGATTAAAGAGTCCAAGAACCCAGATTGGTAAAAATATGGGCCCTGACCACAGGAACTTTATCATTAGAGTGATATCTTTCATGGGAATCTTAAGCTCTTTGCCAGCATGATGAAAGGCTAGTAATATTATGTCTATAAAAAAGCTGGAGGAAAAAAAATTCAAGAGTCTGACTTGCTTAGTCTAGACCAGTAATTCTCGAAGTGTGATCTCCAGATTAGCAACATTATTGTCATTTAGGAGCTTGTTAAAAAGGCAAAATTTTAGGTCCTCACCCCAGGCTGCTGAGTCTGAAACTCTGAGGGTGAGGGTGGGGCAGCAATACAAGTTTTAACAGACTCTTTATGTGATTCTGATGTATGCTCAGGTGTGATTGAGAATCACTACTCCAGCACAGACCCTTGATATTCAGTGTGCTTCATGGACCAGCAGCATCAGCGTCCCTTGGGAACTTATTCAACATGTAGAGTGTTGGGATCCACTTAAGACCTACTGAATCTGGATTGGCAATTTAGCAAGATTCCCAGGTGATCTGTATGCAAATAACATTTGTGAAGCACTATCAAGACAGATTGTACCTTGGAGGGCTTGGAGCCAGGGCCAGGCTATGACTCCTTTCACCTCTGACATCAAATCTCTGAAGCACCCTGAGGGGCTGCTCCTTTCCACTGCCCTATGCACTTGTGTGATACTATTACGAACTGGTATTTTGCAAACTTGAACAGTACTAAGATTTCTTACAAAGCAGGCTCAGCTCCTGGCCACAAAGATTAAGGGTGGTGCCAATTTAAACAATTATTTTTCCAGTAGCCAACAGATTGTTATTAAAATTGTTTGGCAGGAGATTTCCCCCTTCTTTAAATATCAATACAATTAAGTTTTTTTGTCTGAAGCAAGGGTAATAAAATTTCCAGTGTAGGTGGGTCAAACTGACTTACAAAATAGTGAGTAATAGGGAAAATTTGGGATTTCTCAGCTTGGTATTACCCTGGTATCAGGAAGAGCCAGAACAGCCAAACATTAGTAAGATACTGGAATTCTTCTGTAAAAGGTTAGTAAGTGGCTGTTGTCCCCATGTCATCCCTGGCCTCCTAGCCTTTCCTTTGGGCTCTCCCTACACTCCATGATCCAGCACCCAACAATCCAAGTATTCCTTCCTGGCACATCCGGAGCTCCCAGGGCCTTAAATGATGTGATTTGAATCTCTTCTGATTTTTTAGTGCTCCTACTTTACCAGTTGTTAGATACACTAAAACCTCACTGTTCAAAGAGTCTACATTTGTTAATATGTTTACTTGCTAAAATATATTTTTAATCCCACATCAATACTCATGGTGCTTTAGCAGTTATTTGTGGATGTGTGCAGAGTGGTGGAAATACAACCTTCTGGGCATGTGGATTACCTGCTGATGTTGACCAAAACCATGCTCTACCTTTTCTTGTTTCAGCTCTCATACTATAAACTGTCCTTTTTACAGTTTATTTAGTGGCACATCTTTTGCATTTTTAAATGCTTTTTGTTGGTGTCTCCACTCTTTAAAATGGCCCCAAGTGCTGAAGTGTTATCTAGGGCTCCTAAATGCAGAGGCAGTGATGTGCCTTAAAGAGAAAATGCTGTGTTAGATAAGTTTCCTTCAGGAAACAATTATAATGTTATTGTCCACGAATTCAATGTTAATCAACAATGTACATTAAATAAGGTGTCTGCAATAAGAAACACACATGAAATTTTGACGTATCAGGGTTCTTGGACTCTTTAATCATTAGAAGTTGATAAGAGGCAAACAGAAATTCAGGCAAAGCTTTATTAAGACTTGTGCTGCAGCATGAACGAGCAAGAACAAGTAACAGGTGCCCTTGCTTGCTCCCCAAGTGTGGAGAGCAAGCTGGTTCCTTAAATGGGGTGAATGTGGGCAGGTCAGTGGGTTGGGCCTGAGGTGGCTTAGGTGATCTGCCCAACTCTTGGTGGTGCTGTGTGCAGGGATCATACGTGGTATCCTGTTTTATTTTCTCTGGCACCTGAGAAGTAGCAGTTAGGTTTTTGCCTTTTTGTATCTTACTGTTCATACTTTGCCCCCACCTGTGCATGCACACAGTTATTTTTAATCCCTTATAGCTTCTTTGTATCTGTTGCTCAAGGAGACATTTGTCCAGGTGCAAGCACCACAGTAAAGGGTCCCAGGTCCCAGCCTATCTCAATACTGTCTTCATTTGATACAATATGAATATAGTAAGGATGAATTAATACAATCTGGATTTATGGCAATTAAATAATGAATTTTACTACCTGAGGGGAACTTTCACCATTCTAAATTCTTTCCTTTCAACAGGCACAAAACTAATCACCAGCTGCCAACTCTTCCCCTCAATTGAATTTTACAAATTACACATTATGATTTTTACAAAATTTCTTCTAGAAAGAAAAGCACTGGGTGTAGGGGCTGTGGCTTTGTATCCCCTATGCCTAAAACAGGACCTGTCAAAATGTAAATGTTCCATAAATATTTGAAGAAGGAAGGGAGGGAGGGGAGGGGGGAGCAGAGGGAAGGGGAGGGGGAAGAGGAGGGAAGGGGAGGGGAGGGGGGAGAAGGAGAAACCTATGCCCTTAGTTCAAAGTGTAATTTGCTGTTGATGTGCCTTCCAAATGACTTAACTGAATACCTTTCTAAAGGCAGAATTTTATGTTTCTTTTTAGTTGAGTCTTTATTCTGAATAAAGTTCTTCTGGTAATAAATATACAAATGATTTTTCAATAATAATAATGATAATAAATTTTAAAAGTTGGTGTGTTACAATGCCTATCATTCTTAATTCCCTCTGCTTCAATCCACAACACAATATGAAGATTTGAGGAACCTCTTCTGGGAGAACTTTATTTAAATTTCAGAGGAAAATGTCCTCCTGGCTAATATGACTGAAACTCCCTGCCAATTTGTGAGTGGAAATTCATAGGCTTTGGAATAACAATGACCTGGGTTTCAAGTTCTGGTTCTGCTGCTTACTATCCTTGTGATCTTGGACAAACTAATTAACCTCTCTGAGCCTTCTTTTCTCATTTGTAAAATGAGGATATAAATCCTATCTCTTGGGATTACTGTCAGGATTCAAAGAGACACTGGTATGAGTGTAGTTTCTCCTTTGTTTGAGTGTTGTTTTAAGGTAAGTTTGAGGTTAGCAGTACTCCCTATAAACAAGTCTGGTGAAGGGGCCTTTTGTAAGTGAAGATTAATCCAAGAGTCAATTCCCTTCAGTTTCACTGTGCACGAGCTAGTTAAGAGTACATGACAAGGGTCCTTTCACCTAGGTTGGAGATAGTCCTTTAAATTACATCTTTTCCAGTATACATAATCCCCTGGTTGCAGGTCATGGGGCAGCTGATCTCCATCCAAAGACAGCTTACTGAATAAGCTTAAGAAACAAACTTAAAGTGTTCTTTTAATAATTCAATTAAACTTTACATTAATATAACATAACAACAAGGAACTATCTGGGAAGTGAGTCTTAGTAAATACAGAACTCAGCTAACAAAACTGAAATTTAATATTCATTTAAACATAATCATTTTCTCTCTAAATTTACCCTCATGTCTACCAAATATAGCCAAATTAAGACTAATTTGTTTGCAAAATAAGTCTGGTCTCAATAAACTTGACCTGATGATTCATACAAGTGTAATTGATAATATACGATTTTCTTTTTGGTTTTGCTAAAACTTTTATGAGTCTCAGGCTGAACTTTTAAAAGACCGCTCAGGGCTATGAAAGTCACACCGATGGCTTGTCACAGATTTTGCCTAACAGATTTAGGTGAATTCCTCCCTTTTCAAGGTCCACCAAGTACCTTGAGATTCTTCTACCTATTAAGAGTTGGCCTTCTTAATTTATGTGATAAACTTTCTGGGAACCTAAGAGTTTCCAATCTCTGGAGGGATCAGATAAAGAAAAAAGATAAATGTTTCAATTCTCTTTACAAATGTATAATTTACCAAATTACTGTAAGTCATAATTAGCTTGAGAAGAAGGGTTTCTTTATACCTGGAAAACACAGATTAAAAGACAGTAATATTTCAGATAGAAATCAGAAAATTATAATTATATTCACCAGTTCACTCAGTCCTATGTAACTAATCCATTTTGGTAACAGTTTATGAAGCCATCAAATTTCCCATTAGAATTCTTTAATTTCTTACCCAGTTTCAGCATTATGATCTGAAAGTCAGAAACATATTTATCCAAAAGTTCTTCTATAAATCTTCTGGAAGAGGAAGGATCTTTGCAAAGGCATCAGAGTAAAACCATAACTGTCTCTTATGACAAAAAAACTTAAGAAGGCATGGTTTAGTAGTAAGGTAGATAGCTAGTGGGAAGCAGCCGCATGGCACAGGGATATTGGCTCGGTGCTTTGTGACAGCCTGGAGGGGTGGGATAGGGAGGGTGGGAGGGAGGGAGACGCAAGAGGGAAGACATATGGGAACATATGTTTATGTATGACTGATTCACTTTGTTATAAAGCAGAAACTACCACACCATTGTAAAGCAATTATACCCCAATAAAGATGTTAAAAAAAAAAGAAGGCATGGGTTAAAAAACCTGATTACAACACAATTGACAAAGAAACTTCATTACTGCTGTGAAATATAACACTTCAAGATAATAACCAGAATTATGACTGATAACATTTTCCCAGGACATATCAGAATTTTAGGAATTCCGTATAATTTCTAGAATATGTAATTAATAACATTTACCATAAAATATAAACTAAGAAGATTTATTACTCATTTGACAATACTTCCCATGTAATTAAACATACCAAATGAACCTAGTTAGTCTAATATCTCTCTTTGGGGTGTTTCAGGGGCCCTTTGAAGCATCCCAAAGTTAGCTAGAGATCAAAGAAATATCATTACGATTTAATTTGATTTGGGATGTTTTGTCAACAAAATATCAAAAAGAATTTAGAACAGTCAGATAGGATCACAGGTCACTGTGAAACAGTAGTTATTCACTTAGCCAAAGTGACAATAAAAATTTCAAAGACAAATACAGAACAGATAACTTAAAATGTAAATAAACGTAAAATCTGTTAACAAAGGCAGTTCAACATTTTAAGAAAACTTGTCCTCTTTAACAGAGAGAAAAGTCCAATTCAATTTTTGCACCAGCCAACTTTTAAATGTTATTTGCTCAATTAAATTTATTCTAAACTGAGTCCTGACCATGCACAATCTCTTTTCTCAGGGTCCACTTCCCGCAAGGCTTCCGTCACTTTCTGTATCCATGTGAGTTTCTCCCTTATTTTTTTTCCATCCAGAAACAACCAGCTCTAAGACAACTTACTTTCTTTTCCCTTAATAAGATGCAATTCCATTCCTCATACATTCTTTACTGAAAACATACATCTTACTTTCCTACTGTATACTGAAATATTTCCCTTATTATTTCAAGTAGCTTTAATTACATATTTAAATTAGAATCCTCATTTCTTAAAAACCTTAATTTCTAGTGAAAACTAAGAAGTAAGCAATTATGAACTTTTACATTAGCATTCTGTAGATTGGTGAACATAAATACCGGTAATAATTTCTTTAAAAATGGGCATTTTTATAGAAAATATCTCAGTGTGGCACCAAACATATTTACTAATAGTTCTAAATCTTTACTTTCTCTGTAAAAGGAAGCCAATGTCAGTAATTAATGTCTCGGTATCTTATTTTATTTGGAAATGACCTAGATATTCCATAAACTTTCATCATGTAACTTCATTTAACAAAACTCTAAAATTTCAAGTTGCCAAATATATAGACAGATTATTTTTAAGTAGATATTCCTAAAAGAATTATTCCTAAAGTGTTCACCCAAAGCTCTCATCTCATTTACATTTAATTTAATTTACTTATAAAAACTATCATCATACCACGGTATTTATTTATTCATTTATTTGCTGACAAATATGCAACAGTTATAAGAGGATCATAAGTCACTGTGAAACAACAGTTATTCACTTAGTGAAGGTAACTATACAGTAAAAGATTTCAAAGGCAAACACAGAACAGATGACAAAGCTAATAAAGATCTTATTTGACTTCTATTAAACCTAGGTACATTAAAGGTATTATACTTAATATTGATGACTCTAAAGATATATCTATATGTGTCTTTTTAATTTAATTTATTTATTCTTTTATACAGCAGGTTCTCATTAGTTATCCATTTTATATATATTAGTGTATATAGGTCAATCTCCCAATTCATCACACCACCACCACCATCCACCACCACTTGCCCCCCTGGTGTCCATATGTTTGTTCTCTACATCTGTGTCTCAATTTCTGCCCTGCAAACCAGTTCATCTGTACCATTTTTCTAGGTTCCACATATATGCATTAATATATGATATTGGTTTTTCTCTTTCTGACTTACTTCATTCAGTATGGCAGTCTCTAGATCCATCCACGTCTCTACAAAAGACCCAATTTTGTTCCTTTTTATGGCTGAGCAATATTCCATTGTATATATGTAACACTTCTTCTTTATCCATTCATCTGTTGATAGGCATTTAGGTTGCTTCTATGATCTGGCTATTGTAAATAGTGCTGCAATGAACATTGGGGTGCTTATGTCTTTTTGAATTATGGTTTTCTCTGGGTATAGGCTTAGTAGTGGGATTGCTGGGTCATATGGTAATTCTATTTTTAGGTTGTTTTTTTTGTGTGTGTGGTACACGGATTCTCACCGTTGTGGCCTCTCCCATTGCAGAGCACAGGCTCTGGAGGCGCAGGCCCAGTGGCCATGGCTCATTGGCCCAGCCACTCAGAGGCATGTGGGATCCTCCCGGACCAGGGCACAAACCCATGTCCCCTGCATCGGCAGGCGGACTCTCAACCACTGCACCACCAGGGAAGCCTCTATTTTTAGTTTTTTAAGGAACCTCCATACTCTTCTCCATAGTGGCTGTATCAATTTACATTCTCACCAACAGTGCAAGAGGGTTCGCTTTTCTCCACACTCTCTCAAACATTTGTTGTTCATAGATTTTCTGATGATGCTCAATCTAACTGGTGTGAGATGATATCTCACTGTAGTTTTAATTTGTATTTCTCTAATGATTAATGAGGTTGAGCATTCTTTCATGTGTTTGCTGGCAATCTGTGTATCTTCCTTGGAGAAAAGTCTATTTAGGTCTTCTGCCCATTTTTGGATTGCGTTGTTTGTTTTTTTAATATTGAGCTGCATGAGCTGTTTATATATTTTGGAGATTAATCCTTTGTCCGTTGATTCATCTGCAAATATTTTCTCCCATTTTGACTGTTGTCTTTTCATCTTGTTTCCTTTGCTGTGCAAAAGCTTTTAAGTTTCATTAGGTTCCATTTGTTTATTTTTGTTTTTATTTCCATTACTCTAGGAAGTGGATCAAAAGAAAGATCTTGTGTGATTTAGGTCAAAGAGTGTTCTGCCTATGTTTTCCTCTGAGAGTTTTATACTGTCCGGTCTTACATTTAGGTTTTTAATACATTTTGAGTTTGTTTTTGTGTATGGTGTTAGGGAATGTTCTAATTTTATTCTTTTACATGTAGCTGCCCAGTTTTCCCAGCACCACATATCAAAGAGACTGTCTTTCTCCATTGTATATTCTTGCCTCCTTTGTCATAGATTAGTTGACCATAGATGAGTGGGTTTATCTCTGGGTTTTCTATTGTATTCCATTGATCTATATTTCTGTTTTTGTTCCTGTACCATATTGTATTGATTACTGTAGCTTTGTAGTATAGTCTAAACTCAGGGAGTCTGATTCTTACAGCTCCGATTTTTTCCCTGAAGACCACTTTGGCTATTTGGGGTCTTTGTGTCTCCATAAAAATTTTAAAATTTTTTCTTCTAGTTCTGTAAAACATGCGATTGGTAATTTGATTGGGACTGAATTGAATCTGTAGATTGCTCTGGGTAGTATATTCATTTTCACAATATTGATTCTTCCAATCCAAGAACATGGTATATCTCTCCATCTGTCGGTATCATCTTTAATTTCTTTCATCAATGTCGTATACTTTTCTGCATATAGGTCTTTTGTCTCCCTAGGTAGGTTTATTCGTAGGTATTTTATTCTTTTTGTTGCTATGGTAAATGGGAGTGTTTCCTTAATTTCTCTTTCATATTTTACATCATTAGTATACAGGAATGCAAGAGATTTCTGTGCATTTCTGTGCATTAACTTTGTATCCTGGAACTTTACCAAATTCAATGATTAGCTCTAGTAGTTTTCTGGTGGCAACTTTAGGGTACTCTATGTATAGTATCATGTCATCTGCAAACAGTGATAGTTTTGTTTCTTTCTTCCTTTCCAATTTGTATTCCTTTCATTTCTTTTTGTTTTCTGATTGCCGTGGCTAAGACTTCCAAAACTATGTTGAATTATAGTGGTGAGAGTGGACATCTTTATCTTGTTCCTGATCTTAGAGGAAATGCATTCAGTTGTTCACCATTGAGAATGATGTTTGCTGTGGGTTTGTAATATACGGCCTTTATTTTGTTGAGGTAGGTTCACCTTATGCCCAATTTCTGGAGAGTTTTTATCATAAATGGGTGTTGAATTTTGTTGAAGCCTGCTAGTCTTTTGGCAGGTTCAAGGACACCCAGATCTAGCTAGCGCCTTAAAACGCCTATGTCCCTCGGACAGTGCTCATCTCCCTGCGCAAGAGATTATTCTGAGAAGGTACCACAGTGCTTCTTGTGTCTCTTCTGGTGCTTGAGAATGTACACGTACGTGGGGCTGCGTTCAACTTTGATGCCGGGACCTTAGGAGAAACGTTGGATTGTCCCCAGTTGAACGAAGAATCCTCGTAGCCTCAAAGGTGCCTAAACACAGCGTTCTGCTAGTCTTCCCTTGCATGCTGGAACGTGTCTCAAAGGAAAGGATGCTATGCAAGAAAGAAGAAAGGTCTTTCCACTTCCTTGCCTGAGGCGTGCCAGAGGCCCCTTCGCATAAAGGGCAGACCACACTGGTCACGAAGATCCAAACAAGGTCCGGGAACGGCATCCACAGTGCCTGCAGGCATGCAGCATTTGCCCAGAAGCCTTAGTCAAAGCAGTGGCTTGATGCTAGGGTGCTGGTTCAGGACTCCTAGGACTCCTGGGTCCTCACCACCTCGCATGGAAAAAGACTGTGTACCCAATGTTTACCCAATTCTTACGGGACCCAACCAAATACAGGTACCTGGGCCCTTCGGATCGTTTCTCTGCAAGAAGCATGAAAGGCGACACTCTGCTCCCTTCGCTGCCCATCTAGACTGCCGAGCTTTCAAAAGTCCTCCCGAACACAGGCCTAGCAGGTCTTCGGTGTTATGCCAATGATCCCCACGGCTGAACCACTGCTGCTATGAAGAAACACTGTGTTTACGGTTCATGCTGGGAACACTTCCCTGCCGCCTCTCTCTCTCTCTCTCTCTCTCTCTCTGTCAAGCAGAAGGTCGACTTCAGAGGCAGCCTGACAAGCGTACAATTTGCCCCTGAACGCTACCCCGGGTTTTGTAAGACACAAGGACAGTTTGGCCCATCCCCGGGAATTACGTCGTTGAGGCCATTCAGCCCACGCAGGACTACCCTGGTGCCAAAGTCTTATCAGCGAAGGTCCAGGGTGCTGCTTGAGTCTCTTTCTGTTGGTCAGAAACTACAAGTGCATATGCTGGGTTCAATTTTGATATTGGTTACCTAAAGCCAAGAGCATTATTTTCCCGGCGGGAGAGCTGAAAGTGCGGCCTCAAAGTGTCCTGAGAAACAGTGCGGTTCCTCGTGTTCTCTCCACAAGTAGAATGGCTATGTGCGGGGAAAGGGAGTTTGCCTAGAGAAACACTGTGTTTACTACGCCGTGCAGGAGGCCTCCGGGCGCCCTCTATCCATCAACGGAACACTCTACTGTTCCACAACGACCCAAGTGAGGTTCAGGTATTCCCTCCACGAATTGACGCGTGCAGAGGTTTTCCAGGAAACCTTAGGCGAGTAGTGCATTGAAGTTAGTATGCCTTTCCTAGGGTCCCCGCTGCCTCACCACGTCCCTTGGAAGAACACTGTGTACCGAAACTCTTCTTGGCCCCCCGAGCACCTTTCCGCTGTCAAAGTCCTCCGGATCACCTCTTTGAAAGCAGACTGAGAAGCGACAAAGTCTCCTCTTTGCTGTAGAGCTAGATAGCCACGACATTCAAAAGTGCCCCTGAACAGAGGTGTAGAAGGTCCTAGGTGGCATGCCAGGGGCTCCCACTGCTGACGCTGAGGAGCCATGTGAGACACGGTGCGTAGTGTTCATTCTGGGTGTACTTACCTACCGGCTCTTCCTGGCAAGCTGTAACTCGACCTTTGATGCAGTCTGGAAAATGGACAGTTTCCCCCCCGAACACTGCTAGGCTTTTGGCAGGTTCAGGGAGCACCTAAATCTGATACCTAGCACCTTTAAGAGTTCATGCCATTCGCACAGTGCACAACCAACTCCCTGGCTACAAAACTATTCAGAGAAGGTGCCACCGTCCTCCTGGGGTCCCCTTTGGTTCCTGAGAAACTATACGCACGTGGGCTGTGTGCAACTCTGAGACCGGGACGCTTAGAGAACTGTAGTACCTCCCAACGGGAAAGAAGGATCGTTCAGCGTGAAAGCTGCCTAAAATACAGTGCTCTGTCAGTCCATTCTTGCATGCTGGAATGTCTTTGGAAGGAAAGTGGAATTTTCTTGAGAGCGGTGGTGGGTTTCCGCTTCCATTCCTGGGGCATCCCAGAGCCGCCTTTACACAGAAGGAACACGACACTGAGCGCCAAGCTGAAGGCAGGGTCCAGGAATTGCTTCCACAGATGGCAGACAGGCGTGCAGCATTTCCCAGGGAGCCCTACTCAAAGCAGTGGCTAAACGCTAGTGGGCTTTTCAGGACTCCTGGGACTCCCGCGCCCTCACCACGTCTCACGGCAACACCATGTGTACCGGTTGTCACGTCTTAGGCCACCTACCGACGTACAGGCACCTAGGCCCTTCGCATCGTCTCTTGGAACGAAGAGTGAATTCAAGGCAAAACACTGCTCTCTTTGTTGCGCCGTTGGATTGCCCATCTTTCAGAAGTCCTCCCGAACACGGGTCTGGCAGGTCTTAGGTGGACCGCAAGCGGTCCCCGCTGCTGAACCAGGACGGCAATGAAAACGCCCCCTGCTTAGCGTTCGCACTGGGAACACGAAGCTGCCCTCGCTTGCCAAGCAGACCGTCGACTTTAGGCGCAGCCTGACAAACGGACTTGTTGCCCCTGCAACACTGCCTGAGCTCTGGTAGGATAAAAGGACACTTTTTGGCCTCACCTAAGGAATTACGTCGGTCACGCCTTTCAGCTCCCTGTGTGCCGAAGTTTTATCAGGGAAGGTCCAGGGTGCTCCTTGAGTCTCTTTTCACCGGTCAGAAGCTACACGTACGTGTGCTGCGTCAAGTCTGACCGAGGGGCCTAATGAGAAAAGCATTATTTTCCCAACGGGAAAGCAGGACACTTGCGACCTCAGATTTAAGTGAAAAACAGCGTTGTTGCCCGTGCCCTCTTCACAGTGGTAATGCCGAGTGATTGAACGGCAGGTTTCCTAGGCTAACAGACAGTTTCCTACTCGTTACAGGAGGCCTCCAGCAGCCCTTGTTCACATAACGGGAAAGCCAGACCTGTCCCCAAGGCTCAACGTAATGGCAGGGTTTCCACGCACGACTTGACGTGTACAAACGATTTCCATGAACCCTTAGGGAAAGCAGCGCATTAACGCTGGAATGCTTCTCCCAGGACTCCCTCTGCCCCACCATGTCCCTTTGGAGGAACACTGTGCACTCAATGACTCCCGTTGACCGATTGAGCACCGTTCGGCGACCCAGGTACCTCCGGATCATCTCTTGGAACGCAGTGTGAAAGGCAGCAAACGGTTGCCTTCGTTGGATAGAGAGATTGACAAGTCTTTCAACTGTGCCCCGACCCGAGTTCTGGAAAGTCTTCGGTGTGATGCCAGTGGCTCTCAGGGCTGACCCTGAGCTGCAATGTAACAAGCTCTGTGCTGACTGTTCATTCTCCGCTTACATACCTGCCGTCTCTCCCTGCCCAACAGAAACTCGAATTTACATGCCGTCCGGAAAACGAACGGTTTCCTCCTGAAGCCTGCTAGTCTTTTGGCAGGTTCAAGGACACCCAGATCTAGCTAGCGCCTTAAAACGCCTATGTCCCACGGACAGTGCTCATCTCCCTGCGCAAGGCATTATTCTGAGAAGGTACCACAGTGCTTCTTGTGTCTCTTCTGGTGCTTGAGAATGTACACGTACGTGGGGCTGCGTTCAACTTTGATGCCGGGACCTTAGGAGAAACGTTGGATTGTCCCCAGTTGAACGAAGAATCCTCGTAGCCTCAAAGGTGCCTAAACACAGCGTTCTGCTAGTCTTCCCTTGCATGCTGGAACGTGTCTCAAAGGAAAGGGTGCTATGCAAGAAAGAAGAAAGGTCTTTCCACTTCCTTGCCTGAGGCGTTCCAGAGCCCCCTTCGCATAAAGGGCAGACCACACTGGTCACGAAGATCCAAACAAGGTCCGGGAACGGCATCCACAGTGCCTGCAGGCATGCAGCATTTGTCCAGAAGCCTTAGTCAAAGCAGTGGCTTGACGCTAGGGTGCTGGTTCAGGACTCCTAGGACTCCTGGGTCCTCACCACCTCGCATGGAAAAAGACTGTGTACCCAATGTGTACCCAATTCTTAGGGGACCCAACCAAATACAGGTACCTGGGCCCTTCGGATCGTTTCTCTGCAAGAAGAATGAAAGGCGACACTCTGCTCCCTTCGCTGCCCATCTAGACTGCCGAGCTTTCAAAAGTCCTCCCGAACACAGGCCTAGCAGGTCTTCGGTGTTATGCCAATGATCCCCACGGCTGAACCACTGCTGCTATGAAGAAACACTGTGTTTACGGTTCATGCTGGGAACACTTCCCTGCCGCCTCTCTCTCTCTCTCTCTCTCTCTCTCTGTCAAGCAGAAGGTCGACTTCAGAGGCAGCCTGACAAGCGTACAATTTGCCCCTGAACGCTACCCCGGGTTTTGTAAGACACAAGGACAGTTTGGCCCATCCCCGGGAATTACGTCGTTGAGGCCATTCAGCCCACGCAGGACTACCCTGGTGCCAAAGTCTTATCAGCGAAGGTCCAGGGTGCTGCTTGAGTCTCTTTCTGTGGGTCAGAAACTACAAGTGCATATGCTGGGTTCAATTTTGATATTGGTTACCTAAAGCCAAGAGCATTATTTTCCCGGCGGGAGAGCTGAAAGTGCGGCCTCAAAGTGTTCTGAGAAACAGTGCGGTTCCTCGTGTTCTCTCCACAAGTAGAATGGCTATGTGCGGGGAAAGGGAGTTTGCCTAGAGAAACACTCTGTTTACTACGCCGTGCAGGAGGCCTCTGGGCGCCCTCTATCCATCAACGGAACCCTCTACTGTTCCACAACGACCCAAGTGAGGTTCAGGTATTCCCTCCACGAATTGACGCGTGCAGAGGTTTTCCAGGAAACCTTAGGCGAGTAGTGCATTGAAGTTAGTATGCCTTTCCTAGGGTCCCCGCTGCCTCACCACGTCCCTTGGAAGAACACTGTGTACCGAATCTCTTCTTGGCCCCCTGAGCACCTTTCCGCTGTCAAAGTCCTCCAGATCACCTCTTTGAATGCAGAATGAGAAGCGACAAAGTCTCCTCTTTGCTGTAGAGCTAGATAGCCACGACATTCAAAAGTGCCCCTGAACAGTGGTGTAGAAGGTCCTAGATAGCATGCCAGTGGCTCCCACTGCTGACGCTGAGGAGCCATGTGAGACACGGTGTGTAGTGTTCATTCTGGGTGTACTTACCTACCGGCTCTTCCTGGCAAGCTGTAACTCGACCTTTGATGCAGTCTGGAAAATGGACAGTTTCCCCCCCGAACACTGCTAGGCTTTTGGCAGGTTCAGGGAGCACCTAAATCTGATACCTAGCACCTTTAAGAGTTCATGCCATTCGCACAGCGCACAACCAACTCCCTGGCTGCAAAACTATTCAGAGAAGGTGCCACCGTCCTCCTGGGGTCCCCTTTGGTTCCTGAGAAACTATACGCACGTGGGCTGTGTGCAACTCTGAGACCGGGACCCTTAGAGAACTGTAGTACCTCCCAACGGGAAAGAAGGATCGTTCAGCGTGAAAACTGCCTAAAATACAGTGCTCTGTCAGTCCATTCTTGCATGCTGGAATGTCTTTGGAAGGAAAGTGGAATTTTCTTGAGAGCGGTGGTGGGTTTCCGCTTCCATTCCTGGGGCATCCCAGAGCCGCCTTTACACAGAAGGAACACGACACTGAGCGCCAAGCTGAAGGCAAGGTCCAGGAATTGCATCCACAAATGCCAGGCAGGCGTGCAGCATTTCCCAGGGAGCCCTACTCAAAGCAGTGGCTGAACGCTAGTGGGCTTTTCAGGACTCCTGGGACTCCCGCGCCCTCACAACATCTCACGGCAACACCATGTGTACCGGTTGTCACGTCTTAGGCGACCTACCGACGTACAGGCACCTAGGCCCTTCGCATCGTCTCTTGGAACGAAGAGTGAATTCAAGGCAAAACACTGCTCTCTTTGTTGCACCGTTGGCCCATCTTTCAAAAGTTCTCCCGAACACGGGTCTGGCAGGTCTTAGGTGGACCGCAAGCGGTCCCCGTTGCTGAACCAGGACGGCAATGAAAACGCCCCCTGCTCAGCGTTCGCACTGGGAACACGAAGCTGCCCTCGCTTTCCAAGCAGACCGTCGACTTTAGGCGCAGCCTGACAAACGGACTTGTTGCCCCTGCAACACTGCCTGAGCTCTGGTAGGGTAAAAGGACACTTTTTGGCCTCACCTAAGGAATTACGTCGGTCACGCCTTTCAGCTCCCTGTGTGCCGAAGTTTTATCAGGGAAGGTCCAGGGTGCTCCTTGAGTGTCTTTTCGCCGGTCAGAAGCTACACGTACGTGTGCTGCGTCAAGTCTGACCGAGGGGCCTAATGAGAAAAGCATTATTTTCCCAACGGGAAAGCAGGACACTTGCGGCCTCAGATTTAAGTGAAAAACAGCGTTGTTGCCCGTGCCCTCTTCACAGTGGTAATGCCGAGTGATTGAACGGCAGGTTTCCTAGGCTAACAGACAGTTTCCTACTCGTTACAGAAGGCCTCCAGCAGCCCTTGTTCACATAACGGGAAAGCCAGACCTGTCCCGCAGGCTCAACGTAATGGCAGGGTTTCCACGCACGACTTGACGTGTACAAACGATTTCCATGAACCCTTAGGGAAAGCAGCGCATTAACGTTGGAATGCTTCTCCCAGGACTCCCTCTGCCCCACCATGTCCCTTTGGAGGAACACTGTGCACTCAATGACTCCCGTTGACCGATTGAGCACCGTTCGGCGACCCAGGTACCTCCGGATCATCTCTTGGAACGCAGTGTGAAAGGCAGCAAACTGTTGCCTTCGTTGGATAGAGAGATTGACAAGTCTTTCAACTGTGCCCCGACCCGAGTTCTGGAAAGTCTTCGGTGTGATGCCAGTGGCTCTCAGGGCTGACCCTGAGCTGCAATGTAACAAGCTCTGTGCTGACTGTTCATTCTCCGCTTGCATACCTGCCACCTCTCCCTGTCCAGCAGAAACGACTTTACATGCCGTCCGGAAAATGAACGGTTTCCTCCTGAAGCCTGCTAGTCTTTTGGCAGTTTCAAGGACACCCAGATCTAACTAGCGCCTTAAAACGCCTATGTCACTCGGACAGTGCTCATCTCCCTGCGCAAGATATTATTCTGAGAAGGTACCACAGTGCTTCTTGTGTCTCTTCTGGTGCTTGAGAAAGTACACGTACGTGGGGCTGCGTTCAACTTTGATGCCGGGACCTTAGGAGAAACGTTGGATTGTCTCAAGTTGAACGAAGAATCCTCGTAGCCTCAAAGGTGCCTAAACACAGCGTTCCGCTAGTCTTCCCTTGCATGCTGGAACGTGTCTCAAAGGAAAGGGTGCTATGCAAGAAAGAAGAAAGGTCTTTCCACTTCCTTGCCTGAGGCGTTCCAGAGCCCCCTTCGCATAAAGGGCAGACCACACTGGTCACGAAGATCCAAACAAGGTCCGGGAACGGCATCCACAGTGCCTGCAGGCATGCAGCATTTGCCCAGAAGCCTTAGTCAAAGCAGTGGCTTGATGCTAGGGTGCTGGTTCAGGACTCCTAGGACTCCTGGGTCCTCACCACCTCGCATGGAAAAAGACTGTGTACCCAATGTGTACCCAATTCTTAGGGGACCCAACCAAATACAGGTACCTGGGCCCTTCGGATCGTTTCTCTGCAAGAAGCATGAAAGGCGACACTCTGCTCCCTTCGCTGCCCGTCTAGACTGCCGAGCTTTCAAAAGTCCTCCCGAACACAGGCCTAGCAGGTCTTCGGTGTTATGCCAATGATCCCCACAGCTGAAGCACTGCTGCTATGAAGAAACACTGTGTTTACGGTTCATGCTGGGAACACTTCCCTGCCGCCTCTCTCTCTCTCTCTCTCTCTCTCTCTCTGTCAAGCAGAAGGTTGACTTCAGAGGCAGCCTGACAAACGTACAATTTGCCCCTGAACGCTACCCTGGGTTTTGTAAGACACAAGGACAGTTTGGCCCATCCCCGGGAATTACGTCGTTGAGGCCATTCAGCCCACGCAGGACTACCCTGGTGCCAAAGTCTTATCAGCGAAGGTCCAGGGTGCTGCTTGAGTCTCTTTCTGTTGGTCAGAAACTACAAGTGCATATGCTGGGTTCAATTTTGATATTGGTTACCTAAAGCCAAGAGCATTATTTTCCCGGCGGGAGAGCTGAAAGTGCGGCCTCAAAGTGTCCTGAGAAACAGTGCGGTTCCTCATGTTCTCTTCACAAGTAGAATGGCTATGTGTGGGGAAAGGGAGTTTGCCTAGAGAAACACTCTGTTTACTACGCCGTGCAGGAGGCCTCTGGGCGCCCTCTATCCATCAACGGAACACTCTACTGTTCCACAACGACCCAAGTGAGGTTCAGGTATTCCCTCCACGAATTGACGCGTGCAGAGGTTTTCCAGGAAACCTTAGGCGAGTAGTGCATTGAAGTTAGTATGCCTTTCCTAGGGTCCCCGCTGCCTCACCACGTCCCTTGGAAGAACACTGTGTACCGAATCTCTTCTTGGCCCCCTGAGCACCTTTCCGCTGTCAAAGTCCTCCAGATCACCTCTTTGAATGCAGACTGAGAAGCGACAAAGTCTCCTCTTTGCTGTAGAGCTAGATAGCCACGACATTCAAAAGTGCCCCTGAACAGAGGTGTAGAAGGTCCTAGGTGGCATGCCAGTGGCTCCCACTGCTGACGCTGAGGAGCCATGTGAGACACGGTGCGTAGCGTTCATTCTGGGTGTACTTACCTACCGGCTCTTCCTGGCAAGCTGTAACTCGACCTTTGATGCAGTCTGGAAAATGGACAGTTTCCCCCCCGAACACTGCTAGGCTTTTGGCAGGTTCAGGGAGCACCTAAATCTGATACCTAGCACCTTTAAGAGTTCATGCCATTCGCACAGCGCACAACCAACTCCCTGGCTGCAAAACTATTCAGAGAAGGTGCCACCGTCCTCCTGGGGTCGCTTTGGTTCCTGAGAAACTATACGCACGTGGGCTGTGTGCAACTCTGAGACCGGGACCCTTAGAGAACTGTAGTACCTCCCAACGGGAAAGAAGGATCGTTCAGCGTGAAAACTGCCTAAAATACAGTGCTCTGTCAATCCATTCTTGCATGCTGGAATGTCTTTGGAAGGAAAGTGGAATTTTCTTGAGAGCGGTGGTGGGTTTCCGCTTCCATTCCTGGGGCATCCCAGAGCCGCCTTTACACAGAAGGAACACGACACTGAGCGCCAAGCTGAAGGCAAGGTCCAGGAATTGCATCCACAAATGCCAGGCAGGCGTGCAGCATTTCCCAGGGAGCCCTACTCAAAGCAGTGGCTAAACGCTAGTGGGCTTTTCAGGACTCCTGGGACTCCCGCGCCCTCACAACATCTCACGGCAACACCATGTGTACCGGTTGTCACGTCTTAGGCGACCTACCGACGTACAGACACCTAGGCCCTTCGCATCGTCTCTTGGAACGAAGAGTGAATTCAAGGCAAAACACTGCTCTCTTTGTTGCACCGTTGGCCCATCTTTCAAAAGTCCTCCCGAACACGGGTCTGGCAGGTCTTAGGTGGACCGCAAGCGGTCCCCGTTGCTGAACCAGGACGGCAATGAAAACGCCCCCTGCTCAGCGTTCGCACTGGGAACACGAAGCTGCCCTCGCTTGCCAAGCAGACCGTCGACTTTAGGCGCAGCCTGACAAACGGACTTGTTGCCCCTGCAACACTGCCTGAGCTCTGGTAGGGTAAAAGGACACTTTTTGGCCTCACCTAAGGAATTACGTCGGTCACGCCTTTCAGCTCCCTGTGTGCCGAAGTTTTATCAGGGAAGGTCCAGGGTGCTCCTTGAGTGTCTTTTCGCCGGTCAGAAGCTACACGTACGTGTGCTGCGTCAAGTCTGACCGAGGGGCCTAATGAGAAAAGCATTATTTTCCCAACGGGAAAGCAGGACACTTGCGGCCTCAGATTTAAGTGAAAAACAGCGTTGTTGCCCGTGCCCTCTTCACAGTGGTAATGCCGAGTGATTGAACGGCAGGTTTCCTAGGCTAACAGACAGTTTCCTACTCGTTACAGGAGGCCTCCAGCAGCCCTTGTTCACATAACGGGAAAGCCAGACCTGTCCCCCAGGCTCAACGTAATGGCAGGGTTTCCACGCACGACTTGACGTGTACAAACGATTTCCATGAACCCTTAGGGAAAGCAGCGCATTAACGCTGGAATGCTTCTCCCAGGACTCCCTCTGCCCCACCATGTCCCTTTGGAGGAACACTGTGCACTCAATGACTCCCGTTGACCGATTGAGCACCGTTCGGCGACCCAGGTACCTCCGGATCATCTCTTGGAACGCAGTGTGAAAGGCAGCAAACTGTTGCCTTCGTTGGATAGAGAGATTGACAAGTCTTTCAACTGTGCCCCGACCCGAGTTCTGGAAAGTCTTCGGTGTGATGCCAGTGGCTCTCAGGGCTGACCCTGAGCTGCAATGTAACAAGCTCTGTGCTGACTGTTCATTCTCCGCTTGCATACCTGCCGTCTCTCCCTGTCCAGCAGAAACTTGACTTTACATGCCGTCCGGAAAATGAACGGTTTCCTCCTGAAGCCTGCTAGTCTTTTGGCAGTTTCAAGGACACCCAGATCTAGCTAGCGCCTTAAAACGCCTATGTCACTCGGACAGTGCTCATCTCCCTGCGCAAGATATTATTCTGAGAAGGTACCACAGTGCTTCTTGTGTCTCTTCTGGTGCTTGAGAAAGTACACGTACGTGGGGCTGCGTTCAACTTTGATGCCGGGACCTTAGGAGAAACGTTGGATTGTCTCAAGTTGAACGAAGAATCCTCGTAGCCTCAAAGGTGCCTAAACACAGCGTTCCGCTAGTCTTCCCTTGCATGCTGGAACATGTCTCAAAGGAAAGGGTGCTATGCAAGAAAGAAGAAAGGTCTTTCCACTTCCTTGCCTGAGGCGTTCCAGAGCCCCCTTCGCATAAAGGGCAGACCACACTGGTCACGAAGATCCAAACAAGGTCCGGGAACGACATCCACAGTGCCTGCAGGCATGCAGCATTTGCCCAGAAGCCTTAGTCAAAGCAGTGGCTTGATGCTAGGGTGCTGGTTCAGGACTCCTAGGACTCCTGGGTCCTCACCACCTCGCATGGAAAAAGACTGTGTACCCAATGTGTACCCAATTCTTAGGGGACCCAACCAAATACAGGTACCTGGGCCCTTCGGATCGTTTCTCTGCAAGAAGAATGAAAGGCGACACTCTGCTCCCTTCGCTGCCCATCTAGACTGCCGAGCTTTCAAAAGTCCTCCCGAACACAGGCCTAGCAGGTCTTCGGTGTTATGCCAATGATCCCCACGGCTGAACCACTGCTGCTATGAAGAAACACTGTGTTTACGGTTCATGCTGGGAACACTTCCCTGCCGCCTCTCTCTCTCTCTCTCTCTCTCTCTCTGTCAAGCAGAAGGTTGACTTCAGAGGCAGCCTGACAAACGTACAATTTGCCCCTGAACGCTACCCTGGGTTTTGTAAGACACAAGGACAGTTTGGCCCATCCCCGGGAATTACGTCGTTGAGGCCATTCAGCCCACGCAGGACTACCCTGGTGCCAAAGTCTTATCAGCGAAGGTCCAGGGTGCTGCTTGAGTCTCTTTCTGTTGGTCAGAAACTACAAGTGCATATGCTGGGTTCAATTTTGATATTGGTTACCTAAAGCCAAGAGCATTATTTTCCCGGCGGGAGAGCTGAAAGTGCGGCCTCAAAGTGTCCTGAGAAACAGTGCGGTTCCTCATGTTCTCTTCACAAGTAGAATGGCTATGTGTGGGGAAAGGGAGTTTGCCTAGAGAAACACTCTGTTTACTACGCCGTGCAGGAGGCCTCTGGGCGCCCTCTATCCATCAACGGAACCCTCTACTGTTCCACAACGACCCAAGTGAGGTTCAGGTATTCCCTCCACGAATTGACGCGTGCAGAGGTTTTCCAGGAAACCTTAGGCGAGTAGTGCATTGAAGTTAGTATGCCTTTCCTAGGGTCCCCGCTGCCTCACCACGTCCCTTGGAAGAACACTGTGTACCGAATCTCTTCTTGGCCCCCTGAGCACCTTTCCGCTGTCAAAGTCCTCCAGATCACCTCTTTGAATGCAGACTGAGAAGCGACAAAGTCTCCTCTTTGCTGTAGAGCTAGATAGCCACGACATTCAAAAGTGCCCCTGAACAGTGGTGTAGAAGGTCCTAGATAGCATGCCAGGGGCTCCCACTGCTGACGCTGAGGAGCCATGTGAGACACGGTGTGTAGTGTTCATTCTGGGTGTACTTACCTACCGGCTCTTCCTGGCAAGCTGTAACTCGACCTTTGATGCAGTCTGGAAAATGGACAGTTTCCCCCCCGAACACTGCTAGGCTTTTGGCAGGTTCAGGGAGCACCTAAATCTGATACCTAGCACCTTTAAGAGTTCATGCCATTCGCACAGCGCACAACCAACTCCCTGGCTGCAAAACTATTCAGAGAAGGTGCCACCGTCCTCCTGGGGTCCCCTTTGGTTCCTGAGAAACTATACGCACGTGGGCTGTGTGCAACTCTGAGACCGGGACCCTTAGAGAACTGTAGTACCTCCCAACGGGAAAGAAGGATCATTCAGCGTGAAAACTGCCTAAAATACAGTGCTGTGTCAGTCCATTCTTGCATGCTGGAATGTCTTTGGAAGTAAAGTGGAATTTTCTTGAGAGCGGTGGTGGGTTTCCGCTTCCATTCCTGGGGCATCCCAGAGCCGCCTTTACACAGAAGGAACACGACACTGAGCGCCAAGCTGAAGGCAAGGTCCAGGAATTGCATCCACAAATGCCAGGCAGGCGTGCAGCATTTCCCAGGGAGCCCTACTCAAAGCAGTGGCTAAACGCTAGTGGGCTTTTCAGGACTCCTGGGACTCCCGCGCCCTCACAACATCTCACGGCAACACCATGTGTACCGGTTGTCACGTCTTAGGCGACCTACCGACATACAGGCACCTAGGCCCTTCGCATCGTCTCTTGGAACGAAGAGTGAATTCAAGGCAAAACACTGCTCTCTTTGTTGCACCGTTGGCCCATCTTTCAAAAGTCCTCCCGAACACGGGTCTGGCAGGTCTTAGGTGGACCGCAAGCGGTCCCCGTTGCTGAACCAGGACGGCAATGAAAACGCCCCCTGCTCAGCGTTCGCACTGGGAACACGAAGCTGCCCTCGCTTTCCAAGCAGACCGTCGACTTTAGGCGCAGCCTGACAAACGGACTTGTTGCCCCTGCAACACTGCCTGAGCTCTGGTAGGGTAAAAGGACACTTTTTGGCCTCACCTAAGGAATTACGTCGGTCACGCCTTTCAGCTCCCTGTGTGCCGAAGTTTTATCAGGGAAGGTCCAGGGTGCTCCTTGAGTGTCTTTTCGCCGGTCAGAAGCTACACGTACGTGTGCAGCGTCAAGTCTGACCGAGGGGCCTAATGAGAAAAGCATTATTTTCCCAACGGGAAAGCAGGACACTTGCGGCCTCAGATTTAAGTGAAAAACAGCGTTGTTGCCCGTGCCCTCTTCACAGTGGTAATCCCGAGTGATTGAACGGCAGGTTTCCAAGGCTAACAAACAGTTTCCTACTCGTTACAGGAGGCCTCCAGCAGCCCTTGTTCACATAACGGGAAAGCCAGACCTGTCCCCCAGGCTCAACGTAATGGCAGGGTTTCCACGCACGACTTGACGTGTACAAACGATTTCCATGAACCCTTAGGGAAAGCAGCGCATTAACGCTGGAATGCTTCTCCCAGGACTCCCTCTGCCCCACCATGTCCCTTTGGAGGAACACTGTGCACTCAATGACTCCCGTTGACCGACTGAGCACCGTTCGGCGACCCAGGCCCTTCGGATCGTTTCTCTGCAAGAAGAATGATAGGCGACACTCTGCTCCCTTCGCTGCCCGTCTAGACTGCTGAGCTTTCAAAAGTCCTCCCGAACACAGGCCTAGCAGGTCTTCGGTGTTATGCCAATGATCCCCACGGCTGAACCACTGCTGCTATGAAGAAACACTGTGTTTACGGTTCATGCTGGGAACACTTCCCTGCCGCCTCTCTCTCTCTCTCTCTCTCTCTCTCTTCCAAGCAGAAGGTTGACTTCAGAGGCAGCCTGACAAACATACAATTTGCCCCTGAACGCTACCCTGGGTTTTGTAAGACACAAGGACAGTTTGGCCCATCCCCGGGAATTACGTCGTTGAGGCCATTCAGCCCACGCAGGACTACCCTGGTGCCAAAGTCTTATCAGCGAAGGTCCAGGGTGCTGCTTGAGTCTCTTTCTGTTGGTCAGAAACTACAAGTGCATATGCTGGGTTCAATTTTGATATTGGTTACCTAAAGCCAAGAGCATTATTTTCCCGGCGGGAGAGCTGAAAGTGCGGCCTCAAAGTGTCCTGAGAAACAGTGCAGTTCCTCATGTTCTCTTCACAAGTAGAATGGCTATGTGTGGGGAAAGGGAGTTTGCCTAGAGAAACACTCTGTTTACTACGCCGTGCAGGAGGCCTCTGGGCGCCCTCTATCCATCAACGGAACCCTCTACTGTTCCACAACGACCCAAGTGAGGTTCAGGTATTCCCTCCACGAATTGACGCGTGCAGAGGTTTTCCAGGAAACCTTAGGCGAGTAGTGCATTGAAGTTAGTATGCCTTTCCTAGGGTCCCCGCTGCCTCACCACGTCCCTTGGAAGAACACTGTGTACCGAATCTCTTCTTGGCCCCCTGAGCACCTTTCCGCTGTCAAAGTCCTCCAGATCACCTCTTTGAATGCAGAATGAGAAGCGACAAAGTCTCCTCTTTGCTGTAGAGCTAGATAGCCACGACATTCAAAAGTGCCCCTGAACAGTGGTGTAGAAGGTCCTAGATAGCATGCCAGGGGCTCCCACTGCTGACGCTGAGGAGCCATGTGAGACACGGTGTGTAGTGTTCATTCTGGGTGTACTTACCTACCGGCTCTTCCTGGCAAGCTGTAACTCGACCTTTGATGCAGTCTGGAAAATGGACAGTTTCCCCCCCGAACACTGCTAGGCTTTTGGCAGGTTCAGGGAGCACCTAAATCTGATACCTAGCACCTTTAAGAGTTCATGCCATTCGCACAGCGCACAACCAACTCCCTGGCTGCAAAACTATTCAGAGAAGGTGCCACCGTCCTCCTGGGGTCCCCTTTGGTTCCTGAGAAACTATACGCACGTGGGCTGTGTGCAACTCTGAGACCGGGACCCTTAGAGAACTGTAGTACCTCCCAACGGGAAAGAAGGATCGTTCAGCGTGAAAACTGCCTAAAATACAGTGCTCTGTCAGTCCATTCTTGCATGCTGGAATGTCTTTGGAAGGAAAGTGGAATTTTCTTGAGAGCGGTGGTGGGTTTCCGCTTCCATTCCTGGGGCATCCCAGAGCCGCCTTTACACAGAAGGAACACGACACTGAGCGCCAAGCTGAAGGCAAGGTCCAGGAATTGCATCCACAAATGCCAGGCAGGCGTGCAGCATTTCCCAGGGAGCCCTACTCAAAGCAGTGGCTGAACGCTAGTGGGCTTTTCAGGACTCCTGGGACTCCCGCGCCCTCACAACATCTCACGGCAACACCATGTGTACCGGTTGTCACGTCTTAGGCGACCTACCGACGTACAGGCACCTAGGCCCTTCGCATCGTCTCTTGGAACGAAGAGTGAATTCAAGGCAAAACACTGCTCTCTTTGTTGCACCGTTGGCCCATCTTTCAAAAGTCCTCCCGAACACGGGTCTGGCAGGTCTTAGGTGGACCGCAAGCGGTCCCCGTTGCTGAACCAGGACGGCAATGAAAACGCCCCCTGCTCAGCGTTCGCACTGGGAACACGAAGCTGCCCTCGCTTTCCAAGCAGACCGTCGACTTTAGGCGCAGCCTGACAAACGGACTTGTTGCCCCTGCAACACTGCCTGAGCTCTGGTAGGGTAAAAGGACACTTTTTGGCCTCACCTAAGGAATTACGTCGGTCACGCCTTTCAGCTCCCTGTGTGCCGAAGTTTTATCAGGGAAGGTCCAGGGTGCTCCTTGAGTGTCTTTTCGCCGGTCAGAAGCTACACGTACGTGTGCAGCGTCAAGTCTGACCGAGGGGCCTAATGAGAAAAGCATTATTTTCCCAACGGGAAAGCAGGACACTTGCGGCCTCAGATTTAAGTGAAAAACAGCGTTGTTGCCCGTGCCCTCTTCACAGTGGTAATCCCGAGTGATTGAACGGCAGGTTTCCTAGGCTAACAAACAGTTTCCTACTCGTTACAGGAGGCCTCCAGCAGCCCTTGTTCACATAACGGGAAAGCCAGACCTGTCCCCCAGGCTCAACGTAATGGCAGGGTTTCCACGCACGACTTGACGTGTACAAACGATTTCCATGAACCCTTAGGGAAAGCAGCGCATTAACGCTGGAATGCTTCTCCCAGGACTCCCTCTGCCCCACCATGTCCCTTTGGAGGAACACTGTGCACTCAATGACTCCCGTTGACCGACTGAGCACCGTTCGGCGACCCAGGCCCTTCGGATCGTTTCTCTGCAAGAAGAATGATAGGCGACACTCTGCTCCCTTCGCTGCCCGTCTAGACTGCTGAGCTTTCAAAAGTCCTCCCGAACACAGGCCTAGCAGGTCTTCGGTGTTATGCCAATGATCCCCACGGCTGAACCACTGCTGCTATGAAGAAACACTGTGTTTACGGTTCATGCTGGGAACACTTCCCTGCCGCCTCTCTCTCTCTCTCTCTCTCTCTCTCTTCCAAGCAGAAGGTTGACTTCAGAGGCAGCCTGACAAACATACAATTTGCCCCTGAACGCTACCCTGGGTTTTGTAAGACACAAGGACAGTTTGGCCCATCCCCGGGAATTACGTCGTTGAGGCCATTCAGCCCACGCAGGACTACCCTGGTGCCAAAGTCTTATCAGCGAAGGTCCAGGGTGCTGCTTGAGTCTCTTTCTGTTGGTCAGAAACTACAAGTGCATATGCTGGGTTCAATTTTGATATTGGTTACCTAAAGCCAAGAGCATTATTTTCCCGGCGGGAGAGCTGAAAGTGCGGCCTCAAAGTGTCCTGAGAAACAGTGCAGTTCCTCATGTTCTCTTCACAAGTAGAATGGCTATGTGTGGGGAAAGGGAGTTTGCCTAGAGAAACACTCTGTTTACTACGCCGTGCAGGAGGCCTCTGGGCGCCCTCTATCCATCAACGGAACCCTCTACTGTTCCACAACGACCCAAGTGAGGTTCAGGTATTCCCTCCACGAATTGACGCGTGCAGAGGTTTTCCAGGAAACCTTAGGCGAGTAGTGCATTGAAGTTAGTATGCCTTTCCTAGGGTCCCCGCTGCCTCACCACGTCCCTTGGAAGAACACTGTGTACCGAATCTCTTCTTGGCCCCCTGAGCACCTTTCCGCTGTCAAAGTCCTCCAGATCACCTCTTTGAATGCAGAATGAGAAGCGACAAAGTCTCCTCTTTGCTGTAGAGCTAGATAGCCACGACATTCAAAAGTGCCCCTGAACAGTGGTGTAGAAGGTCCTAGATAGCATGCCAGGGGCTCCCACTGCTGACGCTGAGGAGCCATGTGAGACACGGTGTGTAGTGTTCATTCTGGGTGTACTTACCTACCGGCTCTTCCTGGCAAGCTGTAACTCGACCTTTGATGCAGTCTGGAAAATGGACAGTTTCCCCCCCGAACACTGCTAGGCTTTTGGCAGGTTCAGGGAGCACCTAAATCTGATACCTAGCACCTTTAAGAGTTCATGCCATTCGCACAGCGCACAACCAACTCCCTGGCTGCAAAACTATTCAGAGAAGGTGCCACCGTCCTCCTGGGGTCCCCTTTGGTTCCTGAGAAACTATACGCACGTGGGCTGTGTGCAACTCTGAGACCGGGACCCTTAGAGAACTGTAGTACCTCCCAACGGGAAAGAAGGATCGTTCAGCGTGAAAACTGCCTAAAATACAGTGCTCTGTCAGTCCATTCTTGCATGCTGGAATGTCTTTGGAAGGAAAGTGGAATTTTCTTGAGAGCGGTGGTGGGTTTCCGCTTCCATTCCTGGGGCATCCCAGAGCCGCCTTTACACAGAAGGAACACGACACTGAGCGCCAAGCTGAAGGCAAGGTCCAGGAATTGCATCCACAAATGCCAGGCAGGCGTGCAGCATTTCCCAGGGAGCCCTACTCAAAGCAGTGGCTGAACGCTAGTGGGCTTTTCAGGACTCCTGGGACTCCCGCGCCCTCACAACATCTCACGGCAACACCATGTGTACCGGTTGTCACGTCTTAGGCGACCTACCGACGTACAGGCACCTAGGCCCTTCGCATCGTCTCTTGGAACGAAGAGTGAATTCAAGGCAAAACACTGCTCTCTTTGTTGCACCGTTGGCCCATCTTTCAAAAGTCCTCCCGAACACGGGTCTGGCAGGTCTTAGGTGGACCGCAAGCGGTCCCCGTTGCTGAACCAGGACGGCAATGAAAACGCCCCCTGCTCAGCGTTCGCACTGGGAACACGAAGCTGCCCTCGCTTTCCAAGCAGACCGTCGACTTTAGGCGCAGCCTGACAAACGGACTTGTTGCCCCTGCAACACTGCCTGAGCTCTGGTAGGGTAAAAGGACACTTTTTGGCCTCACCTAAGGAATTACGTCGGTCACGCCTTTCAGCTCCCTGTGTGCCGAAGTTTTATCAGGGAAGGTCCAGGGTGCTCCTTGAGTGTCTTTTCGCCGGTCAGAAGCTACACGTACGTGTGCTGCGTCAAGTCTGACCGAGGGGCCTAATGAGAAAAGCATTATTTTCCCAACGGGAAAGCAGGACACTTGCGGCCTCAGATTTAAGTGAAAAACAGCGTTGTTGCCCGTGCCCTCTTCACAGTGGTAATGCCGAGTGATTGAACGGCAGGTTTCCTAGGCTAACAGACAGTTTCCTACTCGTTACAGAAGGCCTCCAGCAGCCCTTGTTCACATAACGGGAAAGCCAGACCTGTCCCGCAGGCTCAACGTAATGGCAGGGTTTCCACGCACGACTTGACGTGTACAAACGATTTCCATGAACCCTTAGGGAAAGCAGCGCATTAACGTTGGAATGCTTCTCCCAGGACTCCCTCTGCCCCACCATGTCCCTTTGGAGGAACACTGTGCACTCAATGACTCCCGTTGACCGATTGAGCACCGTTCGGCGACCCAGGTACCTCCGGATCATCTCTTGGAACGCAGTGTGAAAGGCAGCAAACTGTTGCCTTCGTTGGATAGAGAGATTGACAAGTCTTTCAACTGTGCCCCGACCCGAGTTCTGGAAAGTCTTCGGTGTGATGCCAGTGGCTCTCAGGGCTGACCCTGAGCTGCAATGTAACAAGCTCTGTGCTGACTGTTCATTCTCCGCTTGCATACCTGCCACCTCTCCCTGTCCAGCAGAAACGACTTTACATGCCGTCCGGAAAATGAACGGTTTCCTCCTGAAGCCTGCTAGTCTTTTGGCAGTTTCAAGGACACCCAGATCTAGCTAGCGCCTTAAAACGCCTATGTCACTCGGACAGTGCTCATCTCCCTGCGCAAGATATTATTCTGAGAAGGTACCACAGTGCTTCTTGTGTCTCTTCTGGTGCTTGAGAAAGTACACGTACGTGGGGCTGCGTTCAACTTTGATGCCGGGACCTTAGGAGAAACGTTGGATTGTCTCAAGTTGAACGAAGAATCCTCGTAGCCTCAAAGGTGCCTAAACACAGCGTTCCGCTAGTCTTCCCTTGCATGCTGGAACGTGTCTCAAAGGAAAGGGTGCTATGCAAGAAAGAAGAAAGGTCTTTCCACTTCCTTGCCTGAGGCGTTCCAGAGCCCCCTTCGCATAAAGGGCAGACCACACTGGTCACGAAGATCCAAACAAGGTCCGGGAACGGCATCCACAGTGCCTGCAGGCATGCAGCATTTGCCCAGAAGCCTTAGTCAAAGCAGTGGCTTGATGCTAGGGTGCTGGTTCAGGACTCCTAGGACTCCTGGGTCCTCCCCACCTCGCATGGAAAAAGACTGTGTACCCAATGTGTACCCAATTCTTAGGGGACCCAACCAAATACAGGTACCTGGGCCCTTCGGATCGTTTCTCTGCAAGAAGCATGAAAGGCGACACTCTGCTCCCTTCGCTGCCCGTCTAGACTGCCGAGCTTTCAAAAGTCCTCCCGAACACAGGCCTAGCAGGTCTTCGGTGTTATGCCAATGATCCCCACAGCTGAAGCACTGCTGCTATGAAGAAACACTGTGTTTACGGTTCATGCTGGGAACACTTCCCTGCCGCCTCTCTCTCTCTCTCTCTCTCTCTCTCTCTGTCAAGCAGAAGGTTGACTTCAGAGGCAGCCTGACAAACGTACAATTTGCCCCTGAACGCTACCCTGGGTTTTGTAAGACACAAGGACAGTTTGGCCCATCCCCGGGAATTACGTCGTTGAGGCCATTCAGCCCACGCAGGACTACCCTGGTGCCAAAGTCTTATCAGCGAAGGTCCAGGGTGCTGCTTGAGTCTCTTTCTGTTGGTCAGAAACTACAAGTGCATATGCTGGGTTCAATTTTGATATTGGTTACCTAAAGCCAAGAGCATTATTTTCCCGGCGGGAGAGCTGAAAGTGCGGCCTCAAAGTGTCCTGAGAAACAGTGCGGTTCCTCATGTTCTCTTCACAAGTAGAATGGCTATGTGTGGGGAAAGGGAGTTTGCCTAGAGAAACACTCTGTTTACTACGCCGTGCAGGAGGCCTCTGGGCGCCCTCTATCCATCAACGGAACACTCTACTGTTCCACAACGACCCAAGTGAGGTTCAGGTATTCCCTCCACGAATTGACGCGTGCAGAGGTTTTCCAGGAAACCTTAGGCGAGTAGTGCATTGAAGTTAGTATGCCTTTCCTAGGGTCCCCGCTGCCTCACCACGTCCCTTGGAAGAACACTGTGTACCGAATCTCTTCTTGGCCCCCTGAGCACCTTTCCGCTGTCAAAGTCCTCCAGATCACCTCTTTGAATGCAGACTGAGAAGCGACAAAGTCTCCTCTTTGCTGTAGAGCTAGATAGCCACGACATTCAAAAGTGCCCCTGAACAGAGGTGTAGAAGGTCCTAGGTGGCATGCCAGTGGCTCCCACTGCTGACGCTGAGGAGCCATGTGAGACACGGTGCGTAGCGTTCATTCTGGGTGTACTTACCTACCGGCTCTTCCTGGCAAGCTGTAACTCGACCTTTGATGCAGTCTGGAAAATGGACAGTTTCCCCCCCGAACACTGCTAGGCTTTTGGCAGGTTCAGGGAGCACCTAAATCTGATACCTAGCACCTTTAAGAGTTCATGCCATTCGCACAGCGCACAACCAACTCCCTGGCTGCAAAACTATTCAGAGAAGGTGCCACCGTCCTCCTGGGGTCGCTTTGGTTCCTGAGAAACTATACGCACGTGGGCTGTGTGCAACTCTGAGACCGGGACCCTTAGAGAACTGTAGTACCTCCCAACGGGAAAGAAGGATCGTTCAGCGTGAAAACTGCCTAAAATACAGTGCTCTGTCAATCCATTCTTGCATGCTGGAATGTCTTTGGAAGGAAAGTGGAATTTTCTTGAGAGCGGTGGTGGGTTTCCGCTTCCATTCCTGGGGCATCCCAGAGCCGCCTTTACACAGAAGGAACACGACACTGAGCGCCAAGCTGAAGGCAAGGTCCAGGAATTGCATCCACAAATGCCAGGCAGGCGTGCAGCATTTCCCAGGGAGCCCTACTCAAAGCAGTGGCTAAACGCTAGTGGGCTTTTCAGGACTCCTGGGACTCCCGCGCCCTCACAACATCTCACGGCAACACCATGTGTACCGGTTGTCACGTCTTAGGCGACCTACCGACGTACAGACACCTAGGCCCTTCGCATCGTCTCTTGGAACGAAGAGTGAATTCAAGGCAAAACACTGCTCTCTTTGTTGCACCGTTGGCCCATCTTTCAAAAGTCCTCCCGAACACGGGTCTGGCAGGTCTTAGGTGGACCGCAAGCGGTCCCCGTTGCTGAACCAGGACGGCAATGAAAACGCCCCCTGCTCAGCGTTTGCACTGGGAACACGAAGCTGCCCTCGCTTTCCAAGCAGACCGTCGACTTTAGGCGCAGCCTGACAAACGGACTTGTTGCCCCTGCAACACTGCCTGAGCTCTGGTAGGGTAAAAGGACACTTTTTGGCCTCACCTAAGGAATTACGTCGGTCACGCCTTTCAGCTCCCTGTGTGCCGAAGTTTTATCAGGGAAGGTCCAGGGTGCTCCTTGAGTGTCTTTTCACCGGTCAGAAGCTACACGTACGTGTGCTGCGTCAAGTCTGACCGAGGGGCCTAATGAGAAAAGCATTATTTTCCCAACGGGAAAGCAGGACACTTGCGGCCTCAGATTTAAGTGAAAAACAGCGTTGTTGCCCGTGCCCTCTTCACAGTGGTAATGCCGAGTGATTGAACGGCAGGTTTCCTAGGCTAACAGACAGTTTCCTACTCGTTACAGGAGGCCTCCAGCAGCCCTTGTTCACATAACGGGAAAGCCAGACCTGTCCCCCAGGCTCAACGTAATGGCAGGGTTTCCACGCACGACTTGACGTGTACAAACGATTTCCATGAACCCTTAGGGAAAGCAGCGCATTAACGCTGGAATGCTTCTCCCAGGACTCCCTCTGCCCCACCATGTCCCTTTGGAGGAACACTGTGCACTCAATGACTCCCGTTGACCGATTGAGCACCGTTCGGCGACCCAGGTACCTCCGGATCATCTCTTGGAACGCAGTGTGAAAGGCAGCAAACTGTTGCCTTCGTTGGATAGAGAGATTGACAAGTCTTTCAACTGTGCCCCGACCCGAGTTCTGGAAAGTCTTCGGTGTGATGCCAGTGGCTCTCAGGGCTGACCCTGAGCTGCAATGTAACAAGCTCTGTGCTGACTGTTCATTCTCCGCTTGCATACCTGCCGTCTCTCCCTGTCCAGCAGAAACTTGACTTTACATGCCGTCCGGAAAATGAACGGTTTCCTCCTGAAGCCTGCTAGTCTTTTGGCAGTTTCAAGGACACCCAGATCTAGCTAGCGCCTTAAAACGCCTATGTCACTCGGACAGTGCTCATCTCCCTGCGCAAGATATTATTCTGAGAAGGTACCACAGTGCTTCTTGTGTCTCTTCTGGTGCTTGAGAAAGTACACGTACGTGGGGCTGCGTTCAACTTTGATGCCGGGACCTTAGGAGAAACGTTGGATTGTCTCAAGTTGAACGAAGAATCCTCGTAGCCTCAAAGGTGCCTAAACACAGCGTTCCGCTAGTCTTCCCTTGCATGCTGGAACATGTCTCAAAGGAAAGGGTGCTATGCAAGAAAGAAGAAAGGTCTTTCCACTTCCTTGCCTGAGGCGTTCCAGAGCCCCCTTCGCATAAAGGGCAGACCACACTGGTCACGAAGATCCAAACAAGGTCCGGGAACGACATCCACAGTGCCTGCAGGCATGCAGCATTTGCCCAGAAGCCTTAGTCAAAGCAGTGGCTTGATGCTAGGGTGCTGGTTCAGGACTCCTAGGACTCCTGGGTCCTCACCACCTCGCATGGAAAAAGACTGTGTACCCAATGTGTACCCAATTCTTAGGGGACCCAACCAAATACAGGTACCTGGGCCCTTCGGATCGTTTCTCTGCAAGAAGAATGAAAGGCGACACTCTGCTCCCTTCGCTGCCCATCTAGACTGCCGAGCTTTCAAAAGTCCTCCCGAACACAGGCCTAGCAGGTCTTCGGTGTTATGCCAATGATCCCCACGGCTGAACCACTGCTGCTATGAAGAAACACTGTGTTTACGGTTCATGCTGGGAACACTTCCCTGCCGCCTCTCTCTCTCTCTCTCTCTCTCTCTCTGTCAAGCAGAAGGTTGACTTCAGAGGCAGCCTTACAAACGTACAATTTGCCCCTGAACGCTACCCTGGGTTTTGTAAGACACAAGGACAGTTTGGCCCATCCCCGGGAATTACGTCGTTGAGGCCATTCAGCCCACGCAGGACTACCCTGGTGCCAAAGTCTTATCAGCGAAGGTCCAGGGTGCTGCTTGAGTCTCTTTCTGTTGGTCAGAAACTACAAGTGCATATGCTGGGTTCAATTTTGATATTGGTTACCTAAAGCCAAGAGCATTATTTTCCCGGCGGGAGAGCTGAAAGTGCGGCCTCAAAGTGTCCTGAGAAACAGTGCGGTTCCTCATGTTCTCTTCACAAGTAGAATGGCTATGTGTGGGGAAAGGGAGTTTGCCTAGAGAAACACTCTGTTTACTACGCCGTGCAGGAGGCCTCTGGGCGCCCTCTATCCATCAACGGAACCCTCTACTGTTCCACAACGACCCAAGTGAGGTTCAGGTATTCCCTCCACGAATTGACGCGTGCAGAGGTTTTCCAGGAAACCTTAGGCGAGTAGTGCATTGAAGTTAGTATGCCTTTCCTAGGGTCCCCGCTGCCTCACCACGTCCCTTGGAAGAACACTGTGTACCGAATCTCTTCTTGGCCCCCTGAGCACCTTTCCGCTGTCAAAGTCCTCCAGATCACCTCTTTGAATGCAGACTGAGAAGCGACAAAGTCTCCTCTTTGCTGTAGAGCTAGATAGCCACGACATTCAAAAGTGCCCCTGAACAGTGGTGTAGAAGGTCCTAGATAGCATGCCAGGGGCTCCCACTGCTGACGCTGAGGAGCCATGTGAGACACGGTGTGTAGTGTTCATTCTGGGTGTACTTACCTACCGGCTCTTCCTGGCAAGCTGTAACTCGACCTTTGATGCAGTCTGGAAAATGGACAGTTTCCCCCCCGAACACTGCTAGGCTTTTGGCAGGTTCAGGGAGCACCTAAATCTGATACCTAGCACCTTTAAGAGTTCATGCCATTCGCACAGCGCACAACCAACTCCCTGGCTGCAAAACTATTCAGAGAAGGTGCCACCGTCCTCCTGGGGTCCCCTTTGGTTCCTGAGAAACTATACGCACGTGGGCTGTGTGCAACTCTGAGACCGGGACCCTTAGAGAACTGTAGTACCTCCCAACGGGAAAGAAGGATCATTCAGCGTGAAAACTGCCTAAAATACAGTGCTGTGTCAGTCCATTCTTGCATGCTGGAATGTCTTTGGAAGTAAAGTGGAATTTTCTTGAGAGCGGTGGTGGGTTTCCGCTTCCATTCCTGGGGCATCCCAGAGCCGCCTTTACACAGAAGGAACACGACACTGAGCGCCAAGCTGAAGGCAAGGTCCAGGAATTGCATCCACAAATGCCAGGCAGGCGTGCAGCATTTCCCAGGGAGCCCTACTCAAAGCAGTGGCTAAACGCTAGTGGGCTTTTCAGGACTCCTGGGACTCCCGCGCCCTCACAACATCTCACGGCAACACCATGTGTACCGGTTGTCACGTCTTAGGCGACCTACCGACATACAGGCACCTAGGCCCTTCGCATCGTCTCTTGGAACGAAGAGTGAATTCAAGGCAAAACACTGCTCTCTTTGTTGCACCGTTGGCCCATCTTTCAAAAGTCCTCCCGAACACGGGTCTGGCAGGTCTTAGGTGGACCGCAAGCGGTCCCCGTTGCTGAACCAGGACGGCAATGAAAACGCCCCCTGCTCAGCGTTCGCACTGGGAACACGAAGCTGCCCTCGCTTTCCAAGCAGACCGTCGACTTTAGGCGCAGCCTGACAAACGGACTTGTTGCCCCTGCAACACTGCCTGAGCTCTGGTAGGGTAAAAGGACACTTTTTGGCCTCACCTAAGGAATTACGTCGGTCACGCCTTTCAGCTCCCTGTGTGCCGAAGTTTTATCAGGGAAGGTCCAGGGTGCTCCTTGAGTGTCTTTTCGCCGGTCAGAAGCTACACGTACGTGTGCTGCGTCAAGTCTGACCGAGGGGCCTAATGAGAAAAGCATTATTTTCCCAACGGGAAAGCAGGACACTTGCGGCCTCAGATTTAAGTGAAAAACAGCGTTGTTGCCCGTGCCCTCTTCACAGTGGTAATGCCGAGTGATTGAACGGCAGGTTTCCTAGGCTAACAGACAGTTTCCTACTCGTTACAGGAGGCCTCCAGCAGCCCTTGTTCACATAACGGGAAAGCCAGACCTGTCCCCCAGGCTCAACGTAATGGCAGGGTTTCCACGCACGACTTGACGTGTACAAACGATTTCCATGAACCCTTAGGGAAAGCAGCGCATTAACGCTGGAATGCTTCTCCCAGGACTCCCTCTGCCCCACCATGTCCCTTTGGAGGAACACTGTGCACTCAATGACTCCCGTTGACCGACTGAGCACCGTTCGGCGACCCAGGCCCTTCGGATCGTTTCTCTGCAAGAAGAATGAAAGGCGACACTCTGCTCCCTTCGCTGCCCGTCTAGACTGCTGAGCTTTCAAAAGTCCTCCCGAACACAGGCCTAGCAGGTCTTCGGTGTTATGCCAATGATCCCCACGGCTGAACCACTGCTGCTATGAAGAAACACTGTGTTTACGGTTCATGCTGGGAACACTTCCCTGCCGCCTCTCTCTCTCTCTCTCTCTCTCTCTCTTCCAAGCAGAAGGTTGACTTCAGAGGCAGCCTGACAAACATACAATTTGCCCCTGAACGCTACCCTGGGTTTTGTAAGACACAAGGACAGTTTGGCCCATCCCCGGGAATTACGTCGTTGAGGCCATTCAGCCCACGCAGGACTACCCTGGTGCCAAAGTCTTATCAGCGAAGGTCCAGGGTGCTGCTTGAGTCTCTTTCTGTTGGTCAGAAACTACAAGTGCATATGCTGGGTTCAATTTTGATATTGGTTACCTAAAGCCAAGAGCATTATTTTCCCGGCGGGAGAGCTGAAAGTGCGGCCTCAAAGTGTCCTGAGAAACAGTGCAGTTCCTCATGTTCTCTTCACAAGTAGAATGGCTATGTGTGGGGAAAGGGAGTTTGCCTAGAGAAACACTCTGTTTACTACGCCGTGCAGGAGGCCTCTGGGCGCCCTCTATCCATCAACGGAACCCTCTACTGTTCCACAACGACCCAAGTGAGGTTCAGGTATTCCCTCCACGAATTGACGCGTGCAGAGGTTTTCCAGGAAACCTTAGGCGAGTAGTGCATTGAAGTTAGTATGCCTTTCCTAGGGTCCCCGCTGCCTCACCACGTCCCTTGGAAGAACACTGTGTACCGAATCTCTTCTTGGCCCCCTGAGCACCTTTCCGCTGTCAAAGTCCTCCAGATCACCTCTTTGAATGCAGAATGAGAAGCGACAAAGTCTCCTCTTTGCTGTAGAGCTAGATAGCCACGACATTCAAAAGTGCCCCTGAACAGTGGTGTAGAAGGTCCTAGATAGCTTGCCAGGGGCTCCCACTGCTGACGCTGAGGAGCCATGTGAGACACGGTGTGTAGTGTTCATTCTGGGTGTACTTACCTACCGGCTCTTCCTGGCAAGCTGTAACTCGACCTTTGATGCAGTCTGGAAAATGGACAGTTTCCCCCCCGAACACTGCTAGGCTTTTGGCAGGTTCAGGGAGCACCTAAATCTGATACCTAGCACCTTTAAGAGTTCATGCCATTCGCACAGCGCACAACCAACTCCCTGGCTGCAAAACTATTCAGAGAAGGTGCCACCGTCCTCCTGGGGTCCCCTTTGGTTCCTGAGAAACTATACGCACGTGGGCTGTGTGCAACTCTGAGACCGGGACCCTTAGAGAACTGTAGTACCTCCCAACGGGAAAGAAGGATCGTTCAGCGTGAAAACTGCCTAAAATACAGTGCTCTGTCAGTCCATTCTTGCATGCTGGAATGTCTTTGGAAGGAAAGTGGAATTTTCTTGAGAGCGGTGGTGGGTTTCCGCTTCCATTCCTGGGGCATCCCAGAGCCGCCTTTACACAGAAGGAACACGACACTGAGCGCCAAGCTGAAGGCAAGGTCCAGGAATTGCATCCACAAATGCCAGGCAGGCGTGCAGCATTTCCCAGGGAGCCCTACTCAAAGCAGTGGCTGAACGCTAGTGGGCTTTTCAGGACTCCTGGGACTCCCGCGCCCTCACAACATCTCACGGCAACACCATGTGTACCGGTTGTCACGTCTTAGGCGACCTACCGACGTACAGGCACCTAGGCCCTTCGCATCGTCTCTTGGAACGAAGAGTGAATTCAAGGCAAAACACTGCTCTCTTTGTTGCACCGTTGGCCCATCTTTCAAAAGTCCTCCCGAACACGGGTCTGGCAGGTCTTAGGTGGACCGCAAGCGGTCCCCGTTGCTGAACCAGGACGGCAATGAAAACGCCCCCTGCTCAGCGTTCGCACTGGGAACACGAAGCTGCCCTCGCTTTCCAAGCAGACCGTCGACTTTAGGCGCAGCCTGACAAACGGACTTGTTGCCCCTGCAACACTGCCTGAGCTCTGGTAGGGTAAAAGGACACTTTTTGGCCTCACCTAAGGAATTACGTCGGTCACGCCTTTCAGCTCCCTGTGTGCCGAAGTTTTATCAGGGAAGGTCCAGGGTGCTCCTTGAGTGTCTTTTCGCCGGTCAGAAGCTACACGTACGTGTGCTGCGTCAAGTCTGACCGAGGGGCCTAATGAGAAAAGCATTATTTTCCCAACGGGAAAGCAGGACACTTGCGGCCTCAGATTTAAGTGAAAAACAGCGTTGTTGCCCGTGCCCTCTTCACAGTGGTAATGCCGAGTGATTGAACGGCAGGTTTCCTAGGCTAACAGACAGTTTCCTACTCGTTACAGAAGGCCTCCAGCAGCCCTTGTTCACATAACGGGAAAGCCAGACCTGTCCCGCAGGCTCAACGTAATGGCAGGGTTTCCACGCACGACTTGACGTGTACAAACGATTTCCATGAACCCTTAGGGAAAGCAGCGCATTAACGTTGGAATGCTTCTCCCAGGACTCCCTCTGCCCCACCATGTCCCTTTGGAGGAACACTGTGCACTCAATGACTCCCGTTGACCGATTGAGCACCGTTCGGCGACCCAGGTACCTCCGGATCATCTCTTGGAACGCAGTGTGAAAGGCAGCAAACTGTTGCCTTCGTTGGATAGAGAGATTGACAAGTCTTTCAACTGTGCCCCGACCCGAGTTCTGGAAAGTCTTCGGTGTGATGCCAGTGGCTCTCAGGGCTGACCCTGAGCTGCAATGTAACAAGCTCTGTGCTGACTGTTCATTCTCCGCTTGCATACCTGCCACCTCTCCCTGTCCAGCAGAAACGACTTTACATGCCGTCCGGAAAATGAACGGTTTCCTCCTGAAGCCTGCTAGTCTTTTGGCAGTTTCAAGGACACCCAGATCTAGCTAGCGCCTTAAAACGCCTATGTCACTCGGACAGTGCTCATCTCCCTGCGCAAGATATTATTCTGAGAAGGTACCACAGTGCTTCTTGTGTCTCTTCTGGTGCTTGAGAAAGTACACGTACGTGGGGCTGCGTTCAACTTTGATGCCGGGACCTTAGGAGAAACGTTGGATTGTCTCAAGTTGAACGAAGAATCCTCGTAGCCTCAAAGGTGCCTAAACACAGCGTTCCGCTAGTCTTCCCTTGCATGCTGGAACGTGTCTCAAAGGAAAGGGTGCTATGCAAGAAAGAAGAAAGGTCTTTCCACTTCCTTGCCTGAGGCGTTCCAGAGCCCCCTTCGCATAAAGGGCAGACCACACTGGTCACGAAGATCCAAACAAGGTCCGGGAACGGCATCCACAGTGCCTGCAGGCATGCAGCATTTGCCCAGAAGCCTTAGTCAAAGCAGTGGCTTGATGCTAGGGTGCTGGTTCAGGACTCCTAGGACTCCTGGGTCCTCACCACCTCGCATGGAAAAAGACTGTGTACCCAATGTGTACCCAATTCTTAGGGGACCCAACCAAATACAGGTACCTGGGCCCTTCGGATCGTTTCTCTGCAAGAAGCATGAAAGGCGACACTCTGCTCCCTTCGCTGCCCGTCTAGACTGCCGAGCTTTCAAAAGTCCTCCCGAACACAGGCCTAGCAGGTCTTCGGTGTTATGCCAATGATCCCCACGGCTGAACCACTGCTGCTATGAAGAAACACTGTGTTTACGGTTCATGCTGGGAACACTTCCCTGCCGCCTCTCTCTCTCTCTCTCTCTCTCTCTTCCAAGCAGAAGGTTGACTTCAGAGGCAGCCTGACAAACGTACAATTTGCCCCTGAACGCTACCCTGGGTTTTGTAAGACACAAGGACAGTTTGGCCCATCCCCGGGAATTACGTCGTTGAGGCCATTCAGCCCACGCAGGACTACCCTGGTGCCAAAGTCTTATCAGCGAAGGTCCAGGGTGCTGCTTGAGTCTCTTTCTGTTGGTCAGAAACTACAAGTGCATATGCTGGGTTCAATTTTGATATTGGTTACCTAAAGCCAAGAGCATTATTTTCCCGGCGGGAGAGCTGAAAGTGCGGCCTCAAAGTGTCCTGAGAAACAGTGCAGTTCCTCATGTTCTCTTCACAAGTAGAATGGCTATGTGTGGGGAAAGGGAGTTTGCCTAGAGAAACACTCTGTTTACTACGCCGTGCAGGAGGCCTCTGGGCGCCCTCTATCCATCAACGGAACCCTCTACTGTTCCACAACGACCCAAGTGAGGTTCAGGTATTCCCTCCACGAATTGACGCGTGCAGAGGTTTTCCAGGAAACCTTAGGCGAGTAGTGCATTGAAGTTAGTATGCCTTTCCTAGGGTCCCCGCTGCCTCACCACGTCCCTTGGAAGAACACTGTGTACCGAATCTCTTCTTGGCCCCCTGAGCACCTTTCCGCTGTCAAAGTCCTCCAGATCACCTCTTTGAATGCAGAATGAGAAGCGACAAAGTCTCCTCTTTGCTGTAGAGCTAGATAGCCACGACATTCAAAAGTGCCCCTGAACAGAGGTGTAGAAGGTCCTAGGTGGCATGCCAGTGGCTCCCACTGCTGACGCTGAGGAGCCATGTGAGACACGGTGCGTAGCGTTCATTCTGGGTGTACTTACCTACCGGCTCTTCCTGGCAAGCTGTAACTCGACCTTTGATGCAGTCTGGAAAATGGACAGTTTCCCCCCCGAACACTGCTAGGCTTTTGGCAGGTTCAGGGAGCACCTAAATCTGATACCTAGCACCTTTAAGAGTTCATGCCATTCGCACAGCGCACAACCAACTCCCTGGCTGCAAAACTATTCAGAGAAGGTGCCACCGTCCTCCTGGGGTCGCTTTGGTTCCTGAGAAACTATACGCACGTGGGCTGTGTGCAACTCTGAGACCGGGACCCTTAGAGAACTGTAGTACCTCCCAACGGGAAAGAAGGATCGTTCAGCGTGAAAACTGCCTAAAATACAGTGCTCTGTCAATCCATTCTTGCATGCTGGAATGTCTTTGGAAGGAAAGTGGAATTTTCTTGAGAGCGGTGGTGGGTTTCCGCTTCCATTCCTGGGGCATCCCAGAGCCGCCTTTACACAGAAGGAACACGACACTGAGCGCCAAGCTGAAGGCAAGGTCCAGGAATTGCATCCACAAATGCCAGGCAGGCGTGCAGCATTTCCCAGGGAGCCCTACTCAAAGCAGTGGCTAAACGCTAGTGGGCTTTTCAGGACTCCTGGGACTCCCGCGCCCTCACCACATCTCACGGCAACACCATGTGTACCGGTTGTCACGTCTTAGGCGACCTACCGACGTACAGACACCTAGGCCCTTCGCATCATCTCTTGGAACGAAGAGTGAATTCAAGGCAAAACACTGCTCTCTTTGTTGCACCGTTGGCCCATCTTTCAAAAGTCCTCCCGAACACGGGTCTGGCAGGTCTTAGGTGGACCGCAAGCGGTCCCCGTTGCTGAACCAGGACGGCAATGAAAACACCCCCTGCTTAGCGTTCGCACTGGGAACACGAAGCTGCCCTCGCTTGCCAAGCAGACCGTCGACTTTAGGCGCAGCCTGACAAACGGACTTGTTGCCCCTGCAACACTGCCTGAGCTCTGGTAGGGTAAAAGGACACTTTTTGGCCTCACCTAAGGAATTACGTCGGTCACGCCTTTCAGCTCCCTGTGTGCCGAAGTTTTATCAGGGAAGGTCCAGGGTGCTCCTTGAGTGTCTTTTCGCCGGTCAGAAGCTACACGTACGTGTGCTGCATCAAGTCTGACCGAGGGGCCTAATGAGAAAAGCATTATTTTCCCAACGGGAAAGCAGGACACTTGCGGCCTCAGATTTAAGTGAAAAACAGCGTTGTTGCCCGTGCCCTCTTCACAGTGGTAATGCCGAGTGATTGAACGGCAGGTTTCCTAGGCTAACAGACAGTTTCCTACTCGTTACAGAAGGCCTCCAGCAGCCCTTGTTCACATAACGGGAAAGCCAGACCTGTCCCGCAGGCTCAACGTAATGGCAGGGTTTCCACGCACGACTTGACGTGTACAAACGATTTCCATGAACCCTTAGGGAAAGCAGCGCATTAACGCTGGAATGCTTCTCCCAGGACTCCCTCTGCCCCACCATGTCCCTTTGGAGGAACACTGTGCACTCAATGACTCCCGTTGACCGATTGAGCACCGTTCGGCGACCCAGGTACCTCCGGATCATCTCTTGGAACGCAGTGTGAAAGGCAGCAAACTGTTGCCTTCGTTGGATAGAGAGATTGACAAGTCTTTCAACTGTGCCCCGACCCGAGTTCTGGAAAGTCTTCGGTGTGATGCCAGTGGCTCTCAGGGCTGACCCTGAGCTGCAATGTAACAAGCTCTGTGCTGACTGTTCATTCTCCGCTTGCATACCTGCCACCTCTCCCTGTCCAGCAGAAACTTGACTTTACATGCCGTCCGGAAAATGAACGGTTTCCTCCTGAAGCCTGCTAGTCTTTTGGCAGTTTCAAGGACACCCAGATCTAGCTAGCGCCTTAAAACGCCTATGTCACTCGGACAGTGCTCATCTCCCTGCGCAAGATATTATTCTGAGAAGGTACCACAGTGCTTCTTGTGTCTCTTCTGGTGCTTGAGAAAGTACACGTACGTGGGGCTGCGTTCAACTTTGATGCCGGGACCTTAGGAGAAACGTTGGATTGTCTCAAGTTGAACGAAGAATCCTCGTAGCCTCAAAGGTGCCTAAACACAGCGTTCCGCTAGTCTTCCCTTGCATGCTGGAACGTGTCTCAAAGGAAAGGGTGCTATGCAAGAAAGAAGAAAGGTCTTTCCACTTCCTTGCCTGAGGCGTTCCAGAGCCCCCTTCGCATAAAGGGCAGACCACACTGGTCACGAAGATCCAAACAAGGTCCGGGAACGGCATCCACAGTGCCTGCAGGCATGCAGCATTTGCCCAGAAGCCTTAGTCAAAGCAGTGGCTTGATGCTAGGGTGCTGGTTCAGGACTCCTAGGACTCCTGGGTCCTCACCACCTCGCATGGAAAAAGACTGTGTACCCAATGTGTACCCAATTCTTAGGGGACCCAACCAAATACAGGTACCTGGGCCCTTCGGATCGTTTCTCTGCAAGAAGCATGAAAGGCGACACTCTGCTCCCTTCGCTGCCCGTCTAGACTGCCGAGCTTTCAAAAGTCCTCCCGAACACAGGCCTAGCAGGTCTTCGGTGTTATGCCAATGATCCCCACGGCTGAACCACTGCTGCTATGAAGAAACACTGTGTTTACGGTTCATGCTGGGAACACTTCCCTGCCGCCTCTCTCTCTCTCTCTCTCTCTCTCTTCCAAGCAGAAGGTTGACTTCAGAGGCAGCCTGACAAACGTACAATTTGCCCCTGAACGCTACCCTGGGTTTTGTAAGACACAAGGACAGTTTGGCCCATCCCCGGGAATTACGTCGTTGAGGCCATTCAGCCCACGCAGGACTACCCTGGTGCCAAAGTCTTATCAGCGAAGGTCCAGGGTGCTGCTTGAGTCTCTTTCTGTTGGTCAGAAACTACAAGTGCATATGCTGGGTTCAATTTTGATATTGGTTACCTAAAGCCAAGAGCATTATTTTCCCGGCGGGAGAGCTGAAAGTGCGGCCTCAAAGTGTCCTGAGAAACAGTGCGGTTCCTCATGTTCTCTTCACAAGTAGAATGGCTATGTGTGGGGAAAGGGAGTTTGCCTAGAGAAACACTCTGTTTACTACGCCGTGCAGGAGGCCTCTGGGCGCCCTCTATCCATCAACGGAACCCTCTACTGTTCCACAACGACCCAAGTGAGGTTCAGGTATTCCCTCCACGAATTGACGCGTGCAGAGGTTTTCCAGGAAACCTTAGGCGAGTAGTGCATTGAAGTTAGTATGCCTTTCCTAGGGTCCCCGCTGCCTCACCACGTCCCTTGGAAGAACACTGTGTACCGAATCTCTTCTTGGCCCCCTGAGCACCTTTCCGCTGTCAAAGTCCTCCAGATCACCTCTTTGAATGCAGAATGAGAAGCGACAAAGTCTCCTCTTTGCTGTAGAGCTAGATAGCCACGACATTCAAAAGTGCCCCTGAACAGTGGTGTAGAAGGTCCTAGATAGCATGCCAGTGGCTCCCACTGCTGACGCTGAGGAGCCATGTGAGACACGGTGTGTAGTGTTCATTCTGGGTGTACTTACCTACCGGCTCTTCCTGGCAAGCTGTAACTCGACCTTTGATGCAGTCTGGAAAATGGACAGTTTCCCCCCCGAACACTGCTAGGCTTTTGGCAGGTTCAGGGAGCACCTAAATCTGATACCTAGCACCTTTAAGAGTTCATGCCATTCGCACAGCGCACAACCAACTCCCTGGCTGCAAAACTATTCAGAGAAGGTGCCACCGTCCTCCTGGGGTCCCCTTTGGTTCCTGAGAAACTATACGCACGTGGGCTGTGTGCAACTCTGAGACCGGGACCCTTAGAGAACTGTAGTACCTCCCAACGGGAAAGAAGGATCGTTCAGCGTGAAAACTGCCTAAAATACAGTGCTCTGTCAGTCCATTCTTGCATGCTGGAATGTCTTTGGAAGGAAAGTGGAATTTTCTTGAGAGCGGTGGTGGGTTTCCGCTTCCATTCCTGGGGCATCCCAGAGCCGCCTTTACACAGAAGGAACACGACACTGAGCGCCAAGCTGAAGGCAAGGTCCAGGAATTGCATCCACAAATGCCAGGCAGGCGTGCAGCATTTCCCAGGGAGCCCTACTCAAAGCAGTGGCTGAACGCTAGTGGGCTTTTCAGGACTCCTGGGACTCCCGCGCCCTCACAACATCTCACGGCAACACCATGTGTACCGGTTGTCACGTCTTAGGCGACCTACCGACGTACAGGCACCTAGGCCCTTCGCATCGTCTCTTGGAACGAAGAGTGAATTCAAGGCAAAACACTGCTCTCTTTGTTGCACCGTTGGCCCATCTTTCAAAAGTCCTCCCGAACACGGGTCTGGCAGGTCTTAGGTGGACCGCAAGCGGTCCCCGTTGCTGAACCAGGACGGCAATGAAAACGCCCCCTGCTCAGCGTTCGCACTGGGAACACGAAGCTGCCCTCGCTTTCCAAGCAGACCGTCGACTTTAGGCGCAGCCTGACAAACGGACTTGTTGCCCCTGCAACACTGCCTGAGCTCTGGTAGGGTAAAAGGACACTTTTTGGCCTCACCTAAGGAATTACGTCGGTCACGCCTTTCAGCTCCCTGTGTGCCGAAGTTTTATCAGGGAAGGTCCAGGGTGCTCCTTGAGTGTCTTTTCGCCGGTCAGAAGCTACACGTACGTGTGCTGCGTCAAGTCTGACCGAGGGGCCTAATGAGAAAAGCATTATTTTCCCAACGGGAAAGCAGGACACTTGCGGCCTCAGATTTAAGTGAAAAACAGCGTTGTTGCCCGTGCCCTCTTCACAGTGGTAATGCCGAGTGATTGAACGGCAGGTTTCCTAGGCTAACAGACAGTTTCCTACTCGTTACAGAAGGCCTCCAGCAGCCCTTGTTCACATAACGGGAAAGCCAGACCTGTCCCGCAGGCTCAACGTAATGGCAGGGTTTCCACGCACGACTTGACGTGTACAAACGATTTCCATGAACCCTTAGGGAAAGCAGCGCATTAACGTTGGAATGCTTCTCCCAGGACTCCCTCTGCCCCACCATGTCCCTTTGGAGGAACACTGTGCACTCAATGACTCCCGTTGACCGATTGAGCACCGTTCGGCGACCCAGGTACCTCCGGATCATCTCTTGGAACGCAGTGTGAAAGGCAGCAAACTGTTGCCTTCGTTGGATAGAGAGATTGACAAGTCTTTCAACTGTGCCCCGACCCGAGTTCTGGAAAGTCTTCGGTGTGATGCCAGTGGCTCTCAGGGCTGACCCTGAGCTGCAATGTAACAAGCTCTGTGCTGACTGTTCATTCTCCGCTTGCATACCTGCCACCTCTCCCTGTCCAGCAGAAACGACTTTACATGCCGTCCGGAAAATGAACGGTTTCCTCCTGAAGCCTGCTAGTCTTTTGGCAGTTTCAAGGACACCCAGATCTAGCTAGCGCCTTAAAACGCCTATGTCACTCGGACAGTGCTCATCTCCCTGCGCAAGATATTATTCTGAGAAGGTACCACAGTGCTTCTTGTGTCTCTTCTGGTGCTTGAGAAAGTACACGTACGTGGGGCTGCGTTCAACTTTGATGCCGGGACCTTAGGAGAAACGTTGGATTGTCTCAAGTTGAACGAAGAATCCTCGTAGCCTCAAAGGTGCCTAAACACAGCGTTCCGCTAGTCTTCCCTTGCATGCTGGAACGTGTCTCAAAGGAAAGGGTGCTATGCAAGAAAGAAGAAAGGTCTTTCCACTTCCTTGCCTGAGGCGTTCCAGAGCCCCCTTCGCATAAAGGGCAGACCACACTGGTCACGAAGATCCAAACAAGGTCCGGGAACGGCATCCACAGTGCCTGCAGGCATGCAGCATTTGCCCAGAAGCCTTAGTCAAAGCAGTGGCTTGATGCTAGGGTGCTGGTTCAGGACTCCTAGGACTCCTGGGTCCTCACCACCTCGCATGGAAAAAGACTGTGTACCCAATGTGTACCCAATTCTTAGGGGACCCAACCAAATACAGGTACCTGGGCCCTTCGGATCGTTTCTCTGCAAGAAGAATGAAAGGCGACACTCTGCTCCCTTCGCTGCCCGTCTAGACTGCTGAGCTTTCAAAAGTCCTCCCGAACACAGGCCTAGCAGGTCTTCGGTGTTATGCCAATGATCCCCACGGCTGAACCACTGCTGCTATGAAGAAACACTGTGTTTACGGTTCATGCTGGGAACACTTCCCTGCCGCCTCTCTCTCTCTCTCTCTCTCTCTCTTCCAAGCAGAAGGTTGACTTCAGAGGCAGCCTGACAAACGTACAATTTGCCCCTGAACGCTACCCTGGGTTTTGTAAGACACAAGGACAGTTTGGCCCATCCCCGGGAATTACGTCGTTGAGGCCATTCAGCCCACGCAGGACTACCCTGGTGCCAAAGTCTTATCAGCGAAGGTCCAGGGTGCTGCTTGAGTCTCTTTCTGTTGGTCAGAAACTACAAGTGCATATGCTGGGTTCAATTTTGATATTGGTTACCTAAAGCCAAGAGCATTATTTTCCTGGCGGGAGAGCTGAAAGTGCGGCCTCAAAGTGTCCTGAGAAACAGTGCAGTTCCTCATGTTCTCTTCACAAGTAGAATGGCTATGTGTGGGGAAAGGGAGTTTGCCTAGAGAAACACTCTGTTTACTACGCCGTGCAGGAGGCCTCTGGGCGCCCTCTATCCATCAACGGAACCCTCTACTGTTCCACAACGACCCAAGTGAGGTTCAGGTATTCCCTCCACGAATTGACGCGTGCAGAGGTTTTCCAGGAAACCTTAGGCGAGTAGTGCATTGAAGTTAGTATGCCTTTCCTAGGGTCCCCGCTGCCTCACCACGTCCCTTGGAAGAACACTGTGTACCGAATCTCTTCTTGGCCCCCTGAGCACCTTTCCGCTGTCAAAGTCCTCCAGATCACCTCTTTGAATGCAGACTGAGAAGCGACAAAGTCTCCTCTTTGCTGTAGAGCTAGATAGCCACGACATTCAAAAGTGCCCCTGAACAGAGGTGTAGAAGGTCCTAGGTGGCATGCCAGTGGCTCCCACTGCTGACGCTGAGGAGCCATGTGAGACACGGTGCGTAGCGTTCATTCTGGGTGTACTTACCTACCGGCTCTTCCTGGCAAGCTGTAACTCGACCTTTGATGCAGTCTGGAAAATGGACAGTTTCCCCCCCGAACACTGCTAGGCTTTTGGCAGGTTCAGGGAGCACCTAAATCTGATACCTAGCACCTTTAAGAGTTCATGCCATTCGCACAGCGCACAACCAACTCCCTGGCTGCAAAACTATTCAGAGAAGGTGCCACCGTCCTCCTGGGGTCGCTTTGGTTCCTGAGAAACTATACGCACGTGGGCTGTGTGCAACTCTGAGACCGGGACCCTTAGAGAACTGTAGTACCTCCCAACGGGAAAGAAGGATCGTTCAGCGTGAAAACTGCCTAAAATACAGTGCTCTGTCAATCCATTCTTGCATGCTGGAATGTCTTTGGAAGGAAAGTGGAATTTTCTTGAGAGCGGTGGTGGGTTTCCGCTTCCATTCCTGGGGCATCCCAGAGCCGCCTTTACACAGAAGGAACACGACACTGAGCGCCAAGCTGAAGGCAAGGTCCAGGAATTGCATCCACAAATGCCAGGCAGGCGTGCAGCATTTCCCAGGGAGCCCTACTCAAAGCAGTGGCTAAACGCTAGTGGGCTTTTCAGGACTCCTGGGACTCCCGCGCCCTCACCACATCTCACGGCAACACCATGTGTACCGGTTGTCACGTCTTAGGCGACCTACCGACGTACAGACACCTAGGCCCTTCGCATCGTCTCTTGGAACGAAGAGTGAATTCAAGGCAAAACACTGCTCTCTTTGTTGCACCGTTGGCCCATCTTTCAAAAGTCCTCCCGAACACGGGTCTGGCAGGTCTTAGGTGGACCGCAAGCGGTCCCCGTTGCTGAACCAGGACGGCAATGAAAACACCCCCTGCTTAGCGTTCGCACTGGGAACACGAAGCTGCCCTCGCTTGCCAAGCAGACCGTCGACTTTAGGCGCAGCCTGACAAACGGACTTGTTGCCCCTGCAACACTGCCTGAGCTCTGGTAGGGTAAAAGGACACTTTTTGGCCTCACCTAAGGAATTACGTCGGTCACGCCTTTCAGCTCCCTGTGTGCCGAAGTTTTATCAGGGAAGGTCCAGGGTGCTCCTTGAGTGTCTTTTCGCCGGTCAGAAGCTACACGTACGTGTGCTGCATCAAGTCTGACCGAGGGGCCTAATGAGAAAAGCATTATTTTCCCAACGGGAAAGCAGGACACTTGCGGCCTCAGATTTAAGTGAAAAACAGCGTTGTTGCCCGTGCCCTCTTCACAGTGGTAATGCCGAGTGATTGAACGGCAGGTTTCCTAGGCTAACAGACAGTTTCCTACTCGTTACAGAAGGCCTCCAGCAGCCCTTGTTCACATAACGGGAAAGCCAGACCTGTCCCGCAGGCTCAACGTAATGGCAGGGTTTCCACGCACGACTTGACGTGTACAAACGATTTCCATGAACCCTTAGGGAAAGCAGCGCATTAACGCTGGAATGCTTCTCCCAGGACTCCCTCTGCCCCACCATGTCCCTTTGGAGGAACACTGTGCACTCAATGACTCCCGTTGACCGATTGAGCACCGTTCGGCGACCCAGGTACCTCCGGATCATCTCTTGGAACGCAGTGTGAAAGGCAGCAAACTGTTGCCTTCGTTGGATAGAGAGATTGACAAGTCTTTCAACTGTGCCCCGACCCGAGTTCTGGAAAGTCTTCGGTGTGATGCCAGTGGCTCTCAGGGCTGACCCTGAGCTGCAATGTAACAAGCTCTGTGCTGACTGTTCATTCTCCGCTTGCATACCTGCCACCTCTCCCTGTCCAGCAGAAACTTGACTTTACATGCCGTCCGGAAAATGAACGGTTTCCTCCTGAAGCCTGCTAGTCTTTTGGCAGTTTCAAGGACACCCAGATCTAGCTAGCGCCTTAAAACGCCTATGTCACTCGGACAGTGCTCATCTCCCTGCGCAAGAGATTATTCTGAGAAGGTACCACAGTGCTTCTTGTGTCTCTTCTGGTGCTTGAGAAAGTACACGTACGTGGGGCTGCGTTCAACTTTGATGCCGGGACCTTAGGAGAAACGTTGGATTGTCTCAAGTTGAACGAAGAATCCTCGTAGCCTCAAAGGTGCCTAAACACAGCGTTCCGCTAGTCTTCCCTTGCATGCTGGAACGTGTCTCAAAGGAAAGGGTGCTATGCAAGAAAGAAGAAAGGTCTTTCCACTTCCTTGCCTGAGGCGTTCCAGAGCCCCCTTCGCATAAAGGGCAGACCACACTGGTCACGAAGATCCAAACAAGGTCCGGGAACGGCATCCACAGTGCCTGCAGGCATGCAGCATTTGCCCAGAAGCCTTAGTCAAAGCAGTGGCTTGATGCTAGGGTGCTGGTTCAGGACTCCTAGGACTCCTGGGTCCTCACCACCTCGCATGGAAAAAGACTGTGTACCCAATGTGTACCCAATTCTTAGGGGACCCAACCAAATACAGGTACCTGGGCCCTTCGGATCGTTTCTCTGCAAGAAGCATGAAAGGCGACACTCTGCTCCCTTCGCTGCCCGTCTAGACTGCCGAGCTTTCAAAAGTCCTCCCGAACACAGGCCTAGCAGGTCTTCGGTGTTATGCCAATGATCCCCACGGCTGAACCACTGCTGCTATGAAGAAACACTGTGTTTACGGTTCATGCTGGGAACACTTCCCTGCCGCCTCTCTCTCTCTCTCTCTCTCTCTCTTCCAAGCAGAAGGTTGACTTCAGAGGCAGCCTGACAAACGTACAATTTGCCCCTGAACGCTACCCTGGGTTTTGTAAGACACAAGGACAGTTTGGCCCATCCCCGGGAATTACGTCGTTGAGGCCATTCAGCCCACGCAGGACTACCCTGGTGCCAAAGTCTTATCAGCGAAGGTCCAGGGTGCTGCTTGAGTCTCTTTCTGTTGGTCAGAAACTACAAGTGCATATGCTGGGTTCAATTTTGATATTGGTTACCTAAAGCCAAGAGCATTATTTTCCCGGCGGGAGAGCTGAAAGTGCGGCCTCAAAGTGTCCTGAGAAACAGTGCAGTTCCTCATGTTCTCTTCACAAGTAGAATGGCTATGTGTGGGGAAAGGGAGTTTGCCTAGAGAAACACTCTGTTTACTACGCCGTGCAGGAGGCCTCTGGGCGCCCTCTATCCATCAACGGAACCCTCTACTGTTCCACAACGACCCAAGTGAGGTTCAGGTATTCCCTCCACGAATTGACGCGTGCAGAGGTTTTCCAGGAAACCTTAGGCGAGTAGTGCATTGAAGTTAGTATGCCTTTCCTAGGGTCCCCGCTGCCTCACCACGTCCCTTGGAAGAACACTGTGTACCGAATCTCTTCTTGGCCCCCTGAGCACCTTTCCGCTGTCAAAGTCCTCCAGATCACCTCTTTGAATGCAGAATGAGAAGCGACAAAGTCTCCTCTTTGCTGTAGAGCTAGATAGCCACGACATTCAAAAGTGCCCCTGAACAGTGGTGTAGAAGGTCCTAGATAGCATGCCAGGGGCTCCCACTGCTGACGCTGAGGAGCCATGTGAGACACGGTGTGTAGTGTTCATTCTGGGTGTACTTACCTACCGGCTCTTCCTGGCAAGCTGTAACTCGACCTTTGATGCAGTCTGGAAAATGGACAGTTTCCCCCCCGAACACTGCTAGGCTTTTGGCAGGTTCAGGGAGCACCTAAATCTGATACCTAGCACCTTTAAGAGTTCATGCCATTCGCACAGCGCACAACCAACTCCCTGGCTGCAAAACTATTCAGAGAAGGTGCCACCGTCCTCCTGGGGTCCCCTTTGGTTCCTGAGAAACTATACGCACGTGGGCTGTGTGCAACTCTGAGACCGGGACCCTTAGAGAACTGTAGTACCTCCCAACGGGAAAGAAGGATCGTTCAGCGTGAAAACTGCCTAAAATACAGTGCTCTGTCAGTCCATTCTTGCATGCTGGAATGTCTTTGGAAGGAAAGTGGAATTTTCTTGAGAGCGGTGGTGGGTTTCCGCTTCCATTCCTGGGGCATCCCAGAGCCGCCTTTACACAGAAGGAACACGACACTGAGCGCCAAGCTGAAGGCAAGGTCCAGGAATTGCATCCACAAATGCCAGGCAGGCGTGCAGCATTTCCCAGGGAGCCCTACTCAAAGCAGTGGCTGAACGCTAGTGGGCTTTTCAGGACTCCTGGGACTCCCGCGCCCTCACAACATCTCACGGCAACACCATGTGTACCGGTTGTCACGTCTTAGGCGACCTACCGACGTACAGGCACCTAGGCCCTTCGCATCGTCTCTTGGAACGAAGAGTGAATTCAAGGCAAAACACTGCTCTCTTTGTTGCACCGTTGGCCCATCTTTCAAAAGTCCTCCCGAACACGGGTCTGGCAGGTCTTAGGTGGACCGCAAGCGGTCCCCGTTGCTGAACCAGGACGGCAATGAAAACGCCCCCTGCTCAGCGTTCGCACTGGGAACACGAAGCTGCCCTCGCTTTCCAAGCAGACCGTCGACTTTAGGCGCAGCCTGACAAACGGACTTGTTGCCCCTGCAACACTGCCTGAGCTCTGGTAGGGTAAAAGGACACTTTTTGGCCTCACCTAAGGAATTACGTCGGTCACGCCTTTCAGCTCCCTGTGTGCCGAAGTTTTATCAGGGAAGGTCCAGGGTGCTCCTTGAGTGTCTTTTCGCCGGTCAGAAGCTACACGTACGTGTGCTGCGTCAAGTCTGACCGAGGGGCCTAATGAGAAAAGCATTATTTTCCCAACGGGAAAGCAGGACACTTGCGGCCTCAGATTTAAGTGAAAAACAGCGTTGTTGCCCGTGCCCTCTTCACAGTGGTAATGCCGAGTGATTGAACGGCAGGTTTCCTAGGCTAACAGACAGTTTCCTACTCGTTACAGAAGGCCTCCAGCAGCCCTTGTTCACATAACGGGAAAGCCAGACCTGTCCCGCAGGCTCAACGTAATGGCAGGGTTTCCACGCACGACTTGACGTGTACAAACGATTTCCATGAACCCTTAGGGAAAGCAGCGCATTAACGCTGGAATGCTTCTCCCAGGACTCCCTCTGCCCCACCATGTCCCTTTGGAGGAACACTGTGCACTCAATGACTCCCGTTGACCGATTGAGCACCGTTCGGCGACCCAGGTACCTCCGGATCATCTCTTGGAACGCAGTGTGAAAGGCAGCAAACTGTTGCCTTCGTTGGATAGAGAGATTGACAAGTCTTTCAACTGTGCCCCGACCCGAGTTCTGGAAAGTCTTCGGTGTGATGCCAGTGGCTCTCAGGGCTGACCCTGAGCTGCAATGTAACAAGCTCTGTGCTGACTGTTCATTCTCCGCTTGCATACCTGCCACCTCTCCCTGTCCAGCAGAAACTTGACTTTACATGCCGTCCGGAAAATGAACGGTTTCCTCCTGAAGCCTGCTAGTCTTTTGGCAGTTTCAAGGACACCCAGATCTAGCTAGCGCCTTAAAACGCCTATGTCACTCGGACAGTGCTCATCTCCCTGCGCAAGATATTATTCTGAGAAGGTACCACAGTGCTTCTTGTGTCTCTTCTGGTGCTTGAGAAAGTACACGTACGTGGGGCTGCGTTCAACTTTGATGCCGGGACCTTAGGAGAAACGTTGGATTGTCTCAAGTTGAACGAAGAATCCTCGTAGCCTCAAAGGTGCCTAAACACAGCGTTCCGCTAGTCTTCCCTTGCATGCTGGAACGTGTCTCAAAGGAAAGGGTGCTATGCAAGAAAGAAGAAAGGTCTTTCCACTTCCTTGCCTGAGGCGTTCCAGAGCCCCCTTCGCATAAAGGGCAGACCACACTGGTCACGAAGATCCAAACAAGGTCCGGGAACGGCATCCACAGTGCCTGCAGGCATGCAGCATTTGCCCAGAAGCCTTAGTCAAAGCAGTGGCTTGATGCTAGGGTGCTGGTTCAGGACTCCTAGGACTCCTGGGTCCTCACCACCTCGCATGGAAAAAGACTGTGTACCCAATGTGTACCCAATTCTTAGGGGACCCAACCAAATACAGGTACCTGGGCCCTTCGGATCGTTTCTCTGCAAGAAGCATGAAAGGCGACACTCTGCTCCCTTCGCTGCCCGTCTAGACTGCCGAGCTTTCAAAAGTCCTCCCGAACACAGGCCTAGCAGGTCTTCGGTGTTATGCCAATGATCCCCACGGCTGAACCACTGCTGCTATGAAGAAACACTGTGTTTACGGTTCATGCTGGGAACACTTCCCTGCCGCCTCTCTCTCTCTCTCTCTCTCTCTCTTCCAAGCAGAAGGTTGACTTCAGAGGCAGCCTGACAAACGTACAATTTGCCCCTGAACGCTACCCTGGGTTTTGTAAGACACAAGGACAGTTTGGCCCATCCCCGGGAATTACGTCGTTGAGGCCATTCAGCCCACGCAGGACTACCCTGGTGCCAAAGTCTTATCAGCGAAGGTCCAGGGTGCTGCTTGAGTCTCTTTCTGTTGGTCAGAAACTACAAGTGCATATGCTGGGTTCAATTTTGATATTGGTTACCTAAAGCCAAGAGCATTATTTTCCCGGCGGGAGAGCTGAAAGTGCGGCCTCAAAGTGTCCTGAGAAACAGTGCAGTTCCTCATGTTCTCTTCACAAGTAGAATGGCTATGTGTGGGGAAAGGGAGTTTGCCTAGAGAAACACTCTGTTTACTACGCCGTGCAGGAGGCCTCTGGGCGCCCTCTATCCATCAACGGAACCCTCTACTGTTCCACAACGACCCAAGTGAGGTTCAGGTATTCCCTCCACGAATTGACGCGTGCAGAGGTTTTCCAGGAAACCTTAGGCGAGTAGTGCATTGAAGTTAGTATGCCTTTCCTAGGGTCCCCGCTGCCTCACCACGTCCCTTGGAAGAACACTGTGTACCGAATCTCTTCTTGGCCCCCTGAGCACCTTTCCGCTGTCAAAGTCCTCCAGATCACCTCTTTGAATGCAGAATGAGAAGCGACAAAGTCTCCTCTTTGCTGTAGAGCTAGATAGCCACGACATTCAAAAGTGCCCCTGAACAGAGGTGTAGAAGGTCCTAGGTGGCATGCCAGTGGCTCCCACTGCTGACGCTGAGGAGCCATGTGAGACACGGTGTGTAGTGTTCATTCTGGGTGTACTTACCTACCGGCTCTTCCTGGCAAGCTGTAACTCGACCTTTGATGCAGTCTGGAAAATGGACAGTTTCCCCCCCGAACACTGCTAGGCTTTTGGCAGGTTCAGGGAGCACCTAAATCTGATACCTAGCACCTTTAAGAGTTCATGCCATTCGCACAGCGCACAACCAACTCCCTGGCTGCAAAACTATTCAGAGAAGGTGCCACCGTCCTCCTGGGGTCCCCTTTGGTTCCTGAGAAACTATACGCACGTGGGCTGTGTGCAACTCTGAGACCGGGACCCTTAGAGAACTGTAGTACCTCCCAACGGGAAAGAAGGATCGTTCAGCGTGAAAACTGCCTAAAATACAGTGCTCTGTCAGTCCATTCTTGCATGCTGGAATGTCTTTGGAAGGAAAGTGGAATTTTCTTGAGAGCGGTGGTGGGTTTCCGCTTCCATTCCTGGGGCATCCCAGAGCCGCCTTTACACAGAAGGAACACGACACTGAGCGCCAAGCTGAAGGCAAGGTCCAGGAATTGCATCCACAAATGCCAGGCAGGCGTGCAGCATTTCCCAGGGAGCCCTACTCAAAGCAGTGGCTGAACGCTAGTGGGCTTTTCAGGACTCCTGGGACTCCCGCGCCCTCACAACATCTCACGGCAACACCATGTGTACCGGTTGTCACGTCTTAGGCGACCTACCGACGTACAGGCACCTAGGCCCTTCGCATCGTCTCTTGGAACGAAGAGTGAATTCAAGGCAAAACACTGCTCTCTTTGTTGCACCGTTGGCCCATCTTTCAAAAGTCCTCCCGAACACGGGTCTGGCAGGTCTTAGGTGGACCGCAAGCGGTCCCCGTTGCTGAACCAGGACGGCAATGAAAACGCCCCCTGCTCAGCGTTCGCACTGGGAACACGAAGCTGCCCTCGCTTTCCAAGCAGACCGTCGACTTTAGGCGCAGCCTGACAAACGGACTTGTTGCCCCTGCAACACTGCCTGAGCTCTGGTAGGGTAAAAGGACACTTTTTGGCCTCACCTAAGGAATTACGTCGGTCACGCCTTTCAGCTCCCTGTGTGCCGAAGTTTTATCAGGGAAGGTCCAGGGTGCTCCTTGAGTGTCTTTTCGCCGGTCAGAAGCTACACGTACGTGTGCTGCGTCAAGTCTGACCGAGGGACCTAATGAGAAAAGCATTATTTTCCCAACGGGAAAGCAGGACACTTGCGGCCTCAGATTTAAGTGAAAAACAGCGTTGTTGCCCGTGCCCTCTTCACAGTGGTAATGCCGAGTGATTGAACGGCAGGTTTCCTAGGCTAACAGACAGTTTCCTACTCGTTACAGAAGGCCTCCAGCAGCCCTTGTTCACATAACGGGAAAGCCAGACCTGTCCCGCAGGCTCAACGTAATGGCAGGGTTTCCACGCACGACTTGACGTGTACAAACGATTTCCATGAACCCTTAGGGAAAGCAGCGCATTAACGTTGGAATGCTTCTCCCAGGACTCCCTCTGCCCCACCATGTCCCTTTGGAGGAACACTGTGCACTCAATGACTCCCGTTGACCGATTGAGCACCGTTCGGCGACCCAGGTACCTCCGGATCATCTCTTGGAACGCAGTGTGAAAGGCAGCAAACTGTTGCCTTCGTTGGATAGAGAGATTGACAAGTCTTTCAACTGTGCCCCGACCCGAGTTCTGGAAAGTCTTCGGTGTGATGCCAGTGGCTCTCAGGGCTGACCCTGAGCTGCAATGTAACAAGCTCTGTGCTGACTGTTCATTCTCCGCTTGCATACCTGCCACCTCTCCCTGTCCAGCAGAAACGACTTTACATGCCGTCCGGAAAATGAACGGTTTCCTCCTGAAGCCTGCTAGTCTTTTGGCAGTTTCAAGGACACCCAGATCTAGCTAGCGCCTTAAAACGCCTATGTCACTCGGACAGTGCTCATCTCCCTGCGCAAGATATTATTCTGAGAAGGTACCACAGTGCTTCTTGTGTCTCTTCTGGTGCTTGAGAAAGTACACGTACGTGGGGCTGCGTTCAACTTTGATGCCGGGACCTTAGGAGAAACGTTGGATTGTCTCAAGTTGAACGAAGAATCCTCGTAGCCTCAAAGGTGCCTAAACACAGCGTTCCGCTAGTCTTCCCTTGCATGCTGGAACGTGTCTCAAAGGAAAGGGTGCTATGCAAGAAAGAAGAAAGGTCTTTCCACTTCCTTGCCTGAGGCGTTCCAGAGCCCCCTTCGCATAAAGGGCAGACCACACTGGTCACGAAGATCCAAACAAGGTCCGGGAACGGCATCCACAGTGCCTGCAGGCATGCAGCATTTGCCCAGAAGCCTTAGTCAAAGCAGTGGCTTGATGCTAGGGTGCTGGTTCAGGACTCCTAGGACTCCTGGGTCCTCACCACCTCGCATGGAAAAAGACTGTGTACCCAATGTGTACCCAATTCTTAGGGGACCCAACCAAATACAGGTACCTGGGCCCTTCGGATCGTTTCTCTGCAAGAAGAATGAAAGGCGACACTCTGCTCCCTTCGCTGCCCGTCTAGACTGCTGAGCTTTCAAAAGTCCTCCCGAACACAGGCCTAGCAGGTCTTCGGTGTTATGCCAATGATCCCCACGGCTGAACCACTGCTGCTATGAAGAAACACTGTGTTTACGGTTCATGCTGGGAACACTTCCCTGCCGCCTCTCTCTCTCTCTCTCTCTCTCTCTTCCAAGCAGAAGGTTGACTTCAGAGGCAGCCTGACAAACGTACAATTTGCCCCTGAACGCTACCCTGGGTTTTGTAAGACACAAGGACAGTTTGGCCCATCCCCGGGAATTACGTCGTTGAGGCCATTCAGCCCACGCAGGACTACCCTGGTGCCAAAGTCTTATCAGCGAAGGTCCAGGGTGCTGCTTGAGTCTCTTTCTGTTGGTCAGAAACTACAAGTGCATATGCTGGGTTCAATTTTGATATTGGTTACCTAAAGCCAAGAGCATTATTTTCCTGGCGGGAGAGCTGAAAGTGCGGCCTCAAAGTGTCCTGAGAAACAGTGCAGTTCCTCATGTTCTCTTCACAAGTAGAATGGCTATGTGTGGGGAAAGGGAGTTTGCCTAGAGAAACACTCTGTTTACTACGCCGTGCAGGAGGCCTCTGGGCGCCCTCTATCCATCAACGGAACCCTCTACTGTTCCACAACGACCCAAGTGAGGTTCAGGTATTCCCTCCACGAATTGACGCGTGCAGAGGTTTTCCAGGAAACCTTAGGCGAGTAGTGCATTGAAGTTAGTATGCCTTTCCTAGGGTCCCCGCTGCCTCACCACGTCCCTTGGAAGAACACTGTGTACCGAATCTCTTCTTGGCCCCCTGAGCACCTTTCCGCTGTCAAAGTCCTCCAGATCACCTCTTTGAATGCAGACTGAGAAGCGACAAAGTCTCCTCTTTGCTGTAGAGCTAGATAGCCACGACATTCAAAAGTGCCCCTGAACAGAGGTGTAGAAGGTCCTAGGTGGCATGCCAGTGGCTCCCACTGCTGACGCTGAGGAGCCATGTGAGACACGGTGCGTAGCGTTCATTCTGGGTGTACTTACCTACCGGCTCTTCCTGGCAAGCTGTAACTCGACCTTTGATGCAGTCTGGAAAATGGACAGTTTCCCCCCCGAACACTGCTAGGCTTTTGGCAGGTTCAGGGAGCACCTAAATCTGATACCTAGCACCTTTAAGAGTTCATGCCATTCGCACAGCGCACAACCAACTCCCTGGCTGCAAAACTATTCAGAGAAGGTGCCACCGTCCTCCTGGGGTCGCTTTGGTTCCTGAGAAACTATACGCACGTGGGCTGTGTGCAACTCTGAGACCGGGACCCTTAGAGAACTGTAGTACCTCCCAACGGGAAAGAAGGATCGTTCAGCGTGAAAACTGCCTAAAATACAGTGCTCTGTCAATCCATTCTTGCATGCTGGAATGTCTTTGGAAGGAAAGTGGAATTTTCTTGAGAGCGGTGGTGGGTTTCCGCTTCCATTCCTGGGGCATCCCAGAGCCGCCTTTACACAGAAGGAACACGACACTGAGCGCCAAGCTGAAGGCAAGGTCCAGGAATTGCATCCACAAATGCCAGGCAGGCGTGCAGCATTTCCCAGGGAGCCCTACTCAAAGCAGTGGCTAAACGCTAGTGGGCTTTTCAGGACTCCTGGGACTCCCGCGCCCTCACCACATCTCACGGCAACACCATGTGTACCGGTTGTCACGTCTTAGGCGACCTACCGACGTACAGACACCTAGGCCCTTCGCATCGTCTCTTGGAACGAAGAGTGAATTCAAGGCAAAACACTGCTCTCTTTGTTGCACCGTTGGCCCATCTTTCAAAAGTCCTCCCGAACACGGGTCTGGCAGGTCTTAGGTGGACCGCAAGCGGTCCCCGTTGCTGAACCAGGACGGCAATGAAAACACCCCCTGCTTAGCGTTCGCACTGGGAACACGAAGCTGCCCTCGCTTGCCAAGCAGACCGTCGACTTTAGGCGCAGCCTGACAAACGGACTTGTTGCCCCTGCAACACTGCCTGAGCTCTGGTAGGGTAAAAGGACACTTTTTGGCCTCACCTAAGGAATTACGTCGGTCACGCCTTTCAGCTCCCTGTGTGCCGAAGTTTTATCAGGGAAGGTCCAGGGTGCTCCTTGAGTGTCTTTTCGCCGGTCAGAAGCTACACGTACGTGTGCTGCGTCAAGTCTGACCGAGGGGCCTAATGAGAAAAGCATTATTTTCCCAACGGGAAAGCAGGACACTTGCGGCCTCAGATTTAAGTGAAAAACAGCGTTGTTGCCCGTGCCCTCTTCACAGTGGTAATGCCGAGTGATTGAACGGCAGGTTTCCTAGGCTAACAGACAGTTTCCTACTCGTTACAGAAGGCCTCCAGCAGCCCTTGTTCACATAACGGGAAAGCCAGACCTGTCCCGCAGGCTCAACGTAATGGCAGGGTTTCCACGCACGACTTGACGTGTACAAACGATTTCCATGAACCCTTAGGGAAAGCAGCGCATTAACGCTGGAATGCTTCTCCCAGGACTCCCTCTGCCCCACCATGTCCCTTTGGAGGAACACTGTGCACTCAATGACTCCCGTTGACCGATTGAGCACCGTTCGGCGACCCAGGTACCTCCGGATCATCTCTTGGAACGCAGTGTGAAAGGCAGCAAACTGTTGCCTTCGTTGGATAGAGAGATTGACAAGTCTTTCAACTGTGCCCCGACCCGAGTTCTGGAAAGTCTTCGGTGTGATGCCAGTGGCTCTCAGGGCTGACCCTGAGCTGCAATGTAACAAGCTCTGTGCTGACTGTTCATTCTCCGCTTGCATACCTGCCACCTCTCCCTGTCCAGCAGAAACTTGACTTTACATGCCGTCCGGAAAATGAACGGTTTCCTCCTGAAGCCTGCTAGTCTTTTGGCAGTTTCAAGGACACCCAGATCTAGCTAGCGCCTTAAAACGCCTATGTCACTCGGACAGTGCTCATCTCCCTGCGCAAGAGATTATTCTGAGAAGGTACCACAGTGCTTCTTGTGTCTCTTCTGGTGCTTGAGAAAGTACACGTACGTGGGGCTGCGTTCAACTTTGATGCCGGGACCTTAGGAGAAACGTTGGATTGTCTCAAGTTGAACGAAGAATCCTCGTAGCCTCAAAGGTGCCTAAACACAGCGTTCCGCTAGTCTTCCCTTGCATGCTGGAACGTGTCTCAAAGGAAAGGGTGCTATGCAAGAAAGAAGAAAGGTCTTTCCACTTCCTTGCCTGAGGCGTTCCAGAGCCCCCTTCGCATAAAGGGCAGACCACACTGGTCACGAAGATCCAAACAAGGTCCGGGAACGGCATCCACAGTGCCTGCAGGCATGCAGCATTTGCCCAGAAGCCTTAGTCAAAGCAGTGGCTTGATGCTAGGGTGCTGGTTCAGGACTCCTAGGACTCCTGGGTCCTCACCACCTCGCATGGAAAAAGACTGTGTACCCAATGTGTACCCAATTCTTAGGGGACCCAACCAAATACAGGTACCTGGGCCCTTCGGATCGTTTCTCTGCAAGAAGCATGAAAGGCGACACTCTGCTCCCTTCGCTGCCCGTCTAGACTGCCGAGCTTTCAAAAGTCCTCCCGAACACAGGCCTAGCAGGTCTTCGGTGTTATGCCAATGATCCCCACGGCTGAACCACTGCTGCTATGAAGAAACACTGTGTTTACGGTTCATGCTGGGAACACTTCCCTGCCGCCTCTCTCTCTCTCTCTCTCTCTCTCTTCCAAGCAGAAGGTTGACTTCAGAGGCAGCCTGACAAACGTACAATTTGCCCCTGAACGCTACCCTGGGTTTTGTAAGACACAAGGACAGTTTGGCCCATCCCCGGGAATTACGTCGTTGAGGCCATTCAGCCCACGCAGGACTACCCTGGTGCCAAAGTCTTATCAGCGAAGGTCCAGGGTGCTGCTTGAGTCTCTTTCTGTTGGTCAGAAACTACAAGTGCATATGCTGGGTTCAATTTTGATATTGGTTACCTAAAGCCAAGAGCATTATTTTCCCGGCGGGAGAGCTGAAAGTGCGGCCTCAAAGTGTCCTGAGAAACAGTGCAGTTCCTCATGTTCTCTTCACAAGTAGAATGGCTATGTGTGGGGAAAGGGAGTTTGCCTAGAGAAACACTCTGTTTACTACGCCGTGCAGGAGGCCTCTGGGCGCCCTCTATCCATCAACGGAACCCTCTACTGTTCCACAACGACCCAAGTGAGGTTCAGGTATTCCCTCCACGAATTGACGCGTGCAGAGGTTTTCCAGGAAACCTTAGGCGAGTAGTGCATTGAAGTTAGTATGCCTTTCCTAGGGTCCCCGCTGCCTCACCACGTCCCTTGGAAGAACACTGTGTACCGAATCTCTTCTTGGCCCCCTGAGCACCTTTCCGCTGTCAAAGTCCTCCAGATCACCTCTTTGAATGCAGAATGAGAAGCGACAAAGTCTCCTCTTTGCTGTAGAGCTAGATAGCCACGACATTCAAAAGTGCCCCTGAACAGTGGTGTAGAAGGTCCTAGATAGCATGCCAGGGGCTCCCACTGCTGACGCTGAGGAGCCATGTGAGACACGGTGTGTAGTGTTCATTCTGGGTGTACTTACCTACCGGCTCTTCCTGGCAAGCTGTAACTCGACCTTTGATGCAGTCTGGAAAATGGACAGTTTCCCCCCCGAACACTGCTAGGCTTTTGGCAGGTTCAGGGAGCACCTAAATCTGATACCTAGCACCTTTAAGAGTTCATGCCATTCGCACAGCGCACAACCAACTCCCTGGCTGCAAAACTATTCAGAGAAGGTGCCACCGTCCTCCTGGGGTCCCCTTTGGTTCCTGAGAAACTATACGCACGTGGGCTGTGTGCAACTCTGAGACCGGGACCCTTAGAGAACTGTAGTACCTCCCAACGGGAAAGAAGGATCGTTCAGCGTGAAAACTGCCTAAAATACAGTGCTCTGTCAGTCCATTCTTGCATGCTGGAATGTCTTTGGAAGGAAAGTGGAATTTTCTTGAGAGCGGTGGTGGGTTTCCGCTTCCATTCCTGGGGCATCCCAGAGCCGCCTTTACACAGAAGGAACACGACACTGAGCGCCAAGCTGAAGGCAAGGTCCAGGAATTGCATCCACAAATGCCAGGCAGGCGTGCAGCATTTCCCAGGGAGCCCTACTCAAAGCAGTGGCTGAACGCTAGTGGGCTTTTCAGGACTCCTGGGACTCCCGCGCCCTCACAACATCTCACGGCAACACCATGTGTACCGGTTGTCACGTCTTAGGCGACCTACCGACGTACAGGCACCTAGGCCCTTCGCATCGTCTCTTGGAACGAAGAGTGAATTCAAGGCAAAACACTGCTCTCTTTGTTGCACCGTTGGCCCATCTTTCAAAAGTCCTCCCGAACACGGGTCTGGCAGGTCTTAGGTGGACCGCAAGCGGTCCCCGTTGCTGAACCAGGACGGCAATGAAAACGCCCCCTGCTCAGCGTTCGCACTGGGAACACGAAGCTGCCCTCGCTTTCCAAGCAGACCGTCGACTTTAGGCGCAGCCTGACAAACGGACTTGTTGCCCCTGCAACACTGCCTGAGCTCTGGTAGGGTAAAAGGACACTTTTTGGCCTCACCTAAGGAATTACGTCGGTCACGCCTTTCAGCTCCCTGTGTGCCGAAGTTTTATCAGGGAAGGTCCAGGGTGCTCCTTGAGTGTCTTTTCGCCGGTCAGAAGCTACACGTACGTGTGCTGCGTCAAGTCTGACCGAGGGGCCTAATGAGAAAAGCATTATTTTCCCAACGGGAAAGCAGGACACTTGCGGCCTCAGATTTAAGTGAAAAACAGCGTTGTTGCCCGTGCCCTCTTCACAGTGGTAATGCCGAGTGATTGAACGGCAGGTTTCCTAGGCTAACAGACAGTTTCCTACTCGTTACAGAAGGCCTCCAGCAGCCCTTGTTCACATAACGGGAAAGCCAGACCTGTCCCGCAGGCTCAACGTAATGGCAGGGTTTCCACGCACGACTTGACGTGTACAAACGATTTCCATGAACCCTTAGGGAAAGCAGCGCATTAACGCTGGAATGCTTCTCCCAGGACTCCCTCTGCCCCACCATGTCCCTTTGGAGGAACACTGTGCACTCAATGACTCCCGTTGACCGATTGAGCACCGTTCGGCGACCCAGGTACCTCCGGATCATCTCTTGGAACGCAGTGTGAAAGGCAGCAAACTGTTGCCTTCGTTGGATAGAGAGATTGACAAGTCTTTCAACTGTGCCCCGACCCGAGTTCTGGAAAGTCTTCGGTGTGATGCCAGTGGCTCTCAGGGCTGACCCTGAGCTGCAATGTAACAAGCTCTGTGCTGACTGTTCATTCTCCGCTTGCATACCTGCCACCTCTCCCTGTCCAGCAGAAACGACTTTACATGCCGTCCGGAAAATGAACGGTTTCCTCCTGAAGCCTGCTAGTCTTTTGGCAGTTTCAAGGACACCCAGATCTAGCTAGCGCCTTAAAACGCCTATGTCACTCGGACAGTGCTCATCTCCCTGCGCAAGATATTATTCTGAGAAGGTACCACAGTGCTTCTTGTGTCTCTTCTGGTGCTTGAGAAAGTACACGTACGTGGGGCTGCGTTCAACTTTGATGCCGGGACCTTAGGAGAAACGTTGGATTGTCTCAAGTTGAACGAAGAATCCTCGTAGCCTCAAAGGTGCCTAAACACAGCGTTCCGCTAGTCTTCCCTTGCATGCTGGAACGTGTCTCAAAGGAAAGGGTGCTATGCAAGAAAGAAGAAAGGTCTTTCCACTTCCTTGCCTGAGGCGTTCCAGAGCCCCCTTCGCATAAAGGGCAGACCACACTGGTCACGAAGATCCAAACAAGGTCCGGGAACGGCATCCACAGTGCCTGCAGGCATGCAGCATTTGCCCAGAAGCCTTAGTCAAAGCAGTGGCTTGATGCTAGGGTGCTGGTTCAGGACTCCTAGGACTCCTGGGTCCTCACCACCTCGCATGGAAAAAGACTGTGTACCCAATGTGTACCCAATTCTTAGGGGACCCAACCAAATACAGGTACCTGGGCCCTTCGGATCGTTTCTCTGCAAGAAGAATGAAAGGCGACACTCTGCTCCCTTCGCTGCCCGTCTAGACTGCTGAGCTTTCAAAAGTCCTCCCGAACACAGGCCTAGCAGGTCTTCGGTGTTATGCCAATGATCCCCACGGCTGAACCACTGCTGCTATGAAGAAACACTGTGTTTACGGTTCATGCTGGGAACACTTCCCTGCCGCCTCTCTCTCTCTCTCTCTCTCTCTCTTCCAAGCAGAAGGTTGACTTCAGAGGCAGCCTGACAAACGTACAATTTGCCCCTGAACGCTACCCTGGGTTTTGTAAGACACAAGGACAGTTTGGCCCATCCCCGGGAATTACGTCGTTGAGGCCATTCAGCCCACGCAGGACTACCCTGGTGCCAAAGTCTTATCAGCGAAGGTCCAGGGTGCTGCTTGAGTCTCTTTCTGTTGGTCAGAAACTACAAGTGCATATGCTGGGTTCAATTTTGATATTGGTTACCTAAAGCCAAGAGCATTATTTTCCCGGCGGGAGAGCTGAAAGTGCGGCCTCAAAGTGTCCTGAGAAACAGTGCAGTTCCTCATGTTCTCTTCACAAGTAGAATGGCTATGTGTGGGGAAAGGGAGTTTGCCTAGAGAAACACTCTGTTTACTACGCCGTGCAGGAGGCCTCTGGGCGCCCTCTATCCATCAACGGAACCCTCTACTGTTCCACAACGACCCAAGTGAGGTTCAGGTATTCCCTCCACGAATTGACGCGTGCAGAGGTTTTCCAGGAAACCTTAGGCGAGTAGTGCATTGAAGTTAGTATGCCTTTCCTAGGGTCCCCGCTGCCTCACCACGTCCCTTGGAAGAACACTGTGTACCGAATCTCTTCTTGGCCCCCTGAGCACCTTTCCGCTGTCAAAGTCCTCCAGATCACCTCTTTGAATGCAGAATGAGAAGCGACAAAGTCTCCTCTTTGCTGTAGAGCTAGATAGCCACGACATTCAAAAGTGCCCCTGAACAGAGGTGTAGAAGGTCCTAGGTGGCATGCCAGTGGCTCCCACTGCTGACGCTGAGGAGCCATGTGAGACACGGTGCGTAGCGTTCATTCTGGGTGTACTTACCTACCGGCTCTTCCTGGCAAGCTGTAACTCGACCTTTGATGCAGTCTGGAAAATGGACAGTTTCCCCCCCGAACACTGCTAGGCTTTTGGCAGGTTCAGGGAGCACCTAAATCTGATACCTAGCACCTTTAAGAGTTCATGCCATTCGCACAGCGCACAACCAACTCCCTGGCTGCAAAACTATTCAGAGAAGGTGCCACCGTCCTCCTGGGGTCGCTTTTGTTCCTGAGAAACTATACGCACGTGGGCTGTGTGCAACTCTGAGACCGGGACCCTTAGAGAACTGTAGTACCTCCCAACGGGAAAGAAGGATCGTTCAGCGTGAAAACTGCCTAAAATACAGTGCTCTGTCAATCCATTCTTGCATGCTGGAATGTCTTTGGAAGGAAAGTGGAATTTTCTTGAGAGCGGTGGTGGGTTTCCGCTTCCATTCCTGGGGCATCCCAGAGCCGCCTTTACACAGAAGGAACACGACACTGAGCGCCAAGCTGAAGGCAAGGTCCAGGAATTGCATCCACAAATGCCAGGCAGGCGTGCAGCATTTCCCAGGGAGCCCTACTCAAAGCAGTGGCTAAACGCTAGTGGGCTTTTCAGGACTCCTGGGACTCCCGCGCCCTCACCACATCTCACGGCAACACCATGTGTACCGGTTGTCACGTCTTAGGCGACCTACCGACGTACAGACACCTAGGCCCTTCGCATCATCTCTTGGAACGAAGAGTGAATTCAAGGCAAAACACTGCTCTCTTTGTTGCACCGTTGGCCCATCTTTCAAAAGTCCTCCCGAACACGGGTCTGGCAGGTCTTAGGTGGACCGCAAGCGGTCCCCGTTGCTGAACCAGGACGGCAATGAAAACACCCCCTGCTTAGCGTTCGCACTGGGAACACGAAGCTGCCCTCGCTTGCCAAGCAGACCGTCGACTTTAGGCGCAGCCTGACAAACGGACTTGTTGCCCCTGCAACACTGCCTGAGCTCTGGTAGGGTAAAAGGACACTTTTTGGCCTCACCTAAGGAATTACGTCGGTCACGCCTTTCAGCTCCCTGTGTGCCGAAGTTTTATCAGGGAAGGTCCAGGGTGCTCCTTGAGTGTCTTTTCGCCGGTCAGAAGCTACACGTACGTGTGCTGCATCAAGTCTGACCGAGGGGCCTAATGAGAAAAGCATTATTTTCCCAACGGGAAAGCAGGACACTTGCGGCCTCAGATTTAAGTGAAAAACAGCGTTGTTGCCCGTGCCCTCTTCACAGTGGTAATGCCGAGTGATTGAACGGCAGGTTTCCTAGGCTAACAGACAGTTTCCTACTCGTTACAGAAGGCCTCCAGCAGCCCTTGTTCACATAACGGGAAAGCCAGACCTGTCCCGCAGGCTCAACGTAATGGCAGGGTTTCCACGCACGACTTGACGTGTACAAACGATTTCCATGAACCCTTAGGGAAAGCAGCGCATTAACGCTGGAATGCTTCTCCCAGGACTCCCTCTGCCCCACCATGTCCCTTTGGAGGAACACTGTGCACTCAATGACTCCCGTTGACCGATTGAGCACCGTTCGGCGACCCAGGTACCTCCGGATCATCTCTTGGAACGCAGTGTGAAAGGCAGCAAACTGTTGCCTTCGTTGGATAGAGAGATTGACAAGTCTTTCAACTGTGCCCCGACCCGAGTTCTGGAAAGTCTTCGGTGTGATGCCAGTGGCTCTCAGGGCTGACCCTGAGCTGCAATGTAACAAGCTCTGTGCTGACTGTTCATTCTCCGCTTGCATACCTGCCACCTCTCCCTGTCCAGCAGAAACGACTTTACATGCCGTCCGGAAAATGAACGGTTTCCTCCTGAAGCCTGCTAGTCTTTTGGCAGTTTCAAGGACACCCAGATCTAGCTAGCGCCTTAAAACGCCTATGTCACTCGGACAGTGCTCATCTCCCTGCGCAAGATATTATTCTGAGAAGGTACCACAGTGCTTCTTGTGTCTCTTCTGGTGCTTGAGAAAGTACACGTACGTGGGGCTGCGTTCAACTTTGATGCCGGGACCTTAGGAGAAACGTTGGATTGTCTCAAGTTGAACGAAGAATCCTCGTAGCCTCAAAGGTGCCTAAACACAGCGTTCCGCTAGTCTTCCCTTGCATGCTGGAACGTGTCTCAAAGGAAAGGGTGCTATGCAAGAAAGAAGAAAGGTCTTTCCACTTCCTTGCCTGAGGCGTTCCAGAGCCCCCTTCGCATAAAGGGCAGACCACACTGGTCACGAAGATCCAAACAAGGTCCGGGAACGGCATCCACAGTGCCTGCAGGCATGCAGCATTTGCCCAGAAGCCTTAGTCAAAGCAGTGGCTTGATGCTAGGGTGCTGGTTCAGGACTCCTAGGACTCCTGGGTCCTCACCACCTCGCATGGAAAAAGACTGTGTACCCAATGTGTACCCAATTCTTAGGGGACCCAACCAAATACAGGTACCTGGGCCCTTCGGATCGTTTCTCTGCAAGAAGAATGAAAGGCGACACTCTGCTCCCTTCGCTGCCCGTCTAGACTGCTGAGCTTTCAAAAGTCCTCCCGAACACAGGCCTAGCAGGTCTTCGGTGTTATGCCAATGATCCCCACGGCTGAACCACTGCTGCTATGAAGAAACACTGTGTTTACGGTTCATGCTGGGAACACTTCCCTGCCGCCTCTCTCTCTCTCTCTCTCTCTCTCTTCCAAGCAGAAGGTTGACTTCAGAGGCAGCCTGACAAACGTACAATTTGCCCCTGAACGCTACCCTGGGTTTTGTAAGACACAAGGACAGTTTGGCCCATCCCCGGGAATTACGTCGTTGAGGCCATTCAGCCCACGCAGGACTACCCTGGTGCCAAAGTCTTATCAGCGAAGGTCCAGGGTGCTGCTTGAGTCTCTTTCTGTTGGTCAGAAACTACAAGTGCATATGCTGGGTTCAATTTTGATATTGGTTACCTAAAGCCAAGAGCATTATTTTCCCGGCGGGAGAGCTGAAAGTGCGGCCTCAAAGTGTCCTGAGAAACAGTGCAGTTCCTCATGTTCTCTTCACAAGTAGAATGGCTATGTGTGGGGAAAGGGAGTTTGCCTAGAGAAACACTCTGTTTACTACGCCGTGCAGGAGGCCTCTGGGCGCCCTCTATCCATCAACGGAACCCTCTACTGTTCCACAACGACCCAAGTGAGGTTCAGGTATTCCCTCCACGAATTGACGCGTGCAGAGGTTTTCCAGGAAACCTTAGGCGAGTAGTGCATTGAAGTTAGTATGCCTTTCCTAGGGTCCCCGCTGCCTCACCACGTCCCTTGGAAGAACACTGTGTACCGAATCTCTTCTTGGCCCCCTGAGCACCTTTCCGCTGTCAAAGTCCTCCAGATCACCTCTTTGAATGCAGAATGAGAAGCGACAAAGTCTCCTCTTTGCTGTAGAGCTAGATAGCCACGACATTCAAAAGTGCCCCTGAACAGAGGTGTAGAAGGTCCTAGGTGGCATGCCAGTGGCTCCCACTGCTGACGCTGAGGAGCCATGTGAGACACGGTGCGTAGCGTTCATTCTGGGTGTACTTACCTACCGGCTCTTCCTGGCAAGCTGTAACTCGACCTTTGATGCAGTCTGGAAAATGGACAGTTTCCCCCCCGAACACTGCTAGGCTTTTGGCAGGTTCAGGGAGCACCTAAATCTGATACCTAGCACCTTTAAGAGTTCATGCCATTCGCACAGCGCACAACCAACTCCCTGGCTGCAAAACTATTCAGAGAAGGTGCCACCGTCCTCCTGGGGTCGCTTTTGTTCCTGAGAAACTATACGCACGTGGGCTGTGTGCAACTCTGAGACCGGGACCCTTAGAGAACTGTAGTACCTCCCAACGGGAAAGAAGGATCGTTCAGCGTGAAAACTGCCTAAAATACAGTGCTCTGTCAATCCATTCTTGCATGCTGGAATGTCTTTGGAAGGAAAGTGGAATTTTCTTGAGAGCGGTGGTGGGTTTCCGCTTCCATTCCTGGGGCATCCCAGAGCCGCCTTTACACAGAAGGAACACGACACTGAGCGCCAAGCTGAAGGCAAGGTCCAGGAATTGCATCCACAAATGCCAGGCAGGCGTGCAGCATTTCCCAGGGAGCCCTACTCAAAGCAGTGGCTAAACGCTAGTGGGCTTTTCAGGACTCCTGGGACTCCCGCGCCCTCACCACATCTCACGGCAACACCATGTGTACCGGTTGTCACGTCTTAGGCGACCTACCGACGTACAGACACCTAGGCCCTTCGCATCATCTCTTGGAACGAAGAGTGAATTCAAGGCAAAACACTGCTCTCTTTGTTGCACCGTTGGCCCATCTTTCAAAAGTCCTCCCGAACACGGGTCTGGCAGGTCTTAGGTGGACCGCAAGCGGTCCCCGTTGCTGAACCAGGACGGCAATGAAAACACCCCCTGCTTAGCGTTCGCACTGGGAACACGAAGCTGCCCTCGCTTGCCAAGCAGACCGTCGACTTTAGGCGCAGCCTGACAAACGGACTTGTTGCCCCTGCAACACTGCCTGAGCTCTGGTAGGGTAAAAGGACACTTTTTGGCCTCACCTAAGGAATTACGTCGGTCACGCCTTTCAGCTCCCTGTGTGCCGAAGTTTTATCAGGGAAGGTCCAGGGTGCTCCTTGAGTGTCTTTTCGCCGGTCAGAAGCTACACGTACGTGTGCTGCGTCAAGTCTGACCGAGGGGCCTAATGAGAAAAGCATTATTTTCCCAACGGGAAAGCAGGACACTTGCGGCCTCAGATTTAAGTGAAAAACAGCGTTGTTGCCCGTGCCCTCTTCACAGTGGTAATGCCGAGTGATTGAACGGCAGGTTTCCTAGGCTAACAGACAGTTTCCTACTCGTTACAGAAGGCCTCCAGCAGCCCTTGTTCACATAACGGGAAAGCCAGACCTGTCCCGCAGGCTCAACGTAATGGCAGGGTTTCCACGCACGACTTGACGTGTACAAACGATTTCCATGAACCCTTAGGGAAAGCAGCGCATTAACGCTGGAATGCTTCTCCCAGGACTCCCTCTGCCCCACCATGTCCCTTTGGAGGAACACTGTGCACTCAATGACTCCCGTTGACCGATTGAGCACCGTTCGGCGACCCAGGTACCTCCGGATCATCTCTTGGAACGCAGTGTGAAAGGCAGCAAACTGTTGCCTTCGTTGGATAGAGAGATTGACAAGTCTTTCAACTGTGCCCCGACCCGAGTTCTGGAAAGTCTTCGGTGTGATGCCAGTGGCTCTCAGGGCTGACCCTGAGCTGCAATGTAACAAGCTCTGTGCTGACTGTTCATTCTCCGCTTGCATACCTGCCACCTCTCCCTGTCCAGCAGAAACTTGACTTTACATGCCGTCCGGAAAATGAACGGTTTCCTCCTGAAGCCTGCTAGTCTTTTGGCAGTTTCAAGGACACCCAGATCTAGCTAGCGCCTTAAAACGCCTATGTCACTCGGACAGTGCTCATCTCCCTGCGCAAGAGATTATTCTGAGAAGGTACCACAGTGCTTCTTGTGTCTCTTCTGGTGCTTGAGAAAGTACACGTACGTGGGGCTGCGTTCAACTTTGATGCCGGGACCTTAGGAGAAACGTTGGATTGTCTCAAGTTGAACGAAGAATCCTCGTAGCCTCAAAGGTGCCTAAACACAGCGTTCCGCTAGTCTTCCCTTGCATGCTGGAACGTGTCTCAAAGGAAAGGGTGCTATGCAAGAAAGAAGAAAGGTCTTTCCACTTCCTTGCCTGAGGCGTTCCAGAGCCCCCTTCGCATAAAGGGCAGACCACACTGGTCACGAAGATCCAAACAAGGTCCGGGAACGGCATCCACAGTGCCTGCAGGCATGCAGCATTTGCCCAGAAGCCTTAGTCAAAGCAGTGGCTTGATGCTAGGGTGCTGGTTCAGGACTCCTAGGACTCCTGGGTCCTCACCACCTCGCATGGAAAAAGACTGTGTACCCAATGTGTACCCAATTCTTAGGGGACCCAACCAAATACAGGTACCTGGGCCCTTCGGATCGTTTCTCTGCAAGAAGCATGAAAGGCGACACTCTGCTCCCTTCGCTGCCCGTCTAGACTGCCGAGCTTTCAAAAGTCCTCCCGAACACAGGCCTAGCAGGTCTTCGGTGTTATGCCAATGATCCCCACGGCTGAACCACTGCTGCTATGAAGAAACACTGTGTTTACGGTTCATGCTGGGAACACTTCCCTGCCGCCTCTCTCTCTCTCTCTCTCTCTCTCTTCCAAGCAGAAGGTTGACTTCAGAGGCAGCCTGACAAACGTACAATTTGCCCCTGAACGCTACCCTGGGTTTTGTAAGACACAAGGACAGTTTGGCCCATCCCCGGGAATTACGTCGTTGAGGCCATTCAGCCCACGCAGGACTACCCTGGTGCCAAAGTCTTATCAGCGAAGGTCCAGGGTGCTGCTTGAGTCTCTTTCTGTTGGTCAGAAACTACAAGTGCATATGCTGGGTTCAATTTTGATATTGGTTACCTAAAGCCAAGAGCATTATTTTCCCGGCGGGAGAGCTGAAAGTGCGGCCTCAAAGTGTCCTGAGAAACAGTGCAGTTCCTCATGTTCTCTTCACAAGTAGAATGGCTATGTGTGGGGAAAGGGAGTTTGCCTAGAGAAACACTCTGTTTACTACGCCGTGCAGGAGGCCTCTGGGCGCCCTCTATCCATCAACGGAACCCTCTACTGTTCCACAACGACCCAAGTGAGGTTCAGGTATTCCCTCCACGAATTGACGCGTGCAGAGGTTTTCCAGGAAACCTTAGGCGAGTAGTGCATTGAAGTTAGTATGCCTTTCCTAGGGTCCCCGCTGCCTCACCACGTCCCTTGGAAGAACACTGTGTACCGAATCTCTTCTTGGCCCCCTGAGCACCTTTCCGCTGTCAAAGTCCTCCAGATCACCTCTTTGAATGCAGAATGAGAAGCGACAAAGTCTCCTCTTTGCTGTAGAGCTAGATAGCCACGACATTCAAAAGTGCCCCTGAACAGTGGTGTAGAAGGTCCTAGATAGCATGCCAGGGGCTCCCACTGCTGACGCTGAGGAGCCATGTGAGACACGGTGTGTAGTGTTCATTCTGGGTGTACTTACCTACCGGCTCTTCCTGGCAAGCTGTAACTCGACCTTTGATGCAGTCTGGAAAATGGACAGTTTCCCCCCCGAACACTGCTAGGCTTTTGGCAGGTTCAGGGAGCACCTAAATCTGATACCTAGCACCTTTAAGAGTTCATGCCATTCGCACAGCGCACAACCAACTCCCTGGCTGCAAAACTATTCAGAGAAGGTGCCACCGTCCTCCTGGGGTCCCCTTTGGTTCCTGAGAAACTATACGCACGTGGGCTGTGTGCAACTCTGAGACCGGGACCCTTAGAGAACTGTAGTACCTCCCAACGGGAAAGAAGGATCGTTCAGCGTGAAAACTGCCTAAAATACAGTGCTCTGTCAGTCCATTCTTGCATGCTGGAATGTCTTTGGAAGGAAAGTGGAATTTTCTTGAGAGCGGTGGTGGGTTTCCGCTTCCATTCCTGGGGCATCCCAGAGCCGCCTTTACACAGAAGGAACACGACACTGAGCGCCAAGCTGAAGGCAAGGTCCAGGAATTGCATCCACAAATGCCAGGCAGGCGTGCAGCATTTCCCAGGGAGCCCTACTCAAAGCAGTGGCTGAACGCTAGTGGGCTTTTCAGGACTCCTGGGACTCCCGCGCCCTCACAACATCTCACGGCAACACCATGTGTACCGGTTGTCACGTCTTAGGCGACCTACCGACGTACAGGCACCTAGGCCCTTCGCATCGTCTCTTGGAACGAAGAGTGAATTCAAGGCAAAACACTGCTCTCTTTGTTGCACCGTTGGCCCATCTTTCAAAAGTCCTCCCGAACACGGGTCTGGCAGGTCTTAGGTGGACCGCAAGCGGTCCCCGTTGCTGAACCAGGACGGCAATGAAAACGCCCCCTGCTCAGCGTTCGCACTGGGAACACGAAGCTGCCCTCGCTTTCCAAGCAGACCGTCGACTTTAGGCGCAGCCTGACAAACGGACTTGTTGCCCCTGCAACACTGCCTGAGCTCTGGTAGGGTAAAAGGACACTTTTTGGCCTCACCTAAGGAATTACGTCGGTCACGCCTTTCAGCTCCCTGTGTGCCGAAGTTTTATCAGGGAAGGTCCAGGGTGCTCCTTGAGTGTCTTTTCGCCGGTCAGAAGCTACACGTACGTGTGCTGCGTCAAGTCTGACCGAGGGGCCTAATGAGAAAAGCATTATTTTCCCAACGGGAAAGCAGGACACTTGCGGCCTCAGATTTAAGTGAAAAACAGCGTTGTTGCCCGTGCCCTCTTCACAGTGGTAATGCCGAGTGATTGAACGGCAGGTTTCCTAGGCTAACAGACAGTTTCCTACTCGTTACAGAAGGCCTCCAGCAGCCCTTGTTCACATAACGGGAAAGCCAGACCTGTCCCGCAGGCTCAACGTAATGGCAGGGTTTCCACGCACGACTTGACGTGTACAAACGATTTCCATGAACCCTTAGGGAAAGCAGCGCATTAACGCTGGAATGCTTCTCCCAGGACTCCCTCTGCCCCACCATGTCCCTTTGGAGGAACACTGTGCACTCAATGACTCCCGTTGACCGATTGAGCACCGTTCGGCGACCCAGGTACCTCCGGATCATCTCTTGGAACGCAGTGTGAAAGGCAGCAAACTGTTGCCTTCGTTGGATAGAGAGATTGACAAGTCTTTCAACTGTGCCCCGACCCGAGTTCTGGAAAGTCTTCGGTGTGATGCCAGTGGCTCTCAGGGCTGACCCTGAGCTGCAATGTAACAAGCTCTGTGCTGACTGTTCATTCTCCGCTTGCATACCTGCCACCTCTCCCTGTCCAGCAGAAACGACTTTACATGCCGTCCGGAAAATGAACGGTTTCCTCCTGAAGCCTGCTAGTCTTTTGGCAGTTTCAAGGACACCCAGATCTAGCTAGCGCCTTAAAACGCCTATGTCACTCGGACAGTGCTCATCTCCCTGCGCAAGATATTATTCTGAGAAGGTACCACAGTGCTTCTTGTGTCTCTTCTGGTGCTTGAGAAAGTACACGTACGTGGGGCTGCGTTCAACTTTGATGCCGGGACCTTAGGAGAAACGTTGGATTGTCTCAAGTTGAACGAAGAATCCTCGTAGCCTCAAAGGTGCCTAAACACAGCGTTCCGCTAGTCTTCCCTTGCATGCTGGAACGTGTCTCAAAGGAAAGGGTGCTATGCAAGAAAGAAGAAAGGTCTTTCCACTTCCTTGCCTGAGGCGTTCCAGAGCCCCCTTCGCATAAAGGGCAGACCACACTGGTCACGAAGATCCAAACAAGGTCCGGGAACGGCATCCACAGTGCCTGCAGGCATGCAGCATTTGCCCAGAAGCCTTAGTCAAAGCAGTGGCTTGATGCTAGGGTGCTGGTTCAGGACTCCTAGGACTCCTAGGTCCTCACCACCTCGCATGGAAAAAGACTGTGTACCCAATGTGTACCCAATTCTTAGGGGACCCAACCAAATACAGGTACCTGGGCCCTTCGGATCGTTTCTCTGCAAGAAGAATGAAAGGCGACACTCTGCTCCCTTCGCTGCCCGTCTAGACTGCTGAGCTTTCAAAAGTCCTCCCGAACACAGGCCTAGCAGGTCTTCGGTGTTATGCCAATGATCCCCACGGCTGAACCACTGCTGCTATGAAGAAACACTGTGTTTACGGTTCATGCTGGGAACACTTCCCTGCCGCCTCTCTCTCTCTCTCTCTCTCTCTCTTCCAAGCAGAAGGTTGACTTCAGAGGCAGCCTGACAAACGTACAATTTGCCCCTGAACGCTACCCTGGGTTTTGTAAGACACAAGGACAGTTTGGCCCATCCCCGGGAATTACGTCGTTGAGGCCATTCAGCCCACGCAGGACTACCCTGGTGCCAAAGTCTTATCAGCGAAGGTCCAGGGTGCTGCTTGAGTCTCTTTCTGTTGGTCAGAAACTACAAGTGCATATGCTGGGTTCAATTTTGATATTGGTTACCTAAAGCCAAGAGCATTATTTTCCCGGCGGGAGAGCTGAAAGTGCGGCCTCAAAGTGTCCTGAGAAACAGTGCAGTTCCTCATGTTCTCTTCACAAGTAGAATGGCTATGTGTGGGGAAAGGGAGTTTGCCTAGAGAAACACTCTGTTTACTACGCCGTGCAGGAGGCCTCTGGGCGCCCTCTATCCATCAACGGAACCCTCTACTGTTCCACAACGACCCAAGTGAGGTTCAGGTATTCCCTCCACGAATTGACGCGTGCAGAGGTTTTCCAGGAAACCTTAGGCGAGTAGTGCATTGAAGTTAGTATGCCTTTCCTAGGGTCCCCGCTGCCTCACCACGTCCCTTGGAAGAACACTGTGTACCGAATCTCTTCTTGGCCCCCTGAGCACCTTTCCGCTGTCAAAGTCCTCCAGATCACCTCTTTGAATGCAGACTGAGAAGCGACAAAGTCTCCTCTTTGCTGTAGAGCTAGATAGCCACGACATTCAAAAGTGCCCCTGAACAGAGGTGTAGAAGGTCCTAGGTGGCATGCCAGTGGCTCCCACTGCTGACGCTGAGGAGCCATGTGAGACACGGTGCGTAGCGTTCATTCTGGGTGTACTTACCTACCGGCTCTTCCTGGCAAGCTGTAACTCGACCTTTGATGCAGTCTGGAAAATGGACAGTTTCCCCCCCGAACACTGCTAGGCTTTTGGCAGGTTCAGGGAGCACCTAAATCTGATACCTAGCACCTTTAAGAGTTCATGCCATTCGCACAGCGCACAACCAACTCCCTGGCTGCAAAACTATTCAGAGAAGGTGCCACCGTCCTCCTGGGGTCGCTTTGGTTCCTGAGAAACTATACGCACGTGGGCTGTGTGCAACTCTGAGACCGGGACCCTTAGAGAACTGTAGTACCTCCCAACGGGAAAGAAGGATCGTTCAGCGTGAAAACTGCCTAAAATACAGTGCTCTGTCAATCCATTCTTGCATGCTGGAATGTCTTTGGAAGGAAAGTGGAATTTTCTTGAGAGCGGTGGTGGGTTTCCGCTTCCATTCCTGGGGCATCCCAGAGCCGCCTTTACACAGAAGGAACACGACACTGAGCGCCAAGCTGAAGGCAAGGTCCAGGAATTGCATCCACAAATGCCAGGCAGGCGTGCAGCATTTCCCAGGGAGCCCTACTCAAAGCAGTGGCTAAACGCTAGTGGGCTTTTCAGGACTCCTGGGACTCCCGCGCCCTCACCACATCTCACGGCAACACCATGTGTACCGGTTGTCACGTCTTAGGCGACCTACCGACGTACAGACACCTAGGCCCTTCGCATCATCTCTTGGAACGAAGAGTGAATTCAAGGCAAAACACTGCTCTCTTTGTTGCACCGTTGGCCCATCTTTCAAAAGTCCTCCCGAACACGGGTCTGGCAGGTCTTAGGTGGACCGCAAGCGGTCCCCGTTGCTGAACCAGGACGGCAATGAAAACACCCCCTGCTTAGCGTTCGCACTGGGAACACGAAGCTGCCCTCGCTTGCCAAGCAGACCGTCGACTTTAGGCGCAGCCTGACAAACGGACTTGTTGCCCCTGCAACACTGCCTGAGCTCTGGTAGGGTAAAAGGACACTTTTTGGCCTCACCTAAGGAATTACGTCGGTCACGCCTTTCAGCTCCCTGTGTGCCGAAGTTTTATCAGGGAAGGTCCAGGGTGCTCCTTGAGTGTCTTTTCGCCGGTCAGAAGCTACACGTACGTGTGCTGCATCAAGTCTGACCGAGGGGCCTAATGAGAAAAGCATTATTTTCCCAACGGGAAAGCAGGACACTTGCGGCCTCAGATTTAAGTGAAAAACAGCGTTGTTGCCCGTGCCCTCTTCACAGTGGTAATGCCGAGTGATTGAACGGCAGGTTTCCTAGGCTAACAGACAGTTTCCTACTCGTTACAGAAGGCCTCCAGCAGCCCTTGTTCACATAACGGGAAAGCCAGACCTGTCCCGCAGGCTCAACGTAATGGCAGGGTTTCCACGCACGACTTGACGTGTACAAACGATTTCCATGAACCCTTAGGGAAAGCAGCGCATTAACGCTGGAATGCTTCTCCCAGGACTCCCTCTGCCCCACCATGTCCCTTTGGAGGAACACTGTGCACTCAATGACTCCCGTTGACCGATTGAGCACCGTTCGGCGACCCAGGTACCTCCGGATCATCTCTTGGAACGCAGTGTGAAAGGCAGCAAACTGTTGCCTTCGTTGGATAGAGAGATTGACAAGTCTTTCAACTGTGCCCCGACCCGAGTTCTGGAAAGTCTTCGGTGTGATGCCAGTGGCTCTCAGGGCTGACCCTGAGCTGCAATGTAACAAGCTCTGTGCTGACTGTTCATTCTCCACTTGCATACCTGCCATCTCTCCCTGTCCAGCAGAAACTTGACTTTATATGCCGTCCGGAAAATGAACGGTTTCCTCCTGAAGCCTGCTAGTCTTTTGGCAGTTTCAAGGACACCCAGATCTAGCTAGCGCCTTAAAACGCCTATGTCACTCGGACAGTGCTCATCTCCCTGCGCAAGATATTATTCTGAGAAGGTACCACAGTGCTTCTTGTGTCTCTTCTGGTGCTTGAGAAAGTACACGTACGTGGGGCTGCGTTCAACTTTGATGCCGGGACCTTAGGAGAAACGTTGGATTGTCTCAAGTTGAACGAAGAATCCTCGTAGCCTCAAAGGTGCCTAAACACAGCGTTCCGCTAGTCTTCCCTTGCATGCTGGAACGTGTCTCAAAGGAAAGGGTGCTATGCAAGAAAGAAGAAAGGTCTTTCCACTTCCTTGCCTGAGGCGTTCCAGAGCCCCCTTCGCATAAAGGGCAGACCACACTGGTCACGAAGATCCAAACAAGGTCCGGGAACGGCATCCACAGTGCCTGCAGGCATGCAGCATTTGCCCAGAAGCCTTAGTCAAAGCAGTGGCTTGATGCTAGGGTGCTGGTTCAGGACTCCTAGGACTCCTGGGTCCTCACCACCTCGCATGGAAAAAGACTGTGTACCCAATGTGTACCCAATTCTTAGGGGACCCAACCAAATACAGGTACCTGGGCCCTTCGGATCGTTTCTCTGCAAGAAGCATGAAAGGCGACACTCTGCTCCCTTCGCTGCCCGTCTAGACTGCCGAGCTTTCAAAAGTCCTCCCGAACACAGGCCTAGCAGGTCTTCGGTGTTATGCCAATGATCCCCACGGCTGAACCACTGCTGCTATGAAGAAACACTGTGTTTACGGTTCATGCTGGGAACACTTCCCTGCCGCCTCTCTCTCTCTCTCTCTCTCTCTCTTCCAAGCAGAAGGTTGACTTCAGAGGCAGCCTGACAAACGTACAATTTGCCCCTGAACGCTACCCTGGGTTTTGTAAGACACAAGGACAGTTTGGCCCATCCCCGGGAATTACGTCGTTGAGGCCATTCAGCCCACGCAGGACTACCCTGGTGCCAAAGTCTTATCAGCGAAGGTCCAGGGTGCTGCTTGAGTCTCTTTCTGTTGGTCAGAAACTACAAGTGCATATGCTGGGTTCAATTTTGATATTGGTTACCTAAAGCCAAGAGCATTATTTTCCCGGCGGGAGAGCTGAAAGTGCGGCCTCAAAGTGTCCTGAGAAACAGTGCAGTTCCTCATGTTCTCTTCACAAGTAGAATGGCTATGTGTGGGGAAAGGGAGTTTGCCTAGAGAAACACTCTGTTTACTACGCCGTGCAGGAGGCCTCTGGGCGCCCTCTATCCATCAACGGAACCCTCTACTGTTCCACAACGACCCAAGTGAGGTTCAGGTATTCCCTCCACGAATTGACGCGTGCAGAGGTTTTCCAGGAAACCTTAGGCGAGTAGTGCATTGAAGTTAGTATGCCTTTCCTAGGGTCCCCGCTGCCTCACCACGTCCCTTGGAAGAACACTGTGTACCGAATCTCTTCTTGGCCCCCTGAGCACCTTTCCGCTGTCAAAGTCCTCCAGATCACCTCTTTGAATGCAGAATGAGAAGCGACAAAGTCTCCTCTTTGCTGTAGAGCTAGATAGCCACGACATTCAAAAGTGCCCCTGAACAGTGGTGTAGAAGGTCCTAGATAGCTTGCCAGGGGCTCCCACTGCTGACGCTGAGGAGCCATGTGAGACACGGTGTGTAGTGTTCATTCTGGGTGTACTTACCTACCGGCTCTTCCTGGCAAGCTGTAACTCGACCTTTGATGCAGTCTGGAAAATGGACAGTTTCCCCCCCGAACACTGCTAGGCTTTTGGCAGGTTCAGGGAGCACCTAAATCTGATACCTAGCACCTTTAAGAGTTCATGCCATTCGCACAGCGCACAACCAACTCCCTGGCTGCAAAACTATTCAGAGAAGGTGCCACCGTCCTCCTGGGGTCCCCTTTGGTTCCTGAGAAACTATACGCACGTGGGCTGTGTGCAACTCTGAGACCGGGACCCTTAGAGAACTGTAGTACCTCCCAACGGGAAAGAAGGATCGTTCAGCGTGAAAACTGCCTAAAATACAGTGCTCTGTCAGTCCATTCTTGCATGCTGGAATGTCTTTGGAAGGAAAGTGGAATTTTCTTGAGAGCGGTGGTGGGTTTCCGCTTCCATTCCTGGGGCATCCCAGAGCCGCCTTTACACAGAAGGAACACGACACTGAGCGCCAAGCTGAAGGCAAGGTCCAGGAATTGCATCCACAAATGCCAGGCAGGCGTGCAGCATTTCCCAGGGAGCCCTACTCAAAGCAGTGGCTGAACGCTAGTGGGCTTTTCAGGACTCCTGGGACTCCCGCGCCCTCACAACATCTCACGGCAACACCATGTGTACCGGTTGTCACGTCTTAGGCGACCTACCGACGTACAGGCACCTAGGCCCTTCGCATCGTCTCTTGGAACGAAGAGTGAATTCAAGGCAAAACACTGCTCTCTTTGTTGCACCGTTGGCCCATCTTTCAAAAGTCCTCCCGAACACGGGTCTGGCAGGTCTTAGGTGGACCGCAAGCGGTCCCCGTTGCTGAACCAGGACGGCAATGAAAACGCCCCCTGCTCAGCGTTCGCACTGGGAACACGAAGCTGCCCTCGCTTTCCAAGCAGACCGTCGACTTTAGGCGCAGCCTGACAAACGGACTTGTTGCCCCTGCAACACTGCCTGAGCTCTGGTAGGGTAAAAGGACACTTTTTGGCCTCACCTAAGGAATTACGTCGGTCACGCCTTTCAGCTCCCTGTGTGCCGAAGTTTTATCAGGGAAGGTCCAGGGTGCTCCTTGAGTGTCTTTTCGCCGGTCAGAAGCTACACGTACGTGTGCTGCGTCAAGTCTGACCGAGGGGCCTAATGAGAAAAGCATTATTTTCCCAACGGGAAAGCAGGACACTTGCGGCCTCAGATTTAAGTGAAAAACAGCGTTGTTGCCCGTGCCCTCTTCACAGTGGTAATGCCGAGTGATTGAACGGCAGGTTTCCTAGGCTAACAGACAGTTTCCTACTCGTTACAGAAGGCCTCCAGCAGCCCTTGTTCACATAACGGGAAAGCCAGACCTGTCCCGCAGGCTCAACGTAATGGCAGGGTTTCCACGCACGACTTGACGTGTACAAACGATTTCCATGAACCCTTAGGGAAAGCAGCGCATTAACGCTGGAATGCTTCTCCCAGGACTCCCTCTGCCCCACCATGTCCCTTTGGAGGAACACTGTGCACTCAATGACTCCCGTTGACCGATTGAGCACCGTTCGGCGACCCAGGTACCTCCGGATCATCTCTTGGAACGCAGTGTGAAAGGCAGCAAACTGTTGCCTTCGTTGGATAGAGAGATTGACAAGTCTTTCAACTGTGCCCCGACCCGAGTTCTGGAAAGTCTTCGGTGTGATGCCAGTGGCTCTCAGGGCTGACCCTGAGCTGCAATGTAACAAGCTCTGTGCTGACTGTTCATTCTCCGCTTGCATACCTGCCACCTCTCCCTGTCCAGCAGAAACGACTTTACATGCCGTCCGGAAAATGAACGGTTTCCTCCTGAAGCCTGCTAGTCTTTTGGCAGTTTCAAGGACACCCAGATCTAGCTAGCGCCTTAAAACGCCTATGTCACTCGGACAGTGCTCATCTCCCTGCGCAAGATATTATTCTGAGAAGGTACCACAGTGCTTCTTGTGTCTCTTCTGGTGCTTGAGAAAGTACACGTACGTGGGGCTGCGTTCAACTTTGATGCCGGGACCTTAGGAGAAACGTTGGATTGTCTCAAGTTGAACGAAGAATCCTCGTAGCCTCAAAGGTGCCTAAACACAGCGTTCCGCTAGTCTTCCCTTGCATGCTGGAACGTGTCTCAAAGGAAAGGGTGCTATGCAAGAAAGAAGAAAGGTCTTTCCACTTCCTTGCCTGAGGCGTTCCAGAGCCCCCTTCGCATAAAGGGCAGACCACACTGGTCACGAAGATCCAAACAAGGTCCGGGAACGGCATCCACAGTGCCTGCAGGCATGCAGCATTTGCCCAGAAGCCTTAGTCAAAGCAGTGGCTTGATGCTAGGGTGCTGGTTCAGGACTCCTAGGACTCCTGGGTCCTCACCACCTCGCATGGAAAAAGACTGTGTACCCAATGTGTACCCAATTCTTAGGGGACCCAACCAAATACAGGTACCTGGGCCCTTCGGATCGTTTCTCTGCAAGAAGAATGAAAGGCGACACTCTGCTCCCTTCGCTGCCCGTCTAGACTGCTGAGCTTTCAAAAGTCCTCCCGAACACAGGCCTAGCAGGTCTTCGGTGTTATGCCAATGATCCCCACGGCTGAACCACTGCTGCTATGAAGAAACACTGTGTTTACGGTTCATGCTGGGAACACTTCCCTGCCGCCTCTCTCTCTCTCTCTCTTCCAAGCAGAAGGTTGACTTCAGAGGCAGCCTGACAAACGTACAATTTGCCCCTGAACGCTACCCTGGGTTTTGTAAGACACAAGGACAGTTTGGCCCATCCCCGGGAATTACGTCGTTGAGGCCATTCAGCCCACGCAGGACTACCCTGGTGCCAAAGTCTTATCAGCGAAGGTCCAGGGTGCTGCTTGAGTCTCTTTCTGTTGGTCAGAAACTACAAGTGCATATGCTGGGTTCAATTTTGATATTGGTTACCTAAAGCCAAGAGCATTATTTTCCCGGCGGGAGAGCTGAAAGTGCGGCCTCAAAGTGTCCTGAGAAACAGTGCAGTTCCTCATGTTCTCTTCACAAGTAGAATGGCTATGTGTGGGGAAAGGGAGTTTGCCTAGAGAAACACTCTGTTTACTACGCCGTGCAGGAGGCCTCTGGGCGCCCTCTATCCATCAACGGAACCCTCTACTGTTCCACAACGACCCAAGTGAGGTTCAGGTATTCCCTCCACGAATTGACGCGTGCAGAGGTTTTCCAGGAAACCTTAGGCGAGTAGTGCATTGAAGTTAGTATGCCTTTCCTAGGGTCCCCGCTGCCTCACCACGTCCCTTGGAAGAACACTGTGTACCGAATCTCTTCTTGGCCCCCTGAGCACCTTTCCGCTGTCAAAGTCCTCCAGATCACCTCTTTGAATGCAGACTGAGAAGCGACAAAGTCTCCTCTTTGCTGTAGAGCTAGATAGCCACGACATTCAAAAGTGCCCCTGAACAGAGGTGTAGAAGGTCCTAGGTGGCATGCCAGTGGCTCCCACTGCTGACGCTGAGGAGCCATGTGAGACACGGTGCGTAGCGTTCATTCTGGGTGTACTTACCTACCGGCTCTTCCTGGCAAGCTGTAACTCGACCTTTGATGCAGTCTGGAAAATGGACAGTTTCCCCCCCGAACACTGCTAGGCTTTTGGCAGGTTCAGGGAGCACCTAAATCTGATACCTAGCACCTTTAAGAGTTCATGCCATTCGCACAGCGCACAACCAACTCCCTGGCTGCAAAACTATTCAGAGAAGGTGCCACCGTCCTCCTGGGGTCGCTTTGGTTCCTGAGAAACTATACGCACGTGGGCTGTGTGCAACTCTGAGACCGGGACCCTTAGAGAACTGTAGTACCTCCCAACGGGAAAGAAGGATCGTTCAGCGTGAAAACTGCCTAAAATACAGTGCTCTGTCAATCCATTCTTGCATGCTGGAATGTCTTTGGAAGGAAAGTGGAATTTTCTTGAGAGCGGTGGTGGGTTTCCGCTTCCATTCCTGGGGCATCCCAGAGCCGCCTTTACACAGAAGGAACACGACACTGAGCGCCAAGCTGAAGGCAAGGTCCAGGAATTGCATCCACAAATGCCAGGCAGGCGTGCAGCATTTCCCAGGGAGCCCTACTCAAAGCAGTGGCTAAACGCTAGTGGGCTTTTCAGGACTCCTGGGACTCCCGCGCCCTCACCACATCTCACGGCAACACCATGTGTACCGGTTGTCACGTCTTAGGCGACCTACCGACGTACAGACACCTAGGCCCTTCGCATCATCTCTTGGAACGAAGAGTGAATTCAAGGCAAAACACTGCTCTCTTTGTTGCACCGTTGGCCCATCTTTCAAAAGTCCTCCCGAACACGGGTCTGGCAGGTCTTAGGTGGACCGCAAGCGGTCCCCGTTGCTGAACCAGGACGGCAATGAAAACACCCCCTGCTTAGCGTTCGCACTGGGAACACGAAGCTGCCCTCGCTTGCCAAGCAGACCGTCGACTTTAGGCGCAGCCTGACAAACGGACTTGTTGCCCCTGCAACACTGCCTGAGCTCTGGTAGGGTAAAAGGACACTTTTTGGCCTCACCTAAGGAATTACGTCGGTCACGCCTTTCAGCTCCCTGTGTGCCGAAGTTTTATCAGGGAAGGTCCAGGGTGCTCCTTGAGTGTCTTTTCGCCGGTCAGAAGCTACACGTACGTGTGCTGCATCAAGTCTGACCGAGGGGCCTAATGAGAAAAGCATTATTTTCCCAACGGGAAAGCAGGACACTTGCGGCCTCAGATTTAAGTGAAAAACAGCGTTGTTGCCCGTGCCCTCTTCACAGTGGTAATGCCGAGTGATTGAACGGCAGGTTTCCTAGGCTAACAGACAGTTTCCTACTCGTTACAGAAGGCCTCCAGCAGCCCTTGTTCACATAACGGGAAAGCCAGACCTGTCCCGCAGGCTCAACGTAATGGCAGGGTTTCCACGCACGACTTGACGTGTACAAACGATTTCCATGAACCCTTAGGGAAAGCAGCGCATTAACGCTGGAATGCTTCTCCCAGGACTCCCTCTGCCCCACCATGTCCCTTTGGAGGAACACTGTGCACTCAATGACTCCCGTTGACCGATTGAGCACCGTTCGGCGACCCAGGTACCTCCGGATCATCTCTTGGAACGCAGTGTGAAAGGCAGCAAACTGTTGCCTTCGTTGGATAGAGAGATTGACAAGTCTTTCAACTGTGCCCCGACCCGAGTTCTGGAAAGTCTTCGGTGTGATGCCAGTGGCTCTCAGGGCTGACCCTGAGCTGCAATGTAACAAGCTCTGTGCTGACTGTTCATTCTCCGCTTGCATACCTGCCACCTCTCCCTGTCCAGCAGAAACTTGACTTTACATGCCGTCCGGAAAATGAACGGTTTCCTCCTGAAGCCTGCTAGTCTTTTGGCAGTTTCAAGGACACCCAGATCTAGCTAGCGCCTTAAAACGCCTATGTCACTCGGACAGTGCTCATCTCCCTGCGCAAGATATTATTCTGAGAAGGTACCACAGTGCTTCTTGTGTCTCTTCTGGTGCTTGAGAAAGTACACGTACGTGGGGCTGCGTTCAACTTTGATGCCGGGACCTTAGGAGAAACGTTGGATTGTCTCAAGTTGAACGAAGAATCCTCGTAGCCTCAAAGGTGCCTAAACACAGCGTTCCGCTAGTCTTCCCTTGCATGCTGGAACGTGTCTCAAAGGAAAGGGTGCTATGCAAGAAAGAAGAAAGGTCTTTCCACTTCCTTGCCTGAGGCGTTCCAGAGCCCCCTTCGCATAAAGGGCAGACCACACTGGTCACGAAGATCCAAACAAGGTCCGGGAACGGCATCCACAGTGCCTGCAGGCATGCAGCATTTGCCCAGAAGCCTTAGTCAAAGCAGTGGCTTGATGCTAGGGTGCTGGTTCAGGACTCCTAGGACTCCTGGGTCCTCCCCACCTCGCATGGAAAAAGACTGTGTACCCAATGTGTACCCAATTCTTAGGGGACCCAACCAAATACAGGTACCTGGGCCCTTCGGATCGTTTCTCTGCAAGAAGCATGAAAGGCGACACTCTGCTCCCTTCGCTGCCCGTCTAGACTGCCGAGCTTTCAAAAGTCCTCCCGAACACAGGCCTAGCAGGTCTTCGGTGTTATGCCAATGATCCCCACGGCTGAACCACTGCTGCTATGAAGAAACACTGTGTTTACGGTTCATGCTGGGAACACTTCCCTGCCGCCTCTCTCTCTCTCTCTCGCTCTCTCTTCCAAGCAGAAGGTTGACTTCAGAGGCAGCCTGACAAACGTACAATTTGCCCCTGAACGCTACCCTGGGTTTTGTAAGACACAAGGACAGTTTGGCCCATCCCCGGGAATTACGTCGTTGAGGCCATTCAGCCCACGCAGGACTACCCTGGTGCCAAAGTCTTATCAGCGAAGGTCCAGGGTGCTGCTTGAGTCTCTTTCTGTTGGTCAGAAACTACAAGTGCATATGCTGGGTTCAATTTTGATATTGGTTACCTAAAGCCAAGAGCATTATTTTCCCGGCGGGAGAGCTGAAAGTGCGGCCTCAAAGTGTCCTGAGAAACAGTGCAGTTCCTCATGTTCTCTTCACAAGTAGAATGGCTATGTGTGGGGAAAGGGAGTTTGCCTAGAGAAACACTCTGTTTACTACGCCGTGCAGGAGGCCTCTGGGCGCCCTCTATCCATCAACGGAACCCTCTACTGTTCCACAACGACCCAAGTGAGGTTCAGGTATTCCCTCCACGAATTGACGCGTGCAGAGGTTTTCCAGGAAACCTTAGGCGAGTAGTGCATTGAAGTTAGTATGCCTTTCCTAGGGTCCCCGCTGCCTCACCACGTCCCTTGGAAGAACACTGTGTACCGAATCTCTTCTTGGCCCCCTGAGCACCTTTCCGCTGTCAAAGTCCTCCAGATCACCTCTTTGAATGCAGAATGAGAAGCGACAAAGTCTCCTCTTTGCTGTAGAGCTAGATAGCCACGACATTCAAAAGTGCCCCTGAACAGTGGTGTAGAAGGTCCTAGATAGCATGCCAGTGGCTCCCACTGCTGACGCTGAGGAGCCATGTGAGACACGGTGTGTAGTGTTCATTCTGGGTGTACTTACCTACCGGCTCTTCCTGGCAAGCTGTAACTCGACCTTTGATGCAGTCTGGAAAATGGACAGTTTCCCCCCCGAACACTGCTAGGCTTTTGGCAGGTTCAGGGAGCACCTAAATCTGATACCTAGCACCTTTAAGAGTTCATGCCATTCGCACAGCGCACAACCAACTCCCTGGCTGCAAAACTATTCAGAGAAGGTGCCACCGTCCTCCTGGGGTCCCCTTTGGTTCCTGAGAAACTATACGCACGTGGGCTGTGTGCAACTCTGAGACCGGGACCCTTAGAGAACTGTAGTACCTCCCAACGGGAAAGAAGGATCGTTCAGCGTGAAAACTGCCTAAAATACAGTGCTCTGTCAGTCCATTCTTGCATGCTGGAATGTCTTTGGAAGGAAAGTGGAATTTTCTTGAGAGCGGTGGTGGGTTTCCGCTTCCATTCCTGGGGCATCCCAGAGCCGCCTTTACACAGAAGGAACACGACACTGAGCGCCAAGCTGAAGGCAAGGTCCAGGAATTGCATCCACAAATGCCAGGCAGGCGTGCAGCATTTCCCAGGGAGCCCTACTCAAAGCAGTGGCTGAACGCTAGTGGGCTTTTCAGGACTCCTGGGACTCCCGCGCCCTCACCACATCTCACGGCAACACCATGTGTACCGGTTGTCACGTCTTAGGCGACCTACCGACGTACAGGCACCTAGGCCCTTCGCATCGTCTCTTGGAACGAAGAGTGAATTCAAGGCAAAACACTGCTCTCTTTGTTGCACCGTTGGTCCATCTTTCAAAAGTCCTCCCGAACACGGGTCTGGCAGGTCTTAGGTGGACCGCAAGCGGTCCCCGTTGCTGAACCAGGACGGCAATGAAAACACCCCCTGCTTAGCGTTCGCACTGGGAACACGAAGCTGCCCTCGCTTGCCAAGCAGACCGTCGACTTTAGGCGCAGCCTGACAAACGGACTTGTTGCCCCTGCAACACTGCCTGAGCTCTGGTAGGAAAAAAGGACACTTTTTGGCCTCACCTAAGGAATTACGTCGGTCACGCCTTTCAGCTCCCTGTGTGCCGAAGTTTTATCAGGGAAGGTCCAGGGTGCTCCTTGAGTGTCTTTTCGCCGGTCAGAAGCTACACGTACGTGTGCTGCGTCAAGTCTGACCGAGGGGCCTAATGAGAAAAGCATTATTTTCCCAACGGGAAAGCAGGACACTTGCGGCCTCAGATTTAAGTGAAAAACAGCGTTGTTGCCCGTGCCCTCTTCACAGTGGTAATGCCGAGTGATTGAACGGCAGGTTTCCTAGGCTAACAGACAGTTTCCTACTCGTTACAGAAGGCCTCCAGCAGCCCTTGTTCACATAACGGGAAAGCCAGACCTGTCCCGCAGGCTCAACGTAATGGCAGGGTTTCCACGCACGACTTGACGTGTACAAACGATTTCCATGAACCCTTAGGGAAAGCAGCGCATTAACGCTGGAATGCTTCTCCCAGGACTCCCTCTGCCCCACCATGTCCCTTTGGAGGAACACTGTGCACTCAATGACTCCCGTTGACCGATTGAGCACCGTTCGGCGACCCAGGTACCTCCGGATCATCTCTTGGAACGCAGTGTGAAAGGCAGCAAACTGTTGCCTTCGTTGGATAGAGAGATTGACAAGTCTTTCAACTGTGCCCCGACCCGAGTTCTGGAAAGTCTTCGGTGTGATGCCAGTGGCTCTCAGGGCTGACCCTGAGCTGCAATGTAACAAGCTCTGTGCTGACTGTTCATTCTCCACTTGCATACCTGCCATCTCTCCCTGTCCAGCAGAAACTTGACTTTATATGCCGTCCGGAAAATGAACGGTTTCCTCCTGAAGCCTGCTAGTCTTTTGGCAGTTTCAAGGACACCCAGATCTAGCTAGCGCCTTAAAACGCCTATGTCACTCGGACAGTGCTCATCTCCCTGCGCAAGATATTATTCTGAGAAGGTACCACAGTGCTTCTTGTGTCTCTTCTGGTGCTTGAGAAAGTACACGTACGTGGGGCTGCGTTCAACTTTGATGCCGGGACCTTAGGAGAAACGTTGGATTGTCTCAAGTTGAACGAAGAATCCTCGTAGCCTCAAAGGTGCCTAAACACAGCGTTCCGCTAGTCTTCCCTTGCATGCTGGAACGTGTCTCAAAGGAAAGGGTGCTATGCAAGAAAGAAGAAAGGTCTTTCCACTTCCTTGCCTGAGGCGTTCCAGAGCCCCCTTCGCATAAAGGGCAGACCACACTGGTCACGAAGATCCAAACAAGGTCCGGGAACGGCATCCACAGTGCCTGCAGGCATGCAGCATTTGCCCAGAAGCCTTAGTCAAAGCAGTGGCTTGATGCTAGGGTGCTGGTTCAGGACTCCTAGGACTCCTGGGTCCTCACCACCTCGCATGGAAAAAGACTGTGTACCCAATGTGTACCCAATTCTTAGGGGACCCAACCAAATACAGGTACCTGGGCCCTTCGGATCGTTTCTCTGCAAGAAGCATGAAAGGCGACACTCTGCTCCCTTCGCTGCCCGTCTAGACTGCCGAGCTTTCAAAAGTCCTCCCGAACACAGGCCTAGCAGGTCTTCGGTGTTATGCCAATGATCCCCACGGCTGAACCACTGCTGCTATGAAGAAACACTGTGTTTACGGTTCATGCTGGGAACACTTCCCTGCCGCCTCTCTCTCTCTCTCTCTCTCTCTCTTCCAAGCAGAAGGTTGACTTCAGAGGCAGCCTGACAAACGTACAATTTGCCCCTGAACGCTACCCTGGGTTTTGTAAGACACAAGGACAGTTTGGCCCATCCCCGGGAATTACGTCGTTGAGGCCATTCAGCCCACGCAGGACTACCCTGGTGCCAAAGTCTTATCAGCGAAGGTCCAGGGTGCTGCTTGAGTCTCTTTCTGTTGGTCAGAAACTACAAGTGCATATGCTGGGTTCAATTTTGATATTGGTTACCTAAAGCCAAGAGCATTATTTTCCCGGCGGGAGAGCTGAAAGTGCGGCCTCAAAGTGTCCTGAGAAACAGTGCAGTTCCTCATGTTCTCTTCACAAGTAGAATGGCTATGTGTGGGGAAAGGGAGTTTGCCTAGAGAAACACTCTGTTTACTACGCCGTGCAGGAGGCCTCTGGGCGCCCTCTATCCATCAACGGAACCCTCTACTGTTCCACAACGACCCAAGTGAGGTTCAGGTATTCCCTCCACGAATTGACGCGTGCAGAGGTTTTCCAGGAAACCTTAGGCGAGTAGTGCATTGAAGTTAGTATGCCTTTCCTAGGGTCCCCGCTGCCTCACCACGTCCCTTGGAAGAACACTGTGTACCGAATCTCTTCTTGGCCCCCTGAGCACCTTTCCGCTGTCAAAGTCCTCCAGATCACCTCTTTGAATGCAGAATGAGAAGCGACAAAGTCTCCTCTTTGCTGTAGAGCTAGATAGCCACGACATTCAAAAGTGCCCCTGAACAGTGGTGTAGAAGGTCCTAGATAGCATGCCAGTGGCTCCCACTGCTGACGCTGAGGAGCCATGTGAGACACGGTGTGTAGTGTTCATTCTGGGTGTACTTACCTACCGGCTCTTCCTGGCAAGCTGTAACTCGACCTTTGATGCAGTCTGGAAAATGGACAGTTTCCCCCCCGAACACTGCTAGGCTTTTGGCAGGTTCAGGGAGCACCTAAATCTGATACCTAGCACCTTTAAGAGTTCATGCCATTCGCACAGCGCACAACCAACTCCCTGGCTGCAAAACTATTCAGAGAAGGTGCCACCGTCCTCCTGGGGTCCCCTTTGGTTCCTGAGAAACTATACGCACGTGGGCTGTGTGCAACTCTGAGACCGGGACCCTTAGAGAACTGTAGTACCTCCCAACGGGAAAGAAGGATCGTTCAGCGTGAAAACTGCCTAAAATACAGTGCTCTGTCAGTCCATTCTTGCATGCTGGAATGTCTTTGGAAGGAAAGTGGAATTTTCTTGAGAGCGGTGGTGGGTTTCCGCTTCCATTCCTGGGGCATCCCAGAGCCGCCTTTACACAGAAGGAACACGACACTGAGCGCCAAGCTGAAGGCAAGGTCCAGGAATTGCATCCACAAATGCCAGGCAGGCGTGCAGCATTTCCCAGGGAGCCCTACTCAAAGCAGTGGCTGAACGCTAGTGGGCTTTTCAGGACTCCTGGGACTCCCGCGCCCTCACCACATCTCACGGCAACACCATGTGTACCGGTTGTCACGTCTTAGGCGACCTACCGACGTACAGGCACCTAGGCCCTTCGCATCGTCTCTTGGAACGAAGAGTGAATTCAAGGCAAAACACTGCTCTCTTTGTTGCACCGTTGGTCCATCTTTCAAAAGTCCTCCCGAACACGGGTCTGGCAGGTCTTAGGTGGACCGCAAGCGGTCCCCGTTGCTGAACCAGGACGGCAATGAAAACACCCCCTGCTTAGCGTTCGCACTGGGAACACGAAGCTGCCCTCGCTTGCCAAGCAGACCGTCGACTTTAGGCGCAGCCTGACAAACGGACTTGTTGCCCCTGCAACACTGCCTGAGCTCTGGTAGGAAAAAAGGACACTTTTTGGCCTCACCTAAGGAATTACGTCGGTCACGCCTTTCAGCTCCCTGTGTGCCGAAGTTTTATCAGGGAAGGTCCAGGGTGCTCCTTGAGTGTCTTTTCGCCGGTCAGAAGCTACACGTACGTGTGCTGCGTCAAGTCTGACCGAGGGGCCTAATGAGAAAAGCATTATTTTCCCAACGGGAAAGCAGGACACTTGCGGCCTCAGATTTAAGTGAAAAACAGCGTTGTTGCCCGTGCCCTCTTCACAGTGGTAATGCCGAGTGATTGAACGGCAGGTTTCCTAGGCTAACAGACAGTTTCCTACTCGTTACAGAAGGCCTCCAGCAGCCCTTGTTCACATAACGGGAAAGCCAGACCTGTCCCGCAGGCTCAACGTAATGGCAGGGTTTCCACGCACGACTTGACGTGTACAAACGATTTCCATGAACCCTTAGGGAAAGCAGCGCATTAACGCTGGAATGCTTCTCCCAGGACTCCCTCTGCCCCACCATGTCCCTTTGGAGGAACACTGTGCACTCAATGACTCCCGTTGACCGATTGAGCACCGTTCGGCGACCCAGGTACCTCCGGATCATCTCTTGGAACGCAGTGTGAAAGGCAGCAAACTGTTGCCTTCGTTGGATAGAGAGATTGACAAGTCTTTCAACTGTGCCCCGACCCGAGTTCTGGAAAGTCTTCGGTGTGATGCCAGTGGCTCTCAGGGCTGACCCTGAGCTGCAATGTAACAAGCTCTGTGCTGACTGTTCATTCTCCACTTGCATACCTGCCATCTCTCCCTGTCCAGCAGAAACTTGACTTTATATGCCGTCCGGAAAATGAACGGTTTCCTCCTGAAGCCTGCTAGTCTTTTGGCAGTTTCAAGGACACCCAGATCTAGCTAGCGCCTTAAAACGCCTATGTCACTCGGACAGTGCTCATCTCCCTGCGCAAGATATTATTCTGAGAAGGTACCACAGTGCTTCTTGTGTCTCTTCTGGTGCTTGAGAAAGTACACGTACGTGGGGCTGCGTTCAACTTTGATGCCGGGACCTTAGGAGAAACGTTGGATTGTCTCAAGTTGAACGAAGAATCCTCGTAGCCTCAAAGGTGCCTAAACACAGCGTTCCGCTAGTCTTCCCTTGCATGCTGGAACGTGTCTCAAAGGAAAGGGTGCTATGCAAGAAAGAAGAAAGGTCTTTCCACTTCCTTGCCTGAGGCGTTCCAGAGCCCCCTTCGCATAAAGGGCAGACCACACTGGTCACGAAGATCCAAACAAGGTCCGGGAACGGCATCCACAGTGCCTGCAGGCATGCAGCATTTGCCCAGAAGCCTTAGTCAAAGCAGTGGCTTGATGCTAGGGTGCTGGTTCAGGACTCCTAGGACTCCTGGGTCCTCACCACCTCGCATGGAAAAAGACTGTGTACCCAATGTGTACCCAATTCTTAGGGGACCCAACCAAATACAGGTACCTGGGCCCTTCGGATCGTTTCTCTGCAAGAAGCATGAAAGGCGACACTCTGCTCCCTTCGCTGCCCGTCTAGACTGCCGAGCTTTCAAAAGTCCTCCCGAACACAGGCCTAGCAGGTCTTCGGTGTTATGCCAATGATCCCCACGGCTGAACCACTGCTGCTATGAAGAAACACTGTGTTTACGGTTCATGCTGGGAACACTTCCCTGCCGCCTCTCTCTCTCTCTCTCTCTCTCTCTTCCAAGCAGAAGGTTGACTTCAGAGGCAGCCTGACAAACGTACAATTTGCCCCTGAACGCTACCCTGGGTTTTGTAAGACACAAGGACAGTTTGGCCCATCCCCGGGAATTACGTCGTTGAGGCCATTCAGCCCACGCAGGACTACCCTGGTGCCAAAGTCTTATCAGCGAAGGTCCAGGGTGCTGCTTGAGTCTCTTTCTGTTGGTCAGAAACTACAAGTGCATATGCTGGGTTCAATTTTGATATTGGTTACCTAAAGCCAAGAGCATTATTTTCCCGGCGGGAGAGCTGAAAGTGCGGCCTCAAAGTGTCCTGAGAAACAGTGCAGTTCCTCATGTTCTCTTCACAAGTAGAATGGCTATGTGTGGGGAAAGGGAGTTTGCCTAGAGAAACACTCTGTTTACTACGCCGTGCAGGAGGCCTCTGGGCGCCCTCTATCCATCAACGGAACCCTCTACTGTTCCACAACGACCCAAGTGAGGTTCAGGTATTCCCTCCACGAATTGACGCGTGCAGAGGTTTTCCAGGAAACCTTAGGCGAGTAGTGCATTGAAGTTAGTATGCCTTTCCTAGGGTCCCCGCTGCCTCACCACGTCCCTTGGAAGAACACTGTGTACCGAATCTCTTCTTGGCCCCCTGAGCACCTTTCCGCTGTCAAAGTCCTCCAGATCACCTCTTTGAATGCAGAATGAGAAGCGACAAAGTCTCCTCTTTGCTGTAGAGCTAGATAGCCACGACATTCAAAAGTGCCCCTGAACAGTGGTGTAGAAGGTCCTAGATAGCATGCCAGTGGCTCCCACTGCTGACGCTGAGGAGCCATGTGAGACACGGTGCGTAGCGTTCATTCTGGGTGTACTTACCTACCGGCTCTTCCTGGCAAGCTGTAACTCGACCTTTGATGCAGTCTGGAAAATGGACAGTTTCCCCCCCGAACACTGCTAGGCTTTTGGCAGGTTCAGGGAGCACCTAAATCTGATACCTAGCACCTTTAAGAGTTCATGCCATTCGCACAGCGCACAACCAACTCCCTGGCTGCAAAACTATTCAGAGAAGGTGCCACCGTCCTCCTGGGGTCCCCTTTGGTTCCTGAGAAACTATACGCACGTGGGCTGTGTGCAACTCTGAGACCGGGACCCTTAGAGAACTGTAGTACCTCCCAACGGGAAAGAAGGATCGTTCAGCGTGAAAACTGCCTAAAATACAGTGCTCTGTCAGTCCATTCTTGCATGCTGGAATGTCTTTGGAAGGAAAGTGGAATTTTCTTGAGAGCGGTGGTGGGTTTCCGCTTCCATTCCTGGGGCATCCCAGAGCCGCCTTTACACAGAAGGAACACGACACTGAGCGCCAAGCTGAAGGCAAGGTCCAGGAATTGCATCCACAAATGCCAGGCAGGCGTGCAGCATTTCCCAGGGAGCCCTACTCAAAGCAGTGGCTGAACGCTAGTGGGCTTTTCAGGACTCCTGGGACTCCCGCGCCCTCACAACATCTCACGGCAACACCATGTGTACCGGTTGTCACGTCTTAGGCGACCTACCGACGTACAGGCACCTAGGCCCTTCGCATCGTCTCTTGGAACGAAGAGTGAATTCAAGGCAAAACACTGCTCTCTTTGTTGCACCGTTGGTCCATCTTTCAAAAGTCCTCCCGAACACGGGTCTGGCAGGTCTTAGGTGGACCGCAAGCGGTCCCCGTTGCTGAACCAGGACGGCAATGAAAACGCCCCCTGCTCAGCGTTCGCACTGGGAACACGAAGCTGCCCTCGCTTTCCAAGCAGACCGTCGACTTTAGGCGCAGCCTGACAAACGGACTTGTTGCCCCTGCAACACTGCCTGAGCTCTGGTAGGGTAAAAGGACACTTTTTGGCCTCACCTAAGGAATTACGTCGGTCACGCCTTTCAGCTCCCTGTGTGCCGAAGTTTTATCAGGGAAGGTCCAGGGTGCTCCTTGAGTGTCTTTTCGCCGGTCAGAAGCTACACGTACGTGTGCTGCGTCAAGTCTGACCGAGGGGCCTAATGAGAAAAGCATTATTTTCCCAACGGGAAAGCAGGACACTTGCGGCCTCAGATTTAAGTGAAAAACAGCGTTGTTGCCCGTGCCCTCTTCACAGTGGTAATGCCGAGTGATTGAACGGCAGGTTTCCTAGGCTAACAGACAGTTTCCTACTCGTTACAGAAGGCCTCCAGCAGCCCTTGTTCACATAACGGGAAAGCCAGACCTGTCCCGCAGGCTCAACGTAATGGCAGGGTTTCCACGCACGACTTGACGTGTACAAACGATTTCCATGAACCCTTAGGGAAAGCAGCGCATTAACGCTGGAATGCTTCTCCCAGGACTCCCTCTGCCCCACCATGTCCCTTTGGAGGAACACTGTGCACTCAATGACTCCCGTTGACCGATTGAGCACCGTTCGGCGACCCAGGTACCTCCGGATCATCTCTTGGAACGCAGTGTGAAAGGCAGCAAACTGTTGCCTTCGTTGGATAGAGAGATTGACAAGTCTTTCAACTGTGCCCCGACCCGAGTTCTGGAAAGTCTTCGGTGTGATGCCAGTGGCTCTCAGGGCTGACCCTGAGCTGCAATGTAACAAGCTCTGTGCTGACTGTTCATTCTCCACTTGCATACCTGCCACCTCTCCCTGTCCAGCAGAAACTTGACTTTATATGCCGTCCGGAAAATGAACGGTTTCCTCCTGAAGCCTGCTAGTCTTTTGGCAGTTTCAAGGACACCCAGATCTAGCTAGCGCCTTAAAACGCCTATGTCACTCGGACAGTGCTCATCTCCCTGCGCAAGATATTATTCTGAGAAGGTACCACAGTGCTTCTTGTGTCTCTTCTGGTGCTTGAGAAAGTACACGTACGTGGGGCTGCGTTCAACTTTGATGCCGGGACCTTAGGAGAAACGTTGGATTGTCTCAAGTTGAACGAAGAATCCTCGTAGCCTCAAAGGTGCCTAAACACAGCGTTCCGCTAGTCTTCCCTTGCATGCTGGAACGTGTCTCAAAGGAAAGGGTGCTATGCAAGAAAGAAGAAAGGTCTTTCCACTTCCTTGCCTGAGGCGTTCCAGAGCCCCCTTCGCATAAAGGGCAGACCACACTGGTCACGAAGATCCAAACAAGGTCCGGGAACGGCATCCACAGTGCCTGCAGGCATGCAGCATTTGCCCAGAAGCCTTAGTCAAAGCAGTGGCTTGACGCTAGGGTGCTGGTTCAGGACTCCTAGGACTCCTGGGTCCTCCCCACCTCGCATGGAAAAAGACTGTGTACCCAATGTGTACCCAATTCTTAGGGGACCCAACCAAATACAGGTACCTGGGCCCTTCGGATCGTTTCTCTGCAAGAAGCATGAAAGGCGACACTCTGCTCCCTTCGCTGCCCGTCTAGACTGCCGAGCTTTCAAAAGTCCTCCCGAACACAGGCCTAGCAGGTCTTCGGTGTTATGCCAATGATCCCCACGGCTGAACCACTGCTGCTATGAAGAAACACTGTGTTTACGGTTCATGCTGGGAACACTTCCCTGCCGCCTCTCTCTCTCTCTCTCTCTCTCTCTTCCAAGCAGAAGGTTGACTTCAGAGGCAGCCTGACAAACGTACAATTTGCCCCTGAACGCTACCCTGGGTTTTGTAAGACACAAGGACAGTTTGGCCCATCCCCGGGAATTACGTCGTTGAGGCCATTCAGCCCACGCAGGACTACCCTGGTGCCAAAGTCTTATCAGCGAAGGTCCAGGGTGCTGCTTGAGTCTCTTTCTGTTGGTCAGAAACTACAAGTGCATATGCTGGGTTCAATTTTGATATTGGTTACCTAAAGCCAAGAGCATTATTTTCCCGGCGGGAGAGCTGAAAGTGCGGCCTCAAAGTGTCCTGAGAAACAGTGCAGTTCCTCATGTTCTCTTCACAAGTAGAATGGCTATGTGTGGGGAAAGGGAGTTTGCCTAGAGAAACACTCTGTTTACTACGCCGTGCAGGAGGCCTCTGGGCGCCCTCTATCCATCAACGGAACCCTCTACTGTTCCACAACGACCCAAGTGAGGTTCAGGTATTCCCTCCACGAATTGACGCGTGCAGAGGTTTTCCAGGAAACCTTAGGCGAGTAGTGCATTGAAGTTAGTATGCCTTTCCTAGGGTCCCCGCTGCCTCACCACGTCCCTTGGAAGAACACTGTGTACCGAATCTCTTCTTGGCCCCCTGAGCACCTTTCCGCTGTCAAAGTCCTCCAGATCACCTCTTTGAATGCAGAATGAGAAGCGACAAAGTCTCCTCTTTGCTGTAGAGCTAGATAGCCACGACATTCAAAAGTGCCCCTGAACAGTGGTGTAGAAGGTCCTAGATAGCATGCCAGTGGCTCCCACTGCTGACGCTGAGGAGCCATGTGAGACACGGTGTGTAGTGTTCATTCTGGGTGTACTTACCTACCGGCTCTTCCTGGCAAGCTGTAACTCGACCTTTGATGCAGTCTGGAAAATGGACAGTTTCCCCCCCGAACACTGCTAGGCTTTTGGCAGGTTCAGGGAGCACCTAAATCTGATACCTAGCACCTTTAAGAGTTCATGCCATTCGCACAGCGCACAACCAACTCCCTGGCTGCAAAACTATTCAGAGAAGGTGCCACCGTCCTCCTGGGGTCCCCTTTGGTTCCTGAGAAACTATACGCACGTGGGCTGTGTGCAACTCTGAGACCGGGACCCTTAGAGAACTGTAGTACCTCCCAACGGGAAAGAAGGATCGTTCAGCGTGAAAACTGCCTAAAATACAGTGCTCTGTCAGTCCATTCTTGCATGCTGGAATGTCTTTGGAAGGAAAGTGGAATTTTCTTGAGAGCGGTGGTGGGTTTCCGCTTCCATTCCTGGGGCATCCCAGAGCCGTCTTTACACAGAAGGAACACGACACTGAGCGCCAAGCTGAAGGCAAGGTCCAGGAATTGCATCCACAAATGCCAGGCAGGCGTGCAGCATTTCCCAGGGAGCCCTACTCAAAGCAGTGGCTGAACGCTAGTGGGCTTTTCAGGACTCCTGGGACTCCCGCGCCCTCACCACATCTCACGGCAACACCATGTGTACCGGTTGTCACGTCTTAGGCGACCTACCGACGTACAGGCACCTAGGCCCTTCGCATCGTCTCTTGGAACGAAGAGTGAATTCAAGGCAAAACACTGCTCTCTTTGTTGCACCGTTGGCCCATCTTTCAAAAGTCCTCCCGAACACGGGTCTGGCAGGTCTTAGGTGGACCGCAAGCGGTCCCCGTTGCTGAACCAGGACGGCAATGAAAACGCCCCCTGCTCAGCGTTCGCACTGGGAACACGAAGCTGCCCTCGCTTTCCAAGCAGACCGTCGACTTTAGGCGCAGCCTGACAAACGGACTTGTTGCCCCTGCAACACTGCCTGAGCTCTGGTAGGGTAAAAGGACACTTTTTGGCCTCACCTAAGGAATTACGTCGGTCACGCCTTTCAGCTCCCTGTGTGCCGAAGTTTTATCAGGGAAGGTCCAGGGTGCTCCTTGAGTGTCTTTTCGCCGGTCAGAAGCTACACGTACGTGTGCTGCGTCAAGTCTGACCGAGGGGCCTAATGAGAAAAGCATTATTTTCCCAACGGGAAAGCAGGACACTTGCGGCCTCAGATTTAAGTGAAAAACAGCGTTGTTGCCCGTGCCCTCTTCACAGTGGTAATGCCGAGTGATTGAACGGCAGGTTTCCTAGGCTAACAGACAGTTTCCTACTCGTTACAGAAGGCCTCCAGCAGCCCTTGTTCACATAACGGGAAAGCCAGACCTGTCCCGCAGGCTCAACGTAATGGCAGGGTTTCCACGCACGACTTGACGTGTACAAACGATTTCCATGAACCCTTAGGGAAAGCAGCGCATTAACGCTGGAATGCTTCTCCCAGGACTCCCTCTGCCCCACCATGTCCCTTTGGAGGAACACTGTGCACTCAATGACTCCCGTTGACCGATTGAGCACCGTTCGGCGACCCAGGTACCTCCGGATCATCTCTTGGAACGCAGTGTGAAAGGCAGCAAACTGTTGCCTTCGTTGGATAGAGAGATTGACAAGTCTTTCAACTGTGCCCCGACCCGAGTTCTGGAAAGTCTTCGGTGTGATGCCAGTGGCTCTCAGGGCTGACCCTGAGCTGCAATGTAACAAGCTCTGTGCTGACTGTTCATTCTCCGCTTGCATACCTGCCACCTCTCCCTGTCCAGCAGAAACGACTTTACATGCCGTCCGGAAAATGAACGGTTTCCTCCTGAAGCCTGCTAGTCTTTTGGCAGTTTCAAGGACACCCAGATCTAGCTAGCGCCTTAAAACGCCTATGTCACTCGGACAGTGCTCATCTCCCTGCGCAAGATATTATTCTGAGAAGGTACCACAGTGCTTCTTGTGTCTCTTCTGGTGCTTGAGAAAGTACACGTACGTGGGGCTGCGTTCAACTTTGATGCCGGGACCTTAGGAGAAACGTTGGATTGTCTCAAGTTGAACGAAGAATCCTCGTAGCCTCAAAGGTGCCTAAACACAGCGTTCCGCTAGTCTTCCCTTGCATGCTGGAACGTGTCTCAAAGGAAAGGGTGCTATGCAAGAAAGAAGAAAGGTCTTTCCACTTCCTTGCCTGAGGCGTTCCAGAGCCCCCTTCGCATAAAGGGCAGACCACACTGGTCACGAAGATCCAAACAAGGTCCGGGAACGGCATCCACAGTGCCTGCAGGCATGCAGCATTTGCCCAGAAGCCTTAGTCAAAGCAGTGGCTTGACGCTAGGGTGCTGGTTCAGGACTCCTAGGACTCCTGGGTCCTCACCACCTCGCATGGAAAAAGACTGTGTACCCAATGTGTACCCAATTCTTAGGGGACCCAACCAAATACAGGTACCTGGGCCCTTCGGATCGTTTCTCTGCAAGAAGCATGAAAGGCGACACTCTGCTCCCTTCGCTGCCCGTCTAGACTGCCGAGCTTTCAAAAGTCCTCCCGAACACAGGCCTAGCAGGTCTTCGGTGTTATGCCAATGATCCCCACGGCTGAACCACTGCTGCTATGAAGAAACACTGTGTTTACGGTTCATGCTGGGAACACTTCCCTGCCGCCTCTCTCTCTCTCTCTCGCTCTCTCTTCCAAGCAGAAGGTTGACTTCAGAGGCAGCCTGACAAACGTACAATTTGCCCCTGAACGCTACCCTGGGTTTTGTAAGACACAAGGACAGTTTGGCCCATCCCCGGGAATTACGTCGTTGAGGCCATTCAGCCCACGCAGGACTACCCTGGTGCCAAAGTCTTATCAGCGAAGGTCCAGGGTGCTGCTTGAGTCTCTTTCTGTTGGTCAGAAACTACAAGTGCATATGCTGGGTTCAATTTTGATATTGGTTACCTAAAGCCAAGAGCATTATTTTCCCGGCGGGAGAGCTGAAAGTGCGGCCTCAAAGTGTCCTGAGAAACAGTGCAGTTCCTCATGTTCTCTTCACAAGTAGAATGGCTATGTGTGGGGAAAGGGAGTTTGCCTAGAGAAACACTCTGTTTACTACGCCGTGCAGGAGGCCTCTGGGCGCCCTCTATCCATCAACGGAACCCTCTACTGTTCCACAACGACCCAAGTGAGGTTCAGGTATTCCCTCCACGAATTGACGCGTGCAGAGGTTTTCCAGGAAACCTTAGGCGAGTAGTGCATTGAAGTTAGTATGCCTTTCCTAGGGTCCCCGCTGCCTCACCACGTCCCTTGGAAGAACACTGTGTACCGAATCTCTTCTTGGCCCCCTGAGCACCTTTCCGCTGTCAAAGTCCTCCAGATCACCTCTTTGAATGCAGAATGAGAAGCGACAAAGTCTCCTCTTTGCTGTAGAGCTAGATAGCCACGACATTCAAAAGTGCCCCTGAACAGTGGTGTAGAAGGTCCTAGATAGCATGCCAGTGGCTCCCACTGCTGACGCTGAGGAGCCATGTGAGACACGGTGTGTAGTGTTCATTCTGGGTGTACTTACCTACCGGCTCTTCCTGGCAAGCTGTAACTCGACCTTTGATGCAGTCTGGAAAATGGGCAGTTTCCCCCCCGAACACTGCTAGGCTTTTGGCAGGTTCAGGGAGCACCTAAATCTGATACCTAGCACCTTTAAGAGTTCATGCCATTCACACAGCGCACAACCAACTCCCTGGCTGCAAAACTATTCAGAGAAGGTGCCACCGTCCTCCTGGGGTCCCCTTTGGTTCCTGAGAAACTATACGCACGTGGGCTGTGTGCAACTCTGAGACCGGGACCCTTAGAGAACTGTAGTACCTCCCAACGGGAAAGAAGGATCGTTCAGCGTGAAAACTGCCTAAAATACAGTGCTCTGTCAGTCCATTCTTGCATGCTGGAATGTCTTTGGAAGGAAAGTGGAATTTTCTTGAGAGCGGTGGTGGGTTTCCGCTTCCATTCCTGGGGCATCCCAGAGCCGCCTTTACACAGAAGGAACACGACACTGAGCGCCAAGCTGAAGGCAAGGTCCAGGAATTGCATCCACAAATGCCAGGCAGGCGTGCAGCATTTCCCAGGGAGCCCTACTCAAAGCAGTGGCTGAACGCTAGTGGGCTTTTCAGGACTCCTGGGACTCCCGCGCCCTCACCACATCTCACGGCAACACCATGTGTACCGGTTGTCACGTCTTAGGCGACCTACCGACGTACAGGCACCTAGGCCCTTCGCATCGTCTCTTGGAACGAAGAGTGAATTCAAGGCAAAACACTGCTCTCTTTGTTGCACCGTTGGTCCATCTTTCAAAAGTCCTCCCGAACACGGGTCTGGCAGGTCTTAGGTGGACCGCAAGCGGTCCCCGTTGCTGAACCAGGACGGCAATGAAAACACCCCCTGCTTAGCGTTCGCACTGGGAACACGAAGCTGCCCTCGCTTGCCAAGCAGACCGTCGACTTTAGGCGCAGCCTGACAAACGGACTTGTTGCCCCTGCAACACTGCCTGAGCTCTGGTAGGAAAAAAGGACACTTTTTGGCCTCACCTAAGGAATTACGTCGGTCACGCCTTTCAGCTCCCTGTGTGCCGAAGTTTTATCAGGGAAGGTCCAGGGTGCTCCTTGAGTGTCTTTTCGCCGGTCAGAAGCTACACGTACGTGTGCTGCGTCAAGTCTGACCGAGGGGCCTAATGAGAAAAGCATTATTTTCCCAACGGGAAAGCAGGACACTTGCGGCCTCAGATTTAAGTGAAAAACAGCGTTGTTGCCCGTGCCCTCTTCACAGTGGTAATGCCGAGTGATTGAACGGCAGGTTTCCTAGGCTAACAGACAGTTTCCTACTCGTTACAGAAGGCCTCCAGCAGCCCTTGTTCACATAACGGGAAAGCCAGACCTGTCCCGCAGGCTCAACGTAATGGCAGGGTTTCCACGCACGACTTGACGTGTACAAACGATTTCCATGAACCCTTAGGGAAAGCAGCGCATTAACGCTGGAATGCTTCTCCCAGGACTCCCTCTGCCCCACCATGTCCCTTTGGAGGAACACTGTGCACTCAATGACTCCCGTTGACCGATTGAGCACCGTTCGGCGACCCAGGTACCTCCGGATCATCTCTTGGAACGCAGTGTGAAAGGCAGCAAACTGTTGCCTTCGTTGGATAGAGAGATTGACAAGTCTTTCAACTGTGCCCCGACCCGAGTTCTGGAAAGTCTTCGGTGTGATGCCAGTGGCTCTCAGGGCTGACCCTGAGCTGCAATGTAACAAGCTCTGTGCTGACTGTTCATTCTCCGCTTGCATACCTGCCACCTCTCCCTGTCCAGCAGAAACGACTTTACATGCCGTCCGGAAAATGAACGGTTTCCTCCTGAAGCCTGCTAGTCTTTTGGCAGTTTCAAGGACACCCAGATCTAGCTAGCGCCTTAAAACGCCTATGTCACTCGGACAGTGCTCATCTCCCTGCGCAAGATATTATTCTGAGAAGGTACCACAGTGCTTCTTGTGTCTCTTCTGGTGCTTGAGAAAGTACACGTACGTGGGGCTGCGTTCAACTTTGATGCCGGGACCTTAGGAGAAACGTTGGATTGTCTCAAGTTGAACGAAGAATCCTCGTAGCCTCAAAGGTGCCTAAACACAGCGTTCCGCTAGTCTTCCCTTGCATGCTGGAACGTGTCTCAAAGGAAAGGGTGCTATGCAAGAAAGAAGAAAGGTCTTTCCACTTCCTTGCCTGAGGCGTTCCAGAGCCCCCTTCGCATAAAGGGCAGACCACACTGGTCACGAAGATCCAAACAAGGTCCGGGAACGGCATCCACAGTGCCTGCAGGCATGCAGCATTTGCCCAGAAGCCTTAGTCAAAGCAGTGGCTTGATGCTAGGGTGCTGGTTCAGGACTCCTAGGACTCCTGGGTCCTCACCACCTCGCATGGAAAAAGACTGTGTACCCAATGTGTACCCAATTCTTAGGGGACCCAACCAAATACAGGTACCTGGGCCCTTCGGATCGTTTCTCTGCAAGAAGAATGAAAGGCGACACTCTGCTCCCTTCGCTGCCCGTCTAGACTGCCGAGCTTTCAAAAGTCCTCCCGAACACAGGCCTAGCAGGTCTTCGGTGTTATGCCAATGATCCCCACGGCTGAACCACTGCTGCTATGAAGAAACACTGTGTTTACGGTTCATGCTGGGAACACTTCCCTGCCGCCTCTCTCTCTCTCTCTCTCTCTCTCTCTTCCAAGCAGAAGGTTGACTTCAGAGGCAGCCTGACAAACGTACAATTTGCCCCTGAACGCTACCCTGGGTTTTGTAAGACACAAGGACAGTTTGGCCCATCCCCGGGAATTACGTCGTTGAGGCCATTCAGCCCACGCAGGACTACCCTGGTGCCAAAGTCTTATCAGCGAAGGTCCAGGGTGCTGCTTGAGTCTCTTTCTGTTGGTCAGAAACTACAAGTGCATATGCTGGGTTCAATTTTGATATTGGTTACCTAAAGCCAAGAGCATTATTTTCCCGGCGGGAGAGCTGAAAGTGCGGCCTCAAAGTGTCCTGAGAAACAGTGCAGTTCCTCATGTTCTCTTCACAAGTAGAATGGCTATGTGTGGGGAAAGGGAGTTTGCCTAGAGAAACACTCTGTTTACTACGCCGTGCAGGAGGCCTCTGGGCGCCCTCTATCCATCAACGGAACCCTCTACTGTTCCACAACGACCCAAGTGAGGTTCAGGTATTCCCTCCACGAATTGACGCGTGCAGAGGTTTTCCAGGAAACCTTAGGCGAGTAGTGCATTGAAGTTAGTATGCCTTTCCTAGGGTCCCCGCTGCCTCACCACGTCCCTTGGAAGAACACTGTGTACCGAATCTCTTCTTGGCCCCCTGAGCACCTTTCCGCTGTCAAAGTCCTCCAGATCACCTCTTTGAATGCAGAATGAGAAGCGACAAAGTCTCCTCTTTGCTGTAGAGCTAGATAGCCACGACATTCAAAAGTGCCCCTGAACAGTGGTGTAGAAGGTCCTAGATAGCATGCCAGTGGCTCCCACTGCTGACGCTGAGGAGCCATGTGAGACACGGTGTGTAGTGTTCATTCTGGGTGTACTTACCTACCGGCTCTTCCTGGCAAGCTGTAACTCGACCTTTGATGCAGTCTGGAAAATGGGCAGTTTCCCCCCCGAACACTGCTAGGCTTTTGGCAGGTTCAGGGAGCACCTAAATCTGATACCTAGCACCTTTAAGAGTTCATGCCATTCGCACAGCGCACAACCAACTCCCTGGCTGCAAAACTATTCAGAGAAGGTGCCACCGTCCTCCTGGGGTCCCCTTTGGTTCCTGAGAAACTATACGCACGTGGGCTGTGTGCAACTCTGAGACCGGGACCCTTAGAGAACTGTAGTACCTCCCAACGGGAAAGAAGGATCGTTCAGCGTGAAAACTGCCTAAAATACAGTGCTCTGTCAGTCCATTCTTGCATGCTGGAATGTCTTTGGAAGGAAAGTGGAATTTTCTTGAGAGCGGTGGTGGGTTTCCGCTTCCATTCCTGGGGCATCCCAGAGCCGCCTTTACACAGAAGGAACACGACACTGAGCGCCAAGCTGAAGGCAAGGTCCAGGAATTGCATCCACAAATGCCAGGCAGGCGTGCAGCATTTCCCAGGGAGCCCTACTCAAAGCAGTGGCTGAACGCTAGTGGGCTTTTCAGGACTCCTGGGACTCCCGCGCCCTCACCACATCTCACGGCAACACCATGTGTACCGGTTGTCACGTCTTAGGCGACCTACCGACGTACAGGCACCTAGGCCCTTCGCATCGTCTCTTGGAACGAAGAGTGAATTCAAGGCAAAACACTGCTCTCTTTGTTGCACCGTTGGTCCATCTTTCAAAAGTCCTCCCGAACACGGGTCTGGCAGGTCTTAGGTGGACCGCAAGCGGTCCCCGTTGCTGAACCAGGACGGCAATGAAAACACCCCCTGCTTAGCGTTCGCACTGGGAACACGAAGCTGCCCTCGCTTGCCAAGCAGACCGTCGACTTTAGGCGCAGCCTGACAAACGGACTTGTTGCCCCTGCAACACTGCCTGAGCTCTGGTAGGAAAAAAGGACACTTTTTGGCCTCACCTAAGGAATTACGTCGGTCACGCCTTTCAGCTCCCTGTGTGCCGAAGTTTTATCAGGGAAGGTCCAGGGTGCTCCTTGAGTGTCTTTTCGCCGGTCAGAAGCTACACGTACGTGTGCTGCGTCAAGTCTGACCGAGGGGCCTAATGAGAAAAGCATTATTTTCCCAACGGGAAAGCAGGACACTTGCGGCCTCAGATTTAAGTGAAAAACAGCGTTGTTGCCCGTGCCCTCTTCACAGTGGTAATGCCGAGTGATTGAACGGCAGGTTTCCTAGGCTAACAGACAGTTTCCTACTCGTTACAGAAGGCCTCCAGCAGCCCTTGTTCACATAACGGGAAAGCCAGACCTGTCCCGCAGGCTCAACGTAATGGCAGGGTTTCCACGCACGACTTGACGTGTACAAACGATTTCCATGAACCCTTAGGGAAAGCAGCGCATTAACGCTGGAATGCTTCTCCCAGGACTCCCTCTGCCCCACCATGTCCCTTTGGAGGAACACTGTGCACTCAATGACTCCCGTTGACCGATTGAGCACCGTTCGGCGACCCAGGTACCTCCGGATCATCTCTTGGAACGCAGTGTGAAAGGCAGCAAACTGTTGCCTTCGTTGGATAGAGAGATTGACAAGTCTTTCAACTGTGCCCCGACCCGAGTTCTGGAAAGTCTTCGGTGTGATGCCAGTGGCTCTCAGGGCTGACCCTGAGCTGCAATGTAACAAGCTCTGTGCTGACTGTTCATTCTCCGCTTGCATACCTGCCACCTCTCCCTGTCCAGCAGAAACTTGACTTTACATGCCGTCCGGAAAATGAACGGTTTCCTCCTGAAGCCTGCTAGTCTTTTGGCAGTTTCAAGGACACCCAGATCTAGCTAGCGCCTTAAAACGCCTATGTCACTCGGACAGTGCTCATCTCCCTGCGCAAGATATTATTCTGAGAAGGTACCACAGTGCTTCTTGTGTCTCTTCTGGTGCTTGAGAAAGTACACGTACGTGGGGCTGCGTTCAACTTTGATGCCGGGACCTTAGGAGAAACGTTGGATTGTCTCAAGTTGAACGAAGAATCCTCGTAGCCTCAAAGGTGCCTAAACACAGCGTTCCGCTAGTCTTCCCTTGCATGCTGGAACGTGTCTCAAAGGAAAGGGTGCTATGCAAGAAAGAAGAAAGGTCTTTCCACTTCCTTGCCTGAGGCGTTCCAGAGCCCCCTTCGCATAAAGGGCAGACCACACTGGTCACGAAGATCCAAACAAGGTCCGGGAACGGCATCCACAGTGCCTGCAGGCATGCAGCATTTGCCCAGAAGCCTTAGTCAAAGCAGTGGCTTGACGCTAGGGTGCTGGTTCAGGACTCCTAGGACTCCTGGGTCCTCCCCACCTCGCATGGAAAAAGACTGTGTACCCAATGTGTACCCAATTCTTAGGGGACCCAACCAAATACAGGTACCTGGGCCCTTCGGATCGTTTCTCTGCAAGAAGCATGAAAGGCGACACTCTGCTCCCTTCGCTGCCCGTCTAGACTGCCGAGCTTTCAAAAGTCCTCCCGAACACAGGCCTAGCAGGTCTTCGGTGTTATGCCAATGATCCCCACGGCTGAACCACTGCTGCTATGAAGAAACACTGTGTTTACGGTTCATGCTGGGAACACTTCCCTGCCGCCTCTCTCTCTCTCTCTCGCTCTCTCTTCCAAGCAGAAGGTTGACTTCAGAGGCAGCCTGACAAACGTACAATTTGCCCCTGAACGCTACCCTGGGTTTTGTAAGACACAAGGACAGTTTGGCCCATCCCCGGGAATTACGTCGTTGAGGCCATTCAGCCCACGCAGGACTACCCTGGTGCCAAAGTCTTATCAGCGAAGGTCCAGGGTGCTGCTTGAGTCTCTTTCTGTTGGTCAGAAACTACAAGTGCATATGCTGGGTTCAATTTTGATATTGGTTACCTAAAGCCAAGAGCATTATTTTCCCGGCGGGAGAGCTGAAAGTGCGGCCTCAAAGTGTCCTGAGAAACAGTGCAGTTCCTCATGTTCTCTTCACAAGTAGAATGGCTATGTGTGGGGAAAGGGAGTTTGCCTAGAGAAACACTCTGTTTACTACGCCGTGCAGGAGGCCTCTGGGCGCCCTCTATCCATCAACGGAACCCTCTACTGTTCCACAACGACCCAAGTGAGGTTCAGGTATTCCCTCCACGAATTGACGCGTGCAGAGGTTTTCCAGGAAACCTTAGGCGAGTAGTGCATTGAAGTTAGTATGCCTTTCCTAGGGTCCCCGCTGCCTCACCACGTCCCTTGGAAGAACACTGTGTACCGAATCTCTTCTTGGCCCCCTGAGCACCTTTCCGCTGTCAAAGTCCTCCAGATCACCTCTTTGAATGCAGAATGAGAAGCGACAAAGTCTCCTCTTTGCTGTAGAGCTAGATAGCCACGACATTCAAAAGTGCCCCTGAACAGTGGTGTAGAAGGTCCTAGATAGCATGCCAGTGGCTCCCACTGCTGACGCTGAGGAGCCATGTGAGACACGGTGTGTAGTGTTCATTCTGGGTGTACTTACCTACCGGCTCTTCCTGGCAAGCTGTAACTCGACCTTTGATGCAGTCTGGAAAATGGGCAGTTTCCCCCCCGAACACTGCTAGGCTTTTGGCAGGTTCAGGGAGCACCTAAATCTGATACCTAGCACCTTTAAGAGTTCATGCCATTCGCACAGCGCACAACCAACTCCCTGGCTGCAAAACTATTCAGAGAAGGTGCCACCGTCCTCCTGGGGTCCCCTTTGGTTCCTGAGAAACTATACGCACGTGGGCTGTGTGCAACTCTGAGACCGGGACCCTTAGAGAACTGTAGTACCTCCCAACGGGAAAGAAGGATCGTTCAGCGTGAAAACTGCCTAAAATACAGTGCTCTGTCAGTCCATTCTTGCATGCTGGAATGTCTTTGGAAGGAAAGTGGAATTTTCTTGAGAGCGGTGGTGGGTTTCCGCTTCCATTCCTGGGGCATCCCAGAGCCGCCTTTACACAGAAGGAACACGACACTGAGCGCCAAGCTGAAGGCAAGGTCCAGGAATTGCATCCACAAATGCCAGGCAGGCGTGCAGCATTTCCCAGGGAGCCCTACTCAAAGCAGTGGCTGAACGCTAGTGGGCTTTTCAGGACTCCTGGGACTCCCGCGCCCTCACCACATCTCACGGCAACACCATGTGTACCGGTTGTCACGTCTTAGGCGACCTACCGACGTACAGGCACCTAGGCCCTTCGCATCGTCTCTTGGAACGAAGAGTGAATTCAAGGCAAAACACTGCTCTCTTTGTTGCACCGTTGGTCCATCTTTCAAAAGTCCTCCCGAACACGGGTCTGGCAGGTCTTAGGTGGACCGCAAGCGGTCCCCGTTGCTGAACCAGGACGGCAATGAAAACACCCCCTGCTTAGCGTTCGCACTGGGAACACGAAGCTGCCCTCGCTTGCCAAGCAGACCGTCGACTTTAGGCGCAGCCTGACAAACGGACTTGTTGCCCCTGCAACACTGCCTGAGCTCTGGTAGGAAAAAAGGACACTTTTTGGCCTCACCTAAGGAATTACGTCGGTCACGCCTTTCAGCTCCCTGTGTGCCGAAGTTTTATCAGGGAAGGTCCAGGGTGCTCCTTGAGTGTCTTTTCGCCGGTCAGAAGCTACACGTACGTGTGCTGCGTCAAGTCTGACCGAGGGGCCTAATGAGAAAAGCATTATTTTCCCAACGGGAAAGCAGGACACTTGCGGCCTCAGATTTAAGTGAAAAACAGCGTTGTTGCCCGTGCCCTCTTCACAGTGGTAATGCCGAGTGATTGAACGGCAGGTTTCCTAGGCTAACAGACAGTTTCCTACTCGTTACAGAAGGCCTCCAGCAGCCCTTGTTCACATAACGGGAAAGCCAGACCTGTCCCGCAGGCTCAACGTAATGGCAGGGTTTCCACGCACGACTTGACGTGTACAAACGATTTCCATGAACCCTTAGGGAAAGCAGCGCATTAACGCTGGAATGCTTCTCCCAGGACTCCCTCTGCCCCACCATGTCCCTTTGGAGGAACACTGTGCACTCAATGACTCCCGTTGACCGATTGAGCACCGTTCGGCGACCCAGGTACCTCCGGATCATCTCTTGGAACGCAGTGTGAAAGGCAGCAAACTGTTGCCTTCGTTGGATAGAGAGATTGACAAGTCTTTCAACTGTGCCCCGACCCGAGTTCTGGAAAGTCTTCGGTGTGATGCCAGTGGCTCTCAGGGCTGACCCTGAGCTGCAATGTAACAAGCTCTGTGCTGACTGTTCATTCTCCGCTTGCATACCTGCCACCTCTCCCTGTCCAGCAGAAACTTGACTTTACATGCCGTCCGGAAAATGAACGGTTTCCTCCTGAAGCCTGCTAGTCTTTTGGCAGTTTCAAGGACACCCAGATCTAGCTAGCGCCTTAAAACGCCTATGTCACTCGGACAGTGCTCATCTCCCTGCGCAAGATATTATTCTGAGAAGGTACCACAGTGCTTCTTGTGTCTCTTCTGGTGCTTGAGAAAGTACACGTACGTGGGGCTGCGTTCAACTTTGATGCCGGGACCTTAGGAGAAACGTTGGATTGTCTCAAGTTGAACGAAGAATCCTCGTAGCCTCAAAGGTGCCTAAACACAGCGTTCCGCTAGTCTTCCCTTGCATGCTGGAACGTGTCTCAAAGGAAAGGGTGCTATGCAAGAAAGAAGAAAGGTCTTTCCACTTCCTTGCCTGAGGCGTTCCAGAGCCCCCTTCGCATAAAGGGCAGACCACACTGGTCACGAAGATCCAAACAAGGTCCGGGAACGGCATCCACAGTGCCTGCAGGCATGCAGCATTTGCCCAGAAGCCTTAGTCAAAGCAGTGGCTTGACGCTAGGGTGCTGGTTCAGGACTCCTAGGACTCCTGGGTCCTCCCCACCTCGCATGGAAAAAGACTGTGTACCCAATGTGTACCCAATTCTTAGGGGACCCAACCAAATACAGGTACCTGGGCCCTTCGGATCGTTTCTCTGCAAGAAGCATGAAAGGCGACACTCTGCTCCCTTCGCTGCCCGTCTAGACTGCCGAGCTTTCAAAAGTCCTCCCGAACACAGGCCTAGCAGGTCTTCGGTGTTATGCCAATGATCCCCACGGCTGAACCACTGCTGCTATGAAGAAACACTGTGTTTACGGTTCATGCTGGGAACACTTCCCTGCCGCCTCTCTCTCTCTCTCTCGCTCTCTCTTCCAAGCAGAAGGTTGACTTCAGAGGCAGCCTGACAAACGTACAATTTGCCCCTGAACGCTACCCTGGGTTTTGTAAGACACAAGGACAGTTTGGCCCATCCCCGGGAATTACGTCGTTGAGGCCATTCAGCCCACGCAGGACTACCCTGGTGCCAAAGTCTTATCAGCGAAGGTCCAGGGTGCTGCTTGAGTCTCTTTCTGTTGGTCAGAAACTACAAGTGCATATGCTGGGTTCAATTTTGATATTGGTTACCTAAAGCCAAGAGCATTATTTTCCCGGCGGGAGAGCTGAAAGTGCGGCCTCAAAGTGTCCTGAGAAACAGTGCAGTTCCTCATGTTCTCTTCACAAGTAGAATGGCTATGTGTGGGGAAAGGGAGTTTGCCTAGAGAAACACTCTGTTTACTACGCCGTGCAGGAGGCCTCTGGGCGCCCTCTATCCATCAACGGAACCCTCTACTGTTCCACAACGACCCAAGTGAGGTTCAGGTATTCCCTCCACGAATTGACGCGTGCAGAGGTTTTCCAGGAAACCTTAGGCGAGTAGTGCATTGAAGTTAGTATGCCTTTCCTAGGGTCCCCGCTGCCTCACCACGTCCCTTGGAAGAACACTGTGTACCGAATCTCTTCTTGGCCCCCTGAGCACCTTTCCGCTGTCAAAGTCCTCCAGATCACCTCTTTGAATGCAGAATGAGAAGCGACAAAGTCTCCTCTTTGCTGTAGAGCTAGATAGCCACGACATTCAAAAGTGCCCCTGAACAGTGGTGTAGAAGGTCCTAGATAGCATGCCAGTGGCTCCCACTGCTGACGCTGAGGAGCCATGTGAGACACGGTGTGTAGTGTTCATTCTGGGTGTACTTACCTACCGGCTCTTCCTGGCAAGCTGTAACTCGACCTTTGATGCAGTCTGGAAAATGGGCAGTTTCCCCCCCGAACACTGCTAGGCTTTTGGCAGGTTCAGGGAGCACCTAAATCTGATACCTAGCACCTTTAAGAGTTCATGCCATTCGCACAGCGCACAACCAACTCCCTGGCTGCAAAACTATTCAGAGAAGGTGCCACCGTCCTCCTGGGGTCCCCTTTGGTTCCTGAGAAACTATACGCACGTGGGCTGTGTGCAACTCTGAGACCGGGACCCTTAGAGAACTGTAGTACCTCCCAACGGGAAAGAAGGATCGTTCAGCGTGAAAACTGCCTAAAATACAGTGCTCTGTCAGTCCATTCTTGCATGCTGGAATGTCTTTGGAAGGAAAGTGGAATTTTCTTGAGAGCGGTGGTGGGTTTCCGCTTCCATTCCTGGGGCATCCCAGAGCCGCCTTTACACAGAAGGAACACGACACTGAGCGCCAAGCTGAAGGCAAGGTCCAGGAATTGCATCCACAAATGCCAGGCAGGCGTGCAGCATTTCCCAGGGAGCCCTACTCAAAGCAGTGGCTGAACGCTAGTGGGCTTTTCAGGACTCCTGGGACTCCCGCGCCCTCACCACATCTCACGGCAACACCATGTGTACCGGTTGTCACGTCTTAGGCGACCTACCGACGTACAGGCACCTAGGCCCTTCGCATCGTCTCTTGGAACGAAGAGTGAATTCAAGGCAAAACACTGCTCTCTTTGTTGCACCGTTGGTCCATCTTTCAAAAGTCCTCCCGAACACGGGTCTGGCAGGTCTTAGGTGGACCGCAAGCGGTCCCCGTTGCTGAACCAGGACGGCAATGAAAACACCCCCTGCTTAGCGTTCGCACTGGGAACACGAAGCTGCCCTCGCTTGCCAAGCAGACCGTCGACTTTAGGCGCAGCCTGACAAACGGACTTGTTGCCCCTGCAACACTGCCTGAGCTCTGGTAGGAAAAAAGGACACTTTTTGGCCTCACCTAAGGAATTACGTCGGTCACGCCTTTCAGCTCCCTGTGTGCCGAAGTTTTATCAGGGAAGGTCCAGGGTGCTCCTTGAGTGTCTTTTCGCCGGTCAGAAGCTACACGTACGTGTGCTGCGTCAAGTCTGACCGAGGGGCCTAATGAGAAAAGCATTATTTTCCCAACGGGAAAGCAGGACACTTGCGGCCTCAGATTTAAGTGAAAAACAGCGTTGTTGCCCGTGCCCTCTTCACAGTGGTAATGCCGAGTGATTGAACGGCAGGTTTCCTAGGCTAACAGACAGTTTCCTACTCGTTACAGAAGGCCTCCAGCAGCCCTTGTTCACATAACGGGAAAGCCAGACCTGTCCCGCAGGCTCAACGTAATGGCAGGGTTTCCACGCACGACTTGACGTGTACAAACGATTTCCATGAACCCTTAGGGAAAGCAGCGCATTAACGCTGGAATGCTTCTCCCAGGACTCCCTCTGCCCCACCATGTCCCTTTGGAGGAACACTGTGCACTCAATGACTCCCGTTGACCGATTGAGCACCGTTCGGCGACCCAGGTACCTCCGGATCATCTCTTGGAACGCAGTGTGAAAGGCAGCAAACTGTTGCCTTCGTTGGATAGAGAGATTGACAAGTCTTTCAACTGTGCCCCGACCCGAGTTCTGGAAAGTCTTCGGTGTGATGCCAGTGGCTCTCAGGGCTGACCCTGAGCTGCAATGTAACAAGCTCTGTGCTGACTGTTCATTCTCCGCTTGCATACCTGCCACCTCTCCCTGTCCAGCAGAAACTTGACTTTACATGCCGTCCGGAAAATGAACGGTTTCCTCCTGAAGCCTGCTAGTCTTTTGGCAGTTTCAAGGACACCCAGATCTAGCTAGCGCCTTAAAACGCCTATGTCACTCGGACAGTGCTCATCTCCCTGCGCAAGATATTATTCTGAGAAGGTACCACAGTGCTTCTTGTGTCTCTTCTGGTGCTTGAGAAAGTACACGTACGTGGGGCTGCGTTCAACTTTGATGCCGGGACCTTAGGAGAAACGTTGGATTGTCTCAAGTTGAACGAAGAATCCTCGTAGCCTCAAAGGTGCCTAAACACAGCGTTCCGCTAGTCTTCCCTTGCATGCTGGAACGTGTCTCAAAGGAAAGGGTGCTATGCAAGAAAGAAGAAAGGTCTTTCCACTTCCTTGCCTGAGGCGTTCCAGAGCCCCCTTCGCATAAAGGGCAGACCACACTGGTCACGAAGATCCAAACAAGGTCCGGGAACGGCATCCACAGTGCCTGCAGGCATGCAGCATTTGCCCAGAAGCCTTAGTCAAAGCAGTGGCTTGACGCTAGGGTGCTGGTTCAGGACTCCTAGGACTCCTGGGTCCTCCCCACCTCGCATGGAAAAAGACTGTGTACCCAATGTGTACCCAATTCTTAGGGGACCCAACCAAATACAGGTACCTGGGCCCTTCGGATCGTTTCTCTGCAAGAAGCATGAAAGGCGACACTCTGCTCCCTTCGCTGCCCGTCTAGACTGCCGAGCTTTCAAAAGTCCTCCCGAACACAGGCCTAGCAGGTCTTCGGTGTTATGCCAATGATCCCCACGGCTGAACCACTGCTGCTATGAAGAAACACTGTGTTTACGGTTCATGCTGGGAACACTTCCCTGCCGCCTCTCTCTCTCTCTCTCGCTCTCTCTTCCAAGCAGAAGGTTGACTTCAGAGGCAGCCTGACAAACGTACAATTTGCCCCTGAACGCTACCCTGGGTTTTGTAAGACACAAGGACAGTTTGGCCCATCCCCGGGAATTACGTCGTTGAGGCCATTCAGCCCACGCAGGACTACCCTGGTGCCAAAGTCTTATCAGCGAAGGTCCAGGGTGCTGCTTGAGTCTCTTTCTGTTGGTCAGAAACTACAAGTGCATATGCTGGGTTCAATTTTGATATTGGTTACCTAAAGCCAAGAGCATTATTTTCCCGGCGGGAGAGCTGAAAGTGCGGCCTCAAAGTGTCCTGAGAAACAGTGCAGTTCCTCATGTTCTCTTCACAAGTAGAATGGCTATGTGTGGGGAAAGGGAGTTTGCCTAGAGAAACACTCTGTTTACTACGCCGTGCAGGAGGCCTCTGGGCGCCCTCTATCCATCAACGGAACCCTCTACTGTTCCACAACGACCCAAGTGAGGTTCAGGTATTCCCTCCACGAATTGACGCGTGCAGAGGTTTTCCAGGAAACCTTAGGCGAGTAGTGCATTGAAGTTAGTATGCCTTTCCTAGGGTCCCCGCTGCCTCACCACGTCCCTTGGAAGAACACTGTGTACCGAATCTCTTCTTGGCCCCCTGAGCACCTTTCCGCTGTCAAAGTCCTCCAGATCACCTCTTTGAATGCAGAATGAGAAGCGACAAAGTCTCCTCTTTGCTGTAGAGCTAGATAGCCACGACATTCAAAAGTGCCCCTGAACAGTGGTGTAGAAGGTCCTAGATAGCATGCCAGTGGCTCCCACTGCTGACGCTGAGGAGCCATGTGAGACACGGTGTGTAGTGTTCATTCTGGGTGTACTTACCTACCGGCTCTTCCTGGCAAGCTGTAACTCGACCTTTGATGCAGTCTGGAAAATGGGCAGTTTCCCCCCCGAACACTGCTAGGCTTTTGGCAGGTTCAGGGAGCACCTAAATCTGATACCTAGCACCTTTAAGAGTTCATGCCATTCGCACAGCGCACAACCAACTCCCTGGCTGCAAAACTATTCAGAGAAGGTGCCACCGTCCTCCTGGGGTCCCCTTTGGTTCCTGAGAAACTATACGCACGTGGGCTGTGTGCAACTCTGAGACCGGGACCCTTAGAGAACTGTAGTACCTCCCAACGGGAAAGAAGGATCGTTCAGCGTGAAAACTGCCTAAAATACAGTGCTCTGTCAGTCCATTCTTGCATGCTGGAATGTCTTTGGAAGGAAAGTGGAATTTTCTTGAGAGCGGTGGTGGGTTTCCGCTTCCATTCCTGGGGCATCCCAGAGCCGCCTTTACACAGAAGGAACACGACACTGAGCGCCAAGCTGAAGGCAAGGTCCAGGAATTGCATCCACAAATGCCAGGCAGGCGTGCAGCATTTCCCAGGGAGCCCTACTCAAAGCAGTGGCTGAACGCTAGTGGGCTTTTCAGGACTCCTGGGACTCCCGCGCCCTCACAACATCTCACGGCAACACCATGTGTACCGGTTGTCACGTCTTAGGCGACCTACCGACGTACAGGCACCTAGGCCCTTCGCATCGTCTCTTGGAACGAAGAGTGAATTCAAGGCAAAACACTGCTCTCTTTGTTGCACCGTTGGCCCATCTTTCAAAAGTCCTCCCGAACACGGGTCTGGCAGGTCTTAGGTGGACCGCAAGCGGTCCCCGTTGCTGAACCAGGACGGCAATGAAAACGCCCCCTGCTCAGCGTTCGCACTGGGAACACGAAGCTGCCCTCGCTTTCCAAGCAGACCGTCGACTTTAGGCGCAGCCTGACAAACGGACTTGTTGCCCCTGCAACACTGCCTGAGCTCTGGTAGGGTAAAAGGACACTTTTTGGCCTCACCTAAGGAATTACGTCGGTCACGCCTTTCAGCTCCCTGTGTGCCGAAGTTTTATCAGGGAAGGTCCAGGGTGCTCCTTGAGTGTCTTTTCGCCGGTCAGAAGCTACACGTACGTGTGCTGCGTCAAGTCTGACCGAGGGGCCTAATGAGAAAAGCATTATTTTCCCAACGGGAAAGCAGGACACTTGCGGCCTCAGATTTAAGTGAAAAACAGCGTTGTTGCCCGTGCCCTCTTCACAGTGGTAATGCCGAGTGATTGAACGGCAGGTTTCCTAGGCTAACAGACAGTTTCCTACTCGTTACAGAAGGCCTCCAGCAGCCCTTGTTCACATAACGGGAAAGCCAGACCTGTCCCGCAGGCTCAACGTAATGGCAGGGTTTCCACGCACGACTTGACGTGTACAAACGATTTCCATGAACCCTTAGGGAAAGCAGCGCATTAACGCTGGAATGCTTCTCCCAGGACTCCCTCTGCCCCACCATGTCCCTTTGGAGGAACACTGTGCACTCAATGACTCCCGTTGACCGATTGAGCACCGTTCGGCGACCCAGGTACCTCCGGATCATCTCTTGGAACGCAGTGTGAAAGGCAGCAAACTGTTGCCTTCGTTGGATAGAGAGATTGACAAGTCTTTCAACTGTGCCCCGACCCGAGTTCTGGAAAGTCTTCGGTGTGATGCCAGTGGCTCTCAGGGCTGACCCTGAGCTGCAATGTAACAAGCTCTGTGCTGACTGTTCATTCTCCGCTTGCATACCTGCCACCTCTCCCTGTCCAGCAGAAACGACTTTACATGCCGTCCGGAAAATGAACGGTTTCCTCCTGAAGCCTGCTAGTCTTTTGGCAGTTTCAAGGACACCCAGATCTAGCTAGCGCCTTAAAACGCCTATGTCACTCGGACAGTGCTCATCTCCCTGCGCAAGATATTATTCTGAGAAGGTACCACAGTGCTTCTTGTGTCTCTTCTGGTGCTTGAGAAAGTACACGTACGTGGGGCTGCGTTCAACTTTGATGCCGGGACCTTAGGAGAAACGTTGGATTGTCTCAAGTTGAACGAAGAATCCTCGTAGCCTCAAAGGTGCCTAAACACAGCGTTCCGCTAGTCTTCCCTTGCATGCTGGAACGTGTCTCAAAGGAAAGGGTGCTATGCAAGAAAGAAGAAAGGTCTTTCCACTTCCTTGCCTGAGGCGTTCCAGAGCCCCCTTCGCATAAAGGGCAGACCACACTGGTCACGAAGATCCAAACAAGGTCCGGGAACGGCATCCACAGTGCCTGCAGGCATGCAGCATTTGCCCAGAAGCCTTAGTCAAAGCAGTGGCTTGATGCTAGGGTGCTGGTTCAGGACTCCTAGGACTCCTGGGTCCTCCCCACCTCGCATGGAAAAAGACTGTGTACCCAATGTGTACCCAATTCTTAGGGGACCCAACCAAATACAGGTACCTGGGCCCTTCGGATCGTTTCTCTGCAAGAAGCATGAAAGGCGACACTCTGCTCCCTTCGCTGCCCGTCTAGACTGCCGAGCTTTCAAAAGTCCTCCCGAACACAGGCCTAGCAGGTCTTCGGTGTTATGCCAATGATCCCCACGGCTGAACCACTGCTGCTATGAAGAAACACTGTGTTTACGGTTCATGCTGGGAACACTTCCCTGCCGCCTCTCTCTCTCTCTCTCGCTCTCTCTTCCAAGCAGAAGGTTGACTTCAGAGGCAGCCTGACAAACGTACAATTTGCCCCTGAACGCTACCCTGGGTTTTGTAAGACACAAGGACAGTTTGGCCCATCCCCGGGAATTACGTCGTTGAGGCCATTCAGCCCACGCAGGACTACCCTGGTGCCAAAGTCTTATCAGCGAAGGTCCAGGGTGCTGCTTGAGTCTCTTTCTGTTGGTCAGAAACTACAAGTGCATATGCTGGGTTCAATTTTGATATTGGTTACCTAAAGCCAAGAGCATTATTTTCCCGGCGGGAGAGCTGAAAGTGCGGCCTCAAAGTGTCCTGAGAAACAGTGCAGTTCCTCATGTTCTCTTCACAAGTAGAATGGCTATGTGTGGGGAAAGGGAGTTTGCCTAGAGAAACACTCTGTTTACTACGCCGTGCAGGAGGCCTCTGGGCGCCCTCTATCCATCAACGGAACCCTCTACTGTTCCACAACGACCCAAGTGAGGTTCAGGTATTCCCTCCACGAATTGACGCGTGCAGAGGTTTTCCAGGAAACCTTAGGCGAGTAGTGCATTGAAGTTAGTATGCCTTTCCTAGGGTCCCCGCTGCCTCACCACGTCCCTTGGAAGAACACTGTGTACCGAATCTCTTCTTGGCCCCCTGAGCACCTTTCCGCTGTCAAAGTCCTCCAGATCACCTCTTTGAATGCAGAATGAGAAGCGACAAAGTCTCCTCTTTGCTGTAGAGCTAGATAGCCACGACATTCAAAAGTGCCCCTGAACAGTGGTGTAGAAGGTCCTAGATAGCATGCCAGTGGCTCCCACTGCTGACGCTGAGGAGCCATGTGAGACACGGTGTGTAGTGTTCATTCTGGGTGTACTTACCTACCGGCTCTTCCTGGCAAGCTGTAACTCGACCTTTGATGCAGTCTGGAAAATGGACAGTTTCCCCCCCGAACACTGCTAGGCTTTTGGCAGGTTCAGGGAGCACCTAAATCTGATACCTAGCACCTTTAAGAGTTCATGCCATTCGCACAGCGCACAACCAACTCCCTGGCTGCAAAACTATTCAGAGAAGGTGCCACCGTCCTCCTGGGGTCCCCTTTGGTTCCTGAGAAACTATACGCACGTGGGCTGTGTGCAACTCTGAGACCGGGACCCTTAGAGAACTGTAGTACCTCCCAACGGGAAAGAAGGATCGTTCAGCGTGAAAACTGCCTAAAATACAGTGCTCTGTCAGTCCATTCTTGCATGCTGGAATGTCTTTGGAAGGAAAGTGGAATTTTCTTGAGAGCGGTGGTGGGTTTCCGCTTCCATTCCTGGGGCATCCCAGAGCCGCCTTTACACAGAAGGAACACGACACTGAGCGCCAAGCTGAAGGCAAGGTCCAGGAATTGCATCCACAAATGCCAGGCAGGCGTGCAGCATTTCCCAGGGAGCCCTACTCAAAGCAGTGGCTGAACGCTAGTGGGCTTTTCAGGACTCCTGGGACTCCCGCGCCCTCACCACATCTCACGGCAACACCATGTGTACCGGTTGTCACGTCTTAGGCGACCTACCGACGTACAGGCACCTAGGCCCTTCGCATCGTCTCTTGGAACGAAGAGTGAATTCAAGGCAAAACACTGCTCTCTTTGTTGCACCGTTGGCCCATCTTTCAAAAGTCCTCCCGAACACGGGTCTGGCAGGTCTTAGGTGGACCGCAAGCGGTCCCCGTTGCTGAACCAGGACGGCAATGAAAACACCCCCTGCTTAGCGTTCGCACTGGGAACACGAAGCTGCCCTCGCTTGCCAAGCAGACCGTCGACTTTAGGCGCAGCCTGACAAACGGACTTGTTGCCCCTGCAACACTGCCTGAGCTCTGGTAGGGTAAAAGGACACTTTTTGGCCTCACCTAAGGAATTACGTCGGTCACGCCTTTCAGCTCCCTGTGTGCCGAAGTTTTATCAGGGAAGGTCCAGGGTGCTCCTTGAGTGTCTTTTCGCCGGTCAGAAGCTACACGTACGTGTGCTGCATCAAGTCTGACCGAGGGGCCTAATGAGAAAAGCATTATTTTCCCAACGGGAAAGCAGGACACTTGCGGCCTCAGATTTAAGTGAAAAACAGCGTTGTTGCCCGTGCCCTCTTCACAGTGGTAATGCCGAGTGATTGAACGGCAGGTTTCCTAGGCTAACAGACAGTTTCCTACTCGTTACAGAAGGCCTCCAGCAGCCCTTGTTCACATAACGGGAAAGCCAGACCTGTCCCGCAGGCTCAACGTAATGGCAGGGTTTCCACGCACGACTTGACGTGTACAAACGATTTCCATGAACCCTTAGGGAAAGCAGCGCATTAACGCTGGAATGCTTCTCCCAGGACTCCCTCTGCCCCACCATGTCCCTTTGGAGGAACACTGTGCACTCAATGACTCCCGTTGACCGATTGAGCACCGTTCGGCGACCCAGGTACCTCCGGATCATCTCTTGGAACGCAGTGTGAAAGGCAGCAAACTGTTGCCTTCGTTGGATAGAGAGATTGACAAGTCTTTCAACTGTGCCCCGACCCGAGTTCTGGAAAGTCTTCGGTGTGATGCCAGTGGCTCTCAGGGCTGACCCTGAGCTGCAATGTAACAAGCTCTGTGCTGACTGTTCATTCTCCGCTTGCATACCTGCCACCTCTCCCTGTCCAGCAGAAACTTGACTTTACATGCCGTCCGGAAAATGAACGGTTTCCTCCTGAAGCCTGCTAGTCTTTTGGCAGTTTCAAGGACACCCAGATCTAGCTAGCGCCTTAAAACGCCTATGTCACTCGGACAGTGCTCATCTCCCTGCGCAAGATATTATTCTGAGAAGGTACCACAGTGCTTCTTGTGTCTCTTCTGGTGCTTGAGAAAGTACACGTACGTGGGGCTGCGTTCAACTTTGATGCCGGGACCTTAGGAGAAACGTTGGATTGTCTCAAGTTGAACGAAGAATCCTCGTAGCCTCAAAGGTGCCTAAACACAGCGTTCCGCTAGTCTTCCCTTGCATGCTGGAACGTGTCTCAAAGGAAAGGGTGCTATGCAAGAAAGAAGAAAGGTCTTTCCACTTCCTTGCCTGAGGCGTTCCAGAGCCCCCTTCGCATAAAGGGCAGACCACACTGGTCACGAAGATCCAAACAAGGTCCGGGAACGGCATCCACAGTGCCTGCAGGCATGCAGCATTTGCCCAGAAGCCTTAGTCAAAGCAGTGGCTTGATGCTAGGGTGCTGGTTCAGGACTCCTAGGACTCCTGGGTCCTCCCCACCTCGCATGGAAAAAGACTGTGTACCCAATGTGTACCCAATTCTTAGGGGACCCAACCAAATACAGGTACCTGGGCCCTTCGGATCGTTTCTCTGCAAGAAGCATGAAAGGCGACACTCTGCTCCCTTCGCTGCCCGTCTAGACTGCCGAGCTTTCAAAAGTCCTCCCGAACACAGGCCTAGCAGGTCTTCGGTGTTATGCCAATGATCCCCACGGCTGAACCACTGCTGCTATGAAGAAACACTGTGTTTACGGTTCATGCTGGGAACACTTCCCTGCCGCCTCTCTCTCTCTCTCTCGCTCTCTCTTCCAAGCAGAAGGTTGACTTCAGAGGCAGCCTGACAAACGTACAATTTGCCCCTGAACGCTACCCTGGGTTTTGTAAGACACAAGGACAGTTTGGCCCATCCCCGGGAATTACGTCGTTGAGGCCATTCAGCCCACGCAGGACTACCCTGGTGCCAAAGTCTTATCAGCGAAGGTCCAGGGTGCTGCTTGAGTCTCTTTCTGTTGGTCAGAAACTACAAGTGCATATGCTGGGTTCAATTTTGATATTGGTTACCTAAAGCCAAGAGCATTATTTTCCCGGCGGGAGAGCTGAAAGTGCGGCCTCAAAGTGTCCTGAGAAACAGTGCAGTTCCTCATGTTCTCTTCACAAGTAGAATGGCTATGTGTGGGGAAAGGGAGTTTGCCTAGAGAAACACTCTGTTTACTACGCCGTGCAGGAGGCCTCTGGGCGCCCTCTATCCATCAACGGAACCCTCTACTGTTCCACAACGACCCAAGTGAGGTTCAGGTATTCCCTCCACGAATTGACGCGTGCAGAGGTTTTCCAGGAAACCTTAGGCGAGTAGTGCATTGAAGTTAGTATGCCTTTCCTAGGGTCCCCGCTGCCTCACCACGTCCCTTGGAAGAACACTGTGTACCGAATCTCTTCTTGGCCCCCTGAGCACCTTTCCGCTGTCAAAGTCCTCCAGATCACCTCTTTGAATGCAGAATGAGAAGCGACAAAGTCTCCTCTTTGCTGTAGAGCTAGATAGCCACGACATTCAAAAGTGCCCCTGAACAGTGGTGTAGAAGGTCCTAGATAGCATGCCAGTGGCTCCCACTGCTGACGCTGAGGAGCCATGTGAGACACGGTGTGTAGTGTTCATTCTGGGTGTACTTACCTACCGGCTCTTCCTGGCAAGCTGTAACTCGACCTTTGATGCAGTCTGGAAAATGGACAGTTTCCCCCCCGAACACTGCTAGGCTTTTGGCAGGTTCAGGGAGCACCTAAATCTGATACCTAGCACCTTTAAGAGTTCATGCCATTCGCACAGCGCACAACCAACTCCCTGGCTGCAAAACTATTCAGAGAAGGTGCCACCGTCCTCCTGGGGTCCCCTTTGGTTCCTGAGAAACTATACGCACGTGGGCTGTGTGCAACTCTGAGACCGGGACCCTTAGAGAACTGTAGTACCTCCCAACGGGAAAGAAGGATCGTTCAGCGTGAAAACTGCCTAAAATACAGTGCTCTGTCAGTCCATTCTTGCATGCTGGAATGTCTTTGGAAGGAAAGTGGAATTTTCTTGAGAGCGGTGGTGGGTTTCCGCTTCCATTCCTGGGGCATCCCAGAGCCGCCTTTACACAGAAGGAACACGACACTGAGCGCCAAGCTGAAGGCAAGGTCCAGGAATTGCATCCACAAATGCCAGGCAGGCGTGCAGCATTTCCCAGGGAGCCCTACTCAAAGCAGTGGCTGAACGCTAGTGGGCTTTTCAGGACTCCTGGGACTCCCGCGCCCTCACCACATCTCACGGCAACACCATGTGTACCGGTTGTCACGTCTTAGGCGACCTACCGACGTACAGGCACCTAGGCCCTTCGCATCGTCTCTTGGAACGAAGAGTGAATTCAAGGCAAAACACTGCTCTCTTTGTTGCACCGTTGGTCCATCTTTCAAAAGTCCTCCCGAACACGGGTCTGGCAGGTCTTAGGTGGACCGCAAGCGGTCCCCGTTGCTGAACCAGGACGGCAATGAAAACACCCCCTGCTTAGCGTTCGCACTGGGAACACGAAGCTGCCCTCGCTTGCCAAGCAGACCGTCGACTTTAGGCGCAGCCTGACAAACGGACTTGTTGCCCCTGCAACACTGCCTGAGCTCTGGTAGGAAAAAAGGACACTTTTTGGCCTCACCTAAGGAATTACGTCGGTCACGCCTTTCAGCTCCCTGTGTGCCGAAGTTTTATCAGGGAAGGTCCAGGGTGCTCCTTGAGTGTCTTTTCGCCGGTCAGAAGCTACACGTACGTGTGCTGCGTCAAGTCTGACCGAGGGGCCTAATGAGAAAAGCATTATTTTCCCAACGGGAAAGCAGGACACTTGCGGCCTCAGATTTAAGTGAAAAACAGCGTTGTTGCCCGTGCCCTCTTCACAGTGGTAATGCCGAGTGATTGAACGGCAGGTTTCCTAGGCTAACAGACAGTTTCCTACTCGTTACAGAAGGCCTCCAGCAGCCCTTGTTCACATAACGGGAAAGCCAGACCTGTCCCGCAGGCTCAACGTAATGGCAGGGTTTCCACGCACGACTTGACGTGTACAAACGATTTCCATGAACCCTTAGGGAAAGCAGCGCATTAACGCTGGAATGCTTCTCCCAGGACTCCCTCTGCCCCACCATGTCCCTTTGGAGGAACACTGTGCACTCAATGACTCCCGTTGACCGATTGAGCACCGTTCGGCGACCCAGGTACCTCCGGATCATCTCTTGGAACGCAGTGTGAAAGGCAGCAAACTGTTGCCTTCGTTGGATAGAGAGATTGACAAGTCTTTCAACTGTGCCCCGACCCGAGTTCTGGAAAGTCTTCGGTGTGATGCCAGTGGCTCTCAGGGCTGACCCTGAGCTGCAATGTAACAAGCTCTGTGCTGACTGTTCATTCTCCGCTTGCATACCTGCCACCTCTCCCTGTCCAGCAGAAACTTGACTTTACATGCCGTCCGGAAAATGAACGGTTTCCTCCTGAAGCCTGCTAGTCTTTTGGCAGTTTCAAGGACACCCAGATCTAGCTAGCGCCTTAAAACGCCTATGTCACTCGGACAGTGCTCATCTCCCTGCGCAAGATATTATTCTGAGAAGGTACCACAGTGCTTCTTGTGTCTCTTCTGGTGCTTGAGAAAGTACACGTACGTGGGGCTGCGTTCAACTTTGATGCCGGGACCTTAGGAGAAACGTTGGATTGTCTCAAGTTGAACGAAGAATCCTCGTAGCCTCAAAGGTGCCTAAACACAGCGTTCCGCTAGTCTTCCCTTGCATGCTGGAACGTGTCTCAAAGGAAAGGGTGCTATGCAAGAAAGAAGAAAGGTCTTTCCACTTCCTTGCCTGAGGCGTTCCAGAGCCCCCTTCGCATAAAGGGCAGACCACACTGGTCACGAAGATCCAAACAAGGTCCGGGAACGGCATCCACAGTGCCTGCAGGCATGCAGCATTTGCCCAGAAGCCTTAGTCAAAGCAGTGGCTTGATGCTAGGGTGCTGGTTCAGGACTCCTAGGACTCCTGGGTCCTCACCACCTCGCATGGAAAAAGACTGTGTACCCAATGTGTACCCAATTCTTAGGGGACCCAACCAAATACAGGTACCTGGGCCCTTCGGATCGTTTCTCTGCAAGAAGCATGAAAGGCGACACTCTGCTCCCTTCGCTGCCCGTCTAGACTGCCGAGCTTTCAAAAGTCCTCCCGAACACAGGCCTAGCAGGTCTTCGGTGTTATGCCAATGATCCCCACGGCTGAACCACTGCTGCTATGAAGAAACACTGTGTTTACGGTTCATGCTGGGAACACTTCCCTGCCGCCTCTCTCTCTCTCTCTCGCTCTCTCTTCCAAGCAGAAGGTTGACTTCAGAGGCAGCCTGACAAACGTACAATTTGCCCCTGAACGCTACCCTGGGTTTTGTAAGACACAAGGACAGTTTGGCCCATCCCCGGGAATTACGTCGTTGAGGCCATTCAGCCCACGCAGGACTACCCTGGTGCCAAAGTCTTATCAGCGAAGGTCCAGGGTGCTGCTTGAGTCTCTTTCTGTTGGTCAGAAACTACAAGTGCATATGCTGGGTTCAATTTTGATATTGGTTACCTAAAGCCAAGAGCATTATTTTCCCGGCGGGAGAGCTGAAAGTGCGGCCTCAAAGTGTCCTGAGAAACAGTGCAGTTCCTCATGTTCTCTTCACAAGTAGAATGGCTATGTGTGGGGAAAGGGAGTTTGCCTAGAGAAACACTCTGTTTACTACGCCGTGCAGGAGGCCTCTGGGCGCCCTCTATCCATCAACGGAACCCTCTACTGTTCCACAACGACCCAAGTGAGGTTCAGGTATTCCCTCCACGAATTGACGCGTGCAGAGGTTTTCCAGGAAACCTTAGGCGAGTAGTGCATTGAAGTTAGTATGCCTTTCCTAGGGTCCCCGCTGCCTCACCACGTCCCTTGGAAGAACACTGTGTACCGAATCTCTTCTTGGCCCCCTGAGCACCTTTCCGCTGTCAAAGTCCTCCAGATCACCTCTTTGAATGCAGAATGAGAAGCGACAAAGTCTCCTCTTTGCTGTAGAGCTAGATAGCCACGACATTCAAAAGTGCCCCTGAACAGTGGTGTAGAAGGTCCTAGATAGCATGCCAGTGGCTCCCACTGCTGACGCTGAGGAGCCATGTGAGACACGGTGCGTAGCGTTCATTCTGGGTGTACTTACCTACCGGCTCTTCCTGGCAAGCTGTAACTCGACCTTTGATGCAGTCTGGAAAATGGACAGTTTCCCCCCCGAACACTGCTAGGCTTTTGGCAGGTTCAGGGAGCACCTAAATCTGATACCTAGCACCTTTAAGAGTTCATGCCATTCGCACAGCGCACAACCAACTCCCTGGCTGCAAAACTATTCAGAGAAGGTGCCACCGTCCTCCTGGGGTCCCCTTTGGTTCCTGAGAAACTATACGCACGTGGGCTGTGTGCAACTCTGAGACCGGGACCCTTAGAGAACTGTAGTACCTCCCAACGGGAAAGAAGGATCGTTCAGCGTGAAAACTGCCTAAAATACAGTGCTCTGTCAGTCCATTCTTGCATGCTGGAATGTCTTTGGAAGGAAAGTGGAATTTTCTTGAGAGCGGTGGTGGGTTTCCGCTTCCATTCCTGGGGCATCCCAGAGCCGCCTTTACACAGAAGGAACACGACACTGAGCGCCAAGCTGAAGGCAAGGTCCAGGAATTGCATCCACAAATGCCAGGCAGGCGTGCAGCATTTCCCAGGGAGCCCTACTCAAAGCAGTGGCTGAACGCTAGTGGGCTTTTCAGGACTCCTGGGACTCCCGCGCCCTCACAACATCTCACGGCAACACCATGTGTACCGGTTGTCACGTCTTAGGCGACCTACCGACGTACAGGCACCTAGGCCCTTCGCATCGTCTCTTGGAACGAAGAGTGAATTCAAGGCAAAACACTGCTCTCTTTGTTGCACCGTTGGTCCATCTTTCAAAAGTCCTCCCGAACACGGGTCTGGCAGGTCTTAGGTGGACCGCAAGCGGTCCCCGTTGCTGAACCAGGACGGCAATGAAAACGCCCCCTGCTCAGCGTTCGCACTGGGAACACGAAGCTGCCCTCGCTTTCCAAGCAGACCGTCGACTTTAGGCGCAGCCTGACAAACGGACTTGTTGCCCCTGCAACACTGCCTGAGCTCTGGTAGGGTAAAAGGACACTTTTTGGCCTCACCTAAGGAATTACGTCGGTCACGCCTTTCAGCTCCCTGTGTGCCGAAGTTTTATCAGGGAAGGTCCAGGGTGCTCCTTGAGTGTCTTTTCGCCGGTCAGAAGCTACACGTACGTGTGCTGCGTCAAGTCTGACCGAGGGGCCTAATGAGAAAAGCATTATTTTCCCAACGGGAAAGCAGGACACTTGCGGCCTCAGATTTAAGTGAAAAACAGCGTTGTTGCCCGTGCCCTCTTCACAGTGGTAATGCCGAGTGATTGAACGGCAGGTTTCCTAGGCTAACAGACAGTTTCCTACTCGTTACAGAAGGCCTCCAGCAGCCCTTGTTCACATAACGGGAAAGCCAGACCTGTCCCGCAGGCTCAACGTAATGGCAGGGTTTCCACGCACGACTTGACGTGTACAAACGATTTCCATGAACCCTTAGGGAAAGCAGCGCATTAACGCTGGAATGCTTCTCCCAGGACTCCCTCTGCCCCACCATGTCCCTTTGGAGGAACACTGTGCACTCAATGACTCCCGTTGACCGATTGAGCACCGTTCGGCGACCCAGGTACCTCCGGATCATCTCTTGGAACGCAGTGTGAAAGGCAGCAAACTGTTGCCTTCGTTGGATAGAGAGATTGACAAGTCTTTCAACTGTGCCCCGACCCGAGTTCTGGAAAGTCTTCGGTGTGATGCCAGTGGCTCTCAGGGCTGACCCTGAGCTGCAATGTAACAAGCTCTGTGCTGACTGTTCATTCTCCACTTGCATACCTGCCACCTCTCCCTGTCCAGCAGAAACTTGACTTTATATGCCGTCCGGAAAATGAACGGTTTCCTCCTGAAGCCTGCTAGTCTTTTGGCAGTTTCAAGGACACCCAGATCTAGCTAGCGCCTTAAAACGCCTATGTCACTCGGACAGTGCTCATCTCCCTGCGCAAGATATTATTCTGAGAAGGTACCACAGTGCTTCTTGTGTCTCTTCTGGTGCTTGAGAAAGTACACGTACGTGGGGCTGCGTTCAACTTTGATGCCGGGACCTTAGGAGAAACGTTGGATTGTCTCAAGTTGAACGAAGAATCCTCGTAGCCTCAAAGGTGCCTAAACACAGCGTTCCGCTAGTCTTCCCTTGCATGCTGGAACGTGTCTCAAAGGAAAGGGTGCTATGCAAGAAAGAAGAAAGGTCTTTCCACTTCCTTGCCTGAGGCGTTCCAGAGCCCCCTTCGCATAAAGGGCAGACCACACTGGTCACGAAGATCCAAACAAGGTCCGGGAACGGCATCCACAGTGCCTGCAGGCATGCAGCATTTGCCCAGAAGCCTTAGTCAAAGCAGTGGCTTGACGCTAGGGTGCTGGTTCAGGACTCCTAGGACTCCTGGGTCCTCCCCACCTCGCATGGAAAAAGACTGTGTACCCAATGTGTACCCAATTCTTAGGGGACCCAACCAAATACAGGTACCTGGGCCCTTCGGATCGTTTCTCTGCAAGAAGCATGAAAGGCGACACTCTGCTCCCTTCGCTGCCCGTCTAGACTGCCGAGCTTTCAAAAGTCCTCCCGAACACAGGCCTAGCAGGTCTTCGGTGTTATGCCAATGATCCCCACGGCTGAACCACTGCTGCTATGAAGAAACACTGTGTTTACGGTTCATGCTGGGAACACTTCCCTGCCGCCTCTCTCTCTCTCTCTCTCTCTCTCTTCCAAGCAGAAGGTTGACTTCAGAGGCAGCCTGACAAACGTACAATTTGCCCCTGAACGCTACCCTGGGTTTTGTAAGACACAAGGACAGTTTGGCCCATCCCCGGGAATTACGTCGTTGAGGCCATTCAGCCCACGCAGGACTACCCTGGTGCCAAAGTCTTATCAGCGAAGGTCCAGGGTGCTGCTTGAGTCTCTTTCTGTTGGTCAGAAACTACAAGTGCATATGCTGGGTTCAATTTTGATATTGGTTACCTAAAGCCAAGAGCATTATTTTCCCGGCGGGAGAGCTGAAAGTGCGGCCTCAAAGTGTCCTGAGAAACAGTGCAGTTCCTCATGTTCTCTTCACAAGTAGAATGGCTATGTGTGGGGAAAGGGAGTTTGCCTAGAGAAACACTCTGTTTACTACGCCGTGCAGGAGGCCTCTGGGCGCCCTCTATCCATCAACGGAACCCTCTACTGTTCCACAACGACCCAAGTGAGGTTCAGGTATTCCCTCCACGAATTGACGCGTGCAGAGGTTTTCCAGGAAACCTTAGGCGAGTAGTGCATTGAAGTTAGTATGCCTTTCCTAGGGTCCCCGCTGCCTCACCACGTCCCTTGGAAGAACACTGTGTACCGAATCTCTTCTTGGCCCCCTGAGCACCTTTCCGCTGTCAAAGTCCTCCAGATCACCTCTTTGAATGCAGAATGAGAAGCGACAAAGTCTCCTCTTTGCTGTAGAGCTAGATAGCCACGACATTCAAAAGTGCCCCTGAACAGTGGTGTAGAAGGTCCTAGATAGCATGCCAGTGGCTCCCACTGCTGACGCTGAGGAGCCATGTGAGACACGGTGTGTAGTGTTCATTCTGGGTGTACTTACCTACCGGCTCTTCCTGGCAAGCTGTAACTCGACCTTTGATGCAGTCTGGAAAATGGACAGTTTCCCCCCCGAACACTGCTAGGCTTTTGGCAGGTTCAGGGAGCACCTAAATCTGATACCTAGCACCTTTAAGAGTTCATGCCATTCGCACAGCGCACAACCAACTCCCTGGCTGCAAAACTATTCAGAGAAGGTGCCACCGTCCTCCTGGGGTCCCCTTTGGTTCCTGAGAAACTATACGCACGTGGGCTGTGTGCAACTCTGAGACCGGGACCCTTAGAGAACTGTAGTACCTCCCAACGGGAAAGAAGGATCGTTCAGCGTGAAAACTGCCTAAAATACAGTGCTCTGTCAGTCCATTCTTGCATGCTGGAATGTCTTTGGAAGGAAAGTGGAATTTTCTTGAGAGCGGTGGTGGGTTTCCGCTTCCATTCCTGGGGCATCCCAGAGCCGCCTTTACACAGAAGGAACACGACACTGAGCGCCAAGCTGAAGGCAAGGTCCAGGAATTGCATCCACAAATGCCAGGCAGGCGTGCAGCATTTCCCAGGGAGCCCTACTCAAAGCAGTGGCTGAACGCTAGTGGGCTTTTCAGGACTCCTGGGACTCCCGCGCCCTCACCACATCTCACGGCAACACCATGTGTACCGGTTGTCACGTCTTAGGCGACCTACCGACGTACAGGCACCTAGGCCCTTCGCATCGTCTCTTGGAACGAAGAGTGAATTCAAGGCAAAACACTGCTCTCTTTGTTGCACCGTTGGCCCATCTTTCAAAAGTCCTCCCGAACACGGGTCTGGCAGGTCTTAGGTGGACCGCAAGCGGTCCCCGTTGCTGAACCAGGACGGCAATGAAAACGCCCCCTGCTCAGCGTTCGCACTGGGAACACGAAGCTGCCCTCGCTTTCCAAGCAGACCGTCGACTTTAGGCGCAGCCTGACAAACGGACTTGTTGCCCCTGCAACACTGCCTGAGCTCTGGTAGGGTAAAAGGACACTTTTTGGCCTCACCTAAGGAATTACGTCGGTCACGCCTTTCAGCTCCCTGTGTGCCGAAGTTTTATCAGGGAAGGTCCAGGGTGCTCCTTGAGTGTCTTTTCGCCGGTCAGAAGCTACACGTACGTGTGCTGCGTCAAGTCTGACCGAGGGGCCTAATGAGAAAAGCATTATTTTCCCAACGGGAAAGCAGGACACTTGCGGCCTCAGATTTAAGTGAAAAACAGCGTTGTTGCCCGTGCCCTCTTCACAGTGGTAATGCCGAGTGATTGAACGGCAGGTTTCCTAGGCTAACAGACAGTTTCCTACTCGTTACAGAAGGCCTCCAGCAGCCCTTGTTCACATAACGGGAAAGCCAGACCTGTCCCGCAGGCTCAACGTAATGGCAGGGTTTCCACGCACGACTTGACGTGTACAAACGATTTCCATGAACCCTTAGGGAAAGCAGCGCATTAACGCTGGAATGCTTCTCCCAGGACTCCCTCTGCCCCACCATGTCCCTTTGGAGGAACACTGTGCACTCAATGACTCCCGTTGACCGATTGAGCACCGTTCGGCGACCCAGGTACCTCCGGATCATCTCTTGGAACGCAGTGTGAAAGGCAGCAAACTGTTGCCTTCGTTGGATAGAGAGATTGACAAGTCTTTCAACTGTGCCCCGACCCGAGTTCTGGAAAGTCTTCGGTGTGATGCCAGTGGCTCTCAGGGCTGACCCTGAGCTGCAATGTAACAAGCTCTGTGCTGACTGTTCATTCTCCGCTTGCATACCTGCCACCTCTCCCTGTCCAGCAGAAACGACTTTACATGCCGTCCGGAAAATGAACGGTTTCCTCCTGAAGCCTGCTAGTCTTTTGGCAGTTTCAAGGACACCCAGATCTAGCTAGCGCCTTAAAACGCCTATGTCACTCGGACAGTGCTCATCTCCCTGCGCAAGATATTATTCTGAGAAGGTACCACAGTGCTTCTTGTGTCTCTTCTGGTGCTTGAGAAAGTACACGTACGTGGGGCTGCGTTCAACTTTGATGCCGGGACCTTAGGAGAAACGTTGGATTGTCTCAAGTTGAACGAAGAATCCTCGTAGCCTCAAAGGTGCCTAAACACAGCGTTCCGCTAGTCTTCCCTTGCATGCTGGAACGTGTCTCAAAGGAAAGGGTGCTATGCAAGAAAGAAGAAAGGTCTTTCCACTTCCTTGCCTGAGGCGTTCCAGAGCCCCCTTCGCATAAAGGGCAGACCACACTGGTCACGAAGATCCAAACAAGGTCCGGGAACGGCATCCACAGTGCCTGCAGGCATGCAGCATTTGCCCAGAAGCCTTAGTCAAAGCAGTGGCTTGACGCTAGGGTGCTGGTTCAGGACTCCTAGGACTCCTGGGTCCTCACCACCTCGCATGGAAAAAGACTGTGTACCCAATGTGTACCCAATTCTTAGGGGACCCAACCAAATACAGGTACCTGGGCCCTTCGGATCGTTTCTCTGCAAGAAGCATGAAAGGCGACACTCTGCTCCCTTCGCTGCCCGTCTAGACTGCCGAGCTTTCAAAAGTCCTCCCGAACACAGGCCTAGCAGGTCTTCGGTGTTATGCCAATGATCCCCACGGCTGAACCACTGCTGCTATGAAGAAACACTGTGTTTACGGTTCATGCTGGGAACACTTCCCTGCCGCCTCTCTCTCTCTCTCTCGCTCTCTCTTCCAAGCAGAAGGTTGACTTCAGAGGCAGCCTGACAAACGTACAATTTGCCCCTGAACGCTACCCTGGGTTTTGTAAGACACAAGGACAGTTTGGCCCATCCCCGGGAATTACGTCGTTGAGGCCATTCAGCCCACGCAGGACTACCCTGGTGCCAAAGTCTTATCAGCGAAGGTCCAGGGTGCTGCTTGAGTCTCTTTCTGTTGGTCAGAAACTACAAGTGCATATGCTGGGTTCAATTTTGATATTGGTTACCTAAAGCCAAGAGCATTATTTTCCCGGCGGGAGAGCTGAAAGTGCGGCCTCAAAGTGTCCTGAGAAACAGTGCAGTTCCTCATGTTCTCTTCACAAGTAGAATGGCTATGTGTGGGGAAAGGGAGTTTGCCTAGAGAAACACTCTGTTTACTACGCCGTGCAGGAGGCCTCTGGGCGCCCTCTATCCATCAACGGAACCCTCTACTGTTCCACAACGACCCAAGTGAGGTTCAGGTATTCCCTCCACGAATTGACGCGTGCAGAGGTTTTCCAGGAAACCTTAGGCGAGTAGTGCATTGAAGTTAGTATGCCTTTCCTAGGGTCCCCGCTGCCTCACCACGTCCCTTGGAAGAACACTGTGTACCGAATCTCTTCTTGGCCCCCTGAGCACCTTTCCGCTGTCAAAGTCCTCCAGATCACCTCTTTGAATGCAGAATGAGAAGCGACAAAGTCTCCTCTTTGCTGTAGAGCTAGATAGCCACGACATTCAAAAGTGCCCCTGAACAGTGGTGTAGAAGGTCCTAGATAGCATGCCAGTGGCTCCCACTGCTGACGCTGAGGAGCCATGTGAGACACGGTGTGTAGTGTTCATTCTGGGTGTACTTACCTACCGGCTCTTCCTGGCAAGCTGTAACTCGACCTTTGATGCAGTCTGGAAAATGGACAGTTTCCCCCCCGAACACTGCTAGGCTTTTGGCAGGTTCAGGGAGCACCTAAATCTGATACCTAGCACCTTTAAGAGTTCATGCCATTCGCACAGCGCACAACCAACTCCCTGGCTGCAAAACTATTCAGAGAAGGTGCCACCGTCCTCCTGGGGTCCCCTTTGGTTCCTGAGAAACTATACGCACGTGGGCTGTGTGCAACTCTGAGACCGGGACCCTTAGAGAACTGTAGTACCTCCCAACGGGAAAGAAGGATCGTTCAGCGTGAAAACTGCCTAAAATACAGTGCTCTGTCAGTCCATTCTTGCATGCTGGAATGTCTTTGGAAGGAAAGTGGAATTTTCTTGAGAGCGGTGGTGGGTTTCCGCTTCCATTCCTGGGGCATCCCAGAGCCGCCTTTACACAGAAGGAACACGACACTGAGCGCCAAGCTGAAGGCAAGGTCCAGGAATTGCATCCACAAATGCCAGGCAGGCGTGCAGCATTTCCCAGGGAGCCCTACTCAAAGCAGTGGCTGAACGCTAGTGGGCTTTTCAGGACTCCTGGGACTCCCGCGCCCTCACCACATCTCACGGCAACACCATGTGTACCGGTTGTCACGTCTTAGGCGACCTACCGACGTACAGGCACCTAGGCCCTTCGCATCGTCTCTTGGAACGAAGAGTGAATTCAAGGCAAAACACTGCTCTCTTTGTTGCACCGTTGGCCCATCTTTCAAAAGTCCTCCCGAACACGGGTCTGGCAGGTCTTAGGTGGACCGCAAGCGGTCCCCGTTGCTGAACCAGGACGGCAATGAAAACGCCCCCTGCTCAGCGTTCGCACTGGGAACACGAAGCTGCCCTCGCTTTCCAAGCAGACCGTCGACTTTAGGCGCAGCCTGACAAACGGACTTGTTGCCCCTGCAACACTGCCTGAGCTCTGGTAGGGTAAAAGGACACTTTTTGGCCTCACCTAAGGAATTACGTCGGTCACGCCTTTCAGCTCCCTGTGTGCCGAAGTTTTATCAGGGAAGGTCCAGGGTGCTCCTTGAGTGTCTTTTCGCCGGTCAGAAGCTACACGTACGTGTGCTGCGTCAAGTCTGACCGAGGGGCCTAATGAGAAAAGCATTATTTTCCCAACGGGAAAGCAGGACACTTGCGGCCTCAGATTTAAGTGAAAAACAGCGTTGTTGCCCGTGCCCTCTTCACAGTGGTAATGCCGAGTGATTGAACGGCAGGTTTCCTAGGCTAACAGACAGTTTCCTACTCGTTACAGAAGGCCTCCAGCAGCCCTTGTTCACATAACGGGAAAGCCAGACCTGTCCCGCAGGCTCAACGTAATGGCAGGGTTTCCACGCACGACTTGACGTGTACAAACGATTTCCATGAACCCTTAGGGAAAGCAGCGCATTAACGCTGGAATGCTTCTCCCAGGACTCCCTCTGCCCCACCATGTCCCTTTGGAGGAACACTGTGCACTCAATGACTCCCGTTGACCGATTGAGCACCGTTCGGCGACCCAGGTACCTCCGGATCATCTCTTGGAACGCAGTGTGAAAGGCAGCAAACTGTTGCCTTCGTTGGATAGAGAGATTGACAAGTCTTTCAACTGTGCCCCGACCCGAGTTCTGGAAAGTCTTCGGTGTGATGCCAGTGGCTCTCAGGGCTGACCCTGAGCTGCAATGTAACAAGCTCTGTGCTGACTGTTCATTCTCCGCTTGCATACCTGCCACCTCTCCCTGTCCAGCAGAAACGACTTTACATGCCGTCCGGAAAATGAACGGTTTCCTCCTGAAGCCTGCTAGTCTTTTGGCAGTTTCAAGGACACCCAGATCTAGCTAGCGCCTTAAAACGCCTATGTCACTCGGACAGTGCTCATCTCCCTGCGCAAGATATTATTCTGAGAAGGTACCACAGTGCTTCTTGTGTCTCTTCTGGTGCTTGAGAAAGTACACGTACGTGGGGCTGCGTTCAACTTTGATGCCGGGACCTTAGGAGAAACGTTGGATTGTCTCAAGTTGAACGAAGAATCCTCGTAGCCTCAAAGGTGCCTAAACACAGCGTTCCGCTAGTCTTCCCTTGCATGCTGGAACGTGTCTCAAAGGAAAGGGTGCTATGCAAGAAAGAAGAAAGGTCTTTCCACTTCCTTGCCTGAGGCGTTCCAGAGCCCCCTTCGCATAAAGGGCAGACCACACTGGTCACGAAGATCCAAACAAGGTCCGGGAACGGCATCCACAGTGCCTGCAGGCATGCAGCATTTGCCCAGAAGCCTTAGTCAAAGCAGTGGCTTGACGCTAGGGTGCTGGTTCAGGACTCCTAGGACTCCTGGGTCCTCACCACCTCGCATGGAAAAAGACTGTGTACCCAATGTGTACCCAATTCTTAGGGGACCCAACCAAATACAGGTACCTGGGCCCTTCGGATCGTTTCTCTGCAAGAAGCATGAAAGGCGACACTCTGCTCCCTTCGCTGCCCGTCTAGACTGCCGAGCTTTCAAAAGTCCTCCCGAACACAGGCCTAGCAGGTCTTCGGTGTTATGCCAATGATCCCCACGGCTGAACCACTGCTGCTATGAAGAAACACTGTGTTTACGGTTCATGCTGGGAACACTTCCCTGCCGCCTCTCTCTCTCTCTCTCGCTCTCTCTTCCAAGCAGAAGGTTGACTTCAGAGGCAGCCTGACAAACGTACAATTTGCCCCTGAACGCTACCCTGGGTTTTGTAAGACACAAGGACAGTTTGGCCCATCCCCGGGAATTACGTCGTTGAGGCCATTCAGCCCACGCAGGACTACCCTGGTGCCAAAGTCTTATCAGCGAAGGTCCAGGGTGCTGCTTGAGTCTCTTTCTGTTGGTCAGAAACTACAAGTGCATATGCTGGGTTCAATTTTGATATTGGTTACCTAAAGCCAAGAGCATTATTTTCCCGGCGGGAGAGCTGAAAGTGCGGCCTCAAAGTGTCCTGAGAAACAGTGCAGTTCCTCATGTTCTCTTCACAAGTAGAATGGCTATGTGTGGGGAAAGGGAGTTTGCCTAGAGAAACACTCTGTTTACTACGCCGTGCAGGAGGCCTCTGGGCGCCCTCTATCCATCAACGGAACCCTCTACTGTTCCACAACGACCCAAGTGAGGTTCAGGTATTCCCTCCACGAATTGACGCGTGCAGAGGTTTTCCAGGAAACCTTAGGCGAGTAGTGCATTGAAGTTAGTATGCCTTTCCTAGGGTCCCCGCTGCCTCACCACGTCCCTTGGAAGAACACTGTGTACCGAATCTCTTCTTGGCCCCCTGAGCACCTTTCCGCTGTCAAAGTCCTCCAGATCACCTCTTTGAATGCAGAATGAGAAGCGACAAAGTCTCCTCTTTGCTGTAGAGCTAGATAGCCACGACATTCAAAAGTGCCCCTGAACAGTGGTGTAGAAGGTCCTAGATAGCATGCCAGTGGCTCCCACTGCTGACGCTGAGGAGCCATGTGAGACACGGTGTGTAGTGTTCATTCTGGGTGTACTTACCTACCGGCTCTTCCTGGCAAGCTGTAACTCGACCTTTGATGCAGTCTGGAAAATGGGCAGTTTCCCCCCCGAACACTGCTAGGCTTTTGGCAGGTTCAGGGAGCACCTAAATCTGATACCTAGCACCTTTAAGAGTTCATGCCATTCGCACAGCGCACAACCAACTCCCTGGCTGCAAAACTATTCAGAGAAGGTGCCACCGTCCTCCTGGGGTCCCCTTTGGTTCCTGAGAAACTATACGCACGTGGGCTGTGTGCAACTCTGAGACCGGGACCCTTAGAGAACTGTAGTACCTCCCAACGGGAAAGAAGGATCGTTCAGCGTGAAAACTGCCTAAAATACAGTGCTCTGTCAGTCCATTCTTGCATGCTGGAATGTCTTTGGAAGGAAAGTGGAATTTTCTTGAGAGCGGTGGTGGGTTTCCGCTTCCATTCCTGGGGCATCCCAGAGCCGCCTTTACACAGAAGGAACACGACACTGAGCGCCAAGCTGAAGGCAAGGTCCAGGAATTGCATCCACAAATGCCAGGCAGGCGTGCAGCATTTCCCAGGGAGCCCTACTCAAAGCAGTGGCTGAACGCTAGTGGGCTTTTCAGGACTCCTGGGACTCCCGCGCCCTCACCACATCTCACGGCAACACCATGTGTACCGGTTGTCACGTCTTAGGCGACCTACCGACGTACAGGCACCTAGGCCCTTCGCATCGTCTCTTGGAACGAAGAGTGAATTCAAGGCAAAACACTGCTCTCTTTGTTGCACCGTTGGTCCATCTTTCAAAAGTCCTCCCGAACACGGGTCTGGCAGGTCTTAGGTGGACCGCAAGCGGTCCCCGTTGCTGAACCAGGACGGCAATGAAAACACCCCCTGCTTAGCGTTCGCACTGGGAACACGAAGCTGCCCTCGCTTGCCAAGCAGACCGTCGACTTTAGGCGCAGCCTGACAAACGGACTTGTTGCCCCTGCAACACTGCCTGAGCTCTGGTAGGAAAAAAGGACACTTTTTGGCCTCACCTAAGGAATTACGTCGGTCACGCCTTTCAGCTCCCTGTGTGCCGAAGTTTTATCAGGGAAGGTCCAGGGTGCTCCTTGAGTGTCTTTTCGCCGGTCAGAAGCTACACGTACGTGTGCTGCGTCAAGTCTGACCGAGGGGCCTAATGAGAAAAGCATTATTTTCCCAACGGGAAAGCAGGACACTTGCGGCCTCAGATTTAAGTGAAAAACAGCGTTGTTGCCCGTGCCCTCTTCACAGTGGTAATGCCGAGTGATTGAACGGCAGGTTTCCTAGGCTAACAGACAGTTTCCTACTCGTTACAGAAGGCCTCCAGCAGCCCTTGTTCACATAACGGGAAAGCCAGACCTGTCCCGCAGGCTCAACGTAATGGCAGGGTTTCCACGCACGACTTGACGTGTACAAACGATTTCCATGAACCCTTAGGGAAAGCAGCGCATTAACGCTGGAATGCTTCTCCCAGGACTCCCTCTGCCCCACCATGTCCCTTTGGAGGAACACTGTGCACTCAATGACTCCCGTTGACCGATTGAGCACCGTTCGGCGACCCAGGTACCTCCGGATCATCTCTTGGAACGCAGTGTGAAAGGCAGCAAACTGTTGCCTTCGTTGGATAGAGAGATTGACAAGTCTTTCAACTGTGCCCCGACCCGAGTTCTGGAAAGTCTTCGGTGTGATGCCAGTGGCTCTCAGGGCTGACCCTGAGCTGCAATGTAACAAGCTCTGTGCTGACTGTTCATTCTCCGCTTGCATACCTGCCACCTCTCCCTGTCCAGCAGAAACGACTTTACATGCCGTCCGGAAAATGAACGGTTTCCTCCTGAAGCCTGCTAGTCTTTTGGCAGTTTCAAGGACACCCAGATCTAGCTAGCGCCTTAAAACGCCTATGTCACTCGGACAGTGCTCATCTCCCTGCGCAAGATATTATTCTGAGAAGGTACCACAGTGCTTCTTGTGTCTCTTCTGGTGCTTGAGAAAGTACACGTACGTGGGGCTGCGTTCAACTTTGATGCCGGGACCTTAGGAGAAACGTTGGATTGTCTCAAGTTGAACGAAGAATCCTCGTAGCCTCAAAGGTGCCTAAACACAGCGTTCCGCTAGTCTTCCCTTGCATGCTGGAACGTGTCTCAAAGGAAAGGGTGCTATGCAAGAAAGAAGAAAGGTCTTTCCACTTCCTTGCCTGAGGCGTTCCAGAGCCCCCTTCGCATAAAGGGCAGACCACACTGGTCACGAAGATCCAAACAAGGTCCGGGAACGGCATCCACAGTGCCTGCAGGCATGCAGCATTTGCCCAGAAGCCTTAGTCAAAGCAGTGGCTTGATGCTAGGGTGCTGGTTCAGGACTCCTAGGACTCCTGGGTCCTCACCACCTCGCATGGAAAAAGACTGTGTACCCAATGTGTACCCAATTCTTAGGGGACCCAACCAAATACAGGTACCTGGGCCCTTCGGATCGTTTCTCTGCAAGAAGAATGAAAGGCGACACTCTGCTCCCTTCGCTGCCCGTCTAGACTGCCGAGCTTTCAAAAGTCCTCCCGAACACAGGCCTAGCAGGTCTTCGGTGTTATGCCAATGATCCCCACGGCTGAACCACTGCTGCTATGAAGAAACACTGTGTTTACGGTTCATGCTGGGAACACTTCCCTGCCGCCTCTCTCTCTCTCTCTCTCTCTCTCTCTTCCAAGCAGAAGGTTGACTTCAGAGGCAGCCTGACAAACGTACAATTTGCCCCTGAACGCTACCCTGGGTTTTGTAAGACACAAGGACAGTTTGGCCCATCCCCGGGAATTACGTCGTTGAGGCCATTCAGCCCACGCAGGACTACCCTGGTGCCAAAGTCTTATCAGCGAAGGTCCAGGGTGCTGCTTGAGTCTCTTTCTGTTGGTCAGAAACTACAAGTGCATATGCTGGGTTCAATTTTGATATTGGTTACCTAAAGCCAAGAGCATTATTTTCCCGGCGGGAGAGCTGAAAGTGCGGCCTCAAAGTGTCCTGAGAAACAGTGCAGTTCCTCATGTTCTCTTCACAAGTAGAATGGCTATGTGTGGGGAAAGGGAGTTTGCCTAGAGAAACACTCTGTTTACTACGCCGTGCAGGAGGCCTCTGGGCGCCCTCTATCCATCAACGGAACCCTCTACTGTTCCACAACGACCCAAGTGAGGTTCAGGTATTCCCTCCACGAATTGACGCGTGCAGAGGTTTTCCAGGAAACCTTAGGCGAGTAGTGCATTGAAGTTAGTATGCCTTTCCTAGGGTCCCCGCTGCCTCACCACGTCCCTTGGAAGAACACTGTGTACCGAATCTCTTCTTGGCCCCCTGAGCACCTTTCCGCTGTCAAAGTCCTCCAGATCACCTCTTTGAATGCAGAATGAGAAGCGACAAAGTCTCCTCTTTGCTGTAGAGCTAGATAGCCACGACATTCAAAAGTGCCCCTGAACAGTGGTGTAGAAGGTCCTAGATAGCATGCCAGTGGCTCCCACTGCTGACGCTGAGGAGCCATGTGAGACACGGTGTGTAGTGTTCATTCTGGGTGTACTTACCTACCGGCTCTTCCTGGCAAGCTGTAACTCGACCTTTGATGCAGTCTGGAAAATGGGCAGTTTCCCCCCCGAACACTGCTAGGCTTTTGGCAGGTTCAGGGAGCACCTAAATCTGATACCTAGCACCTTTAAGAGTTCATGCCATTCGCACAGCGCACAACCAACTCCCTGGCTGCAAAACTATTCAGAGAAGGTGCCACCGTCCTCCTGGGGTCCCCTTTGGTTCCTGAGAAACTATACGCACGTGGGCTGTGTGCAACTCTGAGACCGGGACCCTTAGAGAACTGTAGTACCTCCCAACGGGAAAGAAGGATCGTTCAGCGTGAAAACTGCCTAAAATACAGTGCTCTGTCAGTCCATTCTTGCATGCTGGAATGTCTTTGGAAGGAAAGTGGAATTTTCTTGAGAGCGGTGGTGGGTTTCCGCTTCCATTCCTGGGGCATCCCAGAGCCGCCTTTACACAGAAGGAACACGACACTGAGCGCCAAGCTGAAGGCAAGGTCCAGGAATTGCATCCACAAATGCCAGGCAGGCGTGCAGCATTTCCCAGGGAGCCCTACTCAAAGCAGTGGCTGAACGCTAGTGGGCTTTTCAGGACTCCTGGGACTCCCGCGCCCTCACCACATCTCACGGCAACACCATGTGTACCGGTTGTCACGTCTTAGGCGACCTACCGACGTACAGGCACCTAGGCCCTTCGCATCGTCTCTTGGAACGAAGAGTGAATTCAAGGCAAAACACTGCTCTCTTTGTTGCACCGTTGGTCCATCTTTCAAAAGTCCTCCCGAACACGGGTCTGGCAGGTCTTAGGTGGACCGCAAGCGGTCCCCGTTGCTGAACCAGGACGGCAATGAAAACACCCCCTGCTTAGCGTTCGCACTGGGAACACGAAGCTGCCCTCGCTTGCCAAGCAGACCGTCGACTTTAGGCGCAGCCTGACAAACGGACTTGTTGCCCCTGCAACACTGCCTGAGCTCTGGTAGGAAAAAAGGACACTTTTTGGCCTCACCTAAGGAATTACGTCGGTCACGCCTTTCAGCTCCCTGTGTGCCGAAGTTTTATCAGGGAAGGTCCAGGGTGCTCCTTGAGTGTCTTTTCGCCGGTCAGAAGCTACACGTACGTGTGCTGCGTCAAGTCTGACCGAGGGGCCTAATGAGAAAAGCATTATTTTCCCAACGGGAAAGCAGGACACTTGCGGCCTCAGATTTAAGTGAAAAACAGCGTTGTTGCCCGTGCCCTCTTCACAGTGGTAATGCCGAGTGATTGAACGGCAGGTTTCCTAGGCTAACAGACAGTTTCCTACTCGTTACAGAAGGCCTCCAGCAGCCCTTGTTCACATAACGGGAAAGCCAGACCTGTCCCGCAGGCTCAACGTAATGGCAGGGTTTCCACGCACGACTTGACGTGTACAAACGATTTCCATGAACCCTTAGGGAAAGCAGCGCATTAACGCTGGAATGCTTCTCCCAGGACTCCCTCTGCCCCACCATGTCCCTTTGGAGGAACACTGTGCACTCAATGACTCCCGTTGACCGATTGAGCACCGTTCGGCGACCCAGGTACCTCCGGATCATCTCTTGGAACGCAGTGTGAAAGGCAGCAAACTGTTGCCTTCGTTGGATAGAGAGATTGACAAGTCTTTCAACTGTGCCCCGACCCGAGTTCTGGAAAGTCTTCGGTGTGATGCCAGTGGCTCTCAGGGCTGACCCTGAGCTGCAATGTAACAAGCTCTGTGCTGACTGTTCATTCTCCGCTTGCATACCTGCCACCTCTCCCTGTCCAGCAGAAACTTGACTTTACATGCCGTCCGGAAAATGAACGGTTTCCTCCTGAAGCCTGCTAGTCTTTTGGCAGTTTCAAGGACACCCAGATCTAGCTAGCGCCTTAAAACGCCTATGTCACTCGGACAGTGCTCATCTCCCTGCGCAAGATATTATTCTGAGAAGGTACCACAGTGCTTCTTGTGTCTCTTCTGGTGCTTGAGAAAGTACACGTACGTGGGGCTGCGTTCAACTTTGATGCCGGGACCTTAGGAGAAACGTTGGATTGTCTCAAGTTGAACGAAGAATCCTCGTAGCCTCAAAGGTGCCTAAACACAGCGTTCCGCTAGTCTTCCCTTGCATGCTGGAACGTGTCTCAAAGGAAAGGGTGCTATGCAAGAAAGAAGAAAGGTCTTTCCACTTCCTTGCCTGAGGCGTTCCAGAGCCCCCTTCGCATAAAGGGCAGACCACACTGGTCACGAAGATCCAAACAAGGTCCGGGAACGGCATCCACAGTGCCTGCAGGCATGCAGCATTTGCCCAGAAGCCTTAGTCAAAGCAGTGGCTTGACGCTAGGGTGCTGGTTCAGGACTCCTAGGACTCCTGGGTCCTCCCCACCTCGCATGGAAAAAGACTGTGTACCCAATGTGTACCCAATTCTTAGGGGACCCAACCAAATACAGGTACCTGGGCCCTTCGGATCGTTTCTCTGCAAGAAGCATGAAAGGCGACACTCTGCTCCCTTCGCTGCCCGTCTAGACTGCCGAGCTTTCAAAAGTCCTCCCGAACACAGGCCTAGCAGGTCTTCGGTGTTATGCCAATGATCCCCACGGCTGAACCACTGCTGCTATGAAGAAACACTGTGTTTACGGTTCATGCTGGGAACACTTCCCTGCCGCCTCTCTCTCTCTCTCTCGCTCTCTCTTCCAAGCAGAAGGTTGACTTCAGAGGCAGCCTGACAAACGTACAATTTGCCCCTGAACGCTACCCTGGGTTTTGTAAGACACAAGGACAGTTTGGCCCATCCCCGGGAATTACGTCGTTGAGGCCATTCAGCCCACGCAGGACTACCCTGGTGCCAAAGTCTTATCAGCGAAGGTCCAGGGTGCTGCTTGAGTCTCTTTCTGTTGGTCAGAAACTACAAGTGCATATGCTGGGTTCAATTTTGATATTGGTTACCTAAAGCCAAGAGCATTATTTTCCCGGCGGGAGAGCTGAAAGTGCGGCCTCAAAGTGTCCTGAGAAACAGTGCAGTTCCTCATGTTCTCTTCACAAGTAGAATGGCTATGTGTGGGGAAAGGGAGTTTGCCTAGAGAAACACTCTGTTTACTACGCCGTGCAGGAGGCCTCTGGGCGCCCTCTATCCATCAACGGAACCCTCTACTGTTCCACAACGACCCAAGTGAGGTTCAGGTATTCCCTCCACGAATTGACGCGTGCAGAGGTTTTCCAGGAAACCTTAGGCGAGTAGTGCATTGAAGTTAGTATGCCTTTCCTAGGGTCCCCGCTGCCTCACCACGTCCCTTGGAAGAACACTGTGTACCGAATCTCTTCTTGGCCCCCTGAGCACCTTTCCGCTGTCAAAGTCCTCCAGATCACCTCTTTGAATGCAGAATGAGAAGCGACAAAGTCTCCTCTTTGCTGTAGAGCTAGATAGCCACGACATTCAAAAGTGCCCCTGAACAGTGGTGTAGAAGGTCCTAGATAGCATGCCAGTGGCTCCCACTGCTGACGCTGAGGAGCCATGTGAGACACGGTGTGTAGTGTTCATTCTGGGTGTACTTACCTACCGGCTCTTCCTGGCAAGCTGTAACTCGACCTTTGATGCAGTCTGGAAAATGGGCAGTTTCCCCCCCGAACACTGCTAGGCTTTTGGCAGGTTCAGGGAGCACCTAAATCTGATACCTAGCACCTTTAAGAGTTCATGCCATTCGCACAGCGCACAACCAACTCCCTGGCTGCAAAACTATTCAGAGAAGGTGCCACCGTCCTCCTGGGGTCCCCTTTGGTTCCTGAGAAACTATACGCACGTGGGCTGTGTGCAACTCTGAGACCGGGACCCTTAGAGAACTGTAGTACCTCCCAACGGGAAAGAAGGATCGTTCAGCGTGAAAACTGCCTAAAATACAGTGCTCTGTCAGTCCATTCTTGCATGCTGGAATGTCTTTGGAAGGAAAGTGGAATTTTCTTGAGAGCGGTGGTGGGTTTCCGCTTCCATTCCTGGGGCATCCCAGAGCCGCCTTTACACAGAAGGAACACGACACTGAGCGCCAAGCTGAAGGCAAGGTCCAGGAATTGCATCCACAAATGCCAGGCAGGCGTGCAGCATTTCCCAGGGAGCCCTACTCAAAGCAGTGGCTGAACGCTAGTGGGCTTTTCAGGACTCCTGGGACTCCCGCGCCCTCACCACATCTCACGGCAACACCATGTGTACCGGTTGTCACGTCTTAGGCGACCTACCGACGTACAGGCACCTAGGCCCTTCGCATCGTCTCTTGGAACGAAGAGTGAATTCAAGGCAAAACACTGCTCTCTTTGTTGCACCGTTGGTCCATCTTTCAAAAGTCCTCCCGAACACGGGTCTGGCAGGTCTTAGGTGGACCGCAAGCGGTCCCCGTTGCTGAACCAGGACGGCAATGAAAACACCCCCTGCTTAGCGTTCGCACTGGGAACACGAAGCTGCCCTCGCTTGCCAAGCAGACCGTCGACTTTAGGCGCAGCCTGACAAACGGACTTGTTGCCCCTGCAACACTGCCTGAGCTCTGGTAGGAAAAAAGGACACTTTTTGGCCTCACCTAAGGAATTACGTCGGTCACGCCTTTCAGCTCCCTGTGTGCCGAAGTTTTATCAGGGAAGGTCCAGGGTGCTCCTTGAGTGTCTTTTCGCCGGTCAGAAGCTACACGTACGTGTGCTGCGTCAAGTCTGACCGAGGGGCCTAATGAGAAAAGCATTATTTTCCCAACGGGAAAGCAGGACACTTGCGGCCTCAGATTTAAGTGAAAAACAGCGTTGTTGCCCGTGCCCTCTTCACAGTGGTAATGCCGAGTGATTGAACGGCAGGTTTCCTAGGCTAACAGACAGTTTCCTACTCGTTACAGAAGGCCTCCAGCAGCCCTTGTTCACATAACGGGAAAGCCAGACCTGTCCCGCAGGCTCAACGTAATGGCAGGGTTTCCACGCACGACTTGACGTGTACAAACGATTTCCATGAACCCTTAGGGAAAGCAGCGCATTAACGCTGGAATGCTTCTCCCAGGACTCCCTCTGCCCCACCATGTCCCTTTGGAGGAACACTGTGCACTCAATGACTCCCGTTGACCGATTGAGCACCGTTCGGCGACCCAGGTACCTCCGGATCATCTCTTGGAACGCAGTGTGAAAGGCAGCAAACTGTTGCCTTCGTTGGATAGAGAGATTGACAAGTCTTTCAACTGTGCCCCGACCCGAGTTCTGGAAAGTCTTCGGTGTGATGCCAGTGGCTCTCAGGGCTGACCCTGAGCTGCAATGTAACAAGCTCTGTGCTGACTGTTCATTCTCCGCTTGCATACCTGCCACCTCTCCCTGTCCAGCAGAAACTTGACTTTACATGCCGTCCGGAAAATGAACGGTTTCCTCCTGAAGCCTGCTAGTCTTTTGGCAGTTTCAAGGACACCCAGATCTAGCTAGCGCCTTAAAACGCCTATGTCACTCGGACAGTGCTCATCTCCCTGCGCAAGATATTATTCTGAGAAGGTACCACAGTGCTTCTTGTGTCTCTTCTGGTGCTTGAGAAAGTACACGTACGTGGGGCTGCGTTCAACTTTGATGCCGGGACCTTAGGAGAAACGTTGGATTGTCTCAAGTTGAACGAAGAATCCTCGTAGCCTCAAAGGTGCCTAAACACAGCGTTCCGCTAGTCTTCCCTTGCATGCTGGAACGTGTCTCAAAGGAAAGGGTGCTATGCAAGAAAGAAGAAAGGTCTTTCCACTTCCTTGCCTGAGGCGTTCCAGAGCCCCCTTCGCATAAAGGGCAGACCACACTGGTCACGAAGATCCAAACAAGGTCCGGGAACGGCATCCACAGTGCCTGCAGGCATGCAGCATTTGCCCAGAAGCCTTAGTCAAAGCAGTGGCTTGACGCTAGGGTGCTGGTTCAGGACTCCTAGGACTCCTGGGTCCTCCCCACCTCGCATGGAAAAAGACTGTGTACCCAATGTGTACCCAATTCTTAGGGGACCCAACCAAATACAGGTACCTGGGCCCTTCGGATCGTTTCTCTGCAAGAAGCATGAAAGGCGACACTCTGCTCCCTTCGCTGCCCGTCTAGACTGCCGAGCTTTCAAAAGTCCTCCCGAACACAGGCCTAGCAGGTCTTCGGTGTTATGCCAATGATCCCCACGGCTGAACCACTGCTGCTATGAAGAAACACTGTGTTTACGGTTCATGCTGGGAACACTTCCCTGCCGCCTCTCTCTCTCTCTCTCGCTCTCTCTTCCAAGCAGAAGGTTGACTTCAGAGGCAGCCTGACAAACGTACAATTTGCCCCTGAACGCTACCCTGGGTTTTGTAAGACACAAGGACAGTTTGGCCCATCCCCGGGAATTACGTCGTTGAGGCCATTCAGCCCACGCAGGACTACCCTGGTGCCAAAGTCTTATCAGCGAAGGTCCAGGGTGCTGCTTGAGTCTCTTTCTGTTGGTCAGAAACTACAAGTGCATATGCTGGGTTCAATTTTGATATTGGTTACCTAAAGCCAAGAGCATTATTTTCCCGGCGGGAGAGCTGAAAGTGCGGCCTCAAAGTGTCCTGAGAAACAGTGCAGTTCCTCATGTTCTCTTCACAAGTAGAATGGCTATGTGTGGGGAAAGGGAGTTTGCCTAGAGAAACACTCTGTTTACTACGCCGTGCAGGAGGCCTCTGGGCGCCCTCTATCCATCAACGGAACCCTCTACTGTTCCACAACGACCCAAGTGAGGTTCAGGTATTCCCTCCACGAATTGACGCGTGCAGAGGTTTTCCAGGAAACCTTAGGCGAGTAGTGCATTGAAGTTAGTATGCCTTTCCTAGGGTCCCCGCTGCCTCACCACGTCCCTTGGAAGAACACTGTGTACCGAATCTCTTCTTGGCCCCCTGAGCACCTTTCCGCTGTCAAAGTCCTCCAGATCACCTCTTTGAATGCAGAATGAGAAGCGACAAAGTCTCCTCTTTGCTGTAGAGCTAGATAGCCACGACATTCAAAAGTGCCCCTGAACAGTGGTGTAGAAGGTCCTAGATAGCATGCCAGTGGCTCCCACTGCTGACGCTGAGGAGCCATGTGAGACACGGTGTGTAGTGTTCATTCTGGGTGTACTTACCTACCGGCTCTTCCTGGCAAGCTGTAACTCGACCTTTGATGCAGTCTGGAAAATGGGCAGTTTCCCCCCCGAACACTGCTAGGCTTTTGGCAGGTTCAGGGAGCACCTAAATCTGATACCTAGCACCTTTAAGAGTTCATGCCATTCGCACAGCGCACAACCAACTCCCTGGCTGCAAAACTATTCAGAGAAGGTGCCACCGTCCTCCTGGGGTCCCCTTTGGTTCCTGAGAAACTATACGCACGTGGGCTGTGTGCAACTCTGAGACCGGGACCCTTAGAGAACTGTAGTACCTCCCAACGGGAAAGAAGGATCGTTCAGCGTGAAAACTGCCTAAAATACAGTGCTCTGTCAGTCCATTCTTGCATGCTGGAATGTCTTTGGAAGGAAAGTGGAATTTTCTTGAGAGCGGTGGTGGGTTTCCGCTTCCATTCCTGGGGCATCCCAGAGCCGCCTTTACACAGAAGGAACACGACACTGAGCGCCAAGCTGAAGGCAAGGTCCAGGAATTGCATCCACAAATGCCAGGCAGGCGTGCAGCATTTCCCAGGGAGCCCTACTCAAAGCAGTGGCTGAACGCTAGTGGGCTTTTCAGGACTCCTGGGACTCCCGCGCCCTCACCACATCTCACGGCAACACCATGTGTACCGGTTGTCACGTCTTAGGCGACCTACCGACGTACAGGCACCTAGGCCCTTCGCATCGTCTCTTGGAACGAAGAGTGAATTCAAGGCAAAACACTGCTCTCTTTGTTGCACCGTTGGTCCATCTTTCAAAAGTCCTCCCGAACACGGGTCTGGCAGGTCTTAGGTGGACCGCAAGCGGTCCCCGTTGCTGAACCAGGACGGCAATGAAAACACCCCCTGCTTAGCGTTCGCACTGGGAACACGAAGCTGCCCTCGCTTGCCAAGCAGACCGTCGACTTTAGGCGCAGCCTGACAAACGGACTTGTTGCCCCTGCAACACTGCCTGAGCTCTGGTAGGAAAAAAGGACACTTTTTGGCCTCACCTAAGGAATTACGTCGGTCACGCCTTTCAGCTCCCTGTGTGCCGAAGTTTTATCAGGGAAGGTCCAGGGTGCTCCTTGAGTGTCTTTTCGCCGGTCAGAAGCTACACGTACGTGTGCTGCGTCAAGTCTGACCGAGGGGCCTAATGAGAAAAGCATTATTTTCCCAACGGGAAAGCAGGACACTTGCGGCCTCAGATTTAAGTGAAAAACAGCGTTGTTGCCCGTGCCCTCTTCACAGTGGTAATGCCGAGTGATTGAACGGCAGGTTTCCTAGGCTAACAGACAGTTTCCTACTCGTTACAGAAGGCCTCCAGCAGCCCTTGTTCACATAACGGGAAAGCCAGACCTGTCCCGCAGGCTCAACGTAATGGCAGGGTTTCCACGCACGACTTGACGTGTACAAACGATTTCCATGAACCCTTAGGGAAAGCAGCGCATTAACGCTGGAATGCTTCTCCCAGGACTCCCTCTGCCCCACCATGTCCCTTTGGAGGAACACTGTGCACTCAATGACTCCCGTTGACCGATTGAGCACCGTTCGGCGACCCAGGTACCTCCGGATCATCTCTTGGAACGCAGTGTGAAAGGCAGCAAACTGTTGCCTTCGTTGGATAGAGAGATTGACAAGTCTTTCAACTGTGCCCCGACCCGAGTTCTGGAAAGTCTTCGGTGTGATGCCAGTGGCTCTCAGGGCTGACCCTGAGCTGCAATGTAACAAGCTCTGTGCTGACTGTTCATTCTCCGCTTGCATACCTGCCACCTCTCCCTGTCCAGCAGAAACTTGACTTTACATGCCGTCCGGAAAATGAACGGTTTCCTCCTGAAGCCTGCTAGTCTTTTGGCAGTTTCAAGGACACCCAGATCTAGCTAGCGCCTTAAAACGCCTATGTCACTCGGACAGTGCTCATCTCCCTGCGCAAGATATTATTCTGAGAAGGTACCACAGTGCTTCTTGTGTCTCTTCTGGTGCTTGAGAAAGTACACGTACGTGGGGCTGCGTTCAACTTTGATGCCGGGACCTTAGGAGAAACGTTGGATTGTCTCAAGTTGAACGAAGAATCCTCGTAGCCTCAAAGGTGCCTAAACACAGCGTTCCGCTAGTCTTCCCTTGCATGCTGGAACGTGTCTCAAAGGAAAGGGTGCTATGCAAGAAAGAAGAAAGGTCTTTCCACTTCCTTGCCTGAGGCGTTCCAGAGCCCCCTTCGCATAAAGGGCAGACCACACTGGTCACGAAGATCCAAACAAGGTCCGGGAACGGCATCCACAGTGCCTGCAGGCATGCAGCATTTGCCCAGAAGCCTTAGTCAAAGCAGTGGCTTGACGCTAGGGTGCTGGTTCAGGACTCCTAGGACTCCTGGGTCCTCCCCACCTCGCATGGAAAAAGACTGTGTACCCAATGTGTACCCAATTCTTAGGGGACCCAACCAAATACAGGTACCTGGGCCCTTCGGATCGTTTCTCTGCAAGAAGCATGAAAGGCGACACTCTGCTCCCTTCGCTGCCCGTCTAGACTGCCGAGCTTTCAAAAGTCCTCCCGAACACAGGCCTAGCAGGTCTTCGGTGTTATGCCAATGATCCCCACGGCTGAACCACTGCTGCTATGAAGAAACACTGTGTTTACGGTTCATGCTGGGAACACTTCCCTGCCGCCTCTCTCTCTCTCTCTCGCTCTCTCTTCCAAGCAGAAGGTTGACTTCAGAGGCAGCCTGACAAACGTACAATTTGCCCCTGAACGCTACCCTGGGTTTTGTAAGACACAAGGACAGTTTGGCCCATCCCCGGGAATTACGTCGTTGAGGCCATTCAGCCCACGCAGGACTACCCTGGTGCCAAAGTCTTATCAGCGAAGGTCCAGGGTGCTGCTTGAGTCTCTTTCTGTTGGTCAGAAACTACAAGTGCATATGCTGGGTTCAATTTTGATATTGGTTACCTAAAGCCAAGAGCATTATTTTCCCGGCGGGAGAGCTGAAAGTGCGGCCTCAAAGTGTCCTGAGAAACAGTGCAGTTCCTCATGTTCTCTTCACAAGTAGAATGGCTATGTGTGGGGAAAGGGAGTTTGCCTAGAGAAACACTCTGTTTACTACGCCGTGCAGGAGGCCTCTGGGCGCCCTCTATCCATCAACGGAACCCTCTACTGTTCCACAACGACCCAAGTGAGGTTCAGGTATTCCCTCCACGAATTGACGCGTGCAGAGGTTTTCCAGGAAACCTTAGGCGAGTAGTGCATTGAAGTTAGTATGCCTTTCCTAGGGTCCCCGCTGCCTCACCACGTCCCTTGGAAGAACACTGTGTACCGAATCTCTTCTTGGCCCCCTGAGCACCTTTCCGCTGTCAAAGTCCTCCAGATCACCTCTTTGAATGCAGAATGAGAAGCGACAAAGTCTCCTCTTTGCTGTAGAGCTAGATAGCCACGACATTCAAAAGTGCCCCTGAACAGTGGTGTAGAAGGTCCTAGATAGCATGCCAGTGGCTCCCACTGCTGACGCTGAGGAGCCATGTGAGACACGGTGTGTAGTGTTCATTCTGGGTGTACTTACCTACCGGCTCTTCCTGGCAAGCTGTAACTCGACCTTTGATGCAGTCTGGAAAATGGGCAGTTTCCCCCCCGAACACTGCTAGGCTTTTGGCAGGTTCAGGGAGCACCTAAATCTGATACCTAGCACCTTTAAGAGTTCATGCCATTCGCACAGCGCACAACCAACTCCCTGGCTGCAAAACTATTCAGAGAAGGTGCCACCGTCCTCCTGGGGTCCCCTTTGGTTCCTGAGAAACTATACGCACGTGGGCTGTGTGCAACTCTGAGACCGGGACCCTTAGAGAACTGTAGTACCTCCCAACGGGAAAGAAGGATCGTTCAGCGTGAAAACTGCCTAAAATACAGTGCTCTGTCAGTCCATTCTTGCATGCTGGAATGTCTTTGGAAGGAAAGTGGAATTTTCTTGAGAGCGGTGGTGGGTTTCCGCTTCCATTCCTGGGGCATCCCAGAGCCGCCTTTACACAGAAGGAACACGACACTGAGCGCCAAGCTGAAGGCAAGGTCCAGGAATTGCATCCACAAATGCCAGGCAGGCGTGCAGCATTTCCCAGGGAGCCCTACTCAAAGCAGTGGCTGAACGCTAGTGGGCTTTTCAGGACTCCTGGGACTCCCGCGCCCTCACCACATCTCACGGCAACACCATGTGTACCGGTTGTCACGTCTTAGGCGACCTACCGACGTACAGGCACCTAGGCCCTTCGCATCGTCTCTTGGAACGAAGAGTGAATTCAAGGCAAAACACTGCTCTCTTTGTTGCACCGTTGGTCCATCTTTCAAAAGTCCTCCCGAACACGGGTCTGGCAGGTCTTAGGTGGACCGCAAGCGGTCCCCGTTGCTGAACCAGGACGGCAATGAAAACACCCCCTGCTTAGCGTTCGCACTGGGAACACGAAGCTGCCCTCGCTTGCCAAGCAGACCGTCGACTTTAGGCGCAGCCTGACAAACGGACTTGTTGCCCCTGCAACACTGCCTGAGCTCTGGTAGGAAAAAAGGACACTTTTTGGCCTCACCTAAGGAATTACGTCGGTCACGCCTTTCAGCTCCCTGTGTGCCGAAGTTTTATCAGGGAAGGTCCAGGGTGCTCCTTGAGTGTCTTTTCGCCGGTCAGAAGCTACACGTACGTGTGCTGCGTCAAGTCTGACCGAGGGGCCTAATGAGAAAAGCATTATTTTCCCAACGGGAAAGCAGGACACTTGCGGCCTCAGATTTAAGTGAAAAACAGCGTTGTTGCCCGTGCCCTCTTCACAGTGGTAATGCCGAGTGATTGAACGGCAGGTTTCCTAGGCTAACAGACAGTTTCCTACTCGTTACAGAAGGCCTCCAGCAGCCCTTGTTCACATAACGGGAAAGCCAGACCTGTCCCGCAGGCTCAACGTAATGGCAGGGTTTCCACGCACGACTTGACGTGTACAAACGATTTCCATGAACCCTTAGGGAAAGCAGCGCATTAACGCTGGAATGCTTCTCCCAGGACTCCCTCTGCCCCACCATGTCCCTTTGGAGGAACACTGTGCACTCAATGACTCCCGTTGACCGATTGAGCACCGTTCGGCGACCCAGGTACCTCCGGATCATCTCTTGGAACGCAGTGTGAAAGGCAGCAAACTGTTGCCTTCGTTGGATAGAGAGATTGACAAGTCTTTCAACTGTGCCCCGACCCGAGTTCTGGAAAGTCTTCGGTGTGATGCCAGTGGCTCTCAGGGCTGACCCTGAGCTGCAATGTAACAAGCTCTGTGCTGACTGTTCATTCTCCGCTTGCATACCTGCCACCTCTCCCTGTCCAGCAGAAACTTGACTTTACATGCCGTCCGGAAAATGAACGGTTTCCTCCTGAAGCCTGCTAGTCTTTTGGCAGTTTCAAGGACACCCAGATCTAGCTAGCGCCTTAAAACGCCTATGTCACTCGGACAGTGCTCATCTCCCTGCGCAAGATATTATTCTGAGAAGGTACCACAGTGCTTCTTGTGTCTCTTCTGGTGCTTGAGAAAGTACACGTACGTGGGGCTGCGTTCAACTTTGATGCCGGGACCTTAGGAGAAACGTTGGATTGTCTCAAGTTGAACGAAGAATCCTCGTAGCCTCAAAGGTGCCTAAACACAGCGTTCCGCTAGTCTTCCCTTGCATGCTGGAACGTGTCTCAAAGGAAAGGGTGCTATGCAAGAAAGAAGAAAGGTCTTTCCACTTCCTTGCCTGAGGCGTTCCAGAGCCCCCTTCGCATAAAGGGCAGACCACACTGGTCACGAAGATCCAAACAAGGTCCGGGAACGGCATCCACAGTGCCTGCAGGCATGCAGCATTTGCCCAGAAGCCTTAGTCAAAGCAGTGGCTTGACGCTAGGGTGCTGGTTCAGGACTCCTAGGACTCCTGGGTCCTCCCCACCTCGCATGGAAAAAGACTGTGTACCCAATGTGTACCCAATTCTTAGGGGACCCAACCAAATACAGGTACCTGGGCCCTTCGGATCGTTTCTCTGCAAGAAGCATGAAAGGCGACACTCTGCTCCCTTCGCTGCCCATCTAGACTGCCGAGCTTTCAAAAGTCCTCCCGAACACAGGCCTAGCAGGTCTTCGGTGTTATGCCAATGATCCCCACGGCTGAACCACTGCTGCTATGAAGAAACACTGTGTTTACGGTTCATGCTGGGAACACTTCCCTGCCGCCTCTCTCTCTCTCTCTCGCTCTCTCTTCCAAGCAGAAGGTTGACTTCAGAGGCAGCCTGACAAACGTACAATTTGCCCCTGAACGCTACCCTGGGTTTTGTAAGACACAAGGACAGTTTGGCCCATCCCCGGGAATTACGTCGTTGAGGCCATTCAGCCCACGCAGGACTACCCTGGTGCCAAAGTCTTATCAGCGAAGGTCCAGGGTGCTGCTTGAGTCTCTTTCTGTTGGTCAGAAACTACAAGTGCATATGCTGGGTTCAATTTTGATATTGGTTACCTAAAGCCAAGAGCATTATTTTCCCGGCGGGAGAGCTGAAAGTGCGGCCTCAAAGTGTCCTGAGAAACAGTGCAGTTCCTCATGTTCTCTTCACAAGTAGAATGGCTATGTGTGGGGAAAGGGAGTTTGCCTAGAGAAACACTCTGTTTACTACGCCGTGCAGGAGGCCTCTGGGCGCCCTCTATCCATCAACGGAACCCTCTACTGTTCCACAACGACCCAAGTGAGGTTCAGGTATTCCCTCCACGAATTGACGCGTGCAGAGGTTTTCCAGGAAACCTTAGGCGAGTAGTGCATTGAAGTTAGTATGCCTTTCCTAGGGTCCCCGCTGCCTCACCACGTCCCTTGGAAGAACACTGTGTACCGAATCTCTTCTTGGCCCCCTGAGCACCTTTCCGCTGTCAAAGTCCTCCAGATCACCTCTTTGAATGCAGAATGAGAAGCGACAAAGTCTCCTCTTTGCTGTAGAGCTAGATAGCCACGACATTCAAAAGTGCCCCTGAACAGTGGTGTAGAAGGTCCTAGATAGCATGCCAGTGGCTCCCACTGCTGACGCTGAGGAGCCATGTGAGACACGGTGTGTAGTGTTCATTCTGGGTGTACTTACCTACCGGCTCTTCCTGGCAAGCTGTAACTCGACCTTTGATGCAGTCTGGAAAATGGGCAGTTTCCCCCCCGAACACTGCTAGGCTTTTGGCAGGTTCAGGGAGCACCTAAATCTGATACCTAGCACCTTTAAGAGTTCATGCCATTCGCACAGCGCACAACCAACTCCCTGGCTGCAAAACTATTCAGAGAAGGTGCCACCGTCCTCCTGGGGTCCCCTTTGGTTCCTGAGAAACTATACGCACGTGGGCTGTGTGCAACTCTGAGACCGGGACCCTTAGAGAACTGTAGTACCTCCCAACGGGAAAGAAGGATCGTTCAGCGTGAAAACTGCCTAAAATACAGTGCTCTGTCAGTCCATTCTTGCATGCTGGAATGTCTTTGGAAGGAAAGTGGAATTTTCTTGAGAGCGGTGGTGGGTTTCCGCTTCCATTCTTGGGGCATCCCAGAGCCGCCTTTACACAGAAGGAACACGACACTGAGCGCCAAGCTGAAGGCAAGGTCCAGGAATTGCATCCACAAATGCCAGGCAGGCGTGCAGCATTTCCCAGGGAGCCCTACTCAAAGCAGTGGCTGAACGCTAGTGGGCTTTTCAGGACTCCTGGGACTCCCGCGCCCTCACCACATCTCACGGCAACACCATGTGTACCGGTTGTCACGTCTTAGGCGACCTACCGACGTACAGGCACCTAGGCCCTTCGCATCGTCTCTTGGAACGAAGAGTGAATTCAAGGCAAAACACTGCTCTCTTTGTTGCACCGTTGGTCCATCTTTCAAAAGTCCTCCCGAACACGGGTCTGGCAGGTCTTAGGTGGACCGCAAGCGGTCCCCGTTGCTGAACCAGGACGGCAATGAAAACACCCCCTGCTTAGCGTTCGCACTGGGAACACGAAGCTGCCCTCGCTTGCCAAGCAGACCGTCGACTTTAGGCGCAGCCTGACAAACGGACTTGTTGCCCCTGCAACACTGCCTGAGCTCTGGTAGGAAAAAAGGACACTTTTTGGCCTCACCTAAGGAATTACGTCGGTCACGCCTTTCAGCTCCCTGTGTGCCGAAGTTTTATCAGGGAAGGTCCAGGGTGCTCCTTGAGTGTCTTTTCGCCGGTCAGAAGCTACACGTACGTGTGCTGCGTCAAGTCTGACCGAGGGGCCTAATGAGAAAAGCATTATTTTCCCAACGGGAAAGCAGGACACTTGCGGCCTCAGATTTAAGTGAAAAACAGCGTTGTTGCCCGTGCCCTCTTCACAGTGGTAATGCCGAGTGATTGAACGGCAGGTTTCCTAGGCTAACAGACAGTTTCCTACTCGTTACAGAAGGCCTCCAGCAGCCCTTGTTCACATAACGGGAAAGCCAGACCTGTCCCGCAGGCTCAACGTAATGGCAGGGTTTCCACGCACGACTTGACGTGTACAAACGATTTCCATGAACCCTTAGGGAAAGCAGCGCATTAACGCTGGAATGCTTCTCCCAGGACTCCCTCTGCCCCACCATGTCCCTTTGGAGGAACACTGTGCACTCAATGACTCCCGTTGACCGATTGAGCACCGTTCGGCGACCCAGGTACCTCCGGATCATCTCTTGGAACGCAGTGTGAAAGGCAGCAAACTGTTGCCTTCGTTGGATAGAGAGATTGACAAGTCTTTCAACTGTGCCCCGACCCGAGTTCTGGAAAGTCTTCGGTGTGATGCCAGTGGCTCTCAGGGCTGACCCTGAGCTGCAATGTAACAAGCTCTGTGCTGACTGTTCATTCTCCGCTTGCATACCTGCCACCTCTCCCTGTCCAGCAGAAACTTGACTTTACATGCCGTCCGGAAAATGAACGGTTTCCTCCTGAAGCCTGCTAGTCTTTTGGCAGTTTCAAGGACACCCAGATCTAGCTAGCGCCTTAAAACGCCTATGTCACTCGGACAGTGCTCATCTCCCTGCGCAAGATATTATTCTGAGAAGGTACCACAGTGCTTCTTGTGTCTCTTCTGGTGCTTGAGAAAGTACACGTACGTGGGGCTGCGTTCAACTTTGATGCCGGGACCTTAGGAGAAACGTTGGATTGTCTCAAGTTGAACGAAGAATCCTCGTAGCCTCAAAGGTGCCTAAACACAGCGTTCCGCTAGTCTTCCCTTGCATGCTGGAACGTGTCTCAAAGGAAAGGGTGCTATGCAAGAAAGAAGAAAGGTCTTTCCACTTCCTTGCCTGAGGCGTTCCAGAGCCCCCTTCGCATAAAGGGCAGACCACACTGGTCACGAAGATCCAAACAAGGTCCGGGAACGGCATCCACAGTGCCTGCAGGCATGCAGCATTTGCCCAGAAGCCTTAGTCAAAGCAGTGGCTTGATGCTAGGGTGCTGGTTCAGGACTCCTAGGACTCCTGGGTCCTCCCCACCTCGCATGGAAAAAGACTGTGTACCCAATGTGTACCCAATTCTTAGGGGACCCAACCAAATACAGGTACCTGGGCCCTTCGGATCGTTTCTCTGCAAGAAGCATGAAAGGCGACACTCTGCTCCCTTCGCTGCCCGTCTAGACTGCCGAGCTTTCAAAAGTCCTCCCGAACACAGGCCTAGCAGGTCTTCGGTGTTATGCCAATGATCCCCACGGCTGAACCACTGCTGCTATGAAGAAACACTGTGTTTACGGTTCATGCTGGGAACACTTCCCTGCCGCCTCTCTCTCTCTCTCTCGCTCTCTCTTCCAAGCAGAAGGTTGACTTCAGAGGCAGCCTGACAAACGTACAATTTGCCCCTGAACGCTACCCTGGGTTTTGTAAGACACAAGGACAGTTTGGCCCATCCCCGGGAATTACGTCGTTGAGGCCATTCAGCCCACGCAGGACTACCCTGGTGCCAAAGTCTTATCAGCGAAGGTCCAGGGTGCTGCTTGAGTCTCTTTCTGTTGGTCAGAAACTACAAGTGCATATGCTGGGTTCAATTTTGATATTGGTTACCTAAAGCCAAGAGCATTATTTTCCCGGCGGGAGAGCTGAAAGTGCGGCCTCAAAGTGTCCTGAGAAACAGTGCAGTTCCTCATGTTCTCTTCACAAGTAGAATGGCTATGTGTGGGGAAAGGGAGTTTGCCTAGAGAAACACTCTGTTTACTACGCCGTGCAGGAGGCCTCTGGGCGCCCTCTATCCATCAACGGAACCCTCTACTGTTCCACAACGACCCAAGTGAGGTTCAGGTATTCCCTCCACGAATTGACGCGTGCAGAGGTTTTCCAGGAAACCTTAGGCGAGTAGTGCATTGAAGTTAGTATGCCTTTCCTAGGGTCCCCGCTGCCTCACCACGTCCCTTGGAAGAACACTGTGTACCGAATCTCTTCTTGGCCCCCTGAGCACCTTTCCGCTGTCAAAGTCCTCCAGATCACCTCTTTGAATGCAGAATGAGAAGCGACAAAGTCTCCTCTTTGCTGTAGAGCTAGATAGCCACGACATTCAAAAGTGCCCCTGAACAGTGGTGTAGAAGGTCCTAGATAGCATGCCAGTGGCTCCCACTGCTGACGCTGAGGAGCCATGTGAGACACGGTGTGTAGTGTTCATTCTGGGTGTACTTACCTACCGGCTCTTCCTGGCAAGCTGTAACTCGACCTTTGATGCAGTCTGGAAAATGGGCAGTTTCCCCCCCGAACACTGCTAGGCTTTTGGCAGGTTCAGGGAGCACCTAAATCTGATACCTAGCACCTTTAAGAGTTCATGCCATTCGCACAGCGCACAACCAACTCCCTGGCTGCAAAACTATTCAGAGAAGGTGCCACCGTCCTCCTGGGGTCCCCTTTGGTTCCTGAGAAACTATACGCACGTGGGCTGTGTGCAACTCTGAGACCGGGACCCTTAGAGAACTGTAGTACCTCCCAACGGGAAAGAAGGATCGTTCAGCGTGAAAACTGCCTAAAATACAGTGCTCTGTCAGTCCATTCTTGCATGCTGGAATGTCTTTGGAAGGAAAGTGGAATTTTCTTGAGAGCGGTGGTGGGTTTCCGCTTCCATTCCTGGGGCATCCCAGAGCCGCCTTTACACAGAAGGAACACGACACTGAGCGCCAAGCTGAAGGCAAGGTCCAGGAATTGCATCCACAAATGCCAGGCAGGCGTGCAGCATTTCCCAGGGAGCCCTACTCAAAGCAGTGGCTGAACGCTAGTGGGCTTTTCAGGACTCCTGGGACTCCCGCGCCCTCACCACATCTCACGGCAACACCATGTGTACCGGTTGTCACGTCTTAGGCGACCTACCGACGTACAGGCACCTAGGCCCTTCGCATCGTCTCTTGGAACGAAGAGTGAATTCAAGGCAAAACACTGCTCTCTTTGTTGCACCGTTGGTCCATCTTTCAAAAGTCCTCCCGAACACGGGTCTGGCAGGTCTTAGGTGGACCGCAAGCGGTCCCCGTTGCTGAACCAGGACGGCAATGAAAACACCCCCTGCTTAGCGTTCGCACTGGGAACACGAAGCTGCCCTCGCTTGCCAAGCAGACCGTCGACTTTAGGCGCAGCCTGACAAACGGACTTGTTGCCCCTGCAACACTGCCTGAGCTCTGGTAGGAAAAAAGGACACTTTTTGGCCTCACCTAAGGAATTACGTCGGTCACGCCTTTCAGCTCCCTGTGTGCCGAAGTTTTATCAGGGAAGGTCCAGGGTGCTCCTTGAGTGTCTTTTCGCCGGTCAGAAGCTACACGTACGTGTGCTGCGTCAAGTCTGACCGAGGGGCCTAATGAGAAAAGCATTATTTTCCCAACGGGAAAGCAGGACACTTGCGGCCTCAGATTTAAGTGAAAAACAGCGTTGTTGCCCGTGCCCTCTTCACAGTGGTAATGCCGAGTGATTGAACGGCAGGTTTCCTAGGCTAACAGACAGTTTCCTACTCGTTACAGAAGGCCTCCAGCAGCCCTTGTTCACATAACGGGAAAGCCAGACCTGTCCCGCAGGCTCAACGTAATGGCAGGGTTTCCACGCACGACTTGACGTGTACAAACGATTTCCATGAACCCTTAGGGAAAGCAGCGCATTAACGCTGGAATGCTTCTCCCAGGACTCCCTCTGCCCCACCATGTCCCTTTGGAGGAACACTGTGCACTCAATGACTCCCGTTGACCGATTGAGCACCGTTCGGCGACCCAGGTACCTCCGGATCATCTCTTGGAACGCAGTGTGAAAGGCAGCAAACTGTTGCCTTCGTTGGATAGAGAGATTGACAAGTCTTTCAACTGTGCCCCGACCCGAGTTCTGGAAAGTCTTCGGTGTGATGCCAGTGGCTCTCAGGGCTGACCCTGAGCTGCAATGTAACAAGCTCTGTGCTGACTGTTCATTCTCCGCTTGCATACCTGCCACCTCTCCCTGTCCAGCAGAAACTTGACTTTACATGCCGTCCGGAAAATGAACGGTTTCCTCCTGAAGCCTGCTAGTCTTTTGGCAGTTTCAAGGACACCCAGATCTAGCTAGCGCCTTAAAACGCCTATGTCACTCGGACAGTGCTCATCTCCCTGCGCAAGATATTATTCTGAGAAGGTACCACAGTGCTTCTTGTGTCTCTTCTGGTGCTTGAGAAAGTACACGTACGTGGGGCTGCGTTCAACTTTGATGCCGGGACCTTAGGAGAAACGTTGGATTGTCTCAAGTTGAACGAAGAATCCTCGTAGCCTCAAAGGTGCCTAAACACAGCGTTCCGCTAGTCTTCCCTTGCATGCTGGAACGTGTCTCAAAGGAAAGGGTGCTATGCAAGAAAGAAGAAAGGTCTTTCCACTTCCTTGCCTGAGGCGTTCCAGAGCCCCCTTCGCATAAAGGGCAGACCACACTGGTCACGAAGATCCAAACAAGGTCCGGGAACGGCATCCACAGTGCCTGCAGGCATGCAGCATTTGCCCAGAAGCCTTAGTCAAAGCAGTGGCTTGATGCTAGGGTGCTGGTTCAGGACTCCTAGGACTCCTGGGTCCTCCCCACCTCGCATGGAAAAAGACTGTGTACCCAATGTGTACCCAATTCTTAGGGGACCCAACCAAATACAGGTACCTGGGCCCTTCGGATCGTTTCTCTGCAAGAAGCATGAAAGGCGACACTCTGCTCCCTTCGCTGCCCGTCTAGACTGCCGAGCTTTCAAAAGTCCTCCCGAACACAGGCCTAGCAGGTCTTCGGTGTTATGCCAATGATCCCCACGGCTGAACCACTGCTGCTATGAAGAAACACTGTGTTTACGGTTCATGCTGGGAACACTTCCCTGCCGCCTCTCTCTCTCTCTCTCGCTCTCTCTTCCAAGCAGAAGGTTGACTTCAGAGGCAGCCTGACAAACGTACAATTTGCCCCTGAACGCTACCCTGGGTTTTGTAAGACACAAGGACAGTTTGGCCCATCCCCGGGAATTACGTCGTTGAGGCCATTCAGCCCACGCAGGACTACCCTGGTGCCAAAGTCTTATCAGCGAAGGTCCAGGGTGCTGCTTGAGTCTCTTTCTGTTGGTCAGAAACTACAAGTGCATATGCTGGGTTCAATTTTGATATTGGTTACCTAAAGCCAAGAGCATTATTTTCCCGGCGGGAGAGCTGAAAGTGCGGCCTCAAAGTGTCCTGAGAAACAGTGCAGTTCCTCATGTTCTCTTCACAAGTAGAATGGCTATGTGTGGGGAAAGGGAGTTTGCCTAGAGAAACACTCTGTTTACTACGCCGTGCAGGAGGCCTCTGGGCGCCCTCTATCCATCAACGGAACCCTCTACTGTTCCACAACGACCCAAGTGAGGTTCAGGTATTCCCTCCACGAATTGACGCGTGCAGAGGTTTTCCAGGAAACCTTAGGCGAGTAGTGCATTGAAGTTAGTATGCCTTTCCTAGGGTCCCCGCTGCCTCACCACGTCCCTTGGAAGAACACTGTGTACCGAATCTCTTCTTGGCCCCCTGAGCACCTTTCCGCTGTCAAAGTCCTCCAGATCACCTCTTTGAATGCAGAATGAGAAGCGACAAAGTCTCCTCTTTGCTGTAGAGCTAGATAGCCACGACATTCAAAAGTGCCCCTGAACAGTGGTGTAGAAGGTCCTAGATAGCATGCCAGTGGCTCCCACTGCTGACGCTGAGGAGCCATGTGAGACACGGTGTGTAGTGTTCATTCTGGGTGTACTTACCTACCGGCTCTTCCTGGCAAGCTGTAACTCGACCTTTGATGCAGTCTGGAAAATGGGCAGTTTCCCCCCCGAACACTGCTAGGCTTTTGGCAGGTTCAGGGAGCACCTAAATCTGATACCTAGCACCTTTAAGAGTTCATGCCATTCGCACAGCGCACAACCAACTCCCTGGCTGCAAAACTATTCAGAGAAGGTGCCACCGTCCTCCTGGGGTCCCCTTTGGTTCCTGAGAAACTATACGCACGTGGGCTGTGTGCAACTCTGAGACCGGGACCCTTAGAGAACTGTAGTACCTCCCAACGGGAAAGAAGGATCGTTCAGCGTGAAAACTGCCTAAAATACAGTGCTCTGTCAGTCCATTCTTGCATGCTGGAATGTCTTTGGAAGGAAAGTGGAATTTTCTTGAGAGCGGTGGTGGGTTTCCGCTTCCATTCCTGGGGCATCCCAGAGCCGCCTTTACACAGAAGGAACACGACACTGAGCGCCAAGCTGAAGGCAAGGTCCAGGAATTGCATCCACAAATGCCAGGCAGGCGTGCAGCATTTCCCAGGGAGCCCTACTCAAAGCAGTGGCTGAACGCTAGTGGGCTTTTCAGGACTCCTGGGACTCCCGCGCCCTCACCACATCTCACGGCAACACCATGTGTACCGGTTGTCACGTCTTAGGCGACCTACCGACGTACAGGCACCTAGGCCCTTCGCATCGTCTCTTGGAACGAAGAGTGAATTCAAGGCAAAACACTGCTCTCTTTGTTGCACCGTTGGTCCATCTTTCAAAAGTCCTCCCGAACACGGGTCTGGCAGGTCTTAGGTGGACCGCAAGCGGTCCCCGTTGCTGAACCAGGACGGCAATGAAAACACCCCCTGCTTAGCGTTCGCACTGGGAACACGAAGCTGCCCTCGCTTGCCAAGCAGACCGTCGACTTTAGGCGCAGCCTGACAAACGGACTTGTTGCCCCTGCAACACTGCCTGAGCTCTGGTAGGAAAAAAGGACACTTTTTGGCCTCACCTAAGGAATTACGTCGGTCACGCCTTTCAGCTCCCTGTGTGCCGAAGTTTTATCAGGGAAGGTCCAGGGTGCTCCTTGAGTGTCTTTTCGCCGGTCAGAAGCTACACGTACGTGTGCTGCGTCAAGTCTGACCGAGGGGCCTAATGAGAAAAGCATTATTTTCCCAACGGGAAAGCAGGACACTTGCGGCCTCAGATTTAAGTGAAAAACAGCGTTGTTGCCCGTGCCCTCTTCACAGTGGTAATGCCGAGTGATTGAACGGCAGGTTTCCTAGGCTAACAGACAGTTTCCTACTCGTTACAGAAGGCCTCCAGCAGCCCTTGTTCACATAACGGGAAAGCCAGACCTGTCCCGCAGGCTCAACGTAATGGCAGGGTTTCCACGCACGACTTGACGTGTACAAACGATTTCCATGAACCCTTAGGGAAAGCAGCGCATTAACGCTGGAATGCTTCTCCCAGGACTCCCTCTGCCCCACCATGTCCCTTTGGAGGAACACTGTGCACTCAATGACTCCCGTTGACCGATTGAGCACCGTTCGGCGACCCAGGTACCTCCGGATCATCTCTTGGAACGCAGTGTGAAAGGCAGCAAACTGTTGCCTTCGTTGGATAGAGAGATTGACAAGTCTTTCAACTGTGCCCCGACCCGAGTTCTGGAAAGTCTTCGGTGTGATGCCAGTGGCTCTCAGGGCTGACCCTGAGCTGCAATGTAACAAGCTCTGTGCTGACTGTTCATTCTCCGCTTGCATACCTGCCACCTCTCCCTGTCCAGCAGAAACGACTTTACATGCCGTCCGGAAAATGAACGGTTTCCTCCTGAAGCCTGCTAGTCTTTTGGCAGTTTCAAGGACACCCAGATCTAGCTAGCGCCTTAAAACGCCTATGTCACTCGGACAGTGCTCATCTCCCTGCGCAAGAGATTATTCTGAGAAGGTACCACAGTGCTTCTTGTGTCTCTTCTGGTGCTTGAGAAAGTACACGTACGTGGGGCTGCGTTCAACTTTGATGCCGGGACCTTAGGAGAAACGTTGGATTGTCTCAAGTTGAACGAAGAATCCTCGTAGCCTCAAAGGTGCCTAAACACAGCGTTCCGCTAGTCTTCCCTTGCATGCTGGAACGTGTCTCAAAGGAAAGGGTGCTATGCAAGAAAGAAGAAAGGTCTTTCCACTTCCTTGCCTGAGGCGTTCCAGAGCCCCCTTCGCATAAAGGGCAGACCACACTGGTCACGAAGATCCAAACAAGGTCCGGGAACGGCATCCACAGTGCCTGCAGGCATGCAGCATTTGCCCAGAAGCCTTAGTCAAAGCAGTGGCTTGACGCTAGGGTGCTGGTTCAGGACTCCTAGGACTCCTGGGTCCTCACCACCTCGCATGGAAAAAGACTGTGTACCCAATGTGTACCCAATTCTTAGGGGACCCAACCAAATACAGGTACCTGGGCCCTTCGGATCGTTTCTCTGCAAGAAGCATGAAAGGCGACACTCTGCTCCCTTCGCTGCCCGTCTAGACTGCCGAGCTTTCAAAAGTCCTCCCGAACACAGGCCTAGCAGGTCTTCGGTGTTATGCCAATGATCCCCACGGCTGAACCACTGCTGCTATGAAGAAACACTGTGTTTACGGTTCATGCTGGGAACACTTCCCTGCCGCCTCTCTCTCTCTCTCTCGCTCTCTCTTCCAAGCAGAAGGTTGACTTCAGAGGCAGCCTGACAAACGTACAATTTGCCCCTGAACGCTACCCTGGGTTTTGTAAGACACAAGGACAGTTTGGCCCATCCCCGGGAATTACGTCGTTGAGGCCATTCAGCCCACGCAGGACTACCCTGGTGCCAAAGTCTTATCAGCGAAGGTCCAGGGTGCTGCTTGAGTCTCTTTCTGTTGGTCAGAAACTACAAGTGCATATGCTGGGTTCAATTTTGATATTGGTTACCTAAAGCCAAGAGCATTATTTTCCCGGCGGGAGAGCTGAAAGTGCGGCCTCAAAGTGTCCTGAGAAACAGTGCAGTTCCTCATGTTCTCTTCACAAGTAGAATGGCTATGTGTGGGGAAAGGGAGTTTGCCTAGAGAAACACTCTGTTTACTACGCCGTGCAGGAGGCCTCTGGGCGCCCTCTATCCATCAACGGAACCCTCTACTGTTCCACAACGACCCAAGTGAGGTTCAGGTATTCCCTCCACGAATTGACGCGTGCAGAGGTTTTCCAGGAAACCTTAGGCGAGTAGTGCATTGAAGTTAGTATGCCTTTCCTAGGGTCCCCGCTGCCTCACCACGTCCCTTGGAAGAACACTGTGTACCGAATCTCTTCTTGGCCCCCTGAGCACCTTTCCGCTGTCAAAGTCCTCCAGATCACCTCTTTGAATGCAGAATGAGAAGCGACAAAGTCTCCTCTTTGCTGTAGAGCTAGATAGCCACGACATTCAAAAGTGCCCCTGAACAGTGGTGTAGAAGGTCCTAGATAGCATGCCAGTGGCTCCCACTGCTGACGCTGAGGAGCCATGTGAGACACGGTGTGTAGTGTTCATTCTGGGTGTACTTACTTACCGGCTCTTCCTGGCAAGCTGTAACTCGACCTTTGATGCAGTCTGGAAAATGGACAGTTTCCCCCCCGAACACTGCTAGGCTTTTGGCAGGTTCAGGGAGCACCTAAATCTGATACCTAGCACCTTTAAGAGTTCATGCCATTCGCACAGCGCACAACCAACTCCCTGGCTGCAAAACTATTCAGAGAAGGTGCCACCGTCCTCCTGGGGTCCCCTTTGGTTCCTGAGAAACTATACGCACGTGGGCTGTGTGCAACTCTGAGACCGGGACCCTTAGAGAACTGTAGTACCTCCCAACGGGAAAGAAGGATCGTTCAGCGTGAAAACTGCCTAAAATACAGTGCTCTGTCAGTCCATTCTTGCATGCTGGAATGTCTTTGGAAGGAAAGTGGAATTTTCTTGAGAGCGGTGGTGGGTTTCCGCTTCCATTCCTGGGGCATCCCAGAGCCGCCTTTACACAGAAGGAACACGACACTGAGCGCCAAGCTGAAGGCAAGGTCCAGGAATTGCATCCACAAATGCCAGGCAGGCGTGCAGCATTTCCCAGGGAGCCCTACTCAAAGCAGTGGCTGAACGCTAGTGGGCTTTTCAGGACTCCTGGGACTCCCGCGCCCTCACCACATCTCACGGCAACACCATGTGTACCGGTTGTCACGTCTTAGGCGACCTACCGACGTACAGGCACCTAGGCCCTTCGCATCGTCTCTTGGAACGAAGAGTGAATTCAAGGCAAAACACTGCTCTCTTTGTTGCACCGTTGGTCCATCTTTCAAAAGTCCTCCCGAACACGGGTCTGGCAGGTCTTAGGTGGACCGCAAGCGGTCCCCGTTGCTGAACCAGGACGGCAATGAAAACACCCCCTGCTTAGCGTTCGCACTGGGAACACGAAGCTGCCCTCGCTTGCCAAGCAGACCGTCGACTTTAGGCGCAGCCTGACAAACGGACTTGTTGCCCCTGCAACACTGCCTGAGCTCTGGTAGGAAAAAAGGACACTTTTTGGCCTCACCTAAGGAATTACGTCGGTCACGCCTTTCAGCTCCCTGTGTGCCGAAGTTTTATCAGGGAAGGTCCAGGGTGCTCCTTGAGTGTCTTTTCGCCGGTCAGAAGCTACACGTACGTGTGCTGCGTCAAGTCTGACCGAGGGGCCTAATGAGAAAAGCATTATTTTCCCAACGGGAAAGCAGGACACTTGCGGCCTCAGATTTAAGTGAAAAACAGCGTTGTTGCCCGTGCCCTCTTCACAGTGGTAATGCCGAGTGATTGAACGGCAGGTTTCCTAGGCTAACAGACAGTTTCCTACTCGTTACAGAAGGCCTCCAGCAGCCCTTGTTCACATAACGGGAAAGCCAGACCTGTCCCGCAGGCTCAACGTAATGGCAGGGTTTCCACGCACGACTTGACGTGTACAAACGATTTCCATGAACCCTTAGGGAAAGCAGCGCATTAACGCTGGAATGCTTCTCCCAGGACTCCCTCTGCCCCACCATGTCCCTTTGGAGGAACACTGTGCACTCAATGACTCCCGTTGACCGATTGAGCACCGTTCGGCGACCCAGGTACCTCCGGATCATCTCTTGGAACGCAGTGTGAAAGGCAGCAAACTGTTGCCTTCGTTGGATAGAGAGATTGACAAGTCTTTCAACTGTGCCCCGACCCGAGTTCTGGAAAGTCTTCGGTGTGATGCCAGTGGCTCTCAGGGCTGACCCTGAGCTGCAATGTAACAAGCTCTGTGCTGACTGTTCATTCTCCGCTTGCATACCTGCCACCTCTCCCTGTCCAGCAGAAACTTGACTTTACATGCCGTCCGGAAAATGAACGGTTTCCTCCTGAAGCCTGCTAGTCTTTTGGCAGTTTCAAGGACACCCAGATCTAGCTAGCGCCTTAAAACGCCTATGTCACTCGGACAGTGCTCATCTCCCTGCGCAAGATATTATTCTGAGAAGGTACCACAGTGCTTCTTGTGTCTCTTCTGGTGCTTGAGAAAGTACACGTACGTGGGGCTGCGTTCAACTTTGATGCCGGGACCTTAGGAGAAACGTTGGATTGTCTCAAGTTGAACGAAGAATCCTCGTAGCCTCAAAGGTGCCTAAACACAGCGTTCCGCTAGTCTTCCCTTGCATGCTGGAACGTGTCTCAAAGGAAAGGGTGCTATGCAAGAAAGAAGAAAGGTCTTTCCACTTCCTTGCCTGAGGCGTTCCAGAGCCCCCTTCGCATAAAGGGCAGACCACACTGGTCACGAAGATCCAAACAAGGTCCGGGAACGGCATCCACAGTGCCTGCAGGCATGCAGCATTTGCCCAGAAGCCTTAGTCAAAGCAGTGGCTTGATGCTAGGGTGCTGGTTCAGGACTCCTAGGACTCCTGGGTCCTCACCACCTCGCATGGAAAAAGACTGTGTACCCAATGTGTACCCAATTCTTAGGGGACCCAACCAAATACAGGTACCTGGGCCCTTCGGATCGTTTCTCTGCAAGAAGCATGAAAGGCGACACTCTGCTCCCTTCGCTGCCCGTCTAGACTGCTGAGCTTTCAAAAGTCCTCCCGAACACAGGCCTAGCAGGTCTTCGGTGTTATGCCAATGATCCCCACGGCTGAACCACTGCTGCTATGAAGAAACACTGTGTTTACGGTTCATGCTGGGAACACTTCCCTGCCGCCTCTCTCTCTCTCTCTCTCTCTCTCTCTTCCAAGCAGAAGGTTGACTTCAGAGGCAGCCTGACAAACGTACAATTTGCCCCTGAACGCTACCCTGGGTTTTGTAAGACACAAGGACAGTTTGGCCCATCCCCGGGAATTACGTCGTTGAGGCCATTCAGCCCACGCAGGACTACCCTGGTGCCAAAGTCTTATCAGCGAAGGTCCAGGGTGCTGCTTGAGTCTCTTTCTGTTGGTCAGAAACTACAAGTGCATATGCTGGGTTCAATTTTGATATTGGTTACCTAAAGCCAAGAGCATTATTTTCCCGGCGGGAGAGCTGAAAGTGCGGCCTCAAAGTGTCCTGAGAAACAGTGCAGTTCCTCATGTTCTCTTCACAAGTAGAATGGCTATGTGTGGGGAAAGGGAGTTTGCCTAGAGAAACACTCTGTTTACTACGCCGTGCAGGAGGCCTCTGGGCGCCCTCTATCCATCAACGGAACCCTCTACTGTTCCACAACGACCCAAGTGAGGTTCAGGTATTCCCTCCACGAATTGACGCGTGCAGAGGTTTTCCAGGAAACCTTAGGCGAGTAGTGCATTGAAGTTAGTATGCCTTTCCTAGGGTCCCCGCTGCCTCACCACGTCCCTTGGAAGAACACTGTGTACCGAATCTCTTCTTGGCCCCCTGAGCACCTTTCCGCTGTCAAAGTCCTCCAGATCACCTCTTTGAATGCAGAATGAGAAGCGACAAAGTCTCCTCTTTGCTGTAGAGCTAGATAGCCACGACATTCAAAAGTGCCCCTGAACAGTGGTGTAGAAGGTCCTAGATAGCATGCCAGTGGCTCCCACTGCTGACGCTGAGGAGCCATGTGAGACACGGTGTGTAGTGTTCATTCTGGGTGTACTTACCTACCGGCTCTTCCTGGCAAGCTGTAACTCGACCTTTGATGCAGTCTGGAAAATGGGCAGTTTCCCCCCCGAACACTGCTAGGCTTTTGGCAGGTTCAGGGAGCACCTAAATCTGATACCTAGCACCTTTAAGAGTTCATGCCATTCGCACAGCGCACAACCAACTCCCTGGCTGCAAAACTATTCAGAGAAGGTGCCACCGTCCTCCTGGGGTCCCCTTTGGTTCCTGAGAAACTATACGCACGTGGGCTGTGTGCAACTCTGAGACCGGGACCCTTAGAGAACTGTAGTACCTCCCAACGGGAAAGAAGGATCGTTCAGCGTGAAAACTGCCTAAAATACAGTGCTCTGTCAGTCCATTCTTGCATGCTGGAATGTCTTTGGAAGGAAAGTGGAATTTTCTTGAGAGCGGTGGTGGGTTTCCGCTTCCATTCCTGGGGCATCCCAGAGCCGCCTTTACACAGAAGGAACACGACACTGAGCGCCAAGCTGAAGGCAAGGTCCAGGAATTGCATCCACAAATGCCAGGCAGGCGTGCAGCATTTCCCAGGGAGCCCTACTCAAAGCAGTGGCTGAACGCTAGTGGGCTTTTCAGGACTCCTGGGACTCCCGCGCCCTCACCACATCTCACGGCAACACCATGTGTACCGGTTGTCACGTCTTAGGCGACCTACCGACGTACAGGCACCTAGGCCCTTCGCATCGTCTCTTGGAACGAAGAGTGAATTCAAGGCAAAACACTGCTCTCTTTGTTGCACCGTTGGTCCATCTTTCAAAAGTCCTCCCGAACACGGGTCTGGCAGGTCTTAGGTGGACCGCAAGCGGTCCCCGTTGCTGAACCAGGACGGCAATGAAAACACCCCCTGCTTAGCGTTCGCACTGGGAACACGAAGCTGCCCTCGCTTGCCAAGCAGACCGTCGACTTTAGGCGCAGCCTGACAAACGGACTTGTTGCCCCTGCAACACTGCCTGAGCTCTGGTAGGAAAAAAGGACACTTTTTGGCCTCACCTAAGGAATTACGTCGGTCACGCCTTTCAGCTCCCTGTGTGCCGAAGTTTTATCAGGGAAGGTCCAGGGTGCTCCTTGAGTGTCTTTTCGCCGGTCAGAAGCTACACGTACGTGTGCTGCGTCAAGTCTGACCGAGGGGCCTAATGAGAAAAGCATTATTTTCCCAACGGGAAAGCAGGACACTTGCGGCCTCAGATTTAAGTGAAAAACAGCGTTGTTGCCCGTGCCCTCTTCACAGTGGTAATGCCGAGTGATTGAACGGCAGGTTTCCTAGGCTAACAGACAGTTTCCTACTCGTTACAGAAGGCCTCCAGCAGCCCTTGTTCACATAACGGGAAAGCCAGACCTGTCCCGCAGGCTCAACGTAATGGCAGGGTTTCCACGCACGACTTGACGTGTACAAACGATTTCCATGAACCCTTAGGGAAAGCAGCGCATTAACGCTGGAATGCTTCTCCCAGGACTCCCTCTGCCCCACCATGTCCCTTTGGAGGAACACTGTGCACTCAATGACTCCCGTTGACCGATTGAGCACCGTTCGGCGACCCAGGTACCTCCGGATCATCTCTTGGAACGCAGTGTGAAAGGCAGCAAACTGTTGCCTTCGTTGGATAGAGAGATTGACAAGTCTTTCAACTGTGCCCCGACCCGAGTTCTGGAAAGTCTTCGGTGTGATGCCAGTGGCTCTCAGGGCTGACCCTGAGCTGCAATGTAACAAGCTCTGTGCTGACTGTTCATTCTCCGCTTGCATACCTGCCACCTCTCCCTGTCCAGCAGAAACTTGACTTTACATGCCGTCCGGAAAATGAACGGTTTCCTCCTGAAGCCTGCTAGTCTTTTGGCAGTTTCAAGGACACCCAGATCTAGCTAGCGCCTTAAAACGCCTATGTCACTCGGACAGTGCTCATCTCCCTGCGCAAGATATTATTCTGAGAAGGTACCACAGTGCTTCTTGTGTCTCTTCTGGTGCTTGAGAAAGTACACGTACGTGGGGCTGCGTTCAACTTTGATGCCGGGACCTTAGGAGAAACGTTGGATTGTCTCAAGTTGAACGAAGAATCCTCGTAGCCTCAAAGGTGCCTAAACACAGCGTTCCGCTAGTCTTCCCTTGCATGCTGGAACGTGTCTCAAAGGAAAGGGTGCTATGCAAGAAAGAAGAAAGGTCTTTCCACTTCCTTGCCTGAGGCGTTCCAGAGCCCCCTTCGCATAAAGGGCAGACCACACTGGTCACGAAGATCCAAACAAGGTCCGGGAACGGCATCCACAGTGCCTGCAGGCATGCAGCATTTGCCCAGAAGCCTTAGTCAAAGCAGTGGCTTGATGCTAGGGTGCTGGTTCAGGACTCCTAGGACTCCTGGGTCCTCACCACCTCGCATGGAAAAAGACTGTGTACCCAATGTGTACCCAATTCTTAGGGGACCCAACCAAATACAGGTACCTGGGCCCTTCGGATCGTTTCTCTGCAAGAAGCATGAAAGGCGACACTCTGCTCCCTTCGCTGCCCGTCTAGACTGCCGAGCTTTCAAAAGTCCTCCCGAACACAGGCCTAGCAGGTCTTCGGTGTTATGCCAATGATCCCCACGGCTGAACCACTGCTGCTATGAAGAAACACTGTGTTTACGGTTCATGCTGGGAACACTTCCCTGCCGCCTCTCTCTCTCTCTCTCTCTCTTCCAAGCAGAAGATTGACTTCAGAGGCAGCCTGACAAACGTACAATTTGCCCCTGAACGCTACCCTGGGTTTTGTAAGACACAAGGACAGTTTGGCCCATCCCCGGGAATTACGTCGTTGAGGCCATTCAGCCCACGCAGGACTACCCTGGTGCCAAAGTCTTATCAGCGAAGGTCCAGGGTGCTGCTTGAGTCTCTTTCTGTTGGTCAGAAACTACAAGTGCATATGCTGGGTTCAATTTTGATATTGGTTACCTAAAGCCAAGAGCATTATTTTCCCGGCGGGAGAGCTGAAAGTGCGGCCTCAAAGTGTCCTGAGAAACAGTGCAGTTCCTCATGTTCTCTTCACAAGTAGAATGGCTATGTGTGGGGAAAGGGAGTTTGCCTAGAGAAACACTCTGTTTACTACGCCGTGCAGGAGGCCTCTGGGCGCCCTCTATCCATCAACGGAACCCTCTACTGTTCCACAACGACCCAAGTGAGGTTCAGGTATTCCCTCCACGAATTGACGCGTGCAGAGGTTTTCCAGGAAACCTTAGGCGAGTAGTGCATTGAAGTTAGTATGCCTTTCCTAGGGTCCCCGCTGCCTCACCACGTCCCTTGGAAGAACACTGTGTACCGAATCTCTTCTTGGCCCCCTGAGCACCTTTCCGCTGTCAAAGTCCTCCAGATCACCTCTTTGAATGCAGAATGAGAAGCGACAAAGTCTCCTCTTTGCTGTAGAGCTAGATAGCCACGACATTCAAAAGTGCCCCTGAACAGTGGTGTAGAAGGTCCTAGATAGCATGCCAGGGGCTCCCACTGCTGACGCTGAGGAGCCATGTGAGACACGGTGTGTAGTGTTCATTCTGGGTGTACTTACCTACCGGCTCTTCCTGGCAAGCTGTAACTCGACCTTTGATGCAGTCTGGAAAATGGACAGTTTCCCCCCCGAACACTGCTAGGCTTTTGGCAGGTTCAGGGAGCACCTAAATCTGATACCTAGCACCTTTAAGAGTTCATGCCATTTGCACAGCGCACAACCAACTCCCTGGCTACAAAACTATTCAGAGAAGGTGCCACCGTCCTCCTGGGGTCCCCTTTGGTTCCTGAGAAACTATACGCACGTGGGCTGTGTGCAACTCTGAGACCGGGACCCTTAGAGAACTGTAGTACCTCCCAACGGGAAAGAAGGATCGTTCAGCGTGAAAGCTGCCTAAAATACAGTGCTCTGTCAGTCCATTCTTGCATGCTGGAATGTCTTTGGAAGGAAAGTGGAATTTTCTTGAGAGCGGTGGTGGGTTTCCGCTTCCATTCCTGGGGCATCCCAGAGCCGCCTTTACACAGAAGGAACACGACACTGAGCGCCAAGCTGAAGGCAAGGTCCAGGAATTGCATCCACAAATGCCAGGCAGGCGTGCAGCATTTCCCAGGGAGCCCTACTCAAAGCAGTGGCTAAACGCTAGTGGGCTTTTCAGGACTCCTGGGACTCCCGCGCCCTCACAACATCTCACGGCAACACCATGTGTACCGGTTGTCACGTCTTAGGCGACCTACCGACGTACAGGCACCTAGGCCCTTCGCATCGTCTCTTGGAACGAAGAGTGAATTCAAGGCAAAACACTGCTCTCTTTGTTGCACCGTTGGCCCATCTTTCAAAAGTCCTCCCGAACACGGGTCTGGCAGGTCTTAGGTGGACCGCAAGCGGTCCCCGTTGCTGAACCAGGACGGCAATGAAAACGCCCCCTGCTCAGCGTTCGCACTGGGAACACGAAGCTGCCCTCGCTTTCCAAGCAGACCGTCGACTTTAGGCGCAGCCTGACAAACGGACTTGTTGCCCCTGCAACACTGCCTGAGCTCTGGTAGGGTAAAAGGACACTTTTTGGCCTCACCTAAGGAATTACGTCGGTCACGCCTTTCAGCTCCCTGTGTGCCGAAGTTTTATCAGGGAAGGTCCAGGGTGCTCCTTGAGTGTCTTTTCGCCGGTCAGAAGCTACACGTACGTGTGCTGCGTCAAGTCTGACCGAGGGGCCTAATGAGAAAAGCATTATTTTCCCAACGGGAAAGCAGGACACTTGCGGCCTCAGATTTAAGTGAAAAACAGCGTTGTTGCCCGTGCCCTCTTCACAGTGGTAATGCCGAGTGATTGAACGGCAGGTTTCCTAGGCTAACAGACAGTTTCCTACTCGTTACAGAAGGCCTCCAGCAGCCCTTGTTCACATAACGGGAAAGCCAGACCTGTCCCCCAGGCTCAACGTAATGGCAGGGTTTCCACGCACGACTTGACGTGTACAAACGATTTCCATGAACCCTTAGGGAAAGCAGCGCATTAACGCTGGAATGCTTCTCCCAGGACTCCCTCTGCCCCACCATGTCCCTTTGGAGGAACACTGTGCACTCAATGACTCCCGTTGACCGATTGAGCACCGTTCGGCGACCCAGGTACCTCCGGATCATCTCTTGGAACGCAGTGTGAAAGGCAGCAAACTGTTGCCTTCGTTGGATAGAGAGATTGACAAGTCTTTCAACTGTGCCCCGACCCGAGTTCTGGAAAGTCTTCGGTGTGATGCCAGTGGCTCTCAGGGCTGACCCTGAGCTGCAATGTAACAAGCTCTGTGCTGACTGTTCATTCTCCGCTTGCATACCTACCATCTCTCCCTGTCCAGCAGAAACTTGACTTTACATGCCGTCCGGAAAATGAACGGTTTCCTCCTGAAGCCTGCTAGTCTTTTGGCAGTTTCAAGGACACCCAGATCTAGCTAGCGCCTTAAAACGCCTATGTCACTCGGACAGTGCTCATCTCCCTGCGCAAGAGATTATTCTGAGAAGGTACCACAGTGCTTCTTGTGTCTCTTCTGGTGCTTGAGAAAGTACACGTACGTGGGGCTGCGTTCAACTTTGATGCCGGGACCTTAGGAGAAACGTTGGATTGTCTCAAGTTGAACGAAGAATCCTCGTAGCCTCAAAGGTGCCTAAACACAGCGTTCCGCTAGTCTTCCCTTGCATGCTGGAACGTGTCTCAAAGGAAAGGGTGCTATGCAAGAAAGAAGAAAGGTCTTTCCACTTCCTTGCCTGAGGCGTTCCAGAGCCCCCTTCGCATAAAGGGCAGACCACACTGGTCACGAAGATCCAAACAAGGTCCGGGAACGGCATCCACAGTGCCTGCAGGCATGCAGCATTTGCCCAGAAGCCTTAGTCAAAGCAGTGGCTTGATGCTAGGGTGCTGGTTCAGGACTCCTAGGACTCCTGGGTCCTCACCACCTCGCATGGAAAAAGACTGTGTACCCAATGTGTACCCAATTCTTAGGGGACCCAACCAAATACAGGTACCTGGGCCCTTCGGATCGTTTCTCTGCAAGAAGCATGAAAGGCGACACTCTGCTCCCTTCGCTGCCCGTCTAGACTGCCGAGCTTTCAAAAGTCCTCCCGAACACAGGCCTAGCAGGTCTTCGGTGTTATGCCAATGATCCCCACGGCTGAACCACTGCTGCTATGAAGAAACACTGTGTTTACGGTTCATGCTGGGAACACTTCCCTGCCGCCTCTCTCTCTCTCTCTCTCTCTTCCAAGCAGAAGATTGACTTCAGAGGCAGCCTGACAAACGTACAATTTGCCCCTGAACGCTACCCTGGGTTTTGTAAGACACAAGGACAGTTTGGCCCATCCCCGGGAATTACGTCGTTGAGGCCATTCAGCCCACGCAGGACTACCCTGGTGCCAAAGTCTTATCAGCGAAGGTCCAGGGTGCTGCTTGAGTCTCTTTCTGTTGGTCAGAAACTACAAGTGCATATGCTGGGTTCAATTTTGATATTGGTTACCTAAAGCCAAGAGCATTATTTTCCCGGCGGGAGAGCTGAAAGTGCGGCCTCAAAGTGTCCTGAGAAACAGTGCAGTTCCTCATGTTCTCTTCACAAGTAGAATGGCTATGTGTGGGGAAAGGGAGTTTGCCTAGAGAAACACTCTGTTTACTACGCCGTGCAGGAGGCCTCTGGGCGCCCTCTATCCATCAACGGAACCCTCTACTGTTCCACAACGACCCAAGTGAGGTTCAGGTATTCCCTCCACGAATTGACGCGTGCAGAGGTTTTCCAGGAAACCTTAGGCGAGTAGTGCATTGAAGTTAGTATGCCTTTCCTAGGGTCCCCGCTGCCTCACCACGTCCCTTGGAAGAACACTGTGTACCGAATCTCTTCTTGGCCCCCTGAGCACCTTTCCGCTGTCAAAGTCCTCCAGATCACCTCTTTGAATGCAGAATGAGAAGCGACAAAGTCTCCTCTTTGCTGTAGAGCTAGATAGCCACGACATTCAAAAGTGCCCCTGAACAGTGGTGTAGAAGGTCCTAGATAGCATGCCAGGGGCTCCCACTGCTGACGCTGAGGAGCCATGTGAGACACGGTGTGTAGTGTTCATTCTGGGTGTACTTACCTACCGGCTCTTCCTGGCAAGCTGTAACTCGACCTTTGATGCAGTCTGGAAAATGGACAGTTTCCCCCCCGAACACTGCTAGGCTTTTGGCAGGTTCAGGGAGCACCTAAATCTGATACCTAGCACCTTTAAGAGTTCATGCCATTTGCACAGCGCACAACCAACTCCCTGGCTGCAAAACTATTCAGAGAAGGTGCCACCGTCCTCCTGGGGTCCCCTTTGGTTCCTGAGAAACTATACGCACGTGGGCTGTGTGCAACTCTGAGACCGGGACCCTTAGAGAACTGTAGTACCTCCCAACGGGAAAGAAGGATCGTTCAGCGTGAAAGCTGCCTAAAATACAGTGCTCTGTCAGTCCATTCTTGCATGCTGGAATGTCTTTGGAAGGAAAGTGGAATTTTCTTGAGAGCGGTGGTGGGTTTCCGCTTCCATTCCTGGGGCATCCCAGAGCCGCCTTTACACAGAAGGAACACGACACTGAGCGCCAAGCTGAAGGCAAGGTCCAGGAATTGCATCCACAAATGCCAGGCAGGCGTGCAGCATTTCCCAGGGAGCCCTACTCAAAGCAGTGGCTAAACGCTAGTGGGCTTTTCAGGACTCCTGGGACTCCCGCGCCCTCACCACATCTCACGGCAACACCATGTGTACCGGTTGTCACGTCTTAGGCGACCTACCGACGTACAGGCACCTAGGCCCTTCGCATCGTCTCTTGGAACGAAGAGTGTATTCAAGGCAAAACACTGCTCTCTTTGTTGCACCGTTGGCCCATCTTTCAAAAGTCCTCCCGAACACGGGTCTGGCAGGTCTTAGGTGGACCGCAAGCGGTCCCCGTTGCTGAACCAGGACGGCAATGAAAACACCCCCTGCTTAGCGTTCGCACTGGGAATACGAAGCTGCCCTCGCTTGCCAAGCAGACCGTCGACTTTAGGCGCAGCCTGACAAACGGACTTGTTGCCCCTGCAACACTGCCTGAGCTCTGGTAGGGTAAAAGGACACTTTTTGGCCTCACCTAAGGAATTACGTCGGTCACGCCTTTCAGCTCCCTGTGTGCCGAAGTTTTATCAGGGAAGGTCCAGGGTGCTCCTTGAGTGTCTTTTCGCCGGTCAGAAGCTACACGTACGTGTGCTGCGTCAAGTCTGACCGAGGGGCCTAATGAGAAAAGCATTATTTTCCCAACGGGAAAGCAGGACACTTGCGGCCTCAGATTTAAGTGAAAAACAGCGTTGTTGCCCGTGCCCTCTTCACAGTGGTAATGCCGAGTGATTGAACGGCAGGTTTCCTAGGCTAACAGACAGTTTCCTACTCGTTACAGAAGGCCTCCAGCAGCCCTTGTTCACATAACGGGAAAGCCAGACCTGTCCCGCAGGCTCAACGTAATGGCAGGGTTTCCACGCACGACTTGACGTGTACAAACGATTTCCATGAACCCTTAGGGAAAGCAGCGCATTAACACTGGAATGCTTCTCCCAGGACTCCCTCTGCCCCACCATGTCCCTTTGGAGGAACACTGTGCACTCAATGACTCCCGTTGACCGATTGAGCACCGTTCGGCGACCCAGGTACCTCCGGATCATCTCTTGGAACGCAGTGTGAAAGGCAGCAAACTGTTGCCTTCGTTGGATAGAGAGATTGACAAGTCTTTCAACTGTGCCCCGACCCGAGTTCTGGAAAGTCTTCGGTGTGATGCCAGTGGCTCTCAGGGCTGACCCTGAGCTGCAATGTAACAAGCTCTGTGCTGACTGTTCATTCTCCGCTTGCATACCTGCCACCTCTCCCTGTCCAGCAGAAACTTGACTTTACATGCCGTCCGGAAAATGAACGGTTTCCTCCTGAAGCCTGCTAGTCTTTTGGCAGTTTCAAGGACACCCAGATCTAGCTAGCGCCTTAAAACGCCTATGTCACTCGGACAGTGCTCATCTCCCTGCGCAAGATATTATTCTGAGAAGGTACCACAGTGCTTCTTGTGTCTCTTCTGGTGCTTGAGAAAGTACACGTACGTGGGGCTGCGTTCAACTTTGATGCCGGGACCTTAGGAGAAACGTTGGATTGTCTCAAGTTGAACGAAGAATCCTCGTAGCCTCAAAGGTGCCTAAACACAGCGTTCCGCTAGTCTTCCCTTGCATGCTGGAACGTGTCTCAAAGGAAAGGGTGCTATGCAAGAAAGAAGAAAGGTCTTTCCACTTCCTTGCCTGAGGCGTTCCAGAGCCCCCTTCGCATAAAGGGCAGACCACACTGGTCACGAAGATCCAAACAAGGTCCGGGAACGGCATCCACAGTGCCTGCAGGCATGCAGCATTTGCCCAGAAGCCTTAGTCAAAGCAGTGGCTTGACACTAGGGTGCTGGTTCAGGACTCCTAGGACTCCTGGGTCCTCCCCACCTCGCATGGAAAAAGACTGTGTACCCAATGTGTACCCAATTCTTAGGGGACCCAACCAAATACAGGTACCTGGGCCCTTCGGATCGTTTCTCTGCAAGAAGAATGAAAGGCGACACTCTGCTCCCTTCGCTGCCCGTCTAGACTGCCGAGCTTTCAAAAGTCCTCCCGAACACAGGCCTAGCAGGTCTTCGGTGTTATGCCAATGATCCCCACGGCTGAACCACTGCTGCTATGAAGAAACACTGTGTTTACGGTTCATGCTGGGAACACTTCCCTGCCGCCTCTCTCTCTCTCTCTCTCTCTCTTCCAAGCAGAAGGTTGACTTCAGAGGCAGCCTGACAAACGTACAATTTGCCCCTGAACGCTACCCTGGGTTTTGTAAGACACAAGGACAGTTTGGCCCATCCCCGGGAATTACGTCGTTGAGGCCATTCAGCCCACGCAGGACTACCCTGGTGCCAAAGTCTTATCAGCGAAGGTCCAGGGTGCTGCTTGAGTCTCTTTCTGTTGGTCAGAAACTACAAGTGCATATGCTGGGTTCAATTTTGATATTGGTTACCTAAAGCCAAGAGCATTATTTTCCCGGCGGGAGAGCTGAAAGTGCGGCCTCAAAGTGTCCTGAGAAACAGTGCGGTTCCTCATGTTCTCTTCACAAGTAGAATGGCTATGTGTGGGGAAAGGGAGTTTGCCTAGAGAAACACTCTGTTTACTACGCCGTGCAGGAGGCCTCTGGGCGCCCTCTATCCATCAACGGAACCCTCTACTGTTCCACAACGACCCAAGTGAGGTTCAGGTATTCCCTCCACGAATTGACGCGTGCAGAGGTTTTCCAGGAAACCTTAGGCGAGTAGTGCATTGAAGTTAGTATGCCTTTCCTAGGGTCCCCGCTGCCTCACCACGTCCCTTGGAAGAACACTGTGTACCGAATCTCTTCTTGGCCCCCTGAGCACCTTTCCGCTGTCAAAGTCCTCCAGATCACCTCTTTGAATGCAGAATGAGAAGCGACAAAGTCTCCTCTTTGCTGTAGAGCTAGATAGCCACGACATTCAAAAGTGCCCCTGAACAGTGGTGTAGAAGGTCCTAGATAGCATGCCAGGGGCTCCCACTGCTGACGCTGAGGAGCCATGTGAGACACGGTGTGTAGTGTTCATTCTGGGTGTACTTACCTACCGGCTCTTCCTGGCAAGCTGTAACTCGACCTTTGATGCAGTCTGGAAAATGGGCAGTTTCCCCCCCGAACACTGCTAGGCTTTTGGCAGGTTCAGGGAGCACCTAAATCTGATACCTAGCACCTTTAAGAGTTCATGCCATTCGCACAGCGCACAACCAACTCCCTGGCTGCAAAACTATTCAGAGAAGGTGCCACCGTCCTCCTGGGGTCCCCTTTGGTTCCTGAGAAACTATACGCACGTGGGCTGTGTGCAACTCTGAGACCGGGACCCTTAGAGAACTGTAGTACCTCCCAACGGGAAAGAAGGATCGTTCAGCGTGAAAACTGCCTAAAATACAGTGCTCTGTCAGTCCATTCTTGCATGCTGGAATGTCTTTGGAAGGAAAGTGGAATTTTCTTGAGAGCGGTGGTGGGTTTCCGCTTCCATTCCTGGGGCATCCCAGAGCCGCCTTTACACAGAAGGAACACGACACTGAGCGCCAAGCTGAAGGCAAGGTCCAGGAATTGCATCCACAAATGCCAGACAGGCGTGCAGCATTTCCCAGGGAGCCCTACTCAAAGCAGTGGCTAAACGCTAGTGGGCTTTTCAGGACTCCTGGGACTCCCGCGCCCTCACCACATCTCACGGCAACACCATGTGTACCGGTTGTCACGTCTTAGGCGACCTACCGACGTACAGACACCTAGGCCCTTCGCATCGTCTCTTGGAACGAAGAGTGAATTCAAGGCAAAACACTGCTCTCTTTGTTGCACCGTTGGCCCATCTTTCAAAAGTCCTCCCGAACACGGGTCTGGCAGGTCTTAGGTGGACCGCAAGCGGTCCCCGTTGCTGAACCAGGACGGCAATGAAAACACCCCCTGCTTAGCGTTCGCACTGGGAACACGAAGCTGCCCTCGCTTGCCAAGCAGACCGTCGACTTTAGGCGCAGCCTGACAAACAGACTTGTTGCCCCTGCAACACTGCCTGAGCTCTGGTAGGGTAAAAGGACACTTTTTGGCCTCACCTAAGGAATTACGTCGGTCACGCCTTTCAGCTCCCTGTGTGCCGAAGTTTTATCAGGGAAGGTCCAGGGTGCTCCTTGAGTGTCTTTTCGCCGGTCAGAAGCTACACGTACGTGTGCTGCGTCAAGTCTGACCGAGGGGCCTAATGAGAAAAGCATTATTTTCCCAACGGGAAAGCAGGACACTTGCGGCCTCAGATTTAAGTGAAAAACAGCGTTGTTGCCCGTGCCCTCTTCACAGTGGTAATGCCGAGTGATTGAACGGCAGGTTTCCTAGGCTAACAGACAGTTTCCTACTCGTTACAGAAGGCCTCCAGCAGCCCTTGTTCACATAACGGGAAAGCCAGACCTGTCCCGCAGGCTCAACGTAATGGCAGGGTTTCCACGCACGACTTGACGTGTACAAACGATTTCCATGAACCCTTAGGGAAAGCAGCGCATTAACGCTGGAATGCTTCTCCCAGGACTCCCTCTGCCCCACCATGTCCCTTTGGAGGAACACTGTGCACTCAATGACTCCCGTTGACCGATTGAGCACCGTTCGGCGACCCAGGTACCTCCGGATCATCTCTTGGAACGCAGTGTGAAAGGCAGCAAACTGTTGCCTTCGTTGGATAGAGAGATTGACAAGTCTTTCAACTGTGCCCCGACCCGAGTTCTGGAAAGTCTTCGGTGTGATGCCAGTGGCTCTCAGGGCTGACCCTGAGCTGCAATGTAACAAGCTCTGTGCTGACTGTTCATTCTCCGCTTGCATACCTGCCACCTCTCCCTGTCCAGCAGAAACTTGACTTTACATGCCGTCCGGAAAATGAACGGTTTCCTCCTGAAGCCTGCTAGTCTTTTGGCAGTTTCAAGGACACCCAGATCTAGCTAGCGCCTTAAAACGCCTATGTCACTCGGACAGGGCTCATCTCCCTGCGCAAGATATTATTCTGAGAAGGTACCACAGTGCTTCTTGTGTCTCTTCTGGTGCTTGAGAAAGTACACGTACGTGGGGCTGCGTTCAACTTTGATGCCGGGACCTTAGGAGAAACGTTGGATTGTCTCAAGTTGAACGAAGAATCCTCGTAGCCTCAAAGGTGCCTAAACACAGCGTTCCGCTAGTCTTCCCTTGCATGCTGGAACGTGTCTCAAAGGAAAGGGTGCTATGCAAGAAAGAAGAAAGGTCTTTCCACTTCCTTGCCTGAGGCGTTCCAGAGCCCCCTTCGCATAAAGGGCAGACCACACTGGTCACGAAGATCCAAACAAGGTCTGGGAACGGCATCCACAGTGCCTGCAGGCATGCAGCATTTGCCCAGAAGCCTTAGTCAAAGCAGTGGCTTGACGCTAGGGTGCTGGTTCAGGACTCCTAGGACTCCTGGGTCCTCCCCACCTCGCATGGAAAAAGACTGTGTACCCAATGTGTACCCAATTCTTAGGGGACCCAACCAAATACAGGTACCTGGGCCCTTCGGATCATTTCTCTGCAAGAAGAATGAAAGGCGACACTCTGCTCCCTTCGCTGCCCGTCTAGACTGCCGAGCTTTCAAAAGTCCTCCCGAACACAGGCCTAGCAGGTCTTCGGTGTTATGCCAATGATCCCCACGGCTGAACCACTGCTGCTATGAAGAAACACTGTGTTTACGGTTCATGCTGGGAACACTTCCCTGCCGCCTCTCTCTCTCTCTCTCTCTCTCTCTCTCTCTTCCAAGCAGAAGGTTGACTTCAGAGGCAGCCTGACAAACGTACAATTTGCCCCTGAACGCTACCCTGGGTTTTGTAAGACACAAGGACAGTTTGGCCCATCCCCGGGAATTACGTCGTTGAGGCCATTCAGCCCACGCAGGACTACCCTGGTGCCAAAGTCTTATCAGCGAAGGTCCAGGGTGCTGCTTGAGTCTCTTTCTGTTGGTCAGAAACTACAAGTGCATATGCTGGGTTCAATTTTGATATTGGTTACCTAAAGCCAAGAGCATTATTTTCCCGGCGGGAGAGCTGAAAGTGCGGCCTCAAAGTGTCCTGAGAAACAGTGCGGTTCCTCATGTTCTCTTCACAAGTAGAATGGCTATGTGTGGGGAAAGGGAGTTTGCCTAGAGAAACACTCTGTTTACTACGCCGTGCAGGAGGCCTCTGGGCGCCCTCTATCCATCAACGGAACACTCTACTGTTCCACAACGACCCAAGTGAGGTTCAGGTATTCCCTCCACGAATTGACGCGTGCAGAGGTTTTCCAGGAAACCTTAGGCGAGTAGTGCATTGAAGTTAGTATGCCTTTCCTAGGGTCCCCGCTGCCTCACCACGTCCCTTGGAAGAACACTGTGTACCGAATCTCTTCTTGGCCCCCTGAGCACCTTTCCGCTGTCAAAGTCCTCCAGATCACCTCTTTGAATGCAGAATGAGAAGCGACAAAGTCTCCTCTTTGCTGTAGAGCTAGATAGCCACGACATTCAAAAGTGTCCCTGAACAGTGGTGTAGAAGGTCCTAGATAGCATGCCAGGGGCTCCCACTGCTGACGCTGAGGAGCCATGTGAGACACGGTGTGTAGTGTTCATTCTGGGTGTACTTACCTACCGGCTCTTCCTGGCAAGCTGTAACTCGACCTTTGATGCAGTCTGGAAAATGGACAGTTTCCCCCCCGAACACTGCTAGGCTTTTGGCAGGTTCAGGGAGCACCTAAATCTGATACCTAGCACCTTTAAGAGTTCATGCCATTCGCACAGCGTACAACCAACTCCCTGGCTACAAAACTATTCAGAGAAGGTGCCACCGTCCTCCTGGGGTCCCCTTTGGTTCCTGAGAAACTATACGCACGTGGGCTGTGTGCAACTCTGAGACCGGGACCCTTAGAGAACTGTAGTACCTCCCAACGGGAAAGAAGGATCGTTCAGCGTGAAAACTGCCTAAAATACAGTGCTCTGTCAGTCCATTCTTGCATGCTGGAATGTCTTTGGAAGGAAAGTGGAATTTTCTTGAGAGCGGTGGTGGGTTTCCGCTTCCATTCCTGGGGCATCCCAGAGCCGCCTTTACACAGAAGGAACACGACACTGAGCGCCAAGCTGAAGGCAAGGTCCAGGAATTGCATCCACAAATGCCAGGCAGGCGTGCAGCATTTCCCAGGGAGCCCTACTCAAAGCAGTGGCTAAACGCTAGTGGGCTTTTCAGGACTCCTGGGACTCCCGCGCCCTCACCACATCTCACGGCAACACCATGTGTACCGGTTGTCACGTCTTAGGCGACCTACCGACGTACAGACACCTAGGCCCTTCGCATCGTCTCTTGGAACGAAGAGTGAATTCAAGGCAAAACACTGCTCTCTTTGTTGCACCGTTGGCCCATCTTTCAAAAGTCCTCCCGAACACGGGTCTGGCAGGTCTTAGGTGGACCGCAAGCGGTCCCCGTTGCTGAACCAGGACGGCAATGAAAACACCCCCTGCTTAGCGTTCGCACTGGGAACACGAAGCTGCCCTCGCTTGCCAAGCAGACCGTCGACTTTAGGCGCAGCCTGACAAACAGACTTGTTGCCCCTGCAACACTGCCTGAGCTCTGGTAGGGTAAAAGGACACTTTTTGGCCTCACCTAAGGAATTACGTCGGTCACGCCTTTCAGCTCCCTGTGTGCCGAAGTTTTATCAGGGAAGGTCCAGGGTGCTCCTTGAGTGTCTTTTCGCCGGTCAGAAGCTACACGTACGTGTGCTGCGTCAAGTCTGACCGAGGGGCCTAATGAGAAAAGCATTATTTTCCCAACGGGAAAGCAGGACACTTGCGGCCTCAGATTTAAGTGAAAAACAGCGTTGTTGCCCGTGCCCTCTTCACAGTGGTAATGCCGAGTGATTGAACGGCAGGTTTCCTAGGCTAACAGACAGTTTCCTACTCGTTACAGAAGGCCTCCAGCAGCCCTTGTTCACATAACGGGAAAGCCAGACCTGTCCCGCAGGCTCAACGTAATGGCAGGGTTTCCACGCACGACTTGACGTGTACAAACGATTTCCATGAACCCTTAGGGAAAGCAGCGCATTAACGCTGGAATGCTTCTCCCAGGACTCCCTCTGCCCCACCATGTCCCTTTGGAGGAACACTGTGCACTCAATGACTCCCGTTGACCGATTGAGCACCGTTCGGCGACCCAGGTACCTCCGGATCATCTCTTGGAACGCAGTGTGAAAGGCAGCAAACTGTTGCCTTCGTTGGATAGAGAGATTGACAAGTCTTTCAACTGTGCCCCGACCCGAGTTCTGGAAAGTCTTCGGTGTGATGCCAGTGGCTCTCAGGGCTGACCCTGAGCTGCAATGTAACAAGCTCTGTGCTGACTGTTCATTCTCCGCTTGCATACCTGCCACCTCTCCCTGTCCAGCAGAAACTTGACTTTACATGCCGTCCGGAAAATGAACGGTTTCCTCCTGAAGCCTGCTAGTCTTTTGGCAGTTTCAAGGACACCCAGATCTAGCTAGCGCCTTAAAACGCCTATGTCACTCGGACAGGGCTCATCTCCCTGCGCAAGATATTATTCTGAGAAGGTACCACAGTGCTTCTTGTGTCTCTTCTGGTGCTTGAGAAAGTACACGTACGTGGGGCTGCGTTCAAGTTTGATGCCGGGACCTTAGGAGAAACGTTGGATTGTCTCAAGTTGAACGAAGAATCCTCGTAGCCTCAAAGGTGCCTAAACACAGCGTTCCGCTAGTCTTCCCTTGCATGCTGGAACGTGTCTCAAAGGAAAGGGTGCTATGCAAGAAAGAAGAAAGGTCTTTCCACTTCCTTGCCTGAGGCGTTCCAGAGCCCCCTTCGCATAAAGGGCAGACCACACTGGTCACGAAGATCCAAACAAGGTCTGGGAACGGCATCCACAGTGCCTGCAGGCATGCAGCATTTGCCCAGAAGCCTTAGTCAAAGCAGTGGCTTGACGCTAGGGTGCTGGTTCAGGACTCCTAGGACTCCTGGGTCCTCCCCACCTCGCATGGAAAAAGACTGTGTACCCAATGTGTACCCAATTCTTAGGGGACCCAACCAAATACAGGTACCTGGGCCCTTCGGATCATTTCTCTGCAAGAAGAATGAAAGGCGACACTCTGCTCCCTTCGCTGCCCGTCTAGACTGCCGAGCTTTCAAAAGTCCTCCCGAACACAGGCCTAGCAGGTCTTCGGTGTTATGCCAATGATCCCCACGGCTGAACCACTGCTGCTATGAAGAAACACTGTGTTTACGGTTCATGCTGGGAACACTTCCCTGCCGCCTCTCTCTCTCTCTCTCTCTCTCTCTCTCTCTTCCAAGCAGAAGGTTGACTTCAGAGGCAGCCTGACAAACGTACAATTTGCCCCTGAACGCTACCCTGGGTTTTGTAAGACACAAGGACAGTTTGGCCCATCCCCGGGAATTACGTCGTTGAGGCCATTCAGCCCACGCAGGACTACCCTGGTGCCAAAGTCTTATCAGCGAAGGTCCAGGGTGCTGCTTGAGTCTCTTTCTGTTGGTCAGAAACTACAAGTGCATATGCTGGGTTCAATTTTGATATTGGTTACCTAAAGCCAAGAGCATTATTTTCCCGGCGGGAGAGCTGAAAGTGCGGCCTCAAAGTGTCCTGAGAAACAGTGCGGTTCCTCATGTTCTCTTCACAAGTAGAATGGCTATGTGTGGGGAAAGGGAGTTTGCCTAGAGAAACACTCTGTTTACTACGCCGTGCAGGAGGCCTCTGGGCGCCCTCTATCCATCAACGGAACACTCTACTGTTCCACAACGACCCAAGTGAGGTTCAGGTATTCCCTCCACGAATTGACGCGTGCAGAGGTTTTCCAGGAAACCTTAGGCGAGTAGTGCATTGAAGTTAGTATGCCTTTCCTAGGGTCCCCGCTGCCTCACCACGTCCCTTGGAAGAACACTGTGTACCGAATCTCTTCTTGGCCCCCTGAGCACCTTTCCGCTGTCAAAGTCCTCCAGATCACCTCTTTGAATGCAGAATGAGAAGCGACAAAGTCTCCTCTTTGCTGTAGAGCTAGATAGCCACGACATTCAAAAGTGTCCCTGAACAGTGGTGTAGAAGGTCCTAGATAGCATGCCAGGGGCTCCCACTGCTGACGCTGAGGAGCCATGTGAGACACGGTGTGTAGTGTTCATTCTGGGTGTACTTACCTACCGGCTCTTCCTGGCAAGCTGTAACTCGACCTTTGATGCAGTCTGGAAAATGGACAGTTTCCCCCCCGAACACTGCTAGGCTTTTGGCAGGTTCAGGGAGCACCTAAATCTGATACCTAGCACCTTTAAGAGTTCATGCCATTCGCACAGCGTACAACCAACTCCCTGGCTACAAAACTATTCAGAGAAGGTGCCACCGTCCTCCTGGGGTCCCCTTTGGTTCCTGAGAAACTATACGCACGTGGGCTGTGTGCAACTCTGAGACCGGGACCCTTAGAGAACTGTAGTACCTCCCAACGGGAAAGAAGGATCGTTCAGCGTGAAAACTGCCTAAAATACAGTGCTCTGTCAGTCCATTCTTGCATGCTGGAATGTCTTTGGAAGGAAAGTGGAATTTTCTTGAGAGCGGTGGTGGGTTTCCGCTTCCATTCCTGGGGCATCCCAGAGCCGCCTTTACACAGAAGGAACACGACACTGAGCGCCAAGCTGAAGGCAAGGTCCAGGAATTGCATCCACAAATGCCAGGCAGGCGTGCAGCATTTCCCAGGGAGCCCTACTCAAAGCAGTGGCTAAACGCTAGTGGGCTTTTCAGGACTCCTGGGACTCCCGCGCCCTCACCACATCTCATGGCAACACCATGTGTACCGGTTGTCACGTCTTAGGCGACCTACCGACGTACAGACACCTAGGCCCTTCGCATCGTCTCTTGGAACGAAGAGTGAATTCAAGGCAAAACACTGCTCTCTTTGTTGCACCGTTGGCCCATCTTTCAAAAGTCCTCCCGAACACGGGTCTGGCAGGTCTTAGGTGGACCGCAAGCGGTCCCCGTTGCTGAACCAGGACGGCAATGAAAACACCCCCTGCTTAGCGTTCGCACTGGGAACACGAAGCTGCCCTCGCTTGCCAAGCAGACCGTCGACTTTAGGCGCAGCCTGACAAACAGACTTGTTGCCCCTGCAACACTGCCTGAGCTCTGGTAGGGTAAAAGGACACTTTTTGGCCTCACCTAAGGAATTACGTCGGTCACGCCTTTCAGCTCCCTGTGTGCCGAAGTTTTATCAGGGAAGGTCCAGGGTGCTCCTTGAGTGTCTTTTCGCCGGTCAGAAGCTACACGTACGTGTGCTGCGTCAAGTCTGACCGAGGGGCCTAATGAGAAAAGCATTATTTTCCCAACGGGAAAGCAGGACACTTGCGGCCTCAGATTTAAGTGAAAAACAGCGTTGTTGCCCGTGCCCTCTTCACAGTGGTAATGCCGAGTGATTGATCGGCAGGTTTCCTAGGCTAACAGACAGTTTCCTACTCGTTACAGAAGGCCTCCAGCAGCCCTTGTTCACATAACGGGAAAGCCAGACCTGTCCCGCAGGCTCAACGTAATGGCAGGGTTTCCACGCACGACTTGACGTGTACAAACGATTTCCATGAACCCTTAGGGAAAGCAGCGCATTAACGCTGGAATGCTTCTCCCAGGACTCCCTCTGCCCCACCATGTCCCTTTGGAGGAACACTGTGCACTCAATGACTCCCGTTGACCGATTGAGCACCGTTCGGCGACCCAGGTACCTCCGGATCATCTCTTGGAACGCAGTGTGAAAGGCAGCAAACTGTTGCCTTCGTTGGATAGAGAGATTGACAAGTCTTTCAACTGTGCCCCGACCCGAGTTCTGGAAAGTCTTCGGTGTGATGCCAGTGGCTCTCAGGGCTGACCCTGAGCTGCAATGTAACAAGCTCTGTGCTGACTGTTCATTCTCCGCTTGCATACCTGCCACCTCTCCCTGTCCAGCAGAAACTTGACTTTACATGCCGTCCGGAAAATGAACGGTTTCCTCCTGAAGCCTGCTAGTCTTTTGGCAGTTTCAAGGACACCCAGATCTAGCTAGCGCCTTAAAACGCCTATGTCACTCGGACAGTGCTCATCTCCCTGCGCAAGATATTATTCTGAGAAGGTACCACAGTGCTTCTTGTGTCTCTTCTGGTGCTTGAGAAAGTACACGTACGTGGGGCTGCGTTCAAGTTTGATGCCGGGACCTTAGGAGAAACGTTGGATTGTCTCAAGTTGAACGAAGAATCCTCGTAGCCTCAAAGGTGCCTAAACACAGCGTTCCGCTAGTCTTCCCTTGCATGCTGGAACGTGTCTCAAAGGAAAGGGTGCTATGCAAGAAAGAAGAAAGGTCTTTCCACTTCCTTGCCTGAGGCGTTCCAGAGCCCCCTTCGCATAAAGGGCAGACCACACTGGTCACGAAGATCCAAACAAGGTCTGGGAACGGCATCCACAGTGCCTGCAGGCATGCAGCATTTGCCCAGAAGCCTTAGTCAAAGCAGTGGCTTGACGCTAGGGTGCTGGTTCAGGACTCCTAGGACTCCTGGGTCCTCCCCACCTCGCATGGAAAAAGACTGTGTACCCAATGTGTACCCAATTCTTAGGGGACCCAACCAAATACAGGTACCTGGGCCCTTCGGATCATTTCTCTGCAAGAAGAATGAAAGGCGACACTCTGCTCCCTTCGCTGCCCGTCTAGACTGCCGAGCTTTCAAAAGTCCTCCCGAACACAGGCCTAGCAGGTCTTCGGTGTTATGCCAATGATCCCCACGGCTGAACCACTGCTGCTATGAAGAAACACTGTGTTTACGGTTCATGCTGGGAACACTTCCCTGCCGCCTCTCTCTCTCTCTCTCTCTCTCTCTCTCTCTTCCAAGCAGAAGGTTGACTTCAGAGGCAGCCTGACAAACGTACAATTTGCCCCTGAACGCTACCCTGGGTTTTGTAAGACACAAGGACAGTTTGGCCCATCCCCGGGAATTACGTCGTTGAGGCCATTCAGCCCACGCAGGACTACCCTGGTGCCAAAGTCTTATCAGCGAAGGTCCAGGGTGCTGCTTGAGTCTCTTTCTGTTGGTCAGAAACTACAAGTGCATATGCTGGGTTCAATTTTGATATTGGTTACCTAAAGCCAAGAGCATTATTTTCCCGGCGGGAGAGCTGAAAGTGCGGCCTCAAAGTGTCCTGAGAAACAGTGCGGTTCCTCATGTTCTCTTCACAAGTAGAATGGCTATGTGTGGGGAAAGGGAGTTTGCCTAGAGAAACACTCTGTTTACTACGCCGTGCAGGAGGCCTCTGGGCGCCCTCTATCCATCAACGGAACACTCTACTGTTCCACAACGACCCAAGTGAGGTTCAGGTATTCCCTCCACGAATTGACGCGTGCAGAGGTTTTCCAGGAAACCTTAGGCGAGTAGTGCATTGAAGTTAGTATGCCTTTCCTAGGGTCCCCGCTGCCTCACCACGTCCCTTGGAAGAACACTGTGTACCGAATCTCTTCTTGGCCCCCTGAGCACCTTTCCGCTGTCAAAGTCCTCCAGATCACCTCTTTGAATGCAGAATGAGAAGCGACAAAGTCTCCTCTTTGCTGTAGAGCTAGATAGCCACGACATTCAAAAGTGCCCCTGAACAGTGGTGTAGAAGGTCCTAGATAGCATGCCAGGGGCTCCCACTGCTGACGCTGAGGAGCCATGTGAGACACGGTGTGTAGTGTTCATTCTGGGTGTACTTACCTACCGGCTCTTCCTGGCAAGCTGTAACTCGACCTTTGATGCAGTCTGGAAAATGGACAGTTTCCCCCCCGAACACTGCTAGGCTTTTGGCAGGTTCAGGGAGCACCTAAATCTGATACCTAGCACCTTTAAGAGTTCATGCCATTCGCACAGCGTACAACCAACTCCCTGGCTACAAAACTATTCAGAGAAGGTGCCACCGTCCTCCTGGGGTCCCCTTTGGTTCCTGAGAAACTATACGCACGTGGGCTGTGTGCAACTCTGAGACCGGGACCCTTAGAGAACTGTAGTACCTCCCAACGGGAAAGAAGGATCGTTCAGCGTGAAAACTGCCTAAAATACAGTGCTCTGTCAGTCCATTCTTGCATGCTGGAATGTCTTTGGAAGGAAAGTGGAATTTTCTTGAGAGCGGTGGTGGGTTTCCGCTTCCATTCCTGGGGCATCCCAGAGCCGCCTTTACACAGAAGGAACACGACACTGAGCGCCAAGCTGAAGGCAAGGTCCAGGAATTGCATCCACAAATGCCAGGCAGGCGTGCAGCATTTCCCAGGGAGCCCTACTCAAAGCAGTGGCTAAACGCTAGTGGGCTTTTCAGGACTCCTGGGACTCCCGCGCCCTCACCACATCTCATGGCAACACCATGTGTACCGGTTGTCACGTCTTAGGCGACCTACCGACGTACAGACACCTAGGCCCTTCGCATCGTCTCTTGGAACGAAGAGTGAATTCAAGGCAAAACACTGCTCTCTTTGTTGCACCGTTGGCCCATCTTTCAAAAGTCCTCCCGAACACGGGTCTGGCAGGTCTTAGGTGGACCGCAAGCGGTCCCCGTTGCTGAACCAGGACGGCAATGAAAACACCCCCTGCTTAGCGTTCGCACTGGGAACACGAAGCTGCCCTCGCTTGCCAAGCAGACCGTCGACTTTAGGCGCAGCCTGACAAACAGACTTGTTGCCCCTGCAACACTGCCTGAGCTCTGGTAGGGTAAAAGGACACTTTTTGGCCTCACCTAAGGAATTACGTCGGTCACGCCTTTCAGCTCCCTGTGTGCCGAAGTTTTATCAGGGAAGGTCCAGGGTGCTCCTTGAGTGTCTTTTCGCCGGTCAGAAGCTACACGTACGTGTGCTGCGTCAAGTCTGACCGAGGGGCCTAATGAGAAAAGCATTATTTTCCCAACGGGAAAGCAGGACACTTGCGGCCTCAGATTTAAGTGAAAAACAGCGTTGTTGCCCGTGCCCTCTTCACAGTGGTAATGCCGAGTGATTGAACGGCAGGTTTCCTAGGCTAACAGACAGTTTCCTACTCGTTACAGAAGGCCTCCAGCAGCCCTTGTTCACATAACGGGAAAGCCAGACCTGTCCCGCAGGCTCAACGTAATGGCAGGGTTTCCACGCACGACTTGACGTGTACAAACGATTTCCATGAACCCTTAGGGAAAGCAGCGCATTAACGCTGGAATGCTTCTCCCAGGACTCCCTCTGCCCCACCATGTCCCTTTGGAGGAACACTGTGCACTCAATGACTCCCGTTGACCGATTGAGCACCGTTCGGCGACCCAGGTACCTCCGGATCATCTCTTGGAACGCAGTGTGAAAGGCAGCAAACTGTTGCCTTCGTTGGATAGAGAGATTGACAAGTCTTTCAACTGTGCCCCGACCCGAGTTCTGGAAAGTCTTCGGTGTGATGCCAGTGGCTCTCAGGGCTGACCCTGAGCTGCAATGTAACAAGCTCTGTGCTGACTGTTCATTCTCCGCTTGCATACCTGCCACCTCTCCCTGTCCAGCAGAAACTTGACTTTACATGCCGTCCGGAAAATGAACGGTTTCCTCCTGAAGCCTGCTAGTCTTTTGGCAGTTTCAAGGACACCCAGATCTAGCTAGCGCCTTAAAACGCCTATGTCACTCGGACAGTGCTCATCTCCCTGCGCAAGATATTATTCTGAGAAGGTACCACAGTGCTTCTTGTGTCTCTTCTGGTGCTTGAGAAAGTACACGTACGTGGGGCTGCGTTCAAGTTTGATGCCGGGACCTTAGGAGAAACGTTGGATTGTCTCAAGTTGAACGAAGAATCCTCGTAGCCTCAAAGGTGCCTAAACACAGCGTTCCGCTAGTCTTCCCTTGCATGCTGGAACGTGTCTCAAAGGAAAGGGTGCTATGCAAGAAAGAAGAAAGGTCTTTCCACTTCCTTGCCTGAGGCGTTCCAGAGCCCCCTTCGCATAAAGGGCAGACCACACTGGTCACGAAGATCCAAACAAGGTCTGGGAACGGCATCCACAGTGCCTGCAGGCATGCAGCATTTGCCCAGAAGCCTTAGTCAAAGCAGTGGCTTGACGCTAGGGTGCTGGTTCAGGACTCCTAGGACTCCTGGGTCCTCCCCACCTCGCATGGAAAAAGACTGTGTACCCAATGTGTACCCAATTCTTAGGGGACCCAACCAAATACAGGTACCTGGGCCCTTCGGATCATTTCTCTGCAAGAAGAATGAAAGGCGACACTCTGCTCCCTTCGCTGCCCGTCTAGACTGCCGAGCTTTCAAAAGTCCTCCCGAACACAGGCCTAGCAGGTCTTCGGTGTTATGCCAATGATCCCCACGGCTGAACCACTGCTGCTATGAAGAAACACTGTGTTTACGGTTCATGCTGGGAACACTTCCCTGCCGCCTCTCTCTCTCTCTCTCTCTCTCTCTCTCTCTTCCAAGCAGAAGGTTGACTTCAGAGGCAGCCTGACAAACGTACAATTTGCCCCTGAACGCTACCCTGGGTTTTGTAAGACACAAGGACAGTTTGGCCCATCCCCGGGAATTACGTCGTTGAGGCCATTCAGCCCACGCAGGACTACCCTGGTGCCAAAGTCTTATCAGCGAAGGTCCAGGGTGCTGCTTGAGTCTCTTTCTGTTGGTCAGAAACTACAAGTGCATATGCTGGGTTCAATTTTGATATTGGTTACCTAAAGCCAAGAGCATTATTTTCCCGGCGGGAGAGCTGAAAGTGCGGCCTCAAAGTGTCCTGAGAAACAGTGCGGTTCCTCATGTTCTCTTCACAAGTAGAATGGCTATGTGTGGGGAAAGGGAGTTTGCCTAGAGAAACACTCTGTTTACTACGCCGTGCAGGAGGCCTCTGGGCGCCCTCTATCCATCAACGGAACACTCTACTGTTCCACAACGACCCAAGTGAGGTTCAGGTATTCCCTCCACGAATTGACGCGTGCAGAGGTTTTCCAGGAAACCTTAGGCGAGTAGTGCATTGAAGTTAGTATGCCTTTCCTAGGGTCCCCGCTGCCTCACCACGTCCCTTGGAAGAACACTGTGTACCGAATCTCTTCTTGGCCCCCTGAGCACCTTTCCGCTGTCAAAGTCCTCCAGATCACCTCTTTGAATGCAGAATGAGAAGCGACAAAGTCTCCTCTTTGCTGTAGAGCTAGATAGCCACGACATTCAAAAGTGCCCCTGAACAGTGGTGTAGAAGGTCCTAGATAGCATGCCAGGGGCTCCCACTGCTGACGCTGAGGAGCCATGTGAGACACGGTGTGTAGTGTTCATTCTGGGTGTACTTACCTACCGGCTCTTCCTGGCAAGCTGTAACTCGACCTTTGATGCAGTCTGGAAAATGGACAGTTTCCCCCCCGAACACTGCTAGGCTTTTGGCAGGTTCAGGGAGCACCTAAATCTGATACCTAGCACCTTTAAGAGTTCATGCCATTCGCACAGCGTACAACCAACTCCCTGGCTACAAAACTATTCAGAGAAGGTGCCACCGTCCTCCTGGGGTCCCCTTTGGTTCCTGAGAAACTATACGCACGTGGGCTGTGTGCAACTCTGAGACCGGGACCCTTAGAGAACTGTAGTACCTCCCAACGGGAAAGAAGGATCGTTCAGCGTGAAAACTGCCTAAAATACAGTGCTCTGTCAGTCCATTCTTGCATGCTGGAATGTCTTTGGAAGGAAAGTGGAATTTTCTTGAGAGCGGTGGTGGGTTTCCGCTTCCATTCCTGGGGCATCCCAGAGCCGCCTTTACACAGAAGGAACACGACACTGAGCGCCAAGCTGAAGGCAAGGTCCAGGAATTGCATCCACAAATGCCAGGCAGGCGTGCAGCATTTCCCAGGGAGCCCTACTCAAAGCAGTGGCTAAACGCTAGTGGGCTTTTCAGGACTCCTGGGACTCCCGCGCCCTCACCACATCTCATGGCAACACCATGTGTACCGGTTGTCACGTCTTAGGCGACCTACCGACGTACAGACACCTAGGCCCTTCGCATCGTCTCTTGGAACGAAGAGTGAATTCAAGGCAAAACACTGCTCTCTTTGTTGCACCGTTGGCCCATCTTTCAAAAGTCCTCCCGAACACGGGTCTGGCAGGTCTTAGGTGGACCGCAAGCGGTCCCCGTTGCTGAACCAGGACGGCAATGAAAACACCCCCTGCTTAGCGTTCGCACTGGGAACACGAAGCTGCCCTCGCTTGCCAAGCAGACCGTCGACTTTAGGCGCAGCCTGACAAACAGACTTGTTGCCCCTGCAACACTGCCTGAGCTCTGGTAGGGTAAAAGGACACTTTTTGGCCTCACCTAAGGAATTACGTCGGTCACGCCTTTCAGCTCCCTGTGTGCCGAAGTTTTATCAGGGAAGGTCCAGGGTGCTCCTTGAGTGTCTTTTCGCCGGTCAGAAGCTACACGTACGTGTGCTGCGTCAAGTCTGACCGAGGGGCCTAATGAGAAAAGCATTATTTTCCCAACGGGAAAGCAGGACACTTGCGGCCTCAGATTTAAGTGAAAAACAGCGTTGTTGCCCGTGCCCTCTTCACAGTGGTAATGCCGAGTGATTGAACGGCAGGTTTCCTAGGCTAACAGACAGTTTCCTACTCGTTACAGAAGGCCTCCAGCAGCCCTTGTTCACATAACGGGAAAGCCAGACCTGTCCCGCAGGCTCAACGTAATGGCAGGGTTTCCACGCACGACTTGACGTGTACAAACGATTTCCATGAACCCTTAGGGAAAGCAGCGCATTAACGCTGGAATGCTTCTCCCAGGACTCCCTCTGCCCCACCATGTCCCTTTGGAGGAACACTGTGCACTCAATGACTCCCGTTGACCGATTGAGCACCGTTCGGCGACCCAGGTACCTCCGGATCATCTCTTGGAACGCAGTGTGAAAGGCAGCAAACTGTTGCCTTCGTTGGATAGAGAGATTGACAAGTCTTTCAACTGTGCCCCGACCCGAGTTCTGGAAAGTCTTCGGTGTGATGCCAGTGGCTCTCAGGGCTGACCCTGAGCTGCAATGTAACAAGCTCTGTGCTGACTGTTCATTCTCCGCTTGCATACCTGCCACCTCTCCCTGTCCAGCAGAAACTTGACTTTACATGCCGTCCGGAAAATGAACGGTTTCCTCCTGAAGCCTGCTAGTCTTTTGGCAGTTTCAAGGACACCCAGATCTAGCTAGCGCCTTAAAACGCCTATGTCACTCGGACAGTGCTCATCTCCCTGCGCAAGATATTATTCTGAGAAGGTACCACAGTGCTTCTTGTGTCTCTTCTGGTGCTTGAGAAAGTACACGTACGTGGGGCTGCGTTCAACTTTGATGCCGGGACCTTAGGAGAAACGTTGGATTGTCTCAAGTTGAACGAAGAATCCTCGTAGCCTCAAAGGTGCCTAAACACAGCGTTCCGCTAGTCTTCCCTTGCATGCTGGAACGTGTCTCAAAGGAAAGGGTGCTATGCAAGAAAGAAGAAAGGTCTTTCCACTTCCTTGCCTGAGGCGTTCCAGAGCCCCCTTCGCATAAAGGGCAGACCACACTGGTCACGAAGATCCAAACAAGGTCCGGGAACGGCATCCACAGTGCCTGCAGGCATGCAGCATTTGCCCAGAAGCCTTAGTCAAAGCAGTGGCTTGACGCTAGGGTGCTGGTTCAGGACTCCTAGGACTCCTGGGTCCTCCCCACCTCGCATGGAAAAAGACTGTGTACCCAATGTGTACCCAATTCTTAGGGGACCCAACCAAATACAGGTACCTGGGCCCTTCGGATCATTTCTCTGCAAGAAGAATGAAAGGCGACACTCTGCTCCCTTCGCTGCCCGTCTAGACTGCCGAGCTTTCAAAAGTCCTCCCGAACACAGGCCTAGCAGGTCTTCGGTGTTATGCCAATGATCCCCACGGCTGAACCACTGCTGCTATGAAGAAACACTGTGTTTACGGTTCATGCTGGGAACACTTCCCTGCCGCCTCTCTCTCTCTCTCTCTCTCTCTCTCTCTCTTCCAAGCAGAAGGTTGACTTCAGAGGCAGCCTGACAAACGTACAATTTGCCCCTGAACGCTACCCTGGGTTTTGTAAGACACAAGGACAGTTTGGCCCATCCCCGGGAATTACGTCGTTGAGGCCATTCAGCCCACGCAGGACTACCCTGGTGCCAAAGTCTTATCAGCGAAGGTCCAGGGTGCTGCTTGAGTCTCTTTCTGTTGGTCAGAAACTACAAGTGCATATGCTGGGTTCAATTTTGATATTGGTTACCTAAAGCCAAGAGCATTATTTTCCCGGCGGGAGAGCTGAAAGTGCGGCCTCAAAGTGTCCTGAGAAACAGTGCGGTTCCTCATATTCTCTTCACAAGTAGAATGGCTATGTGTGGGGAAAGGGAGTTTGCCTAGAGAAACACTCTGTTTACTACGCCGTGCAGGAGGCCTCTGGGCGCCCTCTATCCATCAACGGAACACTCTACTGTTCCACAACGACCCAAGTGAGGTTCAGGTATTCCCTCCACGAATTGACGCGTGCAGAGGTTTTCCAGGAAACCTTAGGCGAGTAGTGCATTGAAGTTAGTATGCCTTTCCTAGGGTCCCCGCTGCCTCACCACGTCCCTTGGAAGAACACTGTGTACCGAATCTCTTCTTGGCCCCCTGAGCACCTTTCCGCTGTCAAAGTCCTCCAGATCACCTCTTTGAATGCAGAATGAGAAGCGACAAAGTCTCCTCTTTGCTGTAGAGCTAGATAGCCACGACATTCAAAAGTGCCCCTGAACAGTGGTGTAGAAGGTCCTAGATAGCATGCCAGGGGCTCCCACTGCTGACGCTGAGGAGCCATGTGAGACACGGTGTGTAGTGTTCATTCTGGGTGTACTTACCTACCGGCTCTTCCTGGCAAGCTGTAACTCGACCTTTGATGCAGTCTGGAAAATGGACAGTTTCCCCCCCGAACACTGCTAGGCTTTTGGCAGGTTCAGGGAGCACCTAAATCTGATACCTAGCACCTTTAAGAGTTCATGCCATTCGCACAGCGCACAACCAACTCCCTGGCTACAAAACTATTCAGAGAAGGTGCCACCGTCCTCCTGGGGTCCCCTTTGGTTCCTGAGAAACTATACGCACGTGGGCTGTGTGCAACTCTGAGACCGGGACCCTTAGAGAACTGTAGTACCTCCCAACGGGAAAGAAGGATCGTTCAGCGTGAAAACTGCCTAAAATACAGTGCTCTGTCAGTCCATTCTTGCATGCTGGAATGTCTTTGGAAGGAAAGTGGAATTTTCTTGAGAGCGGTGGTGGGTTTCCGCTTCCATTCCTGGGGCATCCCAGAGCCGCCTTTACACAGAAGGAACACGACACTGAGCGCCAAGCTGAAGGCAAGGTCCAGGAATTGCATCCACAAATGCCAGGCAGGCGTGCAGCATTTCCCAGGGAGCCCTACTCAAAGCAGTGGCTAAACGCTAGTGGGCTTTTCAGGACTCCTGGGACTCCCGCGCCCTCACCACATCTCATGGCAACACCATGTGTACCGGTTGTCACGTCTTAGGCGACCTACCGACGTACAGACACCTAGGCCCTTCGCATCGTCTCTTGGAACGAAGAGTGAATTCAAGGCAAAACACTGCTCTCTTTGTTGCACCGTTGGCCCATCTTTCAAAAGTCCTCCCGAACACGGGTCTGGCAGGTCTTAGGTGGACCGCAAGCGGTCCCCGTTGCTGAACCAGGACGGCAATGAAAACACCCCCTGCTTAGCGTTCGCACTGGGAACACGAAGCTGCCCTCGCTTGCCAAGCAGACCGTCGACTTTAGGCGCAGCCTGACAAACAGACTTGTTGCCCCTGCAACACTGCCTGAGCTCTGGTAGGGTAAAAGGACACTTTTTGGCCTCACCTAAGGAATTACGTCGGTCACGCCTTTCAGCTCCCTGTGTGCCGAAGTTTTATCAGGGAAGGTCCAGGGTGCTCCTTGAGTGTCTTTTCGCCGGTCAGAAGCTACACGTACGTGTGCTGCGTCAAGTCTGACCGAGGGGCCTAATGAGAAAAGCATTATTTTCCCAACGGGAAAGCAGGACACTTGCGGCCTCAGATTTAAGTGAAAAACAGCGTTGTTGCCCGTGCCCTCTTCACAGTGGTAATGCCGAGTGATTGAACGGCAGGTTTCCTAGGCTAACAGACAGTTTCCTACTCGTTACAGAAGGCCTCCAGCAGCCCTTGTTCACATAACGGGAAAGCCAGACCTGTCCCGCAGGCTCAACGTAATGGCAGGGTTTCCACGCACGACTTGACGTGTACAAACGATTTCCATGAACCCTTAGGGAAAGCAGCGCATTAACGCTGGAATGCTTCTCCCAGGACTCCCTCTGCCCCACCATGTCCCTTTGGAGGAACACTGTGCACTCAATGACTCCCGTTGACCGATTGAGCACCGTTCGGCGACCCAGGTACCTCCGGATCATCTCTTGGAACGCAGTGTGAAAGGCAGCAAACTGTTGCCTTCGTTGGATAGAGAGATTGACAAGTCTTTCAACTGTGCCCCGACCCGAGTTCTGGAAAGTCTTCGGTGTGATGCCAGTGGCTCTCAGGGCTGACCCTGAGCTGCAATGTAACAAGCTCTGTGCTGACTGTTCATTCTCCGCTTGCATACCTGCCACCTCTCCCTGTCCAGCAGAAACTTGACTTTACATGCCGTCCGGAAAATGAACGGTTTCCTCCTGAAGCCTGCTAGTCTTTTGGCAGTTTCAAGGACACCCAGATCTAGCTAGCGCCTTAAAACGCCTATGTCACTCGGACAGTGCTCATCTCCCTGCGCAAGATATTATTCTGAGAAGGTACCACAGTGCTTCTTGTGTCTCTTCTGGTGCTTGAGAAAGTACACGTACGTGGGGCTGCGTTCAACTTTGATGCCGGGACCTTAGGAGAAACGTTGGATTGTCTCAAGTTGAACGAAGAATCCTCGTAGCCTCAAAGGTGCCTAAACACAGCGTTCCGCTAGTCTTCCCTTGCATGCTGGAACGTGTCTCAAAGGAAAGGGTGCTATGCAAGAAAGAAGAAAGGTCTTTCCACTTCCTTGCCTGAGGCGTTCCAGAGCCCCCTTCGCATAAAGGGCAGACCACACTGGTCACGAAGATCCAAACAAGGTCCGGGAACGGCATCCACAGTGCCTGCAGGCATGCAGCATTTGCCCAGAAGCCTTAGTCAAAGCAGTGGCTTGACGCTAGGGTGCTGGTTCAGGACTCCTAGGACTCCTGGGTCCTCCCCACCTCGCATGGAAAAAGACTGTGTACCCAATGTGTACCCAATTCTTAGGGGACCCAACCAAATACAGGTACCTGGGCCCTTCGGATCATTTCTCTGCAAGAAGAATGAAAGGCGACACTCTGCTCCCTTCGCTGCCCGTCTAGACTGCCGAGCTTTCAAAAGTCCTCCCGAACACAGGCCTAGCAGGTCTTCGGTGTTATGCCAATGATCCCCACGGCTGAACCACTGCTGCTATGAAGAAACACTGTGTTTACGGTTCATGCTGGGAACACTTCCCTGCCGCCTCTCTCTCTCTCTCTCTCTCTCTCTCTCTCTTCCAAGCAGAAGGTTGACTTCAGAGGCAGCCTGACAAACGTACAATTTGCCCCTGAACGCTACCCTGGGTTTTGTAAGACACAAGGACAGTTTGGCCCATCCCCGGGAATTACGTCGTTGAGGCCATTCAGCCCACGCAGGACTACCCTGGTGCCAAAGTCTTATCAGCGAAGGTCCAGGGTGCTGCTTGAGTCTCTTTCTGTTGGTCAGAAACTACAAGTGCATATGCTGGGTTCAATTTTGATATTGGTTACCTAAAGCCAAGAGCATTATTTTCCCGGCGGGAGAGCTGAAAGTGCGGCCTCAAAGTGTCCTGAGAAACAGTGCGGTTCCTCATATTCTCTTCACAAGTAGAATGGCTATGTGTGGGGAAAGGGAGTTTGCCTAGAGAAACACTCTGTTTACTACGCCGTGCAGGAGGCCTCTGGGCGCCCTCTATCCATCAACGGAACCCTCTACTGTTCCACAACGACCCAAGTGAGGTTCAGGTATTCCCTCCACGAATTGACGCGTGCAGAGGTTTTCCAGGAAACCTTAGGCGAGTAGTGCATTGAAGTTAGTATGCCTTTCCTAGGGTCCCCGCTGCCTCACCACGTCCCTTGGAAGAACACTGTGTACCGAATCTCTTCTTGGCCCCCTGAGCACCTTTCCGCTGTCAAAGTCCTCCAGATCACCTCTTTGAATGCAGAATGAGAAGCGACAAAGTCTCCTCTTTGCTGTAGAGCTAGATAGCCACGACATTCAAAAGTGCCCCTGAACAGTGGTGTAGAAGGTCCTAGATAGCATGCCAGGGGCTCCCACTGCTGACGCTGAGGAGCCATGTGAGACACGGTGTGTAGTGTTCATTCTGGGTGTACTTACCTACCGGCTCTTCCTGGCAAGCTGTAACTCGACCTTTGATGCAGTCTGGAAAATGGACAGTTTCCCCCCCGAACACTGCTAGGCTTTTGGCAGGTTCAGGGAGCACCTAAATCTGATACCTAGCACCTTTAAGAGTTCATGCCATTCGCACAGCGCACAACCAACTCCCTGGCTACAAAACTATTCAGAGAAGGTGCCACCGTCCTCCTGGGGTCCCCTTTGGTTCCTGAGAAACTATACGCACGTGGGCTGTGTGCAACTCTGAGACCGGGACCCTTAGAGAACTGTAGTACCTCCCAACGGGAAAGAAGGATCGTTCAGCGTGAAAACTGCCTAAAATACAGTGCTCTGTCAGTCCATTCTTGCATGCTGGAATGTCTTTGGAAGGAAAGTGGAATTTTCTTGAGAGCGGTGGTGGGTTTCCGCTTCCATTCCTGGGGCATCCCAGAGCCGCCTTTACACAGAAGGAACACGACACTGAGCGCCAAGCTGAAGGCAAGGTCCAGGAATTGCATCCACAAATGCCAGGCAGGCGTGCAGCATTTCCCAGGGAGCCCTACTCAAAGCAGTGGCTAAACGCTAGTGGGCTTTTCAGGACTCCTGGGACTCCCGCGCCCTCACCACATCTCATGGCAACACCATGTGTACCGGTTGTCACGTCTTAGGCGACCTACCGACGTACAGACACCTAGGCCCTTCGCATCGTCTCTTGGAACGAAGAGTGAATTCAAGGCAAAACACTGCTCTCTTTGTTGCACCGTTGGCCCATCTTTCAAAAGTCCTCCCGAACACGGGTCTGGCAGGTCTTAGGTGGACCGCAAGCGGTCCCCGTTGCTGAACCAGGACGGCAATGAAAACACCCCCTGCTTAGCGTTCGCACTGGGAACACGAAGCTGCCCTCGCTTGCCAAGCAGACCGTCGACTTTAGGCGCAGCCTGACAAACAGACTTGTTGCCCCTGCAACACTGCCTGAGCTCTGGTAGGGTAAAAGGACACTTTTTGGCCTCACCTAAGGAATTACGTCGGTCACGCCTTTCAGCTCCCTGTGTGCCGAAGTTTTATCAGGGAAGGTCCAGGGTGCTCCTTGAGTGTCTTTTCGCCGGTCAGAAGCTACACGTACGTGTGCTGCGTCAAGTCTGACCGAGGGGCCTAATGGGAAAAGCATTATTTTCCCAACGGGAAAGCAGGACACTTGCGGCCTCAGATTTAAGTGAAAAACAGCGTTGTTGCCCGTGCCCTCTTCACAGTGGTAATGCCGAGTGATTGAACGGCAGGTTTCCTAGGCTAACAGACAGTTTCCTACTCGTTACAGAAGGCCTCCAGCAGCCCTTGTTCACATAACGGGAAAGCCAGACCTGTCCCGCAGGCTCAACGTAATGGCAGGGTTTCCACGCACGACTTGACGTGTACAAACGATTTCCATGAACCCTTAGGGAAAGCAGCGCATTAACGCTGGAATGCTTCTCCCAGGACTCCCTCTGCCCCACCATGTCCCTTTGGAGGAACACTGTGCACTCAATGACTCCCGTTGACCGATTGAGCACCGTTCGGCGACCCAGGTACCTCCGGATCATCTCTTGGAACGCAGTGTGAAAGGCAGCAAACTGTTGCCTTCGTTGGATAGAGAGATTGACAAGTCTTTCAACTGTGCCCCGACCCGAGTTCTGGAAAGTCTTCGGTGTGATGCCAGTGGCTCTCAGGGCTGACCCTGAGCTGCAATGTAACAAGCTCTGTGCTGACTGTTCATTCTCCGCTTGCATACCTGCCATCTCTCCCTGTCCAGCAGAAACTTGACTTTACATGCCGTCCGGAAAATGAACGGTTTCCTCCTGAAGCCTGCTAGTCTTTTGGCAGTTTCAAGGACACCCAGATCTAGCTAGCGCCTTAAAACGCCTATGTCACTCGGACAGTGCTCATCTCCCTGCGCAAGAGATTATTCTGAGAAGGTACCACAGTGCTTCTTGTGTCTCTTCTGGTGCTTGAGAAAGTACACGTACGTGGGGCTGCGTTCAACTTTGATGCCGGGACCTTAGGAGAAACGTTGGATTGTCTCAAGTTGAACGAAGAATCCTCGTAGCCTCAAAGGTGCCTAAACACAGCGTTCCGCTAGTCTTCCCTTGCATGCTGGAACGTGTCTCAAAGGAAAGGGTGCTATGCAAGAAAGAAGAAAGGTCTTTCCACTTCCTTGCCTGAGGCGTTCCAGAGCCCCCTTCGCATAAAGGGCAGACCACACTGGTCACGGAGATCCAAACAAGGTCCGGGAACGGCATCCACAGTGCCTGCAGGCATGCAGCATTTGCCCAGAAGCCTTAGTCAAAGCAGTGGCTTGACGCTAGGGTGCTGGTTCAGGACTCCTAGGACTCCTGGGTCCTCCCCACCTCGCATGGAAAAAGACTGTGTACCCAATGTGTACCCAATTCTTAGGGGACCCAACCAAATACAGGTACCTGGGCCCTTCGGATCATTTCTCTGCAAGAAGAATGAAAGGCGACACTCTGCTCCCTTCGCTGCCCGTCTAGACTGCCGAGCTTTCAAAAGTCCTCCCGAACACAGGCCTAGCAGGTCTTCGGTGTTATGCCAATGATCCCCATGGCTGAACCACTGCTGCTATGAAGAAACACTGTGTTTACGGTTCATGCTGGGAACACTTCCCTGCCGCCTCTCTCTCTCTCTCTCTCTCTCTCTCTCTCTTCCAAGCAGAAGGTTGACTTCAGAGGCAGCCTGACAAACGTACAATTTGCCCCTGAACGCTACCCTGGGTTTTGTAAGACACAAGGACAGTTTGGCCCATCCCCGGGAATTACGTCGTTGAGGCCATTCAGCCCACGCAGGACTACCCTGGTGCCAAAGTCTTATCAGCGAAGGTCCAGGGTGCTGCTTGAGTCTCTTTCTGTTGGTCAGAAACTACAAGTGCATATGCTGGGTTCAATTTTGATATTGGTTACCTAAAGCCAAGAGCATTATTTTCCCGGCGGGAGAGCTGAAAGTGCGGCCTCAAAGTGTCCTGAGAAACAGTGCAGTTCCTCATATTCTCTTCACAAGTAGAATGGCTATGTGTGGGGAAAGGGAGTTTGCCTAGAGAAACACTCTGTTTACTACGCCGTGCAGGAGGCCTCTGGGCGCCCTCTATCCATCAACGGAACACTCTACTGTTCCACAACGACCCAAGTGAGGTTCAGGTATTCCCTCCACGAATTGACGCGTGCAGAGGTTTTCCAGGAAACCTTAGGCGAGTAGTGCATTGAAGTTAGTATGCCTTTCCTAGGGTCCCCGCTGCCTCACCACGTCCCTTGGAAGAACACTGTGTACCGAATCTCTTCTTGGCCCCCTGAGCACCTTTCCGCTGTCAAAGTCCTCCAGATCACCTCTTTGAATGCAGAATGAGAAGCGACAAAGTCTCCTCTTTGCTGTAGAGCTAGATAGCCACGACATTCAAAAGTGCCCCTGAACAGTGGTGTAGAAGGTCCTAGATAGCATGCCAGGGGCTCCCACTGCTGACGCTGAGGAGCCATGTGAGACACGGTGTGTAGTGTTCATTCTGGGTGTACTTACCTACCGGCTCTTCCTGGCAAGCTGTAACTCGACCTTTGATGCAGTCTGGAAAATGGACAGTTTCCCCCCCGAACACTGCTAGGCTTTTGGCAGGTTCAGGGAGCACCTAAATCTGATACCTAGCACCTTTAAGAGTTCATGCCATTCGCACAGCGCACAACCAACTCCCTGGCTACAAAACTATTCAGAGAAGGTGCCACCGTCCTCCTGGGGTCCCCTTTGGTTCCTGAGAAACTATACGCACGTGGGCTGTGTGCAACTCTGAGACCGGGACCCTTAGAGAACTGTAGTACCTCCCAACGGGAAAGAAGGATCGTTCAGCGTGAAAACTGCCTAAAATACAGTGCTCTGTCAGTCCATTCTTGCATGCTGGAATGTCTTTGGAAGGAAAGTGGAATTTTCTTGAGAGCGGTGGTGGGTTTCCGCTTCCATTCCTGGGGCATCCCAGAGCCGCCTTTACACAGAAGGAACACGACACTGAGCGCCAAGCTGAAGGCAAGGTCCAGGAATTGCATCCACAAATGCCAGGCAGGCGTGCAGCATTTCCCAGGGAGCCCTACTCAAAGCAGTGGCTAAACGCTAGTGGGCTTTTCAGGACTCCTGGGACTCCCGCGCCCTCACCACATCTCATGGCAACACCATGTGTACCGGTTGTCACGTCTTAGGCGACCTACCGACGTACAGACACCTAGGCCCTTCGCATCGTCTCTTGGAACGAAGAGTGAATTCAAGGCAAAACACTGCTCTCTTTGTTGCACCGTTGGCCCATCTTTCAAAAGTCCTCCCGAACACGGGTCTGGCAGGTCTTAGGTGGACCGCAAGCGGTCCCCGTTGCTGAACCAGGACGGCAATGAAAACACCCCCTGCTTAGCGTTCGCACTGGGAATACGAAGCTGCCCTCGCTTGCCAAGCAGACCGTCGACTTTAGGCGCAGCCTGACAAACAGACTTGTTGCCCCTGCAACACTGCCTGAGCTCTGGTAGGGTAAAAGGACACTTTTTGGCCTCACCTAAGGAATTACGTCGGTCACGCCTTTCAGCTCCCTGTGTGCCGAAGTTTTATCAGGGAAGGTCCAGGGTGCTCCTTGAGTGTCTTTTCGCCGGTCAGAAGCTACACGTACGTGTGCTGCGTCAAGTCTGACCGAGGGGCCTAATGGGAAAAGCATTATTTTCCCAACGGGAAAGCAGGACACTTGCGGCCTCAGATTTAAGTGAAAAACAGCGTTGTTGCCCGTGCCCTCTTCACAGTGGTAATGCCGAGTGATTGAACGGCAGGTTTCCTAGGCTAACAGACAGTTTCCTACTCGTTACAGAAGGCCTCCAGCAGCCCTTGTTCACATAACGGGAAAGCCAGACCTGTCCCGCAGGCTCAACGTAATGGCAGGGTTTCCACGCACGACTTGACGTGTACAAACGATTTCCATGAACCCTTAGGGAAAGCAGCGCATTAACGCTGGAATGCTTCTCCCAGGACTCCCTCTGCCCCACCATGTCCCTTTGGAGGAACACTGTGCACTCAATGACTCCCGTTGACCGATTGAGCACCGTTCGGCGACCCAGGTACCTCCGGATCATCTCTTGGAACGCAGTGTGAAAGGCAGCAAACTGTTGCCTTCGTTGGATAGAGAGATTGACAAGTCTTTCAACTGTGCCCCGACCCGAGTTCTGGAAAGTCTTCGGTGTGATGCCAGTGGCTCTCAGGGCTGACCCTGAGCTGCAATGTAACAAGCTCTGTGCTGACTGTTCATTCTCCGCTTGCATACCTGCCATCTCTCCCTGTCCAGCAGAAACTTGACTTTACATGCCGTCCGGAAAATGAACGGTTTCCTCCTGAAGCCTGCTAGTCTTTTGGCAGTTTCAAGGACACCCAGATCTAGCTAGCGCCTTAAAACGCCTATGTCACTCGGACAGTGCTCATCTCCCTGCGCAAGAGATTATTCTGAGAAGGTACCACAGTGCTTCTTGTGTCTCTTCTGGTGCTTGAGAAAGTACACGTACGTGGGGCTGCGTTCAACTTTGATGCCGGGACCTTAGGAGAAACGTTGGATTGTCTCAAGTTGAACGAAGAATCCTCGTAGCCTCAAAGGTGCCTAAACACAGCGTTCCGCTAGTCTTCCCTTGCATGCTGGAACGTGTCTCAAAGGAAAGGGTGCTATGCAAGAAAGAAGAAAGGTCTTTCCACTTCCTTGCCTGAGGCGTTCCAGAGCCCCCTTCGCATAAAGGGCAGACCACACTGGTCACGGAGATCCAAACAAGGTCCGGGAACGGCATCCACAGTGCCTGCAGGCATGCAGCATTTGCCCAGAAGCCTTAGTCAAAGCAGTGGCTTGACGCTAGGGTGCTGGTTCAGGACTCCTAGGACTCCTGGGTCCTCCCCACCTCGCATGGAAAAAGACTGTGTACCCAATGTGTACCCAATTCTTAGGGGACCCAACCAAATACAGGTACCTGGGCCCTTCGGATCATTTCTCTGCAAGAAGAATGAAAGGCGACACTCTGCTCCCTTCGCTGCCCGTCTAGACTGCCGAGCTTTCAAAAGTCCTCCCGAACACAGGCCTAGCAGGTCTTCGGTGTTATGCCAATGATCCCCACGGCTGAACCACTGCTGCTATGAAGAAACACTGTGTTTACGGTTCATGCTGGGAACACTTCCCTGCCGCCTCTCTCTCTCTCTCTCTCTCTCTCTCTCTCTCTCTTCCAAGCAGAAGGTTGACTTCAGAGGCAGCCTGACAAACGTACAATTTGCCCCTGAACGCTACCCTGGGTTTTGTAAGACACAAGGACAGTTTGGCCCATCCCCGGGAATTACGTCGTTGAGGCCATTCAGCCCACGCAGGACTACCCTGGTGCCAAAGTCTTATCAGCGAAGGTCCAGGGTGCTGCTTGAGTCTCTTTCTGTTGGTCAGAAACTACAAGTGCATATGCTGGGTTCAATTTTGATATTGGTTACCTAAAGCCAAGAGCATTATTTTCCCGGCGGGAGAGCTGAAAGTGCGGCCTCAAAGTGTCCTGAGAAACAGTGCAGTTCCTCATATTCTCTTCACAAGTAGAATGGCTATGTGTGGGGAAAGGGAGTTTGCCTAGAGAAACACTCTGTTTACTACGCCGTGCAGGAGGCCTCTGGGCGCCCTCTATCCATCAACGGAACACTCTACTGTTCCACAACGACCCAAGTGAGGTTCAGGTATTCCCTCCACGAATTGACGCGTGCAGAGGTTTTCCAGGAAACCTTAGGCGAGTAGTGCATTGAAGTTAGTATGCCTTTCCTAGGGTCCCCGCTGCCTCACCACGTCCCTTGGAAGAACACTGTGTACCGAATCTCTTCTTGGCCCCCTGAGCACCTTTCCGCTGTCAAAGTCCTCCAGATCACCTCTTTGAATGCAGAATGAGAAGCGACAAAGTCTCCTCTTTGCTGTAGAGCTAGATAGCCACGACATTCAAAAGTGCCCCTGAACAGTGGTGTAGAAGGTCCTAGATAGCATGCCAGGGGCTCCCACTGCTGACGCTGAGGAGCCATGTGAGACACGGTGTGTAGTGTTCATTCTGGGTGTACTTACCTACCGGCTCTTCCTGGCAAGCTGTAACTCGACCTTTGATGCAGTCTGGAAAATGGACAGTTTCCCCCCCGAACACTGCTAGGCTTTTGGCAGGTTCAGGGAGCACCTAAATCTGATACCTAGCACCTTTAAGAGTTCATGCCATTCGCACAGCGCACAACCAACTCCCTGGCTACAAAACTATTCAGAGAAGGTGCCACCGTCCTCCTGGGGTCCCCTTTGGTTCCTGAGAAACTATACGCACGTGGGCTGTGTGCAACTCTGAGACCGGGACCCTTAGAGAACTGTAGTACCTCCCAACGGGAAAGAAGGATCGTTCAGCGTGAAAACTGCCTAAAATACAGTGCTCTGTCAGTCCATTCTTGCATGCTGGAATGTCTTTGGAAGGAAAGTGGAATTTTCTTGAGAGCGGTGGTGGGTTTCCGCTTCCATTCCTGGGGCATCCCAGAGCCGCCTTTACACAGAAGGAACACGACACTGAGCGCCAAGCTGAAGGCAAGGTCCAGGAATTGCATCCACAAATGCCAGGCAGGCGTGCAGCATTTCCCAGGGAGCCCTACTCAAAGCAGTGGCTAAACGCTAGTGGGCTTTTCAGGACTCCTGGGACTCCCGCGCCCTCACCACATCTCATGGCAACACCATGTGTACCGGTTGTCACGTCTTAGGCGACCTACCGACGTACAGACACCTAGGCCCTTCGCATCGTCTCTTGGAACGAAGAGTGAATTCAAGGCAAAACACTGCTCTCTTTGTTGCACCGTTGGCCCATCTTTCAAAAGTCCTCCCGAACACGGGTCTGGCAGGTCTTAGGTGGACCGCAAGCGGTCCCCGTTGCTGAACCAGGACGGCAATGAAAACACCCCCTGCTTAGCGTTCGCACTGGGAATACGAAGCTGCCCTCGCTTGCCAAGCAGACCGTCGACTTTAGGCGCAGCCTGACAAACAGACTTGTTGCCCCTGCAACACTGCCTGAGCTCTGGTAGGGTAAAAGGACACTTTTTGGCCTCACCTAAGGAATTACGTCGGTCACGCCTTTCAGCTCCCTGTGTGCCGAAGTTTTATCAGGGAAGGTCCAGGGTGCTCCTTGAGTGTCTTTTCGCCGGTCAGAAGCTACACGTACGTGTGCTGCGTCAAGTCTGACCGAGGGGCCTAATGGGAAAAGCATTATTTTCCCAACGGGAAAGCAGGACACTTGCGGCCTCAGATTTAAGTGAAAAACAGCGTTGTTGCCCGTGCCCTCTTCACAGTGGTAATGCCGAGTGATTGAACGGCAGGTTTCCTAGGCTAACAGACAGTTTCCTACTCGTTACAGAAGGCCTCCAGCAGCCCTTGTTCACATAACGGGAAAGCCAGACCTGTCCCGCAGGCTCAACGTAATGGCAGGGTTTCCACGCACGACTTGACGTGTACAAACGATTTCCATGAACCCTTAGGGAAAGCAGCGCATTAACGCTGGAATGCTTCTCCCAGGACTCCCTCTGCCCCACCATGTCCCTTTGGAGGAACACTGTGCACTCAATGACTCCCGTTGACCGATTGAGCACCGTTCGGCGACCCAGGTACCTCCGGATCATCTCTTGGAACGCAGTGTGAAAGGCAGCAAACTGTTGCCTTCGTTGGATAGAGAGATTGACAAGTCTTTCAACTGTGCCCCGACCCGAGTTCTGGAAAGTCTTCGGTGTGATGCCAGTGGCTCTCAGGGCTGACCCTGAGCTGCAATGTAACAAGCTCTGTGCTGACTGTTCATTCTCCGCTTGCATACCTGCCATCTCTCCCTGTCCAGCAGAAACTTGACTTTACATGCCGTCCGGAAAATGAACGGTTTCCTCCTGAAGCCTGCTAGTCTTTTGGCAGTTTCAAGGACACCCAGATCTAGCTAGCGCCTTAAAACGCCTATGTCACTCGGACAGTGCTCATCTCCCTGCGCAAGATATTATTCTGAGAAGGTACCACAGTGCTTCTTGTGTCTCTTCTGGTGCTTGAGAAAGTACACGTACGTGGGGCTGCGTTCAAGTTTGATGCCGGGACCTTAGGAGAAACGTTGGATTGTCTCAAGTTGAACGAAGAATCCTCGTAGCCTCAAAGGTGCCTAAACACAGCGTTCCGCTAGTCTTCCCTTGCATGCTGGAACGTGTCTCAAAGGAAAGGGTGCTATGCAAGAAAGAAGAAAGGTCTTTCCACTTCCTTGCCTGAGGCGTTCCAGAGCCCCCTTCGCATAAAGGGCAGACCACACTGGTCACGGAGATCCAAACAAGGTCCGGGAACGGCATCCACAGTGCCTGCAGGCATGCAGCATTTGCCCAGAAGCCTTAGTCAAAGCAGTGGCTTGACGCTAGGGTGCTGGTTCAGGACTCCTAGGACTCCTGGGTCCTCCCCACCTCGCATGGAAAAAGACTGTGTACCCAATGTGTACCCAATTCTTAGGGGACCCAACCAAATACAGGTACCTGGGCCCTTCGGATCATTTCTCTGCAAGAAGAATGAAAGGCGACACTCTGCTCCCTTCGCTGCCCGTCTAGACTGCCGAGCTTTCAAAAGTCCTCCCGAACACAGGCCTAGCAGGTCTTCGGTGTTATGCCAATGATCCCCACGGCTGAACCACTGCTGCTATGAAGAAACACTGTGTTTACGGTTCATGCTGGGAACACTTCCCTGCCGCCTCTCTCTCTCTCTCTCTCTCTCTCTCTCTCTCTCTTCCAAGCAGAAGGTTGACTTCAGAGGCAGCCTGACAAACGTACAATTTGCCCCTGAACGCTACCCTGGGTTTTGTAAGACACAAGGACAGTTTGGCCCATCCCCGGGAATTACGTCGTTGAGGCCATTCAGCCCACGCAGGACTACCCTGGTGCCAAAGTCTTATCAGCGAAGGTCCAGGGTGCTGCTTGAGTCTCTTTCTGTTGGTCAGAAACTACAAGTGCATATGCTGGGTTCAATTTTGATATTGGTTACCTAAAGCCAAGAGCATTATTTTCCCGGCGGGAGAGCTGAAAGTGCGGCCTCAAAGTGTCCTGAGAAACAGTGCAGTTCCTCATATTCTCTTCACAAGTAGAATGGCTATGTGTGGGGAAAGGGAGTTTGCCTAGAGAAACACTCTGTTTACTACGCCGTGCAGGAGGCCTCTGGGCGCCCTCTATCCATCAACGGAACACTCTACTGTTCCACAACGACCCAAGTGAGGTTCAGGTATTCCCTCCACGAATTGACGCGTGCAGAGGTTTTCCAGGAAACCTTAGGCGAGTAGTGCATTGAAGTTAGTATGCCTTTCCTAGGGTCCCCGCTGCCTCACCACGTCCCTTGGAAGAACACTGTGTACCGAATCTCTTCTTGGCCCCCTGAGCACCTTTCCGCTGTCAAAGTCCTCCAGATCACCTCTTTGAATGCAGAATGAGAAGCGACAAAGTCTCCTCTTTGCTGTAGAGCTAGATAGCCACGACATTCAAAAGTGCCCCTGAACAGTGGTGTAGAAGGTCCTAGATAGCATGCCAGGGGCTCCCACTGCTGACGCTGAGGAGCCATGTGAGACACGGTGTGTAGTGTTCATTCTGGGTGTACTTACCTACCGGCTCTTCCTGGCAAGCTGTAACTCGACCTTTGATGCAGTCTGGAAAATGGACAGTTTCCCCCCCGAACACTGCTAGGCTTTTGGCAGGTTCAGGGAGCACCTAAATCTGATACCTAGCACCTTTAAGAGTTCATGCCATTCGCACAGCGCACAACCAACTCCCTGGCTACAAAACTATTCAGAGAAGGTGCCACCGTCCTCCTGGGGTCCCCTTTGGTTCCTGAGAAACTATACGCACGTGGGCTGTGTGCAACTCTGAGACCGGGACCCTTAGAGAACTGTAGTACCTCCCAACGGGAAAGAAGGATCGTTCAGCGTGAAAACTGCCTAAAATACAGTGCTCTGTCAGTCCATTCTTGCATGCTGGAATGTCTTTGGAAGGAAAGTGGAATTTTCTTGAGAGCGGTGGTGGGTTTCCGCTTCCATTCCTGGGGCATCCCAGAGCCGCCTTTACACAGAAGGAACACGACACTGAGCGCCAAGCTGAAGGCAAGGTCCAGGAATTGCATCCACCAATGCCAGGCAGGCGTGCAGCATTTCCCAGGGAGCCCTACTCAAAGCAGTGGCTAAACGCTAGTGGGCTTTTCAGGACTCCTGGGACTCCCGCGCCCTCACCACATCTCACGGCAACACCATGTGTACCGGTTGTCACGTCTTAGGCGACCTACCGACGTACAGGCACCTAGGCCCTTCGCATCGTCTCTTGGAACGAAGAGTGAATTCAAGGCAAAACACTGCTCTCTTTGTTGCACCGTTGGCCCATCTTTCAAAAGTCCTCCCGAACACGGGTCTGGCAGGTCTTACGTGGACCGCAAGCGGTCCCCGTTGCTGAACCAGGACGGCAATGAAAACACCCCCTGCTTAGCGTTCGCACTGGGAACACGAAGCTGCCCTCGCTTGCCAAGCATACCGTCGACTTTAGGCGCAGCCTGACAAACGGACTTGTTGCCCCTGCAACACTGCCTGAGCTCTGGTAGGAAAAAAGGACACTTTTTGGCCTCACCTAAGGAATTACGTCGGTCACGCCTTTCAGCTCCCTGTGTGCCGAAGTTTTATCAGGGAAGGTCCAGGGTGCTCCTTGAGTGTCTTTTCGCCGGTCAGAAGCTACACGTACGTGTGCTGCGTCAAGTCTGACCGAGGGGCCTAATGAGAAAAGCATTATTTTCCCAACGGGAAAGCAGGACACTTGCGGCCTCAGATTTAAGTGAAAAACAGCGTTGTTGCCCGTGCCCTCTTCACAGTGGTAATGCCGAGTGATTGAACGGCAGGTTTCCTAGGCTAACAGACAGTTTCCTACTCGTTACAGAAGGCCTCCAGCAGCCCTTGTTCACATAACGGGAAAGCCAGACCTGTCCCGCAGGCTCAACGTAATGGCAGGGTTTCCACGCACGACTTGACGTGTACAAACGATTTCCATGAACCCTTAGGGAAAGCAGCGCATTAACGCTGGAATGCTTCTCCCAGGACTCCCTCTGCCCCACCACGTCCCTTTGGAGGAACACTGTGCACTCAATGACTCCCGTTGACCGATTGAGCACCGTTCGGCGACCCAGGTACCTCCGGATCATCTCTTGGAACGCAGTGTGTGAAAGGCAGCAAACTGTTGCCTTCGTTGGATAGAGAGATTGACAAGTCTTTCAACTGTGCCCCGACCCGAGTTCTGGAAAGTCTTCGGTGTGATGCCAGTGGCTCTCAGGGCTGACCCTGAGCTGCAATGTAACAAGCTCTGTGCTGACTGTTCATTCTCCGCTTGCATACCTGCCATCTCTCCCTGTCCAGCAGAAACTTGACTTTACATGCCGTCCGGAAAATGAACGGTTTCCTCCTGAAGCCTGCTAGTCTTTTGGCAGTTTCAAGGACACCCAGATCTAGCTAGCGCCTTAAAACGCCTATGTCACTCGGACAGTGCTCATCTCCCTGCGCAAGAGATTATTCTGAGAAGGTACCACAGTGCTTCTTGTGTCTCTTCTGGTGCTTGAGAAAGTACACGTACGTGGGGCTGCGTTCAACTTTGATGCCGGGACCTTAGGAGAAACGTTGGATTGTCTCAAGTTGAACGAAGAATCCTCGTAGCCTCAAAGGTGCCTAAACACAGCGTTCCGCTAGTCTTCCCTTGCATGCTGGAACGTGTCTCAAAGGAAAGGGTGCTATGCAAGAAAGAAGAAAGGTCTTTCCACTTCCTTGCCTGAGGCGTTCCAGAGCCCCCTTCGCATAAAGGGCAGACCACACTGGTCAGGAAGATCCAAACAAGGTCCGGGAACGGCATCCACAGTGCCTGCAGGCATGCAGCATTTGCCCAGAAGCCTTAGTCAAAGCAGTGGCTTGATGCTAGGGTGCTGGTTCAGGACTCCTAGGACTCCTGGGTCCTCACCACCTCGCATGGAAAAAGACTGTGTACCCAATGTGTACCCAATTCTTAGGGGACCCAACCAAATACAGGTACCTGGGCCCTTCGGATCGTTTCTCTGCAAGAAGAATGAAAGGCGACACTCTGCTCCCTTCGCTGCCCGTCTAGACTGCCGAGATTTCAAAAGTCCTCCCGAACACAGGCCTAGCAGGTCTTCGGTGTTATGCCAATGATCCCCACGGCTGAACCACTGCTGCTATGAAGAAACACTGTGTTTACGGTTCATGCTGGGAACACTTCCCTGCCGCCTCTCTCTCTCTCTCTCTCTCTCTTCCAAGCAGAAGGTCGACTTCAGAGGCAGCCTGACAAACGTACAATTTGCCCCTGAACACTACCCTGGGTTTTGTAAGACACAAGGACAGTTTGGCCCATCCCCGGGAATTACGTCGTTGAGGCCATTCAGCCCACGCAGGACTACCCTGGTGCCAAAGTCTTATCAGCGAAGGTCCAGGGTGCTGCTTGAGTCTCTTTCTGTGGGTCAGAAACTACAAGTGCGTATGCTGGGTTCAATTTTGATATTGGTTACCTAAAGCCAAGAGCATTATTTTCCCGGCGGGAGAGCTGAAAGTGCGGCCTCAAAGTGTCCTGAGAAACAGTGCAGTTCCTCATGTTCTCTTCACAAGTAGAATGGCTATGTGTGGGGAAAGGGAGTTTGCCTAGAGAAACACTCTGTTTACTACGCCGTGCAGGAGGCCTCTGGGCGCCCTCTATCCATCAACGGAACACTCTACTGTTCCACAACGACCCAAGTGAGGTTCAGGTATTCCCTCCACGAATTGACGCGTGCAGAGGTTTTCCAGGAAACCTTAGGCGAGTAGTGCATTGAAGTTAGTATGCCTTTCCTAGGGTCCCCGCTGCCTCACCACGTCCCTTGGAAGAACACTGTGTACCGAATCTCTTCTTGGCCCCCTGAGCACCTTTCCGCTGTCAAAGTCCTCCAGATCACCTCTTTGAATGCAGAATGAGAAGCGACAAAGTCTCCTCTTTGCTGTGGAGCTAGATAGCCACGACATTCAAAAGTGCCCCTGAACAGTGGTGTAGAAGGTCCTAGATGGCATGCCAGTGGCTCCCACTGCTGACGCTGAGGAGCCATGTGAGACACGGTGTGTAGTGTTCATTCTGGGTGTACTTACCTACCGGCTCTTCCTGGCAAGCTGTAACTCGACCTTTGATGCAGTCTGGAAAATGGACAGTTTCCCCCCCGAACACTGCTAGGCTTTTGGCAGGTTCAGGGAGCACCTAAATCTGATACCTAGCACCTTTAAGAGTTCATGCCATTCGCACAGCGCAGAACCAACTCCCTGGCTACAGAACTATTCAGAGAAGGTGCCACCGTCCTCCTGGGGTCCCCTTTGGTTCCTGAGAAACTATACGCACGTGGGCTGTGTGCAACTCTGAGACCGGGACCCTTAGAGAACTGTAGTACCTCCCAACGGGAAAGAAGGATCGTTCAGCGTGAAAGCTGCCTAAAATACAGTGCTCTGTCAGTCCATTCTTGCATGCTGGAATGTCTTTGGAAGGAAAGTGGAATTTTCTTGAGAGCGGTGGTGGGTTTCCGCTTCCATTCCTGGGGCATCCCAGAGCCGCCTTTACACAGAAGGAACACGACACTGAGCGCCAAGCTGAAGGCAAGGTCCAGGAATTGCATCCACAAATGCCAGGCAGGCGTGCAGCATTTCCCAGGGAGCCCTACTCAAAGCAGTGGCTAAACGCTAGTGGGCTTTTCAGGACTCCTGGGACTCCCGCGCCCTCACCACATCTCACGGCAACACCATGTGTACCGGTTGTCACGTCTTAGGCGACCTACCGACGTACAGGCACCTAGGCCCTTCGCATCGTCTCTTGGAACGAAGAGTGAATTCAAGGCAAAACACTGCTCTCTTTGTTGCACCGTTGGCCCATCTTTCAAAAGTCCTCCCGAACACGGGTCTGGCAGGTCTTACGTGGACCGCAAGCGGTCCCCGTTGCTGAACCAGGACGGCAATGAAAACACCCCCTGCTTAGCGTTCGCACTGGGAACACGAAGCTGCCCTCGCTTGCCAAGCAGACCGTCGACTGTAGGCGCAGCCTGACAAACGGACTTGTTGCCCCTGCAACACTGCCTGAGCTCTGGTAGGAAAAAAGGACACTTTTTGGCCTCACCTAAGGAATTACGTCGGTCACGCCTTTCAGCTCCCTGTGTGCCGAAGTTTTATCAGGGAAGGTCCAGGGTGCTCCTTGAGTGTCTTTTCGCCGGTCAGAAGCTACACGTACGTGTGCTGCGTCAAGTCTGACCGAGGGGCCTAATGAGAAAAGCATTATTTTCCCAACGGGAAAGCAGGACACTTGCGGCCTCAGATTTAAGTGAAAAACAGCGTTGTTGCCCGTGCCCTCTTCACAGTGGTAATGCCGAGTGACTGATCGGCAGGTTTCCTAGGCTAACAGACAGTTTCCTACTCGTTACAGGAGGCCTCCAGCAGCCCTTGTTCACATAACGGGAAAGCCAGACCTGTCCCCCAGGCTCAACGTAATGGCAGGGTTTCCACGCACGACTTGACGTGTACAAACGATTTCCATGAACCCTTAGGGAAAGCAGCGCATTAACGCTGGAATGCTTCTCCCAGGACTCCCTCTGCCCCACCATGTCCCTTTGGAGGAACACTGTGCACTCAATGACTCCCGTTGACCGATTGGGCACCGTTCGGCGACCCAGGTACCTCCGGATCATCTCTTGGAACGCAGTGTGAAAGGCAGCAAACTGTTGCTTTCGTTGGATAGAGAGATTGACAAGTCTTTCAACTGTGCCCCGACCCGAGTTCTGGAAAGTCTTCGGTGTGATGCCAGTGGCTCTCAGGGCTGACCCTGAGCTGCAATGTAACAAGCTCTGTGCTGACTGTTCATTCTCCGCTTACATATCTGCCGTCTCTCCCTGCCCAGCAGAAACTCGACTTTACATGCCGTCCGGAAAACGAACGGTTTCCTCCTGAAGCCTGCTAGTCTTTTGGCAGGTTCAAGGACACCCAGATCTAGCTAGCGCCTTAAAACGCCTATGTCCCTCGGACAGTGCTCATCTCCCTGCACAAGATATTATTCTGAGAAGGTACCACAGTGCTTCTTGTGTCTCTTCTGGTGCTTGAGAAACTACACGTACGTGGGGCTGCGTTCAACTTTGATGCTGGGACCTTAGGAGAAACGTTGGATTGTCCCTAGTTGAACGAAGAATCCTCGTAGCCTCAAAGGTGCCTAAACACAGCGTTCCGCTAGTCTTCCCTTGCATGCTGGAACGTGTCTCAAAGGAAAGGGTGCCATGCAAGAAAGAAGAAAGGTCTTTCCACTTCCTTGCCTGAGGCGTTCCAGAGCCCCCTTCGCCTAAAGGGCAGACCACACTGGTCACGAAGATCCAAACAAGGTCCGGGAACGGCATCCACAGTGCCTGCAGGCATGCAGCATTTGCCCAGAAGCCTTAGTCAAAGCAGTGGCTTGATGCTAGGGTGCTGGTTCAGGACTCCTAGGACTCCTGAGTCCTCACCACCTCGCATGGAAAAACACTGTGTACCCAATGTGTACCCAATTCTTAGGTGACCCAGCCAAATACAGGTACCTGGGCCCTTCGGATCGTTTCTCTGCAAGAAGAATGAAAAGCGACACTCTGCTCCCTTCGCTGCCCATCTAGACTGCCGAGCTTTCAAAAGTCCTCCCGAACACAGGCCTAGCAGGTCTTTGGTGTTATGCCAATGATCCCCACAGCTGAACCACTGCTGCTATGAAGAAACACTGTGTTTACGGTTCATGCTGGGAACACTTCCCTGCCGCCTCTCTCTCTCTCTCTCTCTCTCTCTTCCAAGCAGAAGGTCGACTTCAGAGGCAGCCTGACAAACGTACAATTTGCCCCTGAACACTACCCTGGGTTTTGTAAGACACAAGGACAGTTTGGCCCATCCCCGGGAATTACGTCGTTGAGGCCATTCAGCCCACGCAGGACTACCCTGGTGCCAAAGTCTTATCAGCGAAGGTCCAGGGTGCTGCTTGAGTCTCTTTCTGTTGGTCAGAAACTACAAGTGCATGTGCTGGGTTCAATTTTGATATTGGTTACCTAAAGCCAAGAGCATTATTTTCCCGGCGGGAGAGCTGAAAGTGCGGCCTCAAAGTGTCCTGAGAAACAGTGCGGTTCCTCGTGTTCTCTTCACAAGTAGAATGGCTATGTGTGGGGAAAGGGAGTTTGCCTAGAGAAACACTCTGTTTACTACGCCGTGCAGGAGGCCTCTGGGCGCCCTCTATCCATCAACGGAACACTCTACTGTTCCACAACGACCCAAGTGAGGTTCAGGTATTCCCTCCACGAATTGACGCGTGCAGAGGTTTTCCAGGAAACCTTAGGCGAGTAGTGCATTGAAGTTAGTATGCCTTTCCTAGGGTCCCCGCTGCCTCACCACGTCCCTTGGAAGAACACTGTGTACCGAAACTCTTCTTGGCCCCCTGAGCACCTTTCCACTGTCAAAGTCCTCCGGATCACCTCTTTTAATGCAGACTGAGAAGCGACAAAGTCTCCTCTTTGCTGTAGAGCTAGATAGCCACGACATTCAAAAGTGCCCCTGAGCAGAGGTGTTAAAGGTCCTAGGTGGCATGCCAGGGGCTCCCACTGCTGACGCTGAGGAGCCATGTGAGACACGGTGTGTAGTGTTCATTCTGGGTGTACTTACCTACCGGCTCTTCCTGGCAAGCTGTAACTCGACCTTTGATGCAGTCTGGAAAATGGACAGTTTCCCCCCCGAACACTGCTAGGCTTTTGGCAGGTTCAGGGAGCACCTAAATCTGATACCTAGCACCTTTAAGAGTTCATGCCATTCGCACAGCGCACAACCAACTCCCTGGCTACAAAACTTTTCAGAGAAGGTGTCACCGTCCTCCTGGGGTCCCCTTTGGTTCCTGAGAAACTATACGCACGTGGACTGTGTGCAACTCTGAGACCGGGACCCTTAGAGAACTGTAGTACCTCCCAACGGGAAAGAAGGATCGTTCAGCGTGAAAGCTGCCTAAAATACAGTGCTCTGTCAGTCCATTCTTGCATGCTGGAATGTCTTTGGAAGGAAAGTGGAATTTTCTTGAGAGCGGTGGTGGGTTTCCGTTTCCATTCCTGGGGCATCCCAGAGCCGCCTTTACACAGAAGGAACACGACACTGAGCGCCAAGCTGAAGGCAAGGTCCAGGAATTGCATCCACAAATGCCAGACAGGCGTGCAGCATTTCCCAGGGAGCCCTACTCAAAGCAGTGGCTAAACGCTAGTGGGCTTTTCAGGACTCCTGGGACTCCCGCGCCCTCACCACGTCTCACGGCAACACCATGTGTACCGGTTGTCACGTCTTAGGCGACCTACCGACGTACAGGCACCTAGGCCCTTCGCATCGTCTCTTGGAACGAAGAGTGAATTCAAGGCAAAACACTGCTCTCTTTTTGCACCATTGGATTGCCTATCTTTCAAATGTCCTCCCGAACACGTGTCTGGCAGGTCTTAGGTGGACCGCAAGCGGTCCCCGCTGCTGAACCAGGACGGCAATGAAAACACCCCCTGCTTAGCATTCGCACTGGGAACACGAAGCTGCCCTCGCTTGCCAAGCAGACCGTCGACTTTAGGCACAGCCTGACAAACGGACTTGTTGCCCCTGCAACACTGCCTGAGCTCTGGTAGGATAAAAGGACACTTTTTGGCCTCACCTAAGGAATTACGTCGGTCACGCCTTTCAGCTCCCTGTGTGCCGAAGTTTTATCAGGGAAGGCCCAGGGTGCTCCTTGAGTCTCTTTTCGCCGGTCAGAAGCTACACGTGCGTGTGCTGCGTCAAGTCTGACCGAGGGGCCTAATGAGAAAAGCATTATTTTCCCAACGGGAAAGCAGGACACTTGCGGCCTCAGATTTAGGTGCGAAACAGCGTTGTTGCCCGTGCCCTCTTCACAGTGGTAATGCCGAGTGATTGAACGGCAGGTTTCCTAGGCTAACAGACAGTTTCCTACTCGTTACAGGAGGCCTCCAGCAGCCCTTGTTCACATAACGGGAAAGCCAGACCTGTCCCCCAGGCTCAACGTAATGGCAGGGTTTCCACGCACGACTTGACGTGTACAAACGATTTCCATGAACCCTTAGGGAAAGCAGCGCATTAACGCTGGAATGCTTCTCCCAGGACTCCCTCTGCCCCACCATGTCCCTTTGGAGGAACGCTGTGCACTCAATGACTCCTGTTGAGCTGTTTGCCATTTTTCATTTGGATATTTTTGTGTCAGTGTAGAAGATGCCACTCTGTTCTGTTGTGTTGATGAAATTTGTACACTGCGCGCGAACTGATTTTTCTGAGTCATTCTGTCTCTTCGGGAGGAGGGTGCGGGGCAGAGTGTCACCTTCAACATTTTCTCTGTAGAGAATCAGGTCAGTTGTGCTCTCTCTTCTGCCTTCGGATTCCTCTTCTTCTTTCCATGTAGTTATTTTGGCAAGGACTTCCTCTACCTTGGTGAATGAAAGATGTAAGCGTGCTCAGGGTTAGAGTTAGGTGTAAGCTATATCTGGTCCCCTTCCCCCTCCTCCCTATCTGTCTAAAATCTCAAGTAATGTCAGGACTAGGCCATTCCCCCACAAAACTCAGCTAGTTTCATTGCAGTGCTGTTTTCCCTCTGTCTCTTCCATAATTTGGTATACCTTCTGTGTCCCTTCTCTGGCCAAGGGACACTTCAGACTTTTCCCTGTTTGAATGGGAGGTCTGTGTACATTTCGAGACCAATCCTTTCTTTGTTATGTATGTGTTGGCAAATTGTAGTCCACCCGATGGGTGGTCTTAGGCCAGCCTTTGTTGCAGTCCCGGCACCAGCCTCTGGGGACTTCTCCCTGTGAGCCCCAGACTACTCATGTATGTGCTCTGCTTTGGTGGGCTCCAGTTCCTCCCACTGACTCTGGGTGAAGCTTGGCACAGTGCTCCATTTCAGATCCGCCTGTGCTGAGCTCCACTGAAGCCCGAGTTTGGGCCCCATGGACCTCTGGGTCCTGGTTTGGAGAACCCTCCATGACTACACTCACCCGGAGCCTTTATGGGCAGTGGGAGGGGGGCACCCCACCCCTCACTCAGGGTGTTGCCATCTATGAACTCCTCTCCTGTCTCCAATGTGGTGCTCTGCCATGACAGTGAACAGCAGATGGGCCTTCCCAGCCTTTATCACTGCTTTTTCTGCCCAGTCAACCTTCTGCTCCTAGATTAGGCATAGATCTGCATCTTCTCGTATATCCACCTGGCACAAAAGAGATCCACCTAGAGGGCTTGGCATAAACTTTGGGCCCAAGGGCTCACTCCATCCCACCTAGCCAGCTTAGGCTTGAGGTGATGACATGACCAACCCACCAGGCTTCTGGCCCTTCATCAACCTGCTCTTGCTGTAGGCTAACCACCCCGCAGGACAAGACCACTCCCCTACCCCACACATCCAGGGAAGGGACTGAGGTCTACCCAGCTGACATCAGGGTGGTGGTCTGGCCTGGGGCTCCCAGACTTACCTTTGGGTTTTTCTGGAGAAATGGTCCAAAGCCTATTGGGTGAAACCTTACCCAACGTCTACAGCCCTGAGGACACTTTGACTGTGACCTTTCTTGAGGCCACAATCTCAGCACATCAGGACACAGCAGAACCATATTTCCAGCCAAGTGAGTTTAGGAGGGAGCTCTTCTAGGATATGGATGTCTGGTTACCCAGGTTCCAAGTTCAGCTGTGCCCTATTGCCAGGGAATTGGTGTCACATCTGGTGGTTCCCTGGCCTGGGTTTCTTCCTGACTCCAGTGACACCAATCCAGCCCACCCAACAGCTGTGGGGCAGCTTAGGTGTAGCCAAGACCCCAGATTTGTGGACACAGCTGCTTTCAGACCAGGCTCTCTTCCTTTTCATCAGGGATGTGGCCCAGAACAAGCCATGGGTCTTCTCTGGGTCTCCTCAATGTCCCCATCTGCACAGTAGTGCTCATTCTGGCATTGACTTTCTAGGGAAGCCATCAGGTGGATAGACCTAGAAACACCTACAGTGCCTTTCCCACCTGTGGCCTGGTATGACATGGAATGCAGGCACACACTACACAAAGGAAGGATTCAGTCAAGGGCTGGCTTAGAGCAGAATACAACTGAAACTGGCCTGGGTCTACTCTGGGATCTAGTGAGAGTCACTCATCTTCCAACCTACTTCCCAGGCCCGCTGTGGGAAGACTGAAAGTCAAGAAACTTCAGACATCACCCGCTCTGGCATACAACCTTCCAGGTCCTCCTGTTGCAGGTAGATTCAGGTCCAAGTGTCACCTCTTGGTCTCTGGGTTGGGCTGCCCCTGCAATGGCTCCCAGCATCCTTGTGGATATGTGGTATGGTCACTTACTCCTGGTCACATATCCTTGTGGATATGGGGTATGGTCACATACCCCATCCCTCCAGAATGCATGGACATTGTGATTTGGTCCTTGCCTCTAGATGGATTTAGGGAAAGTCTGTGACTTCTACTCATTTCCTCTCACCTGTGATCGTTTGTGTGTGTGTATGTCTCTGTGTGTGTATATACATATATATGTACATATATGACGCACAATATACATTTGTATTATATATTTATAATGTAGAAAGATTTATGATACATGATATATTTATATATCATAAATATATATCATGATATATTATATATCATATATATATTTATATATATAATAAAGTGTATATATATGCATACACACAGTGGAACATTACTCAGACATAAAAAAGAATGAAATAATGCCACTTTGCAGCAACATGGATGGACCTAGAGATTATCATATTAAGAGTCAGTCAGACAGAGAAAGACAAATACCATATGATATCAGTTATGTGTAGAATCTAAAAATGATACAAATGAACTTATTTACAAAACAGTGATAGACTCACAGACATAGAAAACAAACTTACGGTTACCAAAGGGGATAGCAGGGTGGGAGAGGGATAAATTAGGAGTTTGAGATTAACATATACACCCTACTATATATAAAATAGATAAACTACAAGGACCTACTGTATAGCACAAAGAACCATATTCAGTATCTTATAATAACCTCTAATGGAAAAGAATCTGAAACAGAATATGTATATTTTGGGTGGTATGTGGAAGGAAGCTTTTCCCCAAAGATTGGTGGTTTTAAAATAAGGCCACAAATTCATTGATACTCTTCCCTTTAGAAGGTACAGGCTCCCCTGAGTGTGGACTATCCTTAATGACTGGCTTCTAACAAATAAAATGTAACAGAAATGATGGTTTATGCAAGGGACGATAGCTGCCACATCCTAAGAATATTCAGGCACTCCTGTAAAGTCTAGATGGCAATGAGCATAGGCCTCTTGCCAACAGCCAGCATTAGTTTGTTGACTGTGTGAGTGAGTGAGCCCCTTTGAAAGCAGCACGGCCAGTGGCATCCAAGCCTTCCTCCATGAATAGCTTGATGGCAACCTCATGAGTGACCCTGAGCCATAACCACCTAGCAAAGCTTCTCCTGAATTCTTGTCCCTCAGAAACTGTGTAAGGTAACAAATGTTCATCATTGTTTTAAGTCAATAAGTGACAGGGTAAATTTTTATGCAGCAGTAGGTAACTAATATACTGAGAGCAGTAAGAACTCCAACCCCTAAGACTAATGAGAGGCGAGTAGGGCTCCAGCCCTAGAGGAAAGGGGGCACTGAACTGGAAATGAAGACAGAGACTCAGGTGGAAATTGGGAGCAGTCAAAGCAACAGGAACCACATGTTGGACTGAGTCCTGGAGACAGAGCTATGAATACAGAGATTATTTTATTCCCCTGATTTGGAGTTGCATTGCTGCAGAGCCTGGAGCAGGACTGAGTCTGGAAGGTTGGCTAGTAATGGGTCAGTCTGTGCACAGGGTCCAAAACCTGGTAGAAATGTTGGCTTCCTGATCTGGCTCCAGGCAGACTGACGTCCCAGGGCCTAAACTATCCCAGGATGAGTTGTCTGAACCTGCTAGATACAGGGACCAACAGACAAGTAAAATCACATCGCATGGCAGATCAAAGGTCTTAGTACAATTCGAAAGTTCAGGAGTCAAAAATCAGAGCTGGAGAGGAATACATAATTGAGACAGAGCAAATAGTAACATCTCAGGATGAAGGCTGTAAGAAGGGGACCTGAATCGGGCAGGAGGCCCAGGGCAGGCCAGGTACAAATGCCCAAGCCCTTAATGTGCATCAGCAGACTTCTTTTAAACAGAGATTGCTGCCCTCCCCCAGAGACTCTGAGCCTAAAAAATCAAAGGGGAGCCTGGCAATCTGCATTTCTAACCAGTTCCCAGGTGTTGCTGATGCTCCTGGGGCACTTTGAGAAGCACTGAGCAAGGTAAGAAGGCTGGGATTATGCAGGGCCATGTCCTGGGTCTGTCACCAGGAAGAATCTGTAAGGAAGATCGCTTTGAGCAGAGAAACGTTCATGTTCCCTGAATCCAATTAGACATCTGCATGTCCCACCCTTATGCCCCTTCATATTTCTTAAGCCCCACCCTCTGCTCTATGCTACTTTTTTACCGTTGAAAATGAAGTAACTGTAAAATAATTGCTATCATTTATTGAGCCATTACTATGTACTCTATTTATATCATACAATTCTGACATCAAACAGTAAGGGGAATACTATTATTATCTCCAATGTACAAATGAAAAGAACCTAGAGCTTACAGTGGGCCCAAATCATTCAGGAAATTGGAACAAACCTTTAGACATTATCCTAACTGTATAACAGTGACAAATGTATATCTCTTTGGAAGCAGGAAGCCAAAGTTTTCTCACAGAAAAACAGAATCCACTGGGCACCAAAGTACCACATAATGAACTTTAGCTGTCATTTCTTTTCAAAGAGAAAGAAGACAGAGATGGTACCTAGTTTAATGAAAGCTTAGATGCAGCTCATATCCTTTTAAAGTAGAATATAAGTGAGACTCCGTGGAGTTTTCTCTAAAGAATGCTTGTTATATAGCAAGCTTCAAGAAACATCAAATTGAAGTCAGGGGAAATCTCTACATTGGTTATTTCTTTCCTATCATGTGCACAAATGACCACAAATCTGTGGCTTATGTATTTGTGACTCTGCACTAGAGACATAGCCCCTCTAGCTCCATTTAGCACTGGGTTAATTACAGTTGGATAGGAAAATTGAAAACATCTGAAATGTCTGACGAATTATTTATATAATCCATATGATAAATAACATACAGCATTCAAAACATATATTTTAGAAAAGTTTTAAAATATTTAACATCATGTACAGGATATATTAAATGAAAGAAAATTCAGTTTATATCAACTTCAAAAAATGTCATAGATTGCTATCTTGGTTTGGGTTCCCACAACAGCAGACTATGAGTCAAAAATTCAAGTTCAAGTAACTTATTTGGGGGTGACAACAGGGCACACTGTGAGGAGAGGGGAAGTGGGACAGGAAAGGAGAAGCCAATAAAGTTTGCAAAGTCATGCAAGTTACCACCATGGACAAACCAAATCAATTCAACTGGGAACTCTGGAGTCCAGGCAGACGGCATAATCGGTCAGACTGATCCTGCAGAAAGGGTAAATAATCCGGTATTTAAACAGCAACTTCTGTCAGTCACTGTTTGAAGGCTGTCCCCAAGGGCCATTAATTCTCTGGCACTTCCAGCTTACCATGAACGATGCAAAGTAGGCTCTGGGTGAAAAAAAAACCCTTAGGGGAAGAGGTGTAGATGCTGCCAATTAGAATCAAGCCAGGGTGAACTGTGTAGGAAGGGCTGAAGGGAAAATTGGCAAAGCATCCAGAGCGTCTGCTGTACCTGGGTACCCCAGAACCTAGAGCTTGAGAAAAGCTGTGTACTATTAGTTTTTCAGAAAGTGCCATCCCAGGGAGCAGGAGTGAGGGAAAAGGGAGGGAGGCAGAGAAAGAAAGTTCAATCATTCAAGGGTGAATTTCCAAGCTGGCCTCCACGTGGTAACAAATGCACTAGTTGCCTGATCTCATAAAACTGTCTCGAGAGGATGTATGAACAACTGCATCCCCAGATAATCTGTCCTAAGAAACGAGGAGAAGATTTTAGCCTCAGCTTCTGCATCTCACTGGTGAAAAATTTCCCTGTGGTGCATAAGCTCCTTAACACTTCCAGGTTCTGTATGTGGGGGCACCAACTGGGCCTGTGACCTCTCACACCACAAAAGCATGAAGGAAACCAAGAGTGGGAGGCCGGGGCATCCAGATTGGACAGGAGGAAGACTGCAGGGCATGCCTGGGTGGAGCTGACAAGTCCTTATATACTCAGTTACCCCCGTGGCAGCCAGGACAGAAAAGGTGGCCAAGGACCTCAGAAATGGTCAAGGCCAAGAGGATCTGAGATGCTGCCTAAGACATGCCTAATGCATTTTTGTTTAATAAATATTTACATAGATTCACACAAAAAAAACACTCGCATGTACAAACACAATCACATATAAAAAAGACAAGTTTTTAAAAAAGACAGTGGTGAAGAGCCCACCAAATTTTATTCCCTCCTTTATTCTTTGATATATGTTTAAAATTTTTAAATTTTTAAATTTAAAAAAGGTGTTTTGGTTTTATAGTAGGTAAAGTTCGTGTTGACTATTTTAGAAAGAGAGGCAGAGTAGGAAACATTTATTTTCCAAAGTAAAACAAACCAGTAAAAATGATCATTATTCTATGTTTTACTTGATGGGCACAGACAACATTACTTTCTTTAATGAAGGTTGAATCTTTTAAGAGATTGTTTAGAAAAGTATCAATAAGTAGTGTTTTAAATGTGAGAAGTATAACTCTTGCCTTATAATAAAATTCGTTTCCAAGTAATTTAAAAATGTACTTTATGTATCTTGCTTCATTATTTATTCATTCACTGAATAGCTGTTATTCACCAAATACTTTCTGAGCCCCTATTATGGGCAAGGTCCTTGCCAGTCACTGGTGAAAACAAGAAGAATCAGAAAAAATTTCCACCAACTAGGGGCCCATATTGGAATGGTAGACAGGTTATAGCAAAGAAAATTCATACTCAACAAGTACCCAAAAGATTTCTTACTTTTGCAATCTCCAGTGCAATGAAGTTGGGGCCATATGACTAGTTCTGTCCAACGAACTGTGAGCAGAAGAGATGTATGTCACTCTTGGACTAAGGAAGCTATGAACTGATGTTCTCTACCCCTGGAACGATGATCCTAAGGGCCACATTTTGCTAGATGACATAGCTGCAAGAGGGACAAGGACCACAAAACCTGCATCAGACCTTGCATGAATAGGATACAAATCTTTATTGTTCACCACAGATTGAGTACAGACTATTTTCTTGCTTTGGGATCCACACAAAACCTGACAATCTCATGGGTTATTTTTGTCTAGTAAACATACCAGAGAAACACACCCAAATACATAGCCACCAATACCCAAAGAGGCTCACCAAGCGACACACCTTGTTTTGTGTGGTGTCTCTCACTTTAGAAGGCATAACCTGACATACCTCACATATCAGACCTCTAAAAATTTACCAATGTAGCAGACTTTTAAATTTTTGCATTGTTTTTCTTCCACGCCTAAGAAGATGTGACAGAAAGGACATGGCACCATTGTAATGTTCTTCCCAGAAGTTCATTACCCTGGTCTAATCAAGAGAAAACATCAGATAAACACAAAGTGAGGGACAGTCTACAGAATATCTGACCAGGACTTTTAAAAAATGTTAATACAAAAAAAAGACAAAAAAACTCAAGGAAAGACTGAGCAACTGTTAGAGACTGAAGAGGCTAAGAAGACATTACAACTAAATGCAACCCTGTATTCAATCCTGGAAAAGAAAAAAGACACTGGTGCGAAAACTGGTGAAATCTGAATGAAGTCTTTGGTTTGGTTAACAGTGCTGCACGGATGTTTCATAGTTTTGAGAAATATGCCACAGTTGTGTAAGCTTGTCAACATTAGGGGAAGCTGAGTGAAAGTTATAGGAGACCTCTCTGTACTATCATTACAACTGTTCTGTAACTCTAAAATTACTAAAAAAAAAAAGTTTGTAGAAAGGAAGCTGGAAATTTCTGGTTGATAAGATGAATATAAAGAACCGTAGACATAAAGGTACCTGGGAAATAAAAAAAAATGTCATGAAGAGGCTAGGAATAGGACAGGAATAAAGATACAAACCTACTAGAGCATGTACTTGTGCATACGGGAAGGGGGAAGGATAAGCTCTGATGAAGTGAGAGAGTGGAGTGGACATATATACACTGCCAAACATAGGGTGGATAGCTAGTGGGAAGCAGCCGCATGGCACAGGGAGATCAGCTAGGTGGTTTGTGACCACCTAGAGGGGTGGGATAGGGAGAGTGGGAGGGAGGGAGATGCAAGAGGGAAGAGATATGGGAACATATGTATATGTATAACTGATTCACTTTGTTATAAAGCAGAAACTAACACACCATTGTAAAGCAATTATACTCCCATAAAGATGTTAAAAAAATCATTTCTGGAGTAATAAATGTTCTGAACAGCTCAAAATAAACAAAGTTAAAGTGAGCAAAAAAATAATAAGATAAAGGTACATAAAAGTGCATGTGTGTGTGTATTTTTGTCTATTGGTGTGTCTGGATCTGTGTGTGTGTGTGTGGTTGGGCGACATCTGGTGTGGGGGTGTCTTTGGGTGTCTCTGGGTGTGTGGCTGTGTTTGTGTGTGTCTGGTGCAGGCAGGGTGGGTTTACATGAGCACATAGTTCTACTGTGAGGGAATTAATAAGCCAAGGCGCCTCCATGAACCTGAGAGTGAGTGCCTCCTTAAATTTTTAGCCCTAGGTACCTTGCTTAACTCACCCTAGAGCCAGGCTTTTAAAGAAGCTGCCAGGAAGAACAAAAGAAAAAAACACAGGGGGCACCTGGATTTGAACCAGGGACCTCTTGATCTGCAGTCAAATGCTCTACCACTGAGCTATACCCCCTGATGCTATTATGCCTCCTATAAGCACTTATTCCACTTTTATGAGTTTCATCATACTTCATAAATATCTGTGTGGCTGAGATTTCTGCTAGATTTAATTTCATCCCTGATTCCGTTATAGCCACATCATCTCCTACTTATCCCAGAGCTTGTATGTTCATTCCGTTCTCAGAACTTAAAGCTCAGTGCTCTAATATCAAACTCTCCAGTGTTTAAAATACACCACCAACTGCCCATAAATCTCCAGGCACATCAGTGAATGTTGTAAATATCGTGGGCTGCCATCAAGTATTGGACATGGAGGTGGTCTTAACTGGAAATCCACAACTGGACTACAGAGGTTCATGTTCAGCTCTGAATTACAGGCAAATATTGTATGTGTGCATGGATTGTATATGGTACATGATTTTATCAGATTTTCAAGGGGATCTCATCCAGGTGAACTGTCTCACTTTACAGCTGGAAAAAGAAACAGATAGGAAGTCCAAAATTCACCTTTGAACATCACTGATTCCTAGTTCCTTGAGTTCCAGTCTGAGAACTTTCAATCTTGTGTATTGAGAAGAAAGGTCAAGGAAATCTCTGTCACTGCAGTAAGTTCTCCCTGATGAAGGCTGGAAGCTCTGTGAAGCTAAGGAGCCCACAGCCCCCAGAGCTCCAGCTCACAGCTCTCTGAGGGCTGTAGACGACCCTTCCCAGCCACTCCACTCTGAGGTTCTACCGAAACTTCAGATTGCAAACCCAGTGTGCCCCAAACTACACTTGCTGTTTTCCTGCTCAAACCTGCATCTTCTCCTATTTTGCTTTGTTGTAATAATAGTCCATATTTACTAAACACTTGCCATGTGCCAGGCTCAGTTCTAGCCATAACTTCTGGCTCAATCATCAGAAATAAATCCCACAAAACAGATATTATAGTTAGCATACTGATTTTACAAGTAAGAAAACTAAGGCACAGAGTGGCCATGCAGCTGAGAGGTGGTGGGGCCAGGATTTCATTGTGGGCTCAGAGCTGGGTGCCAGGCCTACCTATGTAACCATCTGATTAGCCTTCTCCCTGTCTTGATTGGTGACACCACTGCATACTGTCATTTGGTCAAAGAATGTAACACAGCACTGGGCTTCTTCCAACCTCTCCTCCCAGTGCCAGTTAATCACTGGGTACTGCTGAGTTTAGCTTTGACATCACTTACGCCCACCCCCACCCTTGCACCTCAGTGCCACCACCTCCTAAATGGCCTCCCAGCTTCCACCCCTGACATCCATCTCCTACTGCTCCCACAGCAGTCATTTTAAAGTCAGGTGCATCTAGACTACTCCTCTTAAAGGCCTTCATGATAAACTGCAAGACTCTCAGCACAAGAGTTCTTACATTTTGATCCCTGTCTGCCTCCTCAGCTTCAGCCTCCTCTGCTGACACTCCCCATAGCACATTTTGTGCTCCAGCTGCCTCCAACTGCATCCATCTGGCTCCAGCCTCTGCCCATGCAGTTTTCTCTGCCTGGGACCCAACCCTCACTCACCGCACCCCTGCCTCTCCTCCACCCTCCCTCTGGTGCGATACTGTTCTTCTATGAGACCCTGACTTGCCATCAGCTCCTCTTGGAAGCCTCCTGTAACCTCCCTCCTCTGGACAGAGGTAATAACTGCCTCCTCTGCATTCCTGAAGCTGGCCCAGCTCGGTCCAGCTCACAGCTATCTGACTTCTTATTTTACAGGCCTGCTTCCTGGCTGAAAGCACACTGAGTCCAGAGGCTGTGTCTTATTCACTTCTGGGTTCACACTTTGCACAATTCTGGCATGTAGTAGGGGCTCAGTGGATGTCATTCAAGCTGATTTTAAAATGCAGCAGTGCCTGAGCGTCAGGCAGGAGTTAAACCTAGACTAAGGCCTGACCTCTGGCCCCACCCTGGCTAGGGAATGCAGGCACCCAAGGTGGGGTGCTCGCTGCAGGCAATGAACTGGGGATGGAAAGGTAATAGAAAGTCCCCAAGCTTTAGATCAGGAAAAGAGTGCAGTTTCCTAAATTTTAGGCCAGTTCATGTTTATCCACAGCAGTGCTCAGTGAACAAGGACTCTATTCCCTGACTGCCCCCAGGACACTATAAAGTGTGGGCATCATCACTGTTACTGGGTTTGCCCTGCAGCCAAAATGTTCTAAAAGGCTATGGACAGTTGTAGCATTTTGGGAGCATTGCTAAATGGAAATTTGTGACAAAGCTTTTAACAGAAGGAGAACAGAATGAGTAGTATAATGAAGTCATTGAGAACGTGTTCTCCTAGTTTAAATCCTGGACCTGTCTTTGTAGCATCTCCAAGTCTCAGACTCCTTGTGTAAAATAGAGATAATGTATCTCGTAAAATTTTGGTGAGAAATGAAGGAGATAATTAATGTAAAGTACCTAGTCTGCTGCCTGGCATATATACAAGGGACATTAGTTATTATTCAACCAGTCATGAGCTACAGAATATATTAAAGTCAAAATCAATCCATATTCTTCTAAAGCAAAAAGAAAAATGTGGAGGGGGCACCTGGATTTGAACCAGGGACCTCTTGATCTGCAGTCAAATGCTCTACCCTTGAGCTATACCCCCAGTGAAATGGCCTTGTTTTTATATTCTATCTCTCTCTCAACATTATAGCTCTAAACACCTGCAGTGACTCAGTGGAGCTATAATTAGAGAGAATGCTGCCTGGAAGGAGTCTGGGCATCATAGAATTTCATTACGAAAAAAGACCTGACTCCTGAGAATTAAGTTCTCTGAGCCTGGAAACTCTCTTGACTTTCATACCCAAAGCCTCTTCTGTCTGCCATAGCTTATACAAAGTGAACCTTGGTTCCAGGTAAAAATCATCAGATTTTCCACAAATAGCATCATCAGTATAATGTGATGATTGGATTCCTGTCATGCTTCCTTAGCCACAGCTCCCAGAAACTGAGATCCTCATTGCACTTCTGATTTCACAGAACTGATCTCATAACTGGCACTCAATAGACATTTGTTTCATTAAATTGATTCTGGAAAATATATGTATAAATAATGATTTGTGTGAGATAGCTTTTCCAAGACGTAACTGTAAGATGTTTTTACTCACACAAAAACAGATGGCCAAGGAGATACACTCTTATGTAACATAACTTGCTTGAAACTTGGAATACTGCCAACTCCAAAATGTCATTTGAAGAAGAGAAACAAGATTCTAAATAAGAGCTTCTTAATCAAGTAAATTATTTATCATGGTCTTACCATCAAGATTCCTTTTCAACTTCCAAACGCCACCACAGTTGGAGCAACCTGTATTTCTGGGCACCATAAACATCCCCTCTTCCCCTAATAAATTCTTCATGTGCTTCTTATGGAGTCTTAAACCTATTAGGAAGGCTCTCTTCTGCCAATTTCCTGACCATATACATTATTGAAATCTTTTCAAAAGATCCTAGTGTGTCAGGGTGGTGGTTGGTTGGGAGCCCAGGAGAGGGGAGTCTCCACTACATTCATTTTCCCTCCTAACTCAGGCTGGAATTGAGAGATAAGAAAAGAACCACAGGTACTCTTTGCTCATTGTTATTTTCTCACCCTGGATTTCAGTGGGAGTAGAGATTTTAGCAGTAACAGATGTATCGTGTGCTTTGTATCGAAGAACTCTGGCGTTGGAAAGGATTTAGAGATCATTTATTTCAACCACTTCCTTTGCAGACTAAGAAACAGATGGAGGGAAGATGGAAAACCCTGCTTAAAGGCACAGACATAACAGTAGCAAAAGCAACAGAACCAAGGGTCCATTCCACTGGCAACTCCTTAGAGGCTATTTGGAAGCCTCCAGTGCTTGGAATGACGCAGGTGCTCATCAAATGTTTGTGGAATAAATATCATACTGTAGTTATATAGTTAGACCAAACATCCTGGTTTGCTGGGGATTCTCCTGGTTTTAGCACTGTATGTCCTACATCTTGGGAAATCTCTCAGAAAACCAGGCTGGGGTTGTTCGGTCACCACAAATATGACCTTATTTTTTATCATTCGTAGTATTTCCTAAACCTAAGGAATTCCTAAACCTAAGGAATTCCTAAACCTATTTCACTTTCCACTGTCTCAATTTTTTTTTACCATTATCACATACCTCCTCTACTAATATTTATTATTTGTCTTGAAATCAACCCACTTTTTTTTTATATTTAGCCTCATCCTAAGCAGAAATATTCTTGAAATCATGCCAACTGTATTTCTTTGTAGTGCACCTCAAAATAAATACACAGCTTTTGAAATATATTAAAATTGTATTTAACACATGTTGCGCTTAACTACTTGCCATGTACCATTCTAAGTGATTTACAAGTATTGATTCATTTAATCTTTAAAACAATCCAATGAGAGAGGAACTATTGTCATCCTCACAGTGAGGAAATTGAGGCACAGTGAACTTAAATAACTTGCCAAAATATTGGCTCTCTGTACACAGTTGCCAAACAGAAATACACAGCTGGTAAATTTATCCATGTTCCCCAAAGTCATCTTGGAAACCCTCAGTGATAATCACAGTGTGATGATAATTTTATGTGTCCACCTGACTGGGTCACAGGGTGCCCAGACATTTGGTGTCTAGATGTGTCTATGAGGGTGTTTCTGGATGAGATTAACATGTGAATCAGTAAAGGAGTAAGGCAGATTAATCCCCTCTTTTTCGGTGGGCCTCTTCCAATTCACTAAAAGACTGAAAGATCAAGTAAGAACAGAATGGAGGTTCCTTAAAAAAATACAAATAGAACTACCATACGACCCAGCAATCCCATTACTGGGCATATACCCTGAGAAAACCATAATTCAAAAAGAGTCATGTACCACAGTGTTCATTGCAGCACTATTTGCAATAGCCATGAGACGGAAGCAACCTAAGTGTCCATCATCCGATGAATGGATAAAGATGTGGCACATATATAAATACAATATTTGCCATAAAAAGAAATGAAATTGAGTTATTTGTAGTGAGGTGGATGGATCTAGAGTCTGTCATACAGGGTGAAGTAAGTCAGAAAGAGAAAAACAAATACCATACAGAGTGAAGTAAGTCCGAAAAAGAAAAACAAATACCGTATGCTAACACATATATATGGAATCTAAGAAAAAAAAAAGTCATGAAGAAGCTAGGGGTAAGACGGGAATAAAGACACAGACCTACTACAGAATGGACTTGAGGATATGGGGAGGGGGAAGGGTAAGCTGTGACAAAGTGAGAGAGTGGCATGGACATATATACACTACCAAACGTAAAATAGATAGCTAGTGGGAAGCAGCTGCATAGCACAGGGAGATCAGCTCAGTGCCTTGTGACCACTTAGAGGGGTGAGATAGGGAGGGTAGGAAGGAGGGAGACGTAAGAGGGAAGAGATATGGGAACGTATGTATATGTATAACTGATTCACTTTGTTATAAAGCAGAAACTAACATACCATTGTAAAGCAATTATACTCTAATAAAGACGTAAAAAAAAAAGTATACCACACACACAAAAAAACCCCCACAAATAACCAGTGTTGTTGGAGAGGATGTGGAGAAAAGAGAACCCTTGTACACTGTTGGTGGGAAAGTAAATCGAGGCAGCCACTATGGAAAACAGTATGGAGGTTCCCCAAAAAGCTAAAAGTAGAACTAACATATGATCCAGGAATTCCACTCCTGAATATATATCCAGAGTAACTGAAAACACTAATTCAGAAAGATACATGCACCCCAATGTTCATAGCAGCACTATTTACAATAGCCATAATATGGAAGCAGCATTGTTTACAATAGCCAAGATATAAAAGCCAAGATAAGTATTCATCAACTGTTGAATGGATAAAGAAGATACAGGTATTGGAACATTATGCAGAAAAAAGAATGAAATTTTGCCATTTGCAACAATATGGATAGGGAATTGGAGGGTAATATTCTTGGTGAAATAAATCAGATAGAGAAAGGCAAACACTGTATGTGTTGCGGAGCACAGGCTCCCGGACGCTCAGGCTCAGGAGACCCCTAATACACGGGACAAATGAAGGAATATAACAAAACAGAAACAGGTTCACAGATATACAGAAAGAACTAGTGGTTACCAGGAGGAGAGAAAAAAGAAGAGAAGTAAGGGAGGGGAGGGGGGGTTAAGAGGCACAAACTACCATGTATAAAATAAATAAGCTACAAGGATATATTGTACAACACAGGGACTATAGCCAATATTGTAAAATAACTTTTTTTTTACATCTTTATTGCAGTATAATTGCTTTACAATGGTGTGTTAGTTTCTGCTTTATAACAAAGTGAATCAGTTATACATATACATATGTTCCCATATCTCTTCCTTCTTGCGTCTCCCTCCCTCCCACCCTCCCTATCTCACCCCTCTAGGTGGTCTGTATAATAACTTTAAATGGAATATAATCTATAAAATTTTTGAATCACTATTTTGTACACCTGAAACTGATATTGTAAATCAACTATACTTTAATAATTAAAAAAATAATCCAATAAGAGGTACCTCCTCCTGCCTGACTACTTTGAGCTGAGACATCAATCTTTTCCTGCCTTCAGAATGATGCTGAGCAGGACCCTGTGGGACTCCTGGGCAGAAAGACCTTCTGTGCCCCCATTTCTTTGATTATAGGAAATAGCCTTCATTCAGTCTCCATGACCTTCCCTGAGTTCCAACGGGCAGATTCAAGCAGCTGTTATTTAGGGAAGGGAGGAGATATGAGACATGGGAGAAACAAAGTCAAGAGAAACAGTAGTTCAGCCTTGGGGCAAGGTCCTGGATCCCCATCAATGGACACACACACAACAATATCTTTGAGCTATTTTGCAGATACTGAAACCCCCTCCAGGTAGGAAAAGTTAACGATTAATGATGATATGCTGCCTACAAGAACAAAGACTGCAGACCAATTAGAACCAGAAGGTTGATGATGCTGACTCCCACTTACCTTACCACCAACCAATCAGAAAAATGTCCATGAGCTTGATCATGGCTTCTTTGAATCATTACTATAAAAACTTCTTACTACCCTCTCCAAGGAGGCACAATATTTGGAGGCACTAGCCTGCTGTGTTCCCTCTTTGCCTGGCAAAGAAATAAAGCTACTCTTTCTCTTTCCTCCTAAATTCTGTCTCCGTATTTCTATTTGGCAACTGTGTACAGATAGCCAATATTTTGGCAGCAGAAATCAAACTGAAACATCAGCTCATCTGGGTCTCCAGCTTGCTGACTACAAATTTTGGGACTTTTCAGCCTGCATATTCATGCGAGTCAATTCCTTATCATAACTATCTTTATATACATACATACATCCTATTGTTTCTGTTTCTCAGGAGACCCCTAATACACAGGACATGCTCTGGGAAGAATTGTTGGGCCTGTACTGGCCTTGAGGCTCCTGTCCATATTGTTGAGATTTCATATACTTCATGAGGCCCAGAACAGCACCTGCCACAAGATGGGGGTTCAGTAATGATGGTTAAGCTGACCTGCTGTTTTATTCCTAACTTCATGTTCCTTTCACCATGATGACATCACATATGTGAATTTACTCTCATTGTCAAAACTTAAACAAAAGTAAAGGTTAATACGTTATAACTATAAGGTATACGAGCCAATAATCTGTCCTGAGTTCCAAAGCCTATACTCAGTCACATTGGACCTACAAAGAGGAGGGGATTACAGCACAAAACATCTTACGGAGACCTTGGAAAAATTGTGATAATCATTCAAAATGTGCTCAACCACAGGAAACTGAGTCTTCCAATATTTCCAGATTTGATAGAACTTTTTTTGTAATGCGGATGAAATAGAATTTAGATTTTTCAGTAATTAGAAAGATTTTTTCCTCTTATATTAATATATTTCTTCACAGTTGAATTCTTTTTCACTTTTTTTTTTTTTTTTTTTTTTTGCGGTACGCAGACTTTTCACTGTTATGGCCTCTCCCGTTGTGGTGCACAGACTCCCGAATGCGCAGGCTCAGCGGCCATGGCTCACGGGCCCAGCCGCTCCACGGCATGTGGGATCTTCCCGGACCGGGGCACAAACCCGTGTCCCCTGCATCGGCAGGCGGACTCAACCACTGCGCCACCAGGGAAGCCCCTCTTTTTCACTTTTTAATCCTCAGTTTTCTCAGCTGTAAAATGGGGATGTTGTAATTAGAATATCTCTTATATCCTTTCCAGTTCCAGCAATCTATGACTCATAAATTCGAAACTTAGCTTCTAGTTCGGGATCATGTCAGAGAGTACAAGTGTGCTCAAATAACAGAAGAAAAGATGACTAAGCTATGTGGGAGGTTTCACATACAGTGCAACATAAAAAAGAAAGGGAGGGACTTCCCTGGTGGTCCAGTGGTTAGAACTCCATGCTTCTAATGCAGGAGGCATTGGTTGGATTCCTGGTTGGGGAACTAAGATCCCACATGCTGCTTAGCATGACCAAAAATTTTTTTTTTAATTTTAAAAATTAAAAGGAAAAAAAAGGGAATATGTTCTTATCATGGCCATGAGATTTGCCATCAATGTTACTACCCTAACTTTTCTTCGTTTTATTCTGCACAAGATTTCTTTTCTTATAAATACTTAGGCTCGATGGAAAGATGCTCAACATCATTAATCATAAAAGAAATGCAAACCACAATGAGATATTGAAGCCGAATCTGGTCTCTGTACCCTGAGACTGAATTAAATCTTGGAGACAGAGTTTTGGGTGAAGTAGAAAAGAATAGCTTTATTGCTTTGCCAGGCAAAGGGGGCCACAACAGGCTAATGCCCACAAAACTGTGTCCCTACCTGGAGCGGGTAGTGAGGAGTTTTATAGTAATGACTCAAAGAGGGCATGATCAGCTCATGAACATTCTTCTGATTGGTTAGTGGTGAGGTAAGTGGGAGTCAGCATCATCAACCTTCTGGTTCCAACTGGTCTGGGGTCTACTCCCGGCTTGTGGGCAGCATACAGTTAACTTCTCCCACCTGGTGGGGGGTTTCAAGTATCTGCAAAACAACTCAAAGACATTGTACTGTATATCCCTTGAGGGGGAAACTGGACCCTGACCCAAGGCTGCACTATTGTTTCTTTTGACTTTTGCTCCCTTATTTCATATCCCCTCCCTTCCCTAATTAGCTTCTCTTTGAACCTGCCCTCAGGGAAGATCATGGAGGCTGCATGAAGCTTATTTCCTATCAAGAAATGGGGGACAGGGGACTTTCCTGGAGGCACAGTGGATAAGTCTCTGTGCTCCCAATGTAGGGAGCCAAGTTTGATCTCTGGTCAGGGAACTAGATCCCACGTGCATGCCGCAACTAACACATGCCACAAGTAAGGAGCGTGCCTGCTGCAACTAAGACCCAGTGCAACCAAATAAATAAAATTTTTTTTAAAGAAAAGAAATGGGTGACACAGAAAGACTTTTGTGCCCAGGAGCCCCATGGGGTCCTGTTTGCTATCAATATCACCTCACGTCCATTAGGATAGCCACTATCAAAAAATAGAAGATAACAAATGTTGGTGAGGATGCAGAGAAGTTGGGACCCTTGTTTATCCTCCTGCTAGTGGGAATGTAAAATGGTGCAGCCATTATGGAAAACAGTGTGGAGATTCCTCAAAAAATTAAAAATGAAATTAGCATATGATACAGCAATCCCACTTCTGGTTATATATCCAAAAGAATTCAAAGCAGGATCTTGAAGAGATATTTTCACACTCATGTGCACTACAGCATTATTTACAATAGCTAAGAAATGGAAGCAACCCAAAAGTCCATTGACGAATGGCTAAAGGTAATGTGAGATATATATATATATATATATATATATATATATATATATATACACATGGAATATTATTCAGCCTTTAAAAAGAAGGATATCCTACCTCTTGCGGCAAGGCAGATGGGCCTGGAGGACATTATGTTAAGTGAAATAAGCCAGATACAGAAGGACAAATACTGTATGATCCCACTTTTATGAGGAATCTAATAAACTCACAGAATAGGATAGTAGATAGAATAGTGGTTACCTGGGTCTGGACAGACAGGGAAATGGGAAGGTATTGGTCAAAGTGTACAAAGTTCCAATTAGAGCAGAAGAATAAATTCTGGAGACCTCCTGTACAACATAAGGCCTATATGCAGTTGACAGTACTGTACTGTATTCTTGAAAATTTGCTAGGTCAGTAGATCTTATGTTCAGTGCTCTTACCACAAAAGAAAAATTATATTAAAAATAAACAAATAAAAATTTAAAAATATAAAGGGGGTAAGAGGAAGCTTTTGGAGGTGAGATGTTGGATAGCCTTGAATGTAGTAGAGGTTTCATGAGTGTATACTTATTTCCTAACTCATCAAATTATTGTTTCCTTTTAGATATGCACAGTTTTTTATGACAATCATACCTCAATAAAATGGCTTAAAAAAATGAAAGAACAAAGAGTACTTGTCAAGGGCTGAGGGGAGGAAGGAATTCATTTTTAATTAATGTAGAGTTTCATATACTTAATACTAATGAACTGTACACTTAAAAATGATTACAATGATAAAACTAATGTTATGTACTTTTTACCAAAAATGCAAACCAACAACTATGTTCTGATATTAGAAAATATTCATTAATGAAGCATGCCACCTCAAAAAACCAAACGCATATTGTAGAAATGGCAGGAACATGTAAGCACTTGTCTCACTGGATGGTAAACTCCTCAGCCTCCAACTAAGTGAACAGATGTTGCCTGATTCACAGACCAAGATAAACTCTTCCTCTATAGCAAACCCAATGCCTCTCACTGCTCCCAACAGGGCACAGCACCAGGTGATGCTGTTCATTCCCTAGATGGTCACTGGGACATTGATTTTAGTCCCTTTTCAGTATCCACCTAACAACAAAGCAAAATAAAGCTAATATTAGCCTCTGTTTTTCTGTTCTGGGAGAAATGGCCTCTGGATTTAGCCCCGTGAGCAAAGCTGCAAATCCACCTGTCCCATGCCCAGAATTTCTCTTCTGTGGCATGTGGTCTAAGGAAGTCTTTCAAGTTTTGTTAAGCCTGCAGACGGATAAGAAAGTCGGGGACTGTGCATGTTAGCTTTATTAAGAGCAAGGGTGGCGGTGTGGGGTGCTTTATTAAGAGCAAGAGTGGCGGTGTGGGGCGGTGTGGTGAATGTCCCAAAGTCCCATGGGAGAATGCCCCATGACCCAAGTGAATTGTCAAGGGGAAGATTAACCAAACGGTATTTTTAGTAATTGCCTTTGCAGTTCATATCTCAAGAACATTCAAGGGAAATTTATCTGTTCTACTTAGCCCTGAGGTCATAGTAAGTGCTGTATTTTATTTTCAAACTCTCTCTCCCTTTCTCTTTTCCTTTCCCTCTCTATTTCTGTCTATCAAATCTAGGTTTTCCCAAGGTTCAGTTTATTCTCTAAGTGAAACAAGAGCTCTTTTACAAAATACTTTTAAGTTATTCAGATTGCAGTGTTCTAATTCAGAAGTTACAATTTCAGGTAGAGATGTGCCTCATTTATGTGAAAGTTTGGTCCTTAAAAGTTACTGTGTACACCGCTTTCAGTGTGGCCTTCCATGAATGCCTCTGCTAATTTGTTTCATGAAATATTGTCTTTGCTGACAAACATGCCCCCTCTCTAAGCTTTCCTAAAAATCTCCAAAAAATAGCCAACCTGCTAACCCTTTGGCTAGCACACTGAATATGAGGTTTTTGGGAGGATAAGGAGGATAATTTAATTCATAGAGGTGGTGGTGGGTATGAAGTCTCTTTAGCTAAGATGGAACTACATCTCCCAGAATTCCCTTCCCTGCATGGTTCTGGGTTAGGGCTGCACTCACAGGAAAGGTGCAGGAGGCGTGAAAGTGTAAGTGACGTATTTCAGGGCAGGTGCAGCTACAGGCCACTCACACTCACCAATCTCATGGCCCACCTTGGCTTTGGGCAGCCCCAGGCTCACAACTCTGTCCACTTCCCACTGGAGCTTCTCCTTAACTTTCTGAATCCTGGGCCAAGTTCATGAGCAGCGTTAGAGTGTAGTGTGCCAGCAGGTCACCCACATTGTTGAGGTTGGAGGTTTGGAGACATTGAGAGACTGCTGTGGGTTCCAGTTTGTCTTTGTGATTCTAGTTTGTCCTTTCTTGCCCCTGCTTCACGTTCATCTTCCCTTCTGGACTGCAGGCCTCAGTGACCTCAGGCCCAGCACAGACACAGGACAGCAGACTCACATACACTGCTAAACCAGCTCCCACAATTGCATGAGGTCTTGTCCCTGCAATAAATCCTTTAAATCACTTACATGGTCCTACCTTTCTGCTTGAATCCTAACTAGTTACTGGAGGAAACGTCAGCAAACAACATGTAGAAGCTGAAATTCTTTTTTATTTTTTTTTTAATAAACGCAAGCTCTTGCACGGCAATCCAAATTTATTGAACTACTGATGCTAAGTTACACAAAATTGTACCACTTTTTTTTGTGTGTGGTACGCGGGCCTCTCACTAAGGCTTTTAGTTTACATTTGGCCACCTCAAAGTAGTTGTAACATTAGGTTGGTCAGTTTAAATACTGTGGCTACCTGTTGGATTAGACATACAATCTGTACACCCAAATGTTAATGCATACAAAGCAACAGGTATTGTTAAATAAAATAGCAATAATTACTGCAGCTTAGGCCTTGTGACCAATTACACATGATCAAAATTACTTCCCACATTCACATCCACAGTACTCGTTCACCATTTAACATTTCAACCAAAACATTACACATGTGAAACAATCACTAACAGGCAAAAATACTAAACCTGTTTATTTGGTATTGCAAATACACTTATGCATGAGCAAGCAGGGGAGTCACAGTGAGAATCTCCAGCTGCAGAAGCCTGAACATTATTTACAAAAATTAAAAAATTATTTGAATATATACACTTCTTGTTGTAGACCCCCACTGTACACACAACTATAAATGTTGTTCCCTATGTAAACAAAAGAAGAAACATATAATAAAAGATTTGAAAAGTCTGGACATTTTCTTCCCAACAGATATTAAAAGCAACGTCTTTAATCTAAGACATTTTTACTGAAAGGACTATCATATTTTAAAGACAAGATCACTATCTCCACAGTTCTTTTAATTAAAAAAACTGTATAGCTGTGTTAATCAAAGTGATTACAATACAAGGTAAGTGAGTAAAATACAATGATAATAACCTTGAATTTCTTTAAAAAAATTACAATAAACTACAAGTATCAAAGAAGCAAAGTTATCTGGAGTAGTCTATATAGGAGCTCTTTGGGCTTTCTTTTATTATGGTAAAATAGTGGTGCTTTTAGGATTTACATTATTATACTCTCCAATACAAAGTATGGGATGTGTTCACCATTTTCATACATATATAACATTGGTGGATGAAAAATGTCTCTTAGCAGTAATACTGGATTGTAGCCTCTGGTTTTACCAGCTGCATACTCTAGGACTATTATATAAGTAAAAAAATCTCTCTTGTGATACTGGAAAGTGATTAGAATGTGCAAACTGATGTAGTAGCTTTCACCTGCCTCTTAAAGTGCTCCGCCACAGAAAATTTAGCATGTTGGTAGGTTTAACAAAGTTGGAATGCTGGCACCATTGAAGTGAGCAACAGTTCTTCAGACCTGGCTCAGAGCTGCAATGCATTTATCAATAGTATATTAAAGCAGCTGACATGATGACATTTTGCGGTCCTTCCTAGGCACTGGAGTTTTTCTGTAAATTTGCTGCACTAGGTCATAAAAGATCTCATTAGCATTTATTTTATTTTGCAGAGGATTCTAAGATGGCATATTGTCTTGCTAGATGTTGACCTTGTTTCTTTCCTACAACTCTTTCATCTATAATCATTGGAACATCATCAGTGTCTTTAACTCGAAGAATCTGTTCTCTCAGACATTGTAAATCATTAAATGTGGACTCTGCTGTGATGGAATAAACTAATGTAACGCTCTGTCCGTTTTTCTTTTTTTTTTTTTGCGGTACGAGGGCCTCTCACTGCTGTGGCCTCACCCCTTGCGGAGCACCAGCTCCGGACGCGCAGGCCAAGTGGCCATGGCCCACAGACCCAACCGCTCCGCGCAATGTGGGATCTTTCCGGACCAGGGCACGGACCCGTGTCCCCTGCATCGGCAGGCAGACTCTCAACAACTGCGCCACCAGGGAAGCCCTTTTTTTTTTTTTTTTGGCTTTGTCCGTCTTTCATGTACAAATCCCTCATTGCTGTAAATTGTTGCATTCCCGCAGTATCCCAGATTTCAAGCATACACTGTTGTGCATCTACTTCAGCTTGCTTTCTATAAAAATCTATATAGGATCATATTTTTCAACAAAAATTTCTTGAACAAATTGTACAGTCAGAGCAGATTTTTCAACTCCTCCCGAGCCAAGAATGACTAGCTTATACTCATGCATATTGCAAACTTGTAAAACCTAGTACCTCTTGTGCTGTCACCGGGTCCCTGCAGCCAGCGTCGCCTCCTGCTCCCTCCGGGTCGCCGCTCCCAGAGCCACGCGGTACTGCTGCTACTGCTGCCGCCGCAGATCCAGCTGGTTTACCGAAGATGAAATTCTTGGACCTGATCAAATTCTGCTTTGTAAAGCCCTTCACCTCAGTGGAAGGTAGTGGCATCCAGACTCAATCTCTCATTTTCTCTGGAGCGTCCCTGCAAGGCAGTGACTGGAAGAATAACTTCTGGCTTCCTTGGGGCCTCCCTGCACAATCTCACCCTTATTGCTCTCTCTTGATTCCACTACCTCAGTCCCCTGGTACTCACCACTGTCCAGCCATGCTGGTTCATGTTTCTTTAGAGTCTCTTTATATCTGAAATAAGACCAGTGTATAACAAATCATAATTTCTTATATACAGTTTTAATTTTTTTCTCGTTAAACTTTATTTAGAAGTAACTCTGAAAACTTCAGAGGTAAGAATTTCTCCTCTATGGTATAAGGGGAAGAATATGGAGCTAGCAGTCAACCCCAGCTCTGCTCCATCAGTCTGACCTATGAGCAAAGCCCTGAATCTCTTTAGATCTTCCAACCTTCATCTGTAGACAGAAAGAACCGAAATTGATGACCTCTCAAGACCTCTCTAACTTCAAACATTCTATACAGAATAAACTTCTAAACAATGCTCTAAATACACTAAGAGAAATTTCATCTTTAAAGGAACTGGAAGTAAATAGCTGTTTGTACATTTTCAAAGATATGTCAGACATAGCTGTGTTAAAGCTTTTTCTGGAATGAAGCTCAGAGCAAATTTAATCACTAATGATAAATTAACTCTAATTTTTAGCATACAGTTTACATAGTTTTTGATCTTTTATTTTGATAATCTTGCTTTTCTTTTAAGTATCCTGCCTCGATACTATTTAGGAGTATGTGAAATATAAACTGTAAGGAGGTAATTAAAATATCCTAGTAGCTCTGAAGGAAAACTACTTCAGGTTAAAGCTCCTTTACTGTGTCACCTGGAAACAGCAAGTTAATGCATTATTTTAATATTACTGTGAAGAATACAGCTCTCAAAGGGCCCTGATTAACTTTTAGGAAGCAAATTAAGTTTGGGGAAAAAAGCAAGCATAAAGTTTTTGCTGATTTAACCTACTTCATATGGATTGAAATAGCTTCACTCTTTGTCTTACAATAATATTCTGCCATCGACCTGGATCCTCCACTCTACCTCACTTTGTGTGAGGGATGTTGGACACTAATTTCTATCTAGTCCCCTGAAGAAGGACCAGGGCTGAATGTCTCACTGTATCTCCAGTCTCTATGCCCAGGAACGGCCAGATCCCTGCTCCAAAACCAAACCCAGGGGCCAAAGCTCTGCTCCCTATGGACAAGTAGCCCAGGTGTCAGCTGCCTCCCTTCTCCAAACTCCTTGCATTACCTGTGAGTCTATTTCTTGAGGACAAGGAAACGTAACTCTGAGGGTAAAACTAAGAGCCCAGAGAGCAGAGTCAAGGGCCACGGAATTAATATTCCCAGATAGTAGTATTGAGCCCTGATAAGAAACTAGTCAAATGTGCCTTGTTGGATTGCAGAATTGCTGGATTTCAGAATTTGAGAATTTCAGTGGCTGCTGTGTGCAACCTGTTTTCTCTCTTTTGGAATGGGAGTGTCAATTGCAGTTACCCCATGCCTATCCCACTACAGTGGGACAGATAATCTCTTCAGTTCACAGGTCTTCAGATTGAGATTAGTACTCAAGGAGCCGGATTTGAGGAACCAGACCCAGGGAACCTCATTTGCACTTAGACCTTGAGGCTGAACCTGATTTCATAATGGGGTGAGACTTCTGTAGGGACTTGGGAGGAGTAAATATATTTTGCACATGGGAGGAATGTAAACAATTGTGGTCAGAGGATATTGTGTTTTAAAACATGACCCCAAATTTCTTTATCACTCCTCCCATGGAAAAGTGGTATCTGTGTCCCCGCTACATGATTCTGACCAGGGACTTGAAACTTCTAAAGGAGAGTAGAGGTATCCAGGAGAGTATGGCAGAAGTAATGATGTGTTACTCCCAAGGTTAGGTCAGAAAGGGATATGCAGCTTCCACCTGCTTCTCTTGGTATTCTTGCTTTTGGATCCCAGCCACCATGCTGTGAGGAAGCCCAAGCTGCCATATGGAAAGGTCACGTGTAGGTATTCAGGCCAACAGTCCCAGCTAAAGTCTAACTACAAGATGTGAGTGATCAAGTCTTTAAGTCATTCTAGCTCTAGCTGTCAAGTCATCCTCAGACTTCAAATCCTCCCAGCTGAGGCCCCAGACAATGTAGACAGAGACAAGCCATCTCCATCATGCTCCTTCCAAATTCCTGACACACAGAATTTGACACACACTTTGGGATGGTTTAATTTACTGCAGTACATAACTGGAACCACCTATCTATATTTGTAGTCACTGTTGTAGCTGCTGGGGTATTCCACCACTTCATGCTTCAAGCAGGACTGGAGTTTGCAGTGCCATTGGGTCCTGTTCCTTTCCTGTCTTGCTGACTATCTCCAACCACCATCACAACATATGAAGCTAAGATCCAGACCTTGTCCCTCCCCTTATTGGCTCTGATTTTACATGTTAAAATGCACTGCTTTATGGATGAAACCCACGATAGCACAGAAACACAATCATGAGTAACATGATTATGAGTAGGCAGTAAATAAGGCAAAGGAAGAGTCTAATAGTTGACACTTGGCAATATGGGATGATGGGCTGAGCCTGAGACTTCTGAATTTTTTGTTTTGTTTTTATTTATCCTGTCACTTATATTTAGAAAGTTACATTACATCTCCAGTTTCCATTTCATCCAGGACAAAGACCAATGACCAGTAGATGGTGAGTTTCTGGCAAATCACCAGCTTCACTTGACAGAACTCCACGCCAGATGCCATTGCCTCAGACTCCTCTAGACAAGCTAGGATTCCCCATGAGGGAAAGAGAGCAGCTAGTAGCAATACTTTCTCTCACTTTCAAATTTCCTTGTCAGCACCCACCATCCCTTCTACACAGTCTCAGTCTCCTTTGGGTCTGAGATATCAAGACTTCAAGGAAAGTGAGATGTTCTTCTCTCAAAATTGAATCTGGCACATAGCTCCTACACCAGTGCTATCAGCTCCTCTTACAGTAAGTAATACATGTCACACATGTACTACAAAGTCTTCAAAATAATGACAGCAATGCAAACAAGAAGACCTATGTTTGGGGGAGGTCTGCAGGATTAGATGAAATAACCACTAGATTCACTAGATTGCCAGCTGCTAAATGTGACAGCAACTCCTTCCCACTGGCCTGAGACCTTGGATAGCATATCATAGAACCAGGTAACAAGGCCTGTGGAGGGCAGTGTGGAAAACTGGGCAGCGGGTAGTGAGACTAAGAAGAAAAAGTGGAAATGGACAGATGGTGGATCCTGCAGCTGAGAGCTGATTCTTCAGTTTGACATGGTTGACCTATAGATTTCAAAGGGAACTTGGTAAAGGTCAAGTTGTTTGACCATAGACCAAACCCTTGCTCTCCATAAGGTCCAGAATTTTTATTTGCTTTGCTCTCACTACTGTTTCTTTACTTCCCAAGAACTTCAGAAGGAGCTTAGGCAGTTGGGGGAGGAAGAAAGTGGGAGATCAAAGAGAATTTAAGTCCTAGATCTAAACTTTGGGACCCTAAAATATTGTGTTATTTTTTTAAAAAAGTGCCACTTCCAGGAACCCAGTTCTGTAAATAGTTTTCAGAAGTGAAGAGACAGAGATTGGCTGATGAAATTTTCATTTGCCTCTAGCAAATATAATTAGAGCTGTCCTGCCACCACCAATTTGCAACCATAAAACCAAAAGAAGAAAAAGAAGGAGTAAACAAGAACAACTCAGCACAGCTTCCAGGAACCAGAACATTTCCCAACTAACCATCTTTAATCAGCCCCATCTTGCCTCCTCCCACTGTGTCTCAACCTAATGTCATAATTCAACTGCAAATATACTTAATAGGAAACATCAATCCTAATCCTATTTGTTCTGGAATCACTCAAAAACCACCAAGGTTTGGTCAGAATAGAAAAGAAAAACAATGAAAACTACAACTTTGTGCACATAAACTACGCTCAAGGATTCTGTACATCCCCAACCGTTTCAGCCATACATGCTTCTAATGAGGAGAATCTAACTCCTTCTGGGCAGGCTGGCACCTGGCTTCTGGCCTGATGGTAATTATTAGGTCTCCCTGACATGGCTTTGACTCTAAGCCAGAGCTGTTCATTGGAAATGTAATGTGAACTGCAAATGTGAGCTCCATATAAAATTTTAGATTTTCCTACAGCCACATTTAAAAAGTAAAAGAAACAGGTGAAATTAATTTGCATAATACATTTTAATCCTATATATGAAAAATATTGTCATTTCAATATTTAATCAATATGTGGCTAGTGTGCAGGTAAGCCTGTCCTTATTTTTGTTCCTTTCTGATAGGAAGTGACACTCCTGAGTTAAGAAAATGAAATGGGAACCCCTGTTCCCTGGAAATAAGCTTGCCAGGTAAAATTTAAGACACGTAGTTAAATTTGAATTTCAGATAAACAATGAACACTTTTTTAGTATAAGTATGTCCCAAGTATTACATGGGACATACCTACACTACAAAAAATATTTCATTGTTTATTTGAAATTCAAATATTTCTATTTGGTAAATCTAGCAACCTGAAAGGCGTTATTAGAATTGAGTCCTTCTTCAGCTAAAAGAGAGTATGTAAGTGGTGAGTGAAGATACCTCTCTCTTATGAGAACCACAATTAAGGTAGTAGGCGGGGGACATGTCTTCAGGTGGCCAGTAGAGGTAGGAAGGGCCAAGATGTGTTCTACCTTGGCCCAGCATAGACAGGAAGGTACTGGCAATCCCACAAAAGAAGGAGGAAATGGAGAGAAAATATGACCAGTACTTGGGGCACTGGTGAAGGGGCACTGAGGTGAAGGGCTTTACAAATGGAGAGAAAATATGACCAGTACTTGGGGCAACAGAAGATGATGGAACACAAGGAAGTCAGAGGCAGGTGTGCTGGGAGAGTCCTTGTGCTCAGGGTGAGAAGCACCCTTATCAAGGATGAGTAATGAGGGCACCTGCTAGGAATGTACACAGGCTGAGCAGCAGGTGGTGCTGACTCACCACCTACTCCTCTCTACCCTGTTTTCTTCTCTTTCCATGAATTTGACAAAATATCTGTGATCCCATATGGATATACCGTTTGCAAGATGTTGATCTTAATGTGGCATCTGCTGCTTTCCAATTTGCTATGGATTTTCTTTAATAAAAAAGTCTTTTATTTTCATTTTATGTGCTAAGAGCTCTAAAAATAGGTGAGGAGATAAACACTGAGGTTGTTCAATTTATTCCTTTGTATGCTACGTGAGAGGGGTGAAATATGCCCCCCCAAAATTCCTAGAAATTCTAAAAGGGTAACCTGGTTAAAGCTAAGGGGCATAGGGATTACAGAACTTTGGGGGTGATATGTTTTCAATTGCTAGGTGTTGAGCACTTATAAAACTCAGAGTTAAGATTCAGAGTGTCTAATACAGTAGATTGGGGCTGGGTCTCGAAAATTTGCATTTCTAACCATTTCTCGGGTGATGCTAACACTGCTGGTCCAGGGACCACACTTTAAGAACCATTGCCTTAGACAATGAGAGAGTCTCCACAGGGATTTAAATAATACCTGTTGAGACTTTTTGTTTTCTCATTAGTTAGAGACCAAAAGAATATAAACTGCATCAGCAGTGGTCCTGCAGAGCCAGTGGTCTCTGCTGCTGCTGTTGATGGTGCACCTGAATTATGTGGGTTTTCACATCATGAGTCAGATGGTTTAATTGAAGCTCTGGAGGTTGGAGGAGGAAGTGTCTAAAAGGTGGTCCTTTGCAATCCAAACCAGATGCTTACCACTCCTGGTCACATCTGCTCTTTCTGCCCTATGTCGTTCATTGTGCTTCCTTCTAATCAGCCCTAAATTTCCCTAGTCTATCCCGCTGCCTCAGCCTCCAGCCAGTCCTACCCTGGGTCAGAGGAAGGTTATCTTCCTTAGCCAATATTCAAGATGATTGGCATCCAAAAATTTGCTTCTGGGTATAGGAAGCCTTCCATGCTATTTTCCTGAGCATGGTGGTTAGAGGACCCACTTGGTAGTGACATCTTCCATTCCCTTGTTACATTTTTGTCTAGAAGGAGAGAGCCCATCAGTCCCAGACAAATGTGGAAGATGGAACTCTACATAAGGCCACTAACAATGAGACAGTGAGATTTTCAGCACTTACAAAAAGCATTTCCTTCTTCTAACCTCTCCTGAGCCTATCCACTTCCTTCCCAGTAGGCTTCTGGGATGCAAGCTTATTCTCACTTTCTCTTTAAGAATTTCGTCCTCTTAGAACTGTCTCCAAGACTTCCTGTCAACCCAGGTCCCCCGTGTCCATCCACTTTTAATTTAAGAACTTAATAACTAAGTTAAATGGAGTTATAAGAGATGTCCAAGATCAAACATAAAGAAACCACAGAGAAGCAGGGGGAAAAGGCCTACACAAGGTCGCACCAGCTTGGAAAAGAAAGTCACACCTGTCCACCAAGATGATTGGACTCAATGTGAGCTTCCTGATTCCTTGGAATGGAGACCCCAAGAAGAAAGAGAAGTCTTCAAAAAGAGACAAGACTGGTTTCCCCCCTTCCTGGTAGGGAAGGCTCTGTGACCCGTCCTGGCCACTGCGGTGTCTTCTGCTGAGACTTCTGATTTCCTTGCTGAGGCTTTCCATTTTTCATCTGTTTCAAGTGTGTTCATGGGCAGTTGCTAGTTGGAGCTTTTTTTTTTTTTTTTTGCTTCAAAATCTTTGTTAGGGGAGACCTTCAAGATGGCTGAAGCGTAAGACGTGGAGATCAACTTCCTCCCCACAAATACATCTGAAATACATCTATATATGGAACAACTCCTAAAAAACACCTACTGAATGCTGGCAGAACACCTCAGATTTCCCAAAAGGCAAGAAACACCCCACGGACCTGGGTAGGCCAAAAGATAAAAGAAAAAACAGAGACAAAAGAATAGGGATGGGACCTGCACCAGGGGGAGGGACCTGTGAAGGAGGAAAAGTTTCCACACACTAGGAAGCCCCTTCATTGGCGGAGATGGGGGTGGCAAGGGGGAAGCTTTGGAGCCACAGAGGAGAGCGCAGCAACAGGGGTGCAGAGGGCAAAGCGGAGAGATTGCCTCACAGAGGATCAGTGCCGACTAGGACTCACCGGCCCAAGAGGCTTGTCTGTTCACCTGCCGGGGCGGGTGGGGGGTGGGAATTGAGGCTCAAGCTTCGGAGGTCAGATCCCAGGGAGAGGACTAGGGTTGGCTGCAGGAACACAGCCTGAAGTAGACTAGTAGCCACAGCTAACCGGAAAGGAGACCGGGAAAACCTCTGACCTGCCTAAGAAGGAAGAGATCATTGTTTCGGGATGCGTGTGGAAAGGGGATTCAGAGCACCGCCTAAATGACCTCCAGAGATAGGCATGAGCCGTGGCTATCAGCACGGACACCAGTGACAGGTATGAAATGCTAAGTCTGCTGCTGCAGCCACCAAGAAGCCTGTGTGCAAGCATAGGTCACTATCCACACCTCCCCTCCTGGGAGCCTGTGCAGCGCAACACTGTGGGACAATGACAATTTCTCCAGGAGAACACACTGTGTGCCTCAGGCTGTTGCAATGTCACGCTGGCCTCTGCTGCCACAGGCTCGCCCTGCAGTCCGTAACAATCCCTCCCCCTGGCCTGAGTGAGCCAGAGCCCCCTAATCAGCTGCCACTTTAACCCCGTCCTGTCTGATCGAAGAACAGAGACCCTTAGGTGACCTACACACAGAGGCTAGGCCAAATCAAGAACTGAGCTCTGCAAACAAAGGAGAGAAAGGGAAATCTCTCCCAGCGGTCTCAGGAGCAGCAGATTAAATTTTCAAAATCAACTTGATTTACCCTGCATCAGTGGAATACCTGAATAGACAATGAATGAATCATCCGAAAACTGAGGCAATGGACTTTGAGAGCAACAACATATATATATTATTCCTTTATCTCTTTCTGTGAGTGTGTATGTATATGCTTCTTTGGGTGATTTTGTCTGTATAGCTTTGCTTTTACCATTTGTCCTAGGGTGCCGTCTGTCCTTTTTTTTTTTTTTCAGTATAGTTACTAACACTTCTTATCATTGGTGGATTTGTTTTTTGGTTTGGTTGCTCCCTTCTTTCTTTCTTTCCTTTTTAAAAATTTTAAAAATTACTTTAAAATTTTTTTATTTTTAATAATTATTTTTATTTTCTATTTTAATAACTTTATTTTATATATATATATATTTTTTCCCCTTTTATTCTGAGCCATGTGGCAGACAGGGCCTTAGTGCTCTGGCCAGGTGTCAGGCCTGTGCCTCTGAGGTGGGATAGCCAGGTTCAGGACATCGGTCCACGAGAGACCTCCCAGCTCCACGTAATTATCAAACGACATAAACATCCCAGAGATCTCCATCTGAATGCCAAGACCCAGCTCCACTCAACGACCAGCAAGCTACAGTGCTGGACACCCTATGCCAAACAACTAGCAAGACAGGAACACAAACGGACCCATTAGCAGAGAGGCTGCCTAAAATCATGATAAGGTTACAGAAATCCTATAACACACCACCAGACGCAGACCTAACCACAAGAAAAGCAAGATCCAGCCTCATCCATCAGAACACAGGCAGTACTCCCCTCAACCAGGAAGCCTACACAACCCACTGAGCCAACCTTAGCCATTGCAGGCAGACACCAAAAACAATGGGAACTATGAACTGGCAGCCTGTGAAAAGGAGACCCCAAACACAGTAAGATAAGCAAAATGAGAAGACAGAGAAACACACAGCACATGAAGGAGCAAGGTAAACACCCACCAGACCAAACAAATGAAGAGGAAATAGGCAATCTACCTAAAAAGAATTCAGAATAATGATAGTAAAGATGATCCAAAATCTTAGAAATAGAATGGAGAAAATACAAGAAACGTTAAACAAGGACCTAAAAGGACAAAAAAGCAAACAAACAATGATGAACAACACAGCAAATGAAATTTAAAATTCTCTGGAAAGAAAAAAAAAAAGCAAGAATAAAAATAGAAAAAAAAATTCTCTAGAAGGAATCAATAGAATAACTGAGGCCAAAGAATGGATAAGTGACTTGGAAGATAAAATAGTGGAAATAACTACCACAGAGCAGAATAAAGAAAAAAGATGAAAATAATTGAGGACAGTCTCAGCGACCTCTGGGACAATATTAAAAGCACCAACATTTGAAATATAGGGGTCCCAGAAGAAGAAGAGGAAAAGAAGGGACTGAGAAAATATTTGAAGAGATTATAGTTGAAAACTTCCCTAATATGGGAAAGGAAGGAATTAATCAACTCCAGGAAGAGCAGAGAGTCCCATACAGGATAAATCCAAGGAGAAACATGCCATGACACATATTAATCAATCTATCAAAATATTAAAAGCAGCAAGGAAAAACAACACATAATATACAAGAGAATCCCCATAAGGTTAACAACTGATCTTTCAGCAGAAACTCTGCAAGCCAGTGGGCGTGGCAGGACATATTTAAAGTGATGAAAGGGAAAAACCTACAACCAAGATTATTCGACCCAGCAAGGATCTCATTCACATTCGACAGAGAAATTAAAATCTTTACAGACAAGCAAAAGCTAAGAGAATTCAGCACCACCAACCCAGCTTTACAACAAATGCTCAAGGAACTTCTTGAGGCAGGAAACACAAGAGAAGGAAAAGACTTACAATAATACACACAAAACAATTAAGAAAATCGTAATAGGAACATACATATTGATAATTACCTTAAATGTAAATGGATTAAATGCTCCCACCAAAAGACACAGACTGGCTGAATGGATTAAAAAAACAAGACCCGTATATATGCTGTGTACAAGAGACCCACTTCAGACCTAGGGACACATACAGACTGAAAGTGAGGGGATGGAAAAAGATATACCATGCACATGGAAATCAAAAGAAAGCTGGAGTAGCAATTCTCATATCAAACAAAATAAACTTTAAACAAAGACTATTATAGGAGACAAGGAAGGACACTACATAACGATCAAGGTAATAATCCAAGAAGAAGGTACAACAATTGTAAATATTTATGCACCAAACATAGGAGCACCTCAATACATAAGGCAAATGCTAACAGGCACAAAAGGGAAAATCGACAATAACACAATCATATCGAAAATCGACATAACAAATCAAAGGAACTTTAACATCCCACTTTCACCAATGGATAGATCATCCAAAATTAAAATAAAGAAGAAAACACAAGCTTTAGATGATACAGTAAACATCATGGACTTGATATTTATAGGACATTCCACCCAAAAGCTGCAGAGTACACCTTCTCTCAAGTGCCTATGGAACATGCTCCAGGATAGATCATATCGTGGGTCACAAATCAAGCCTTGGTAAATTTAAGGAAATTGAAATAGTATCAAGTATCTTTTCCAACCACAATGCTATGACACTAGATATCAATTACAGGAAAAAATTTGTAACAAATACAAACACAGAGAGGCTAAAACATACACAACATAATAACCAAGAGATCACGGAAGAAATCAAAGAGGAAATCCAACACTACCTAGAAATAAATGACAATGAAAACACGATGACCCAAACCTATGGGACGCAGCAAGAGCCATTCTAAAAGGAAGTTTATAGCAATACAATCCTACCTCAAGAAAAAAGAATCATCTCAAATAAACAACCTAACTTAACAACTAAAACAACTAGAGAAAGAAGAATAAAATAACCCCAAAGTTAGCAGAGGGAAAGAAATCATAAAGATCAGATCAGAAATAAATGAAAAAGAAATGAAGGAAAAGATAGCAAAGATCAATAACTCTAAAAGCTGGTTCTTTGATAACATAAACAAAATTGATAAACCATTAGCCAGACTCATCAAGAAAAAAAGGGAGAAGACTCAAATATATAGAATTAGAAATTAAAAAGGAGAAGTAAAAACTGACACTCCAGAAATACAAGAGATCATGAGAGATAACTACAAGCAACTCTATGCCAATAAGATGGACAACCTGGAAGAAATGGACAAATTCTTGGAAATGCACAACCTGCCAAAATTGCCTCAGGAAGAAATAGAAAATATGAACAGACCAATCACAAGCACTGCAATTGAAACTGTGATTAAAAATCTTCCAACAAACAAAAGCCAAGGACCAGATGGCTTCACAGGCGAATTCTATCAAACATTTAGAGAAGAGCTAACACCTATCCTTCTCAAACTCTTCCAAAATATAGAAGAGGGAGGAACACTCCCAATCTCATTCTACGAGGCCACCATGACCCTGATAGCAAAACCAGACAAGGATGTCACCAAGAAAGAAAACTACAGGCCAATATCACTGATAAACATAGAGGCAAAAATCCTCAACAAAATACTAGCAAACAGAATCCAACAGCACATGAAAAGGATGATACACCATGATCAAGTGGGGTTTATTCCAGGAATGCAAGGATTCTTCAATATATGCAAATCAATCAATGTGATACACCATACAAAAAACTGAAAGAGAAAAATCCATATGATCATCTCAATAGATGCAGAGAAAGCTTTCGACAAAACTCAACACCCATTTATGATAAAAAACCCTCCAGAAAGTAGGCATAGAGGAAACTTTCCTGAACATAATAAAGGCCATATATGACAAACCCACAGCCAACATTGTCCTCAATGGTGAAAAACTGAAACCATTTCCACTAAGATCAGGAGCAAGACAAGGTTGCCCACTCTCACCACTCTTATTCAACATAGTTTTGGAAGTTTTAGACACAGCAATCAGAGAAGAAAAGGAAATAAAAGGAATCCAAATCGAAAAAGAAGTAAACCTGTCACTGTTTGCAGATGGCATGATACTATACATAGAGAATCCTAAAGATGCTACCAGAAAACTACTAGAGCTAATCAATGAATTTGGTAAAGTAGCAGGATACCACAGAAGTCTCTGGCATTCCTATACACTAATGATGAAAAATCTGAAAATGAAATCAAGAAAACACTCCCATTTACCATTGCAACAAAAAGAATAAAATATCTAGGAATAAACCTACCTAAGGAGACAAAAGATTTCTATGCAGAAAATTATAAGACACTGGTGAACGAAGTTAAAGATGATACAAATAGATGGAGAGATATACCATGTTCTTGGATTGGAAGAATCAACATTGTGAAAATGACTGTACTACCCAAAGCAATCTACAGATTCAATGCAATACCTATTCAACTACCACTGGCATTTTTCACAGAACTAGAACAAAAGAATTTCACAATTTGTATTGAAACACAAAAGACCCCAAATAGCCAAAGCAATCTTGTGAATGAAAAATGAAGCTGGAGGAATCAGGCTCCCTGACTTCAGACTATACTACAAAGCTACAGTAATCAAGACAGTATGGTACTGGCACAAAAAACAGAAAGATAGATCCAGGGAACAGGATAGAAAGCCCAAAGATAAACCCACGCACATATGGTCACCTTATCTTAGATAAAAGAGGCAGGAATGTACAGTGGAGAAAGTGGTGCAGGGAAAACTGGACAGGTACATGGAAAAGTATGAGATTAGATCACTCCCTAGAACCATACACAAAAATAGGGTCATAATGGATTAAAGACCTCAATGTAAGGCCAGAAACTGTCAAACTCTTGGAGGAAAACATAGGCAGAACACTCTGTGACATAAATCACAGCAAGATCCTTTTTGACCCACTTCCTAGAGAAATGGAAATTAAAAAAAAAAAAACAAATGGGACCTAATGAAACTTCAAAGCTTTTGCACAGCAAAGGAAACCTTAAACAAGACCAAAAGACAACCCTCAGAATGGGAGAAAATATTTGCAAATGAAGCAACTGACAAAGGATTAATTGCTAAAATTTATAAGCAGCTCATGCAGCTCAATAACAACAACAAAAAAAAAACCCAATCCAAAAGTGGACAGAACGCCTAAATTGACATTTCTCCAAAGAAGATATAGAGATTGTCAACAAACACATGAAAGAATGCTGAACATCATTAATCATTAGAGAAATGCAAGTCAAAACTACAAAGAGATATCATCTCACACCAGTCAAATGGCCATCATAACAAAATATACAAACAATAAATGCTGGAGAGGGTGTGGAGAAAAGGGAACACTCTTACACTGCTGGTGGGAAAGTGAATTGGTACAACCACTATGGAGAACAGCTTGGAGGTTCCTTAAAAAGCTACAAATAGAACTACCATATGACCCAGCAATCCCACTCTTGGGCATATACTCTGAGGAAACCATAATTCAAAAAGAGTCATGTACCAAAATGTTCATTGCAGCTCTACTTACAATAGCCCAGAGAAGTGTCCATCATTGGATGAATGGATAAAGAAGATGTGACCACATATATACAATGGAATATTACTCAACCATAAAAAGAAATGGAATTGAGTTATTTATAGTGAGGTGGATGGACCTAGAGTCTGTCATACAAAGTGAAGTAAGTCAGAAAGAGAAAGACACTATATGCTAACACGTATATATGGAATATAAGAAAAAAATGTCATGAAGAACCTAGGGGTAAGATGGGAATAAAGACACAGACCTACTAGAGAATGGACTTGAGCATATGGTGAGGGGGAAGGGTATGCTGTGACAAAGTGAGAGAGTGGCATGGACATATATACACTACCAAACGTAAAATAGCTAGCTAGTGGGAAGCAGCCGCATAGCACAGGGAGATCAGCTCCGTCCTTTGTGACCACACGGATGGGTGGGATACGGAGGTTGGGAGGGAGACAGACGCAAGAGGGAAGAGATATGGGAACATATGTATATGTATAACTGATTCACTTTGTTATAAAGCAGAAACTAACACACCATTGTAAAGCAATTATACTCCAATAAAGATGTAAAAAAAATAGTTATTTTATGACAAGGTCCAACAGACATATACACACACAAGACCACAAAATGATCAGTTGAGGGGTGAACTTTTACTCTAAACAAATCTTATATAAAATTTTGCCTCAAATAAGCTAACATTTTAACAAGGCTCGATTACAAATATTTCCCTTTATATCAATATCATCAGTCAATATTATTGCATGCCCAACATTCCATAAGGCACTGAGAACCAAATAATAGAATCGTAAGGATGTAGCAAGTCAGAGAGTTTTAACACAGCAGTCCTACCTGGGAACAAATAATATACCTATTGATGGATCTCCACTCCAACCCAGACTCTTGCTATCAGAGGCTCACTTGGTGATTTTATAGCTCTTTATCTACCAAGGATCGTGAATTTTTTTTCCCTACAAATATTTGTTCATTGTAATGGATTGTATGCGACACCATCCAGATATCCCTTCATGACCTACAGAGTTAATTTGCCCCAGCTCTCGGGAATTTGTTGTCTGACATCACTCAGCTGTCAATTCCTTTGAGAACTGCCACTGGAGAAGAGAGGTTTTTTGTTTTTCTTAAGTCTCTGAAATGTGCACATTGATACCTTTTATTTTCTTTAACATCTTTATTGGAGTATAATTGCTTTACAAAGGTGAGTTAGTCTGTACTTTATAACAAAGTGAATCAGCTATACATATACATATATCCCCATATCTCTTCGCTCTTGCGTCTCCCTCCCACACTCCCTGTCCTACCCCTCTGGGTGGTCACAAAGCACTGAGCTGATCTCCCTGTGCTATGCGGCTGCTTCCCACTGGCTATGTTTTACATTTGGTAGTGTATATATGTCCATGCCACTCTCTCACTTTGTCCCAGCTTACCCTTCCCCCTCCCCGTGTCGTCAAGTGCATTCTCTAGTAAGTCTTTTCTTTATTCCCGTCCTGCCCCTAGGTTCTTCATGACTGTTTTTTCTTTTTTAGATTCCATATATATGTGTTACCATACAGTATTTGTTTTTGTCTTTCTGACGTACTTCACTCTGTATGACACACTGTAAGTCCATCCACCTCAGTACAAATAACTCAATTTCGTTTCTTTTTATGGCTAATATTCCATTGTATATATGTGCCACATCTTCTTTATCCATTCATTTGTTGATGGACACTCAGGTTTCTTCCATGCCCTGGCTATTGTAAATAGAGCTGCAGTGAACACTGTGGTACATGACTTTTTGGATTATGGTTTTTGCACGGTGTATGCCAAGCAGTGGGATTGCTGGGTCACATGGTAGTTTTTTTCAGTTTTCTAAGGAACGTCCATACTGTTCTCCATAGTGGCTGTATCAATTTACATTCCCACCAACAGTGCAAGAGGGTTCCCTTTTCTCCACACCCTCTCCAGCATTTATTGTTTGTATATTTTGTTATCATGGCCATTCTGACTGGTGTGAGATTATATCTCATTGTAGTTTTGACTTGCATTTCTCTAATGATTAATGATGTTGAGCATTCTTTCATGTGTTTGTTGACAATCTCTATATCTTCTTCGGAGAAATGTCTATTTAGGTCTTCTGCCCATTTCTGGTTTGGGTTTTTTTTTTTTTTATGACATTGAGCTGCATGAGCTCCTTGTGAATTTTGGAGATTAATCCTTTGTCAGTTGCTTCATTTGCAAATATTTTCTCCCATTCTGAGGGTTGTCTTTTGTCTTCTTTATGGTTTCCTTTGCTGCGCAAAATCTATTGTTTCATTAGGTCCAATTTGTTTAGTTTTGTTTATATTTCCATTTCTTTAACAGGTGGGTCAAAAAGGATCTTGCTGTGATTTATGTCATAGAGTGTTCTGCCTATTTTTTCCTCAAAGAGTTTTATAGCCTCTGGCTTGAAATTTAGTTCTTTAATCCATTTTGAGTTTATTTTTGCGTATGGTGTTAGGGAGTGTTCTAATTTCATTCTTTTACATGTAGCCATCCAATTTCCCAGAGCCACTTGTAGAGGCTGTCTTTTCTCCATTGTATATCATTGTCTCATTTATCAAAAATAACGTGACCATATGTGCGTGGGTTTACCTCTGGGCTCTCTATCCTGTTCCATTGATCTATATGTCT